>NC_077238.1:83604978-84252728 GCF_947179165.1 Solanum dulcamara
TCCCCAGGTCGTTACAGACGCTACTATGGAAGAAATCAAGAAAATTCGACCCAGACCCCCGGCACCTAAAAATTCGTGGGTTAACACACACGAAAAATTGGCAAAATCGCCTAATTAATATTGCGTCGCCAATAAAATGCTCCAAAACCCCTCTAAAGCGCCGCTGGGGATACTGTAGTCGTTTCCCAGGTCATTACAGATGCTATTATAGAATAATCTAAGAAATTTTGACCCAAACCCCCGGCACCTAAAAAATCTGTGGGCTAACACACACGAAAAACTGGCAAAATTGCCTAATTCCTATTGCGTCGCCAATAAAATACTCTTGAACCCCTATAAAGCGTCGCCGAGGCTACTGGAGTCGTTCCCCAGGTTGTTACGGACGCTACTATGGAAGAATCTAAGAAAATTTGACCCGAACCCCCGGTACCTAAAAAATCTGTGGGCTAACACACACGAAAAACTAGCAAAATTGCTTAATTTCAATTGCGCCGCCAATACAATGCTCCTCAACCCCTCTAAAGCACCGCCGGGACTACTGGAGTCATTTCCCAGGTCGTTACGGATGCTACTATGAAAGAATCCAAGAAAATTTGACCCGAACCCCCGCCACGTAAAAAATCCCTGGGCTAACACATACGAAAAACTTCCAAAATTGCCTAATTCCTATTGCGTCTTAAATAAAATGCTCCTAAACCCCTCTAAAGCGCCACCGGGGCTACTGGAGTCATTCCCCAGGTCGTTACGGATGCTACTATGGAAGATATCAAGAAAATTCAATCCGCACCCCTGGCACTTAAAAAAATCGTTGGCTAAAACACACAAAAAACTTGCAAAATTGCCTAATTCCAATTGCGTTGCCAATAAAATGCTCCTGAACCCCTCTAAAGCGCCGCCGGGTCTACTGGAGTCGTTCCTCAGGTTGTTACGGACGCTATTATGGAAGAATCTAAGAAATTTTGACCTGGACCCCCAGCACCTAAAAAATCTGTGGGCTAACACACACGAAAAACTGGCAAAATTGCCTAATTCCTATTGCGTAGCCAATAAAATGCTCCTAAACCCTCTATAGCGCTGCCAGGGCTACTGGAGTCATTCCCCAGGTCGTTACGGACGCTATTATGGAAGAATCTAAGAAAATTCGACTCAGACCCCCGGAACCTAAAAATTCTGTGGGCTAACACACACGAAAAACTGGCAAAATCGCCTAATTCCGATTGCGTCGCTAATAAAATGTTCCTAAACCTCTCTATAGCACCTATGGGGCGACTGGAGTCGTTCCCCAGGTCGTTACGGATGCTACTATAGAATAATCCAAAAAAATTTGACCCCGGATCCCTAGCACCTAAAATATCCGTGGGCTAACAGACACGAAAAAGTGGCAAAATTGCTTAATTCCTATTGCGCCGCCAATAAAATGCTCCTAAACCTCACTATAGCACCGTCGGAGCTACTGAAGTCCTTTCCCAGGTCGTTACGGATGCTACTATGGAAGAATCCAATAAAATTTGACCCGAAACCCCGGCACCTAAAAAATCCGTGGGCTAACACACACGAAAAACTGGCAAAATCGCCTAATTCCTATTGCGTCGCCAATAAAATGCAACTAAAACCCCTCTAAAGTGCCGCCGAGGCTACTGGAGTCGTTTCCCAAGTCGTTACGAACCCTACTATGGAAGAATCTAAGAAAATTCGACCCGACCCCCGGCACCTAAAATATCCGTGGGCTAACACACACGAACAAGTGGCAAAATTGCCTAATTCCTATCGCGTCGCCAATAAAATGCTCCTAAACCCCTCTAAAGAGCCGCCAGGGCGACCGGAGTAGTTCCCCAGGTCGTTACAGACGCTACTATGGAAGAATACAAGAAAATTCGACTCGGACCCCCGGCACCTAAAAAATCCTTGGGCTAACACACACGAAATACTGGCAAAATTGCCTAATTCCTATTGCGTCGCAAATAAAATGCTCCTAAACCCCTCTATTGCACCACCGGGGCTACTGGAGTCGTTCCCCAGGTCGTTACGGACGCTACCATGGAAGAAATAAAGAAAATTCGACCCAGACCCCTGGCACCTAAAAATTCCTGGGTTAACACACACGAAAAATTGGCAAAATCGCCTAATTAATATTGCGTCGCCAATAAAATGCTCCTAAACACCTCTAAATCGCCGCCGGGGCTACTGGAGTCATTTCCCAGGTCGTTACGGACGCTACTATGGAAGAATCCAAGAAATATTTTACCCGGACCCCCGGCACCTAAAAATTCCGTGGGCTAACACACACGAAAAAGTGGCAAAATCCCCTAATTCCGATTGCGTCACCAATAAAATACTCCAGAACCCCTCTAAAGAGCCGCCAGGGCTACTTGAGTCGTTCCCCAGGTCGTTACGGACGCTACTATTGAAGAATCCAAGAAAATTCAACCCGCACCCCCAACACCTAAAAAATCCGTGGACTAACACACACGAAAAACTGGAAAATCGCCTAATTCCTATTGCGTCGCCAATAAAATGCTCCAGAACTCCTCTAAAGAGCCGCCAGGGCTACTAGAGTCTTTCCCCATGTCGTTACAGATGCTACTATGGAAAAATACAAGAAAATTCGACTCAGACCCCCGGCACCTAAAAAATCCTTGGGCTAACACACACGAAAAACTGGCAAAATTGCCTAATTCCTATTGCGTCGCAAATAAAATGCTCCTAAACCCCTCTATTGCACCACCGGGGCTACTGTAGTCGTTCCCCAGGTCGTTACGGACGCTACCATGGAAGAAATAAAGAAAATTCGACCCAGACCCCTGGCACCTAAAAATTCCTGGGTTAACACACACGAAAAATTGACAAAATCGCCTAATTAATATTGCGTCGCCAATAAAATGCTCTTAAACCCCTCTATAGCGCCGCCGGGGCTACTGGAGTCGTTCCCCAGGTCGTAACGGACGCTACTATGGAAGAATACAAGAAAATTCGACTCGGACCCCTTGGCACCTAAAAATTCGTGGGTTAACACACGAAAAATTGACAAAATCGCCTAATTAATATTGCGTCGCCAATAAAATGCTATTAAACCCCTCTATAGCGCCGCCGGGGCTACTGGAGTAGTTCCCTAGGTCGTTACGGACGCTACTATGGAAGAATACAAGAAAATTCGACTCGGACCCCCGGCACCTAAAAAATCCGTGGGCTCACACACACGAAAAACTGGCAAAATCTCGTAATTTCCATTGCGTCGTAAATAAAATGATTCTAAACCCCTCTAAAGTGCCGCCGGGGTTACTCGAGTCGTTCTCCAGGTCGTAACGGACGCTACTATGGAAGAAATCAAGAAACTTCGACACGGACCCCTGGCACGTAAAACATGTGTGGGCTAACACACACGAAAAACTGGAAAATATACCTAATTCCTATTGCGTCTTTAATAAAATGATCCTAAACCCCTCTAAAACGCCACCGGGGCTACTGGAGTCGTTCCCCAGGTCGTTACGGACGCTACTATGGAAGAATCTAAGAACATTTGACCCAAACCCCCGGCACCTAAAAAATCTATGGGTTAAAACACACGAAAAACTGGAAAAATCGCCTAATTCCTATTGCGTCGCCAATAAAATGCTCTTAAATCCCTCTATAGCGCCGCCGGGGCTACTAGAGTCGTTCCCCAGGTCGTTACGGAGGCTACTATGGAAGAATCCAAGAAAATTCGACCCGGACCCCTGGCACCTAAAAAATCTGTGGGCTAACACACACGAAAAACTGGCAAAATTGCCTAATTCCTATTGCATCTCCAATAAAATGCTCCTTTACCCCTCTAAAGCGTCGCCGGGGCTACTAGAGTCGTTCCCCAGGTCGTTACGGACTCTACTATGGAAGAATAAAAGAAAATTTGACCTGGACCCCCGGTACCTAAAAAATCCGTGGGCTAACACACACGAAAAACTGGCAAAATCTCCTAATTCCTATTGCGTCGCCAATAAAATGCTTCTAAACCCCTCTATAGCACCGTCGGGGCTACTGGAGTCATTCTCCAGGTCGTTACGGACGCTACTATGAAAGAAATTAAGAAAATTCGACTCGGACCCCCGGCACCTAAAAAATCTGTGGACTAACACACACGAAAAACTGGCAAAATTGCTTAATTCATATTGTACCGCCAATAAAATGCTCCTAAACCCCTCTAAAGCGCCACCGGGGCTACTGGAGTCGTTCCCCAGGTCGTTACGGATGCTACTATGGAACAATTCAAGAAAATGTGACCCGAACCCCCGGCACCTAAAAAATCTATCGGGGTAACACACACGAAAAACTGGCAAAATCCCATAATTCCTATTGCGTCGCTAATAAAATGCTCCTAAACCCCTCTATGGCACCGTCGGGGCTATTGGAGTCGTTCCCTAGGTCGTTACGGATGCTACTATGGAAGAATCTAAGAAAATTTGACCCAAACCCCCGGCACCTAAAAATTCTGTGGGTTAAAACACACGAAAAATTGGCAAAATTGCCTAATTTCTATTGCATCACCAATAAAATGCTCCTAAATCCCTCTATAGCGCCGCCGAGGCTACTGATGTCGTTCCCCAGCCGTTACGGACACTACAATTGAAGAATCCAAGAAAATTCGACCCGGACCCCTGGCACCTAAAAAATTCATGGGCTAACACACACGAAAACTGGCAAAATTGCCTAATTCCTATTGCATCTCCAATAAAATGCTCCTATACCCCTCTAAAGCGCCGCCGGGGCTACTAGAGTCGTTCCCCAGGTCGTTACGGATGCTACTAGGGAAGAATAAAAGAAAATTTGACCTGGACCCCCTAATACACATGAAAAACTGGCAAAATTGCCTAATTCCTATTGCGGATGCTACTATGGAAGAATAAAAGAAAATTTGACCTGGACCCCCAGTACCTAAAAAATCCATGGGCTAACACACACGAAAAACTGACAAAATCTCCTAATTCCTACTGCGTCGCCAATAAAATACTTCTAAACCCCTCTGTAGCACCGTCGGGGCTACTGGAGTCGTTTTCCAGGTCGTTACGGATGCTACTATTGAAGAAATCAAGAAAATTCGATTCGGACCCCCGTCACCTAAAAAATCTGTGGGCTAACACACACGAAAAACTGGCAAAATGCTTAATTCCTATTGCTACGCTAATAAAATGCTCCTAAACCCCTCTAAAGCGCCGCCGGGGCTACTGGAGTCGTTCCCCAAGTCGTTACGGATGCTACTATGGAAAAATCCAAGAAATATTTTACCCGGACCCCCGGCACCTAAAAATTCCGTGGGCTAACACACACGAAAAACTGGCAAAATCGCCTAATTCTGATTGCGTCACCAATAAAATACTCCAGAACCCCTCTAAAGAGCCGCCAGGGCTACTGGAGTCATTCCCCAGGTCGTTACGGACGCTACTATGGAAGAATCCAATAAAATTCAACCCGCACCCCCAACACCTAAAAAATCCGTGGACTAACACACACGAAAAACTGGAAAATTGCCTAATTCCTATTGCGTCGCCAATAAAATGCTCCAGAACCCCTCTAAAGAGCTGCCAGGGCTACTAGAGTCTTTCCCCATGTCGTTACAGATGCTACTATGGAAGAATACAAGAAAATTCGACTCGGACCCCCGGCACCTAAAAAATCCTTGGGCTAATACACACGAAAAACTGGCAAAATTGCCTAATTCCTATTGCGTCGCAAATAAAATGCTCCTAAACCCCTCTATTGCACCACCGGGGCTACTGGAGTTGTTCCCTAGGTCGTTACGGATGCTACTATTGAAGAAATCAAGAAAATTCGACTCGGACCCCCGTCACCTAAAATATCTGTGGGCTAACACACACGAAAAACTGGCAAAATTGCTTAATTCCTATTGCTACGCTAATAAAATGCTCCTAAACCCCTCTAAAGCGTCGCCGAGGCTACTGGAGTCGTTCCCCAAGTCGTTACGGATGCTACTATGGAAAAATCCAAGAAATATTTTACCCGGACCCCCGACACCTAAAAATTCCGTGGGCTAACACACACGAAAAACTGGCAAAATCGGCTAATTCTGATTGCGTCACCAATAAAAGAATAAAAGAAAATTTGACCTGGACCCCCAGTACCTAAAAAATCCATGGGCTAACACACATGAAAAACTGACAAAATCTCCTAATTCCTACTGCGTTGCCAATAAAATACTTCTAAACCCCTCTGTAGCACCGTCGGGGCTACTGGAGTCGTTCTCCAGGTCGTTACGGATGCTACTATTGAATAAATCAAGAAAATTCGACTCGGACACGAAAAACTGGCAAAATTGCTTAATTCCTATTGCTACGCTAATAAAATGCTTCTAAACCCCTCTAAAGCGCCGCCGGGGCTACTGGAGTCGTTCCCCAAGTCGTTACGGATGCTACTATGGAAAAATCCAAGAAAATTTGACACGAACCTCCGGCACCTAAAAAATCTGTGGGCTAACACACACGAAAAACTGGATAAAATCCCATAATTCCTTTTGCGTCGCTAATAAAATGCTCCTAAACCCCTCTATAGCACCTCCGGGGCTACTCGAGTCATTCCCCAGGTCGTTACGGACGCTACTATGGAAAAATCCACGAAACTTTGACCCGGACCCCCGTCACCTAAAATATCTGTGGGCTAACACACGAAAAAATGGCAAAATTATTTAATTTCTATTGCGCCGCCAATAAAATGCTCCTAAACCCCTCTAAAGCGCCGCCGGGGCTACTGGAGTCGTTCCCCAAGTTGTTACGGATGCTAATATGGAAGAATTCAAGAAATTTTGACCCGGACCCCCTTCACCTAAAAAGTCTGTGGGCTAACACACAAGAAATACTGGCAAAATTGCCTAATTCCTATTGCGTCTCAAAACAAATGCTCCTAAACCCCTCTAAATCGCCGTCGGGGCTACTCGATTCATTCCCCAAGTGGTTACGGATGCTACTGTGGAAGAATCCAAGAAATTTTGACCCACACCCCCGGCACCTAAAAATTCCGTGGGCTTACACACACGAAAAACTGGCAAAATCGCCTAATTCCTATTGCGTCGCCAATAAAATGCTCCTAAGCCCCTCTATATCATCGACGGGGCTATTTGAGTCGTTCCCCAGGTCGTTACGGACACTACTATGGAAGAATTTAAGAAATTTTGACCCAAACCACCGACACCTAAAAAAGCTGTGGGTTAAAACAAAAGAAAAACTGGCAAAATCGCCTAATTCCTATTGCATCGCCAATAAAATGCTCCTAAACCCCTCTATAGCACCACCAGGGCTACTGGAGTCGTTCCCCAGGTCGTTACGGACACTACTATAGTAGAATCCAAGAAAATTCGACTCGGACCCCCGGCACCTAAAAAATCTGTGGGCTAACACACACGAAAAACTGGCAAAATCGCCTAATTCCTATTGCGTCGCCAATAAAATGCTCCTAAACCCATCTAAAGCCTCGCCGGGGCTACTGGATTCGTTTCCCAGGTCGTTACGGATGCTACTATTGAAGAATCCAAGAAAATTTGACACGGCCCCCGGCACCTAAAAAATCCGACGGTTAACACACACGAAAAACTGGCAAAATCTCCTAATTCCTATTGCGTCGCCAATAAAATGCTCCTAAATCCCTCTATAGCACAGCCAGGGCTTTTGGAGTCGTTCCCCAGGTCGTTATTGATGCTACTATGGAAGAATCCAAGAAAATTCGACCCGGAACACCGGCACCTAAAAAATCCCTACGCTAATACACACGAAAAACTGGCAAAATTGCCTAATTCCTATTGCGCCGCTAATAAAATGCTCCTAAACCACTCTAAAGCACCGCCGGGGCTACTGGAGTCGTTCCTCAGGTCTTTACGGACACTACTATGGAAAAATCCAAGTAACTTTGACCCGAACCCCCGGCACCCAAAAAATTCGTGGGTTAACACACACGAAAAACTGGCAAAATCCCCTAATTCCTATTGCGTCGCTAATAAAATGCTCCTAAACCCATCTATAGAACCTCTGGGGCTACTGGAGTTATTCCCCAGGTCGTTACGGATGCTACTATGGAAGAATCCAAGAAAATTTGACCCGGACCCCCGGAACCTAAAATATCCGTGGGCTAACACACACGAAAAAATGGCAAAATTTCTTAATTCCTATTGCGCCGCCAATAAAATGCTTCTAAACCCCTCTAAAGCGCCGCCGGGGCTACTGGAGTCATTCTCCAAGTCGTTACGAATGCTACTATGGAAGAATTCAAGAAATTTTGACCCAGACCCCCTTCACCTAAAATATCTGTGGGCTAAAACACAAGAAATACTGGCAAAATTGCCTAATTCCTATTGTGTCCCCAATAAAATGCGCCTAAACCCCTCTATTGCACCGCCGGGGCTACTGTAGTCATTCCTTAGGTCGTTACGGACGCTACTATGGAAGAATACAAGAAAATTCGACGCGGACCCCCGACACCAAAACAATTTGTGGGCTAACACACACGAAAAACTCGCAAAATCACCTAATTCCTATTGCGTCGCAAATAAAATGCTCCTAAACCCCTCTATAGCACCGCCGGGGCTACTGGAGTCTTTCCCAAGGTCGTTATGGACGCTACTATGGAAGAATCCAAGAAATTTCGACCCGGACCCCCGGCACCTAAAAAATCTGTGGGCTAACACACACGAAAAACTGGCAAAATCGCCTAATTTCTATTGCGTCTCCAATAAAATGCTCCTATACCCCTCTAAAGCGCCGCCGGGGCTACTGGAGTCATTCCCAGGTCGTTACGGACGCTACTATGGAAGAATCCAAGAAAATTTGACCTGGACCCCCATCACCTAAAAAATCCGTGGGCTAACACATACGAAAAACTGGCAAAATCTCCTAATTCCTATTGTGTCGCCAATAAAATGCTTCTAAACTCCTCTATAGTACCGTCGGGGCTCCTGGAGTCGTTCTCCAGGTCGTTACGGATGCTACTATGGAAAAACTAAAGAAAATTCGACCCGCACCCCCGGCACCTAAAAAATCCGTGGGCTAACACACATGAAAAACTAGCAAAATCGCCTAATTCCTATTGCGTAGCCAATAAAATGCTCTTAAACCCCTCTAAAGTGCCGCCGAGGCTACTAGAGTCGCTCTCCAGGTCGTTACGGATGCTAATATGGAAGAATCCAAGAAAATTCAACCCGGACCCCCGTACCTAAAATATCTGTGGGCTAACACACACGAAAAATTGGCAAAATTGCCTAAATCCTATTGCGCCACCAATAAAATGCTCCTAAACCCCTCTATAGAGCCGTCGGGGCTACTGCAGTCGTTCCCCAGGTCGTTACAGATGCTATAATGAAATAAACCAAGAAAATTTGACCCGAACCCCCGGCACCTAAAAAATCCGTGGGTTAACACACACGAAAAACTTGCAAAATCTCCTAATTCCTATTGCGTCGCAAATAAAATGCTCCTAAGTCCCTCTATAGCACCACCGGGGCTACTAGAGTCATTCCCCAGGTCGTTACGGATGCTACTATGGAAGAATCCAAGAAAATTCGACCCAGACCCCCGACACCTAAAACATCTGTGGGCTAACACACACGAAAAACTGGCAAAATCCCCTAATTCCTATTGTGTCGCCAATAAAATGCTCCTAAACCCCTCTATAGCACCTCCGGGGCTACTCGAGTCATTCCCCATGTCGTGAAGGACGCTACTATGGAAGAATTCAAGAACATTTGACACGGCCCCCCAGCACCTAAAATATATGTGGGCTAACACACACGAAAAAGTGGCAAAATTGCTTAATTCCTATTGCACCGCCAATAAAATGCTCCTAAACCCCTCTAAAGCGCCGCCGAGGCTACTGGAGTCATTCCCCAGGTTATTACGGATGCTACTCTGGAAGAAATCAAGAAAATTCGACCCAGACCCCCGGCATCTAAAAATTCAGTGGGCTAACACACACGAAAAACTGGCAAAATCAACTAATTCCTATTGCGTCGCCAATAAAATGCTCCAAAACCCCTCTATAGCACAACCGGGGCTGGAGTCTTTCCCCAAGTCGTTACGAACGCTACTATGGAAGAATCCAAGAAAATTTGACCCGAAGCCCCGGCACCTAAAAAATCCATGGGTTAACACACACGAAAAACTGGAAAAATCACCTAATTCCTATTACGTCGCCAATAAAATGCTCCTACATCCCTCTATAGCGCCGCCGGGCTACTGGAATCGTTCCCCAGGTCGTTATGGACGCTACTATGGAAGAATATAAGAAAATTCGACCTGGACCCTGGCACCTAAAAAATCCGTGGGCTAACACACACGAAAAACTAGCAAAATCGCCTAATTCCTATTGCATCTCCTATAAAATGCTCCTATACCCCTCTAAAGCGTTGCCGGGGCTACTGGAGTCGTTCCCCAGGTCGTTACGGACGCTACTATAGAAGAATCCAAGAAAATTCTACCCGGACCGCCGGCACCTAAAAAATCCGTGGGCTAACACAAACGAAAAACTTGCAAAATCTCCTAATTCATATAACATCGCCAATAAAATGCTCCTAAATCCATCTATAGCACCGCCAGGGCTACTGGAGTCATTCCCCATGTCGTTATTGTTGCTACTATGGAAGAATACAAGAATATTCGACCCGAAACACCGGCACCTAAAAAATCCTTACGCTAATACATACGAAAAACGAGCAAAATTGCCTAATTCCTATTGTGCCGCTAATAAAATGCTCCTGAACCACTCTAAAGCATCGTCGGGGCTACTGGAGTCGTTCCCCAGGTCGTTACGGACGCTACTATGGAAAAATCCAAGAAACGTTGACCCGAACCCCCGGCACCCAAAAATTCATGGGTTAACACACAAGAAATACTTGCAAAATTGCCTAATTTCTATTGTGTCGCCAATAAAATGCTCCTAAACCCCTCTATAGCGTCGTTGGGGCTACTGGAGTCATTACCCAGGTCGTTACGGACGCTACTATGGAATAATACAAGAAAATTCGACGCGGACCCCCGATACCAAAATAATCCGTGGGCTAACACACACGAAAAACTGGCAAAATCGCCTAATTCCTATTGCGTCGCAAATAAAATGATCCTAAACCTCTCTAAAGCGCCGCCGGGGCTACTGGAGTCATTCCCCATATCGTTACGGACGCTACTCTAGAATAAATCAAGAAAATTCGACCCAGACCCCCGGCATCTAAAAATTCAGTGGGCTAACACACACGAAAAACTGGCAAAATCGCCTAATTCCTATTGCGTCGCCAATAAAATGCTCCTAAATCCCTCTATAGCACCGCCAGGACTACTGGAGTCTTTCCCCAGGTCGTTACGAATGCTACTATGGAAGAATCCAAGAAAATTCGACCCGGACCCCCGGCACCTAAAAATTCTGTGGGCTAACACACACGAAAAACTGGCAAAATCGCCTAATTTCTATTATATCGCTAATAAAATACTTCTGAACCCCTCTAAAGCACCGCCGGGGCTACTGGAGTCGTTCCCCAGGTCGTTACGGATGCTACTATGTAAGAATTCAAGAAAATTTGATCCGGACCCCCAACACCTAAAAAATCCGTGGACTAACACACACGAAAAACAAAAAAATCGCCTAATTCGTATTACGTCGCCAATAAAATGCTCCTAAACCCCTCTAAAGAGCCGCCAGGGCTACTGGAGTCGTTCCCCAGGTCGTTACGGATGCTACTATGGAAGAATCCAAGAAAATTTGACCCGCACCACCAACACCTAAAAAATTTGTGGACTAACACACACGAAAAACTAGAAAATCGCCTAATTCCTATTGTGTCGCCATAAAAATGCTCCTAAACCCTCTAAAGAGCCGCCATGGCTACTGGAGTCATTCCCCATGTCGTTGCGGACGCTACTATGGAAGAATCCAAGAAAATTCGACCCGGACCTCCGACATCTAAAAAATCCGTGGGCTAACACACATGAAAAACTGGCAAAATCGCCTAATTTCTGTTGTGTCTCCAATAAAATGCTCCTATACCCCTCTAAAGCACCGCCTGGGCTACTAGAGTCATTCCCAAGTCGTTACGGATGCTTCTATGCAAGAATCCAAGAAAATATGACCTGGACCCCCGGCACCTAAAAAATCTGTGGCTAACACACACGAAAAACCTGCAAAATCTCATAATTCCTATTGCGTCGCCAATAAAATGCTCCTAAATCCTTCTATAGCACCAAAAGGGCTACTCGAGTCGTTCCCCAGGTCGTTATGGATGCTACTATGGAAATATCCAATAACTTTGACCCGAACCCCCGGCACCCTAAAAATTCGTGGGTTAACACACACCAAAAACTGGCAAAATCCCCTAATTCTTATTGCGTCGCCAATAAAATGCTCCTAAATCCCTCTATAGCACCGCCAGGGCTACTGGAGTCTTTCCCTAGGTCGTTACGAACGCTACTATGGAATAATCCAAGAAAATTTGACCCGAACCCTCGGCACCTAAAAAATCCGTGGGTTAACACACACGAAAAACTAGCAAAATTGCCTAATTCCTATTGCATCTCCAATAAAATGCTCCTGAACCCTTCTAAAGCGCCGCCGGGGCTACTGGAGTCGTTCCCCAGGTCGTGACGGATGTGACTATGAAGAATCCAAGAAATTTTGACCCGAACCCCCGCACCTAAAAAATCTGTGGGTACATACATGAAAAACTGGCAAAATCGCCTAATTCCTATTGCGTCGCCAATAAAATGCTCCTAAACCCCTCTATAACGCCGCCGGGGCTACTGGAGTCATTCCCAAGTCGTTACAGACGCTACTATGGAAGAATCCAAGAAAATTCCAGCCGGACACCCGTCACCTAAAAAATCCGTGGGCTAACACAAACGAAAAATTGGCAAAATCGCCTAATTCCTATTGCGTCGCCAATAAAATGCTCCAGAACCCCTTTAAAGAGCCGCCAGGGCTACTGGAGTCGTTCCCAGGTCGTTACGGATGCTATTATGGAAGAATCCAAGAAAATTCGACCCAGACTCCCGGTACCTATAAAATTCGAGGGCTAAAACACACGAAAAACAGGCAAAATCGCCTAATTCCTATTGCGTCGCCAATAAAATGCTCCAGAACCCCTCTAAAGAGCCTCCAGGGCTACTAGAGTCGTTCCCCAGGTCATTACGGACGCTACTATGGAAGAATCCAAGAAAATTCAACCCGCACCCCCAACAGCTAAATAATCCGTGGACTAACAAACACGAAAAACTGGAAAAATTGCCTAATTCCTATTGCGTCGCCAATAAAATGCTCTTAAACCCCTCTAAAGAGCTGCCAGGGCTACTGGAGTCGTTCCCCAAGTCGTTACGGACGCTACTATGGAAGAATCCAAGAAAATTTGACCCGAACCCCCGGCACCTAAAAACTCCGTGGGCTAACACACACGAAAAACTGGCAAAATCGCCTAATTTCTATTGCATCGCTAATAAAATACTTCTGAACCCCTCTAAAGCACCGCCGGGGCTACTGGAGTCGTTCCCCAGGTCGTTATGGATGCTACTATGTAAGAATTCAAGAAAATTTGACCCGGACCCCCAACACCTAAAAAATCCGTGGACTAACACACACGCAAAACTAGAAAATCGCCTAATTTCTATTGCGTCGCCAATAAAATGCTCCTAAACCCCTCTAAAGAGCCGCCAGGGCTACTGGAGTCGTTCCCCAGGTCGTTACGGATGCTACTATAGAAGAATCCAAGAAAATTTGACCCGCACCCCCAACACCTAAAAAATCCGTGGACTAACACACACGAAAAGCTAGAAAATCGCCTAATTCCTATTGCGTCGCCAATAAAATGCTCCTAAACCCCTCTAAAGAGTCGCCAGGGCTATTGGAGTCGTTCCCCAGGTCGTTACGGACGCTACTATGGAAGAATCCAAGAAAATTTGACCAGGACCCCCGGCACCTAAAGAATCCGTGGGCTAACACACACGAAAAACTGGCAAAATCACCTAATTCCTATTGCGTTGCTAATAAAATACTTCTAAACCCCTCTAAAGCGCCGTCGGGGCTACTGGAGTTGATCCCCAGGTCGTTATGGACGCTACTATGTAAGAATTCAAGAAAATTTGACCCGGACCCCCAACACCTAAAATATTCATTGGCTAACACACACGAAAAACTAGAAAATCGCCTAATTCCTATTGCGTCGCCAATAAAATACTCCTAAACCCCTCTAAAGAGCCGCCAGGGCTACTGTAGTCATTCCCCAGGTCGTTACGAATGCTACAATGGAAGAATCCAAGAAAATTTGACCCGCACCCCCAACACCTAAAACATCTATGGACTAACACACATGAAAAACTAGAAAATCGCCTAATTCCTATTGCGTCGCCAATATAATGCTCCTAAACCCCTCTAAAGAGCCGCCAGGGCTACTGGAGTTGTTCCCCAGGTCGTTACGGACGCTACTATGGAAGAATCCAAGAAAATTTGACCCGGACCCCCGGCACCTAAAGAATCCGTGGGCTAACACACACGAAAAACTGGCAAAATCGCCTAATTCATATTGCGTTGCTAATAAAATACTTCTAAACCCCTATAAAGCACCGCTGGGGCTACTGGAGTCGTTCCCTAGGTCGTGACAAACGCTACGATGTAAGAATCCAAGAAAATTTGACCCGGACCCCCGGCTGCTAAAAAATTCGTGGGCTAACACACATGAAAAACTGGCAAAATCGCCTAATTCCTATTGCGTCGCCAATAAAATGCTCCTAAACCCCTCTATAGCGCAGCCGAGGCTACTGGAGTCGTTCCCCAGGTCGTTATGGATGCTACAAATGGAATAATCCATGAAATTTAGACACGGCCCCCCGGCACGTAAAAAATCCCTAGGCTAACACATACTAAAAACTTGCAAAATCGCTTAATTCCTATTGCATCTCAAATAAAATGCTCCTAAACCCCTCTAAAGCGCCGTCTAGGCTACTGGAGTCATTCCCCAGGTAGTTATGGATGCTACTATGGAAGAAATCAAGAAAATTCAAACCGCACCCTTGGCACTTAAAAAATCCGTGGGCTAACACACACAAAAAACTTGCAAAATCGCCTAATCCCTATTGCGTCGCCAATAAAATGCTCCTGAACCCCTCTAAAGTGCCGCCGGGGCTACTGGAGTCGTTCCCCAGGTTGTTACAAACGCTACTATAGAAAAATCCAAGAAATTTTGACCCGAACCCCCGGCACCTAAAAATTCTGTGGGCTAACACACACGAAAAACTGGCAAAATTGCCTAATTGCTATTGCGTCGCCAATAAAATACTTCTAAACCCCTCTATAGCACCTCCGGAGCTATTGGAGTCGTTTCCGAGGTCGTTACAGATGCTACTATAGAATAATCCAAAAATATTTGACCCGGACCCCCGGCACCTAAAATATCTGTGGGCTAACACACACGAAAAAGTGGCAAAATTGCTTAATTCCTATTGCGCCGCCAATAAAATGCTCCTAAACCCCTCTAAAGCGCCGCTGGGACTACTGGGGTCGTTTCCCAGGTCGTTACGGATGCTAATATGGAAGAATCCAAGAAAATTTGACCTGAACCCCCGGCACGTAAAAAATCCCTAGGCTAACACATACGAAAAACTTGAAAAATCGCCTAATTCCTATTGCATCTCAAATAAAATGCTCCTAAATCCCTCTAAAGCGCCGCCTGGGCTACTGGAGTCATTCCCCAGGTAGTTACGGATGCTACTATGGAAGAAATCAAGAAAATTCAAACCGCACCCCTGGCACTTAAAAAATCAGTGGGCTAACACACACAAAAAACTTGCAAAATCGCCTAATCCCTATTGCGTCGCCAATAAAATGCTCCTGAACCCCTCTAAAGTGCCGCCGGGGCTACTGGAGTCGTTCCCCAGGTTGTTACGAATGCTACTATGGAAGAATCCAAGAAAATTTGACCCGAACCCCCGGCACCTAAAAATTCTGTGGGCTAACACACACAAAAAACTGGCAAAATTGCCTAATTCCTATTTCATCGCCAATAAAATACTCCTAAACCCCTCTATAGCACCTCCGGGGCTACTGGAGTCGTTCCCCAGGTCGTTACGGACGCTACTATGGAAATATCCAAGAAAATTTCACCCAAACCCCCGGCACCTAAAAAATATGTGGGCTAACACACACGAAAAACTGGAAAAATTGCCTAATTCCTATTGCATCGCCAATAAAATGCTCCTAAACCCCTCTATAGCACCTCCGGGGCTACTGGAGTCGTTTCCCAGGTCGTTCAAACGCTACTATAGAATAATCCAATAATATTTGACCCGGACCCCCGGCACCTAAAATATCTGTGGGCTAACACACACGAAAAAGTGGCAAAATTGCTTAATTTCTATTGCGCCGCTAATAAAATGCTCCTAAACCCCTCTAAAGCTCCGCCGGGACTATTGGAGTCGTTTCCCAGGTCGTTACAGACGCTAATTTGGAAGAATCCAAGAAAATTTGACCCGAACCCCTGGCACGTAAAAAATCCCTAGGCTAAACCCCTCTAAAGCGCCGTTGGGGCTACTGGAGTCATATTCCAGGTAGTTACGGATGCTACTATGGAAGAAATCAAGAAAATTCAATCCGCACCCCTGGTAATTAAAAAATTCGTGGGCTAACACCCACAAAAAACTTGCAAAATCGCCTAATTCCTATTGCATCGCCAATAAAATGCTCCTGAACCCCTCTAAAGTGCCGCCGGGGCTATTGGAGTCATTCTACAGGTTGTTATGAATGCTACTATGGAAGAATCCAAGAAAATTTGACCTGAACCCCCGGCACCTAACAATTCTGTGGGCTAACAAACACGAAAAACTGGCAAAACTGCCTAATTCCTATTGCGTCGCCAATAAAATACTCCTAAACCCCTCTATAGCGCCGCCGGGGCTACAGGAGTCGTTCCCCAGGTCGTTGTACCTAAAAAATTCGTGGGTTAACACACACGAAAAACAGGCAAAATCGCTTAATTCCTATTGCGTCGCCAATAAAATGCTCCAGAACCCCTCTATAGCACCGCTGAGGCTAATGGAGTCGTTCCCCAGGTCGTTACGGACGCTACAAATGGAATAATCAAAGAAATTTAGACACGGCCCCCTGGCACGTAAAAAATCCCTGGGCTAACACACACTAAAAACTGGCAAAATCGCCTAATTTCTATTGCGTCTCAAATAAAATGCTCCTAAACCCCTCTAAAGCGCCGTTGGGGCTACTGGAGTCATTCCCCAGGTTGTTACGGATGCTACTATAGAATAAATCAAGAAAATTCAACCCGTACCCCCGGCACCTAAAAAATCTGTTGGCTAACACACAAAAAACTTGCAAAATTGCCTAATTTCTATTGCGTCGCCAATAAAATGCTCCTGAACCCTTCTAAAGCGCCGCTGGGGCTACTGGAGTCGTTCCCCAGGTCGTTACGACTGCTAATATGATGAATGCAAGAAAATTTGACCCAAACCCCCGGCATCTAAAAAATTTGTGGGTACGCACATGACAAACTGGCAAAATCGCCTAATTCTTATTGCGTCGCCAATAAAATACTCCTAAACCCTTTTATAGCACCGTCAGGGCTACTAGAGTCGTTCCCAGGTCGTTACGGATGCTACTATGGAAAAATCCAAGAAAATTCGACCCGGACACCCGTCACCTAAAAAATCTGTGGGCTAACACACACGAAAAACTGGCAAAATCGCCTAATTCCTATTGCGTCGCCAATAAAATGCTCCAGAACCCCTCTAAAGAGCCGCCAGGGCTACTGCAGTCATTCCCCAGGTCGTTGTACCTAAAACATTCGTGGGTTAACACACACGAAAAACAGGCAAAATCGCTTAATTCCTATTGCGTCGCCAATAAAATGCTCTAGAACCCCTCTAAATAGCCGCTAGGGCTAATGCAGTCGTTCCCCAGGTCGTTACGGACGCTACTATGGAAGAATCCAAGAAAATTCGACCTGCACCCCCTACACATAAAAAATCCGTGGACTAACACACACGAAAAACTGGAAAAATCGCCTAATTCCTATTGCGTCACTAATAAAATATTCCTAAACCCCTCTAAAGAGCCGCCAGGGCTACTGGAATCGTTCCCAAGGTTGTTACGGACGCTACTATGGAAGAATCCAAGAAAATTTGACCCGGACCCCCGGCACCTAAAAAATCTGTGGGCTATTACACACGAAAAACTGGCAAAATCGCCTAATTTCTATTGCATCGCTAATAAAATACTTCGAAACCCCTCTAAAGCACCGCTGGGGCTACTGGAGTCGTTCCCCAGGTCGTTACGGATGCTACTATGTAAGAATCTAAGCAAATTTAACCCAGACCCCCGACACCTAAAAAATCTGTGGGCTAACACAATGAAAAACTGGCAAAATCGCCTAATTCCTATTGCGTCGCCAATAAAATGCTCCTAAACCCCTCTATAGCGCTGCCGGGGCTACTAGAGTCGTTCCCCAGGTCGTTACGGACGCTATTATGGAAGAATCCAAGAAAATACGACCCGGATCCCCAGCACCTAAAAATCCGTGGGCTAACACACACAAAAAACTGGCAAAATCGCCTAATTTCTATTGCGTCGCCAATAAAATGCTCCAGAACACTCTAAAGAGCCGCTAGGGCTACTTAAGTCGTTCCCCAGTTCGTTACGGACGCTACTATGGATGAATCCAACAAAATTCGTCCCGCACCCCCAACACCTAAAAAATCCGTGGACTAACACATACGAAAAACTGGCAAAATCGCCTAATTCCTATTGCATCACCAATAAAATGTTCCTAAACCACTCTATAGCACCTCCGGGGCTACTGGAGTCGTTCCTCAGGTCGTTACGGACACTACTATGGAAGATTTTGACCCGGACCCCCGGCACCTAAAATATCTGTGGGCTAACACACACGAAAAAGTGGCAAAATTGCTTAATTCCTATTGCGCCGCCAATAAAATGTTCCTAAACCCCTCTAAAGCGCCGCTGGGACTACTGGAGTCATTTCCTAGGTCGTTACGGATGCTACTATGGAAGTATCCAAAAACAATTGACACAAACCCCCGGTACGTAAAACTTGCAAAATCGCCTAATTCCTATTGTGTCTCAATTAAAATGATAGTAAACCCCTCTAAAGTGCCGCCGGAGCTACTAAAGTCATTCCCCAGGTCGCTACGGATGCTACTATAGAAGAAATCAAGAAAATTCGACCCACACCCCTCGCACGTAAAAAATCTATGAGCTAACACACACGAAAAATTGGCAAAATTGCCTAATTCCTATTGCATCTCTAATAAAATGCTCCTAAACCCCTGTATAGCACCGCCGGGGATACTGGAGTCATTCTCCAGGTTGTTACGGACGCTACTATGGAAGAATACAAGAAAATTTGACCCGGACCCCCGGCACCTAAAAATTCCGTGGGCTAACACATACGAAAAACTGGCAAAATCTCCTAATTCCTATTGCGTCGCTAATAAAATGCTCCTAAACCCCTCTATAGCCCACCAGGGCTACTGGAGTCATTCCCCAGGTCGTTACGGATGCTACTATGGAAGAAATCAAGAAATATTTGACCCAGACCCCCGGCACCTAAAATATCTGTGGGCTAACACACACGAAAAAGTGGCAAAATTGCTTAATTCCTATTGTGCCGCTAATAAAATGCTCCTAAACCCCTCTAAAGCGTCGCCGGGACTACTGGAGTCGTTTCCCAGGTCGTTACAGACGCTAATATGGAAGAATCCAAGAAAATTTGACTCGAACCCCTGGCACGTAAAAAATCCCTAGGCTAAACCCCTCTAAAGCGCCGCCGGGGCTACTGGAGTCATATTCCAGGTAGTTAAGGATGCTACTATGGAAGAAATCAAGAAAATTCAATCCGCACCCCTGGAAATTAAAACATTCGTTGGCTAACACCCACAAAAAACTTGCAAAATCGCCTAATTCCTATTGCGTCACCAATAAAATGCTCCTGAACCCCTCTGAAGTGCCGCCGGGGCTACTGGAGTCATTCTACAGGTTGTTATGAATACTACTATGGAAGAATCCAAGAAAATTTGACCTGAACCCTCGGCACCTAAAAATTCTGTGGGCTAACACACACGAAAAACTGGCAAAATTGCCTAATTCCTATTGCGTCGCAAATAAAATACTGCTAAACCCCTCTATAGCGCCGCCGGGGCTACTGGAGTCGTTCCCCAGGTCATTACGAATGCTATTATGGAAGAATCCAAGAAAATTCGACCCGGACCCCCGGCACCTAAAAAATCTGTGGGCTAACACACACAAAAAACTAGCAAAATCACCTAACTCCTATTGCGTCGCCAATAAAATGCTCCAGAACCCCTCTAAAGAGCCGCCAGGGATACTGGATTCGTTCCCCAGGTTGTTACGGACGCTACTATGGAATAATCCAAGAAAATTCGACCCGCACCCCCAACACCTAAAAATCCGTGGACTAACACACACGAAAAACTGGAAAATTGCCTAATTCCGATTGCGTCGCCAATAAAATGCTCCTAAACCCCTCTAAAGAGCCGTCAGGGCTACTAGAGTCATTCCCCAGGTCGTTACGGATGCTACTATGGAAGAATCCAAGAAAATTTGACCCGGACCCCCGGCACCAAAAGAATCCGTGGGCTAACACACACAAAAAACTGGCAAAATCGCCTAATTCCTATTGCGTCGCTAATAAAATACTTCTAAACCCCTCTAAAGCACCGCCGGGGCTACTGGAGTCATTCCCCAGGTCGTTACGGACGCTACTATGTAAGAATCCAAGAAAATTTGACCCGGACCCCCGGCTGCTAAAAAATCCGTGGTCTAACACAAATGAAAAACTAGTAAAATCGCCTAATTCCTATTGCGTCGCCAATAAAATGCTCCTAAACCCCTCTATAGCACCGCTGAGGCTACTGGAGTCGTTCCCCAGGTCGTTACGGACGCTACAAATGGAGTAATCAAAGAAATTTAGACACGGCCCCTGGCACGTAAAAAATTCAGTGGGCTAACACACAGTAAAAACTGGCAAAATCGCCTAATTCCTATTGCGTCTCAAATAAAATGCTCCTAAACCCCTCTAAAGCGCCGCTGGGGCTACTGGAGTCATTCCCCAGGTTGTTACGGATGCTACTATGGAATAAATCAAGAAAATTCAACCCGTACCCCCGGCACCTAAAACATCTGTTGGCTAACACACAAAAAACTTGCAAAATCGCCTAATTTCTATTGCGTCGCCAATAAAATGCTCCTGAACCCTTCTAAAGCGCCGCTGGGGCTACTGGAGTCGTTCCCCAGGTCGTTACGGATGCTAATATGATGAATCCAAGAAAAGTTGACCCAAACCCCCGGCATCTAAAAAATCTTTGGGTACGCACATGAAAAACTAGCAAAATCGCCTAATTCTTATTGCGTCGCCAATAAAATGCTCCTAAACCCTTTTATAGCACCGATGGGCTACTGGAGTCGTTCCCAGGTCGTTACGGACGCTACTATGGAAATATGCAGGAAAATTCGACACGGACAACCGTCACCTAAAAAATCTGTAGGCTAACACACACGAAAAACTGGCAAAATCGCCTAATTCCTATTGCGTCGCCAATAAAATGCTCCAGAACCCCTCTAAAGAGCCGCCAGGGCTACTGGAGTCGTTCCCCAGGTCGTAGTGCCTAAACAATTCGTGGGCTAACACACACGAAAAACAGGCAAAATCGCCTAATTCCTATTGCGTCGCCAATAAAATGCTCCAGAACCCCTCTAAATAGCCGCCAGGGCTAATGGAGTCGTTCCCCAGGTCGTTACCGATGCTACTATGGAAGAATCCAAGAAAATTCGTCCCGGACCCCCGGCACCTAAAAAATCCGTGGGCTAACACACACGAAAAACTTGCAAAATTGCCTAATTCCTATTTTATTGCTAATAAAATGCTGTTAAACCCCTCTAAATTGCCTCCCGGGCTACTAGATTCATTCTTCAGATCGTAACGGACGCTACTATGGATGAATCCAAGAAAATTTGGCCCGGACACGCAGCAACTAAAAAATCCATAGGCTAACATACATGAAAAACAGGCAAAATTGCCTAATTCCTCTAACGTCGGCAATAAAATGCTCCTAAACCCCTCGAAAGTGCCGCCGGGGCTACTGAAGTCATTCCCTAGGTCGTTACGGACGTTATAATGGAAGAATCCAAGAAAATTCGACCCGAACCCCTGCCACCTAAAAAATCTGTATGCTAACACACACGAAAAACTGGCAAAATCGCTTAATTCCCATTGCGTCGCCAATAAAATGCTCATAAACCCCTCTATAGCACCACCGGGGCTACTGGAGTCTTTCCCCAGGTCATTACGGATGCTACTATGGAAGAATCCAAGAAATTTTGACCCAAACCCACGGCACCTAAAAAATCTGTGGGTTAACACACACGAAAAACTGGCAAAATCGCCTAATTCCTATTATGTCGCCAATTAAATGCTCTTAAATCCCTATATAGGGCCGCTGGGGCTACTGGAGTCGTTCCCCAGGTCGTTATGGACGCTACTACGGAAGAATGTAAGAAAATTCGACCCGGACCTCCGGCACCTAAAAAATCCGTGGGCTAACACACACGAAAAACTGGCTAAATCGCCTAATTCCGATTGCGTCTCCAATAAAATGCTCCTATACCCCTCTAAAGCGCTGCCGGGGCTACTGGAGTCGTTCTCCAGGTCGTTACGGATGCTACTATAGAAGATTCCAAGAAAATTTGACCCGAACCCCCGGCACCTAAAAAATCTATGGGCTAACACACAAGAAATACTGGCAAAATCGCCTAATTCCTATTGCGTCTCCAATAAAATGCTCTTACACCCCTCTAAAGCGACACCGAGGCTACTGGAGTCGTTCCCCAGGTCGTTACGGACGCTACTATGGAAGAATCTAAGAAAATTTGACCCGCACCCCCGGCACTCAAAAAATCTACAGGCTAACACACACGAAAAACTAGCAAAATCGCCTAATTCCTATTGCATCGCCAATAAAATGCTCCTGAACCCTTCTAAAGCATCACCGGGGTTACTGGAGTCGTTTCCTACGTCGTTACGGATGCTACAATTTAAGAATCCAAGAAAATTTGACCCGAAACCCTCGGCACCTAAAAAATCTGAGGGTTAACACACACGAAAAATTAGCAAAATCGCCTAACTCCTATTGCGTCGCCAATAAAAAGCTCCTAAACCCCTATATAGCATCGTCGGGGCTACTGGAGTCGTTCCCTAGGTCGTTACGGACGCTACTATGGAAGAATCCAAGAAAATTCGACCCGGACCCCCGGCACCTAAAAAATCCGTGGGCTAACAGACACGAAAAATTGGCAAAAAATCGCCTAATTCCTACTGCGTCGCCAATAAAATGCTCCTAAGCCCCTCTAAAGTGCTGCCGGGGCTACTATAGTCGTTCCCCAGGTCGTTACGGATGCTACTATGGAAGAATGGAAGACAATTCGACCCAGACCCCCCGGCACCTAAAAAATCCATGGGCTAACACACACGAAAAACTGGCAAAATCGCCTAATTCCTATTGCGTCGCCAATAAAATGCTCCTAAACCCCTCTATAGCACCGCCGGGGCTACTGGAGTCGTTCCCCAGGTCGTTACGGACGCTACTATGAAAGAATACAAGAAAATTTGACTCAGACCCCCGGTATCTAAAAAATCCGTGGGCTAACACACACGAAAAACTGGCAAAATTGGCTAATTCCTATTACGTCGCCAATAAAATGCTCCTAAACCCCTCTATAGCACCGTCGGGGCTACTAGAGTCTTTCCCCAGGTCGTTACGAATGCCATTATGGAAGAATCCAAGAAAATTCGACCCGGACCCCCGACACCTAAAATATCCGTGGGCTAACACAAATGAAAAAGTGGCAAAATTGTCTAATTTCTATTGTGTCTTCAATAAAATGATCCTATACCCCTGGCACATAAAAAATCTGTGGGCTAACACATACAAAAAATTGGAAAAATTACCTAATTCCTATTGCGTCTCTAATAAAATGATCCTAAACCCCTCTAAAGCACCACCGAGGCTACTGCAGTCGTTCCCCAGGTCGTTACGGACGCTACTATGGAAGAATGGAAGAAAATTCGACCCAGACCCCCGGCACCTAAAAAATCCATGGGCTAACACACACAAAAAACTGGCAAAATTGCCTAATTCCTATTGCGTCGCCAATAAAATGCTCCTAAACCCCTCTAAAGCGCCGTCGGGGCTACTGGAGTCGTTCCCCAGGTCGTTACGGATGCTATTGTGGAAAAATCCAAGAAAATTTGACCCAAACCTCCGGCACCTAAAAAATCTGTGGGCTAACACACACGAAAAACTGGCAAAATCGCGTAATTCCTATTGCATCGCTAATAAAATGCTACTAAACCCCTCTATAGCACCTCTGGGGCTACTGGAGTCGTTCCCAGGTAGTTACGGACGCTACTATGGAAGAATCCAAGAAAATTTGACCCGGACCCCCGGCACCTAAAATATCCGTGGGCTAACACACACGAAAAACTGGCAAAATCGCCTAATTCCTATTGCATCTCAAATAAAATGCTCATATACCCCTCTAAAGCGCCGTCGGGGCTACTAGAGTCGTTCCCCAGGTCGTTACGGACGCTACTATGGAAGAATCCAAGAAATGTTGATCTGGACCCTCGGCACCTAAAAAATCTGTGGGCTAACACACACGAAAAACTAGCAAAATTGCCTAATTTCTACTGCGTCGCCAATAAAATGCTCCTAGGCCCCTCTAAAGTGCCGCCGGGGCTACTGTAGTCGTTCCCCAGGTCGTTACGGACGCTACTATGGAAGAATGGAAGAAAATTCAACCCAGACCCCCGGCACCTAAAAAATCCATGGGCTAACACACACGAAAAACTGGCAAAATCGTCTAATTCCTATTGCGTCACCAATAAAATGCTCCTAAACCCCTCTATAGCGCCACCGGGGCTACTGGAGTCGTTCCCCAGGTCGTTACGGACACTACTATGGAAGAATACAAGAAAATTTGACTCGGACCCCCGGCATCTAAAAAATCCGTAGGCTAACACACGAAAAACTGGCAAAATCGCGTAATTCCCATTGCGTCGCAAATAAAATGCTCCTAAACCCCTCTATAGTGCCGCCGGGGCTACTGGAGTCGTTCTCCAAGTCGTAACGGACGCTACTATGGAAGAAATCAAGAAAATTCGACCTGGGCCCCCGGTACCTAAAAATTCTGTCGGCTAACACATACAAAAAACTGGCAAAATTGGCTAATTCCTATTGCGTCGCCAATAAAATGCTCCTAAACCCCTCTATTGCACTGCCGGGGCTACTGGAGTCGTTACCCAGGTCGTTACGGACGCTACTATGGAAGAATCCAAGAAAATTCGACCCAGACCCCTGGCACCTAAAAATTCAGTGGGCTAACAAACACGAAAAACTGGCAAAATCGCCTAATTCCCATTGCGTCGCCAATTAAATGCTCCTAAAACCCTCTATAGCACCGCCGGGGCTACTAGAGTCTTTCCCCAGGTCGTTACAGTTGCTACTATGGAAGAATTTAAGAAAATTCGACACGGACCCCTGGCACATAAAATATATGTGGGCTAACACATACGAAAAACTGGAAAAATTACCTAATTCCATTGTGTCTCTAATAAAATGATCCTAAACCCCTATGAAGCACCGCCGGGGCTACTGGACTCGTTACCCAGGTCTTTACGGATGCTACTATGGAAGAATCCAAGAAAATTTGACCCAGACCCCCGGCACCTAAAATATCCGTGGGCTAACACGCACGAAAAACTGGCAAAATCGCCTAATTCCTATTGCATCTCCAATAAAATGCTCCAATACCCCTCTGAAGCGCCGTCAGGGCTACTAGAGTCGTTCCCCAGGTCATTACGGACGCTACTATGGAAGAATCCAAGAAATTTTGACCTGGACCCCCGGCACCTAAAAAATCCGTGCGCTAACGAACACGAAAAACAAGCAAAATCTCCTAATTCCTATTGCGTCGCCAATAAAATGCTCCTAAACCCCTCTATAGCACCGTCGGGGCTACTGGAGTCGTTCTCCAGGTCGTTACGGACGCTACTATGGAAGAAATTAAGAAAATTCGTCCCGCACCCCCGGCACCTAAAAAATCTGTGGGCTAACACACATGAAAAACTGGCAAAATTGCTTATTTCCTATTGCGCCGCCAATAAAATGCTCCTAAACCTCTCTATTGCACCGCCGGGGCTACTGGAGTCATTCTCCAGGTCGTTACGGATGCTACTATGGAAAAATCCAAGAAATTTTGACCCAAACCCCCGGCACCTAAAAAATCTATGGGCTAACACACACGAAAAACTGGCAAAATCCCATAATTCTTATTGCGTCGCTAATAAAATGCTACTAAACCCCTCTATAGCACCTCTGGGGCTATTGGAGTCATTCCCCAGATAGTTACGGACGCTACTATAGAATAATCCAAGAAAATTTGACCCGGACACCCGGCACCTAAAATATCAGTGGGCTAACACACACGAAAAACTGGAAAAATCTCCTAATTCCTATTGCGTCGCCAATAAAATGCTCCTAAATCGCTCTATAGCACCGCCAGGGCTACTGTAGTCATTCCCCAGGTCATTACGGACACTACTATGGAAGAATTCAAGAAAATTTCACCCGGCCCCCCGGCACCTAAAAAATCTGTGGTCTAACACACACGAAAAACTAGAAAAATCTCATAATTCCTATTGCGTCACCAATAAAATGCTTCTAAATCTCTCTATAGCACCACCAGGGCTACTGGAGTCGTTCCCCAGGTCGTTACGGATGCTACTATGGAAAAATCCAAGAAATTTTGACCCAAACCCCCGGCACCTAAAAAATCTATGGGCTAACACACACGAAAAACTGGCAAAATCCCATAATTCTTATTGCGTCGCTAATAAAATGCTACTAAACCCCTCTATAGCACCTCTGGGGCTATTGGAGTCATTCCCCAGATAGTTACGGACGCTACTATAGAATAATCCAAGAAAATTTGACCCGGACACCCGGCACCTAAAATATCAGTGGGCTAACACACACGAAAAACTGGAAAAATCTCCTAATTCCTATTGCGTCGCCAATAAAATGCTCCTAAATCGCTCTATAGCACCGCCAGGGCTACTGTAGTCATTCCCCAGGTCATTACGGACACTACTATGGAAGAATTCAAGAAAATTTCACCCGGCCCCCCGGCACCTAAAAAATCTGTGGTCTAACACACACGAAAAACTAGAAAAATCTCATAATTCCTATTGCGTCACCAATAAAATGCTTCTAAATCTCTCTATAGCACCACCAGGGCTACTGGAGTCGTTCCCCAGGTCGTTACGGACACTACTATGGAAGAATTCAAGAAAATTCGACCCGGACCCCCGGCACCTAAAAAATCCTTACGCTAATACACACGAAAAACTCGCAAAATTGCCTAATTTCTATTGCACCGCCAATAAAATACTCCTGAACCACTCTAAAGCATCGCCGGGCCTACTGGAGTCGTTCCCCAGGTCGTTACGGACGCTACTATGGAAAAATCCAAGAAACTTTGACCCGGACCCCGGCACCCTAAAAATTTAGTGGGCTAACAAACACGAAAAACTGGCAAAATCGCCTAATTCCCATTGCGTCGCCAATAAAATGCTCCTAAACCCCTCTATAGCACCGCCGGGGCTACTAGAGTCTTTCCCCAGGTCGTTACGGTTGCTACTATTGAAGAATTTAAGAAAATTCGACATGGACCCCTGACACATAAAATATCTGTGGGCTAACACATACGAAAAACTGGAAAAATTACCTAATTCTATTGCGTCTCTAATAAAATGATCCTAAACCCCTCTAAAGCACCGCCGGGGCTACTGGACTCGTTACCCAGGTCGTTACGGATGCTACTATGGAAGAATCCAAGAAAATTTGACCCAGACCCCCGGCACCTAAAATATCCATGGGCTAACACATACGAAAAACTGGCAAAATCGCCTAATTCCTATTGCATCTCCAATAAAATGCTCCTATACCCCTCTAAAGTGCCGTCGGGGATACTAAAGTCGTTCCCCATGTCGTTACGGACGCTACAATGGAAGAATCCAAGAAATTTTGACCTGGACCCCCGGCACCTAAAAAATCCGTGCGCTAACACACACGAAAAACTGGCAAAATCTCCTAATTCCTATTGCGTCGCCAATAAAATGCTCCTAAACCCCTCTATAGCACCGTCGGGGCTACTGGAGTCGTTCTCCAGGTCGTTACGGACGCTACTATGGAAGAAATCAAGAAAATTCGTCCCGCACCCCCGGCACCTAAAAAATCTGTGGGCTAACACACATGAAAAACTGGCAAAATTGCTTAATTCCTATTGCGCCGCCAATAAAATGCTCCTAAACCTCTCTATTGCACCGCCGGGGCTACTGGAGTCATTCTCCAGGTCGTTACGGATGCTACTATGGAAAAATCCAAGAAATCTTGACCCAAACCCCCGGAACCTAAAAAATCTGTGGGCTAACACACACAAAAAACTAGCAAAATCCCATAATTCCTATTGCGTCGCTAATAAAATGCTACTAAACCCCTCTATAGCACCTCTGGGGCTACTGTAGTCATTCCCCAGGTAGTTACGGACGCTACTATGGAAGAATTCAAGAAAATTTGACCCGGACCCCCGGCACCTAAAATATCCGTGGGCTAACACACATGAAAAATTGGAAAAATCTCCTAATTCCTATTGCGTCGCAAATAAAATGCTCCTAAATCTCTCTATAGCACCGCCAGGGCTACTGGAGTCGTTGCCCATGTCGTTACAGATGCTACTATGGAAGAATCCAAGAAAATTCGACCCGGACCCCAGGCACCTAAAAAATCCTTACGCTAATACACACGAAAAACTGGCAAAATTGCCTAATTCCTATTGCGTCGCCAATAAAATGCTCCTGAACCACTCTAAAGCACCACCGGGGCTACTGGATTCGTTCCCCAGGTCGTTATAGACGCTACTATGGAAGAATTCAAGAAAATTCGACCCGGACCCTCGGCACCTAAAAAATCCTTACGCTAATACACACGAAAAACTGGCAAAATTGCCTAATTTCTATTGCGCCGTCAATAAAATACTCCTGACCCACTCTAAAGCACCGCTGGGGCTACTAGAGTCGTTCCCCAGGTCATTACGGACGCTACTATGGAAAAATCCAAGAAAATTTGACCCGAACCCCGGCACCCAAAAAATTCGTGGGTTACCACACACGAAAAACTGGCAAAATCTCCTAATTCCTATTGCGTCGCTAATAAAATGCTCCTAAACCCCTCTATAGCACCTCTGGGGCTATTGGAGTCATTCCCCAGGTAGTAACGGACTCTACTATGGAAGAATCCAAGAAAATTTGACCCAGACTCCCGGCACCTAAAATATTCGTGGGCTAACACACACGAAAAACTAGCAAAATTGCCTAATTCCTACTGCGTCGCCAATAAAATGCTCCTAATCCCCTCTAAAGTGCCGCCGGTGCTACTGTAGTCATTCCCCAGGTCGTTACGGACGCTACTATGGAAGAATGGAAGAAAATTCGACCCAGACCCCCGACACCTAAAAAATCCATGGGCTAACACACACGAAAAACTGGCAAAATCGCCTAATTCCTATTGCTTCGCCAATAAAATGCTCCTAAACCCCTCTATAGCGCCGTCGGGGCTACTGGAGTCGTTCCCCAGGTCGTTACGGACGCTACTGTGGAAGAATCAGAGAAAATTTGACCCGGACCCCCGGCACCTAAAAAATCTGTGGGCCACACGAAAAACTGGCAAAATTGCCTAATTTCTATTGCATCGCTAATAAAATACTTCGAAACCCCTCTAAAGCACCGTCGGGGCTACTGGAGTTGTTCCCCAGGTCGTTACGGACGCTACTATGTAAGAATCCAAGCAAATTTGACCCGGACCCCCGACATCCAAAAAATCTGTGGGCTAACACAATGAAAAACTGGCAAAATCGCCTAATTCCTATTGCGTCGCCAATAAAAGGCTCCTAAACCCCTCTATAGCGCCGCCGAGTCTACTGGAGTCGTTCCCCAGGTCGTTATGGAAGCTACAAATGGAAGAATCCAAGAAATTTAGACACGGCTCCCGGCACGTATAAAATATCTGGGCTAACACAAACTAAAAACTGGCAAAATTGCCTAATTCCTATTGCGTATCAAATAAAATGCTCCTATACGCCTCTAAAGCGCTATCGCTCTTCGGGGGTGCCCTCAGCGTCGAGGGGGCTACAGGAATCATTCCCCAGGTCGTTACGGATGCTACTATGGAAGAAATCAAGAAAATTCAACCCGCACCCCTGGCACCTAAAAACTCCGTTGGCTAACATACACAAAAAACTTGCAAAATCGCCTAATTTCTACTGGAGTCGTTCCCCAGGTCATTACGGATGCTACTGTGAAGAATCCAAGAAAATTTGACTCGAACCCCCGGCACCTAAAAAATCTGTGGGTACACACATGAAAAACTGGAAAAATCGCCTAATTCCTATTGCGTCACGAATAAAATGCTCCTAAACCTCTCTATAGCACCGCCGGGGCTACTGGAGTCGTTCCCAGGTCATTACGGACGCTACTATGGAAGAATCCAAGAAAATTCGACCCGGACCCCCGGCACCTAAAAAATCCGTGGGCTAACACACACGAAAAACTAGCAAAATCGCCTAATTCCTATTGCGTCGCCAATAAAATGCTCCTAAACCCCTCTAAAGTGCAACCAGAATACTGAAGTTGTTCCCTAGGTCGTTAAGGATGCTACTATGGAAGAATCCAAGAAAATTCGTCCCGGACCCTCGGCACCTAAAAAATCCGTGGGCTAACACACACGAAAAACTGGCAAAATTGCCTAATTCCTATTTTATTGCTAATAAAATGCTGTTAAACCGCTCTAAATTGCCTCCCGGGCTACTAGATTCATTCTTCAGGTCGTAACGGACGCTACTATGGATGAATCCAAGAAAATTTGGCCCGGACCCGCAGCAACTAAAAAATCCATAGGCTAACATACATGAAAAACAGGCAAAATTGCCTAATTCCTCTAACGTCGGCAATAAAATGCTCCTAAACCCCTCGAAAGTGCCATCGGGGCTACTGAAGTCATTCCCTAGTTCGTTACGGACGTTATAATGGAAGAATCCAAGAAAATTCGACCCGAACCCCCGCCACCTAAAAAATCTGTATGCTAACACACACGAAAAACTGGCAAAATCGCTTAATTCCCATTGCGTCGCCAATAAAATACTCATAAACCCCTCTATAGCACCACCGGGGCTACTGGAGTCTTTCCCCAGGTCATTACGGATGCTACTATGGAAGAATCCAAGAAATTTTGACCCAAACCCCCGGCACCTAAAAAATCTGTGGGTTAACACACACGAAAAACTCGCAAAATCGCCTAATTCCTATTATGTCGCCAATTAAATGCTCTTAAATCCCTATATAGGGCCGCTGGGGCTACTGGAGTCGTTCCCCAGGTCGTTATGGACGCTACTACAGAAGAATGTAAGAAAATTCGACCCGGACCTCCGGCACCTAAAAAATCCGTGGGCTAACACACACGAAAAATTGGCTAAATCGCCTAATTCCGATTGCGTCTCCAATAAAATGCTCCTATACCCCTCTAAAGCGCTGCCGAGGCTATTGGAGTCGTTCTCCAGGTCGTTACGGACGCTACTATGGAAGATTCCAAGAAAATTTGACCCGAACCCCCGGCACCTAAAAAATCTATGGGCTAACACACAAGAAATACTGGCAAAATAGCCTAATTCCTATTGCGTCTCCAATAAAATGCTCTTATACCCCTCTAAAGCGACGCCGGGGCTACTGGAGTCGTTCCCCAGGTCTTTACGGACGCTACTATGGAAGAATCTAAGAAAATTTGACCCGCACCCCCGGCACTCAAAAAATCCGCAGGCTAACACACAAGAAAAACTGGCAAAATTACCTAATTCCTATTGCATCGCCAATAAAATGCTCCTGAACCCTTCTAAAGCGTCGCCGGGGCTACTGGAGTCGTTTCCTACGTCGTTACGGATGCTACAATTTAAGAATCCAAGAAAATTTGACCCGAACCCTCGGCACCTAAAAAATCTGAGGGTTAACACACACGAAAAACTAGCAAAATCGCCTAATTCCTATTGCGTCGCCAATAAAAAGCTCCTAAACCCCTATATAGCATCGTCGGGGCTACTGGAGTCGTTCCCTAAGTCGTTACGGACGCTACTATGTAAGAATCCAAGAAAATTCGACCCGGACCCCCGGCAGCTAAAAAATCCGTGGGCTAACAGAAGCGAAAAACTGGCAAAATCGCCTAATTCCTACTGCGTCGCCAATAAAATGCTCCTAAGCCCCTCTAAAGTGCTGCCGGGGCTACTATAGTCGTTCCCCAAGTCGTTACGGACGCTACTATGGAAGAATGGAAGACAATTCGACCCAGACCCCCGGCACCTAAAAAATCCATGGGCTAACACACACGAAAAACTTGGCAAAATCGCCTAATTCCTATTGTGTCGCCAATAAAATGCTCCTAAACCCCTCTATAGCACCGCCGGGGCTACTGGAGTCGTTCCCCAGGTCGTTACGGACGCTACTATAAAAGAATACAAGAAAATTTGACTCGGACCCCCGGTATCTAAAAAATCCGTGGGCTAACACACACGAAAAACTGGCAAAATTGGCTAATTCCTATTGCGTCGCCAATAAAATGCTCCTAAACCCCTCTATAGCACCGCCGGGGCTACTAGAGTCTTTCCCAGGTCGTTACGAATGCTATTATGGAAGAATCCAAGAAAATTCGACCCGGACCCCCGGCACCTAAAATATCCGTGGGCTAACACAAATGAAAAAGTGGCAAAATTGTCTAATTCCTATTGTGTCTTCAATAAAATGATCCTATACCCCTGGCACATAAAAAATCTGTGGGCTAACACATACAAAAAATTGGAAAAATTACCTAATTCCTATTGCGTCTCTAATAAAATGATCCTAAACCCCTCTAAAGCACCACCGAGGCTACTGCAGTCATTCCCCAGGTCGTTACGGACGCTACTATGGAAGAATGGAAGAAAATTCGACCCAGACCCCCGGCACCTAAAAAATCCATAGGCTAACACACACGAAAAACTGGCAAAATCGCCTAATTCCTATTGCGTCGCCAATAAAATGCTCCTAAACCCCTCTAAAGCGCCGTCGGGGCTACTGGAGTCGTTCCCCAGGTCGTTACGGACGCTACTGTGGAAAAATCCAAGAAAATTTGACCCAAACCTCCGGCACCTAAAAAATCTGTGGGCTAACACACACAAAAAACTGGCAAAATCACGTAATTCCTATTGCGTCGCTAATAAAATGCTACTAAACCCCTCTATAGCACCTTTGGGGCTACTGGAGTCGTTCCCAGGTAGTTACGGACGCTACTATGGAAGAATCCAAGAAAATTTGACCCGGACCCCCGGCACCTAAAATATCCGTGGGCTAACACACACGAAAAATTGGCAAAATCGCCTAATTCCTATTGCATCTCAAATAAAATGCTCATATACCCCTCTAAAGCACCGTCGGGGTTACTAGAGTCGTTCCCCAGGTCGTTACGGACGCTACTATGGAAGAATCCAAGAAATTTTGACCTGGACCCCCGGCACCTAAAAAATCTGTGGGCTAACACACACGAAAAACTAGCAAAATTGCCTAATTCCTACTGCGTTGCCAATAAAATGCTCCTAAGCCCCTCTAATGTGCCGCCGGGGCTACTGTAGTCGTTCCCCAGGTCGTTACGGACGCTACTATGGAAGAATGGAAGAAAATTCGACCCAGACCCCCGGCACCTAAAAAATCCATGGGCTAACACACACGAAAAACTGGCAAAATCGCCTAATTCCTATTGCGTCACCAATAAAATGCTCCTAGACCCCTCTATAGCGCCGCCGGGGCTACTGGAGTCATTCCCCAGGTTGTTACGGACACTACTATGGAAGAATACATGAAAATTTGACTCGGACCCCCGGCATCTAAAAAATCCGTGGGCTAACACACACGAAAAACTGGCAAAATCGCGTAATTCCCATTGCGTCGCAAATAAAATGATCCTAAACCCCTCTATAGTGCCGCCGGGGCTACTGGAGTCGTTCTCCAGGTCGTAACGGACGCTACTATGGAAGAAATCAAGAAAATTCGACCTGGGCCCCCGGTACCTAAAAATTCTGTCGGCTAACACATACGGAAAACTCGCAAAATTGCCTAATTTCTATTGCGCCGCCAATAAAATACTCCTGAACCAATCTAAAGCATCGCCGGGGCTACTGGAGTCGTTCCACAGGTCGTTACGGATGCTACTATGGAAAAATCCAAGAAAATTTGACCCGAACCCCGGCACCCTAAAAATTCAGTGGGCTAACAAACACGAAAAACTGGCCAAATCGCCTAATTCCCATTGCATCGCCAATAAAATGCTCCTAAACCCCTCTATAGCACCGCCGGGGCTACTAGAGTCTTTCCCCAGATCGTTACAGTTGCTACTATTGAAGAATTCAAGAAAATTCGACACGGACCCCTGACACATAAAATATCTGTGGGCTAATACACACGAAAAACTGGAAAAATTACCTAATTCCTATTGCGTCTCTAATAAAATGATCCTAAACCCCTATAAAGCACCGCCTGGGCTACTGGACTCGTTACCCAGGTCTTTACGGATGCTACTATGGAAGAATCCAAGAAAATTTGACCCAGAGCCCCGGCACCTAAAATATCCGTGGGCTAACACACACGAAAAACTGGCAAAATCGCCGAAAAAATGGAAAAATTACCTAATTCCTATTGCGTCTCTAATAAAATGATCCTAAACCACTCTAAAGCACCGTCGGGGCTACTGGAGTCGTTCCCCAGGTCGTTACAGACGCTACTATTGAAGAATCCAAGAAATTTTGAACCAGACCCCCGGCACCTAAAAAATCTGTGGGCTAACACACACGAAAAACTACCAAAATCTCCTAATTCCTATTGCGTCGCCAATAAAATTCTCCTAAACCCCTCTATAGCACCGTCGGGGCTACTGGAGTCATTCTCCAGGTCGTTACGGATGCTACTATGGAAGAAATCAAGAAAATTCGACCCGCACCCCCGGTACCTAAAACATCTGTGGGCTAACACACACGAAAAACTTGCAAAATTGCTTAATTCCTATTGCGCCGCCAATAAAATTCTCCTAAACCCCTCTAAAGTGCTGCCGGGGCTACTGGAGTCGTTCCCCAGGTCGTTACAGATGCTACTATGGAAAAATCTAAGAAAATTTGACCCGAACCCCCGGCACCTAAAAAATCTGTGGGCTAACACAGACGAAAAACTAGCAAAATCCCATAATTCCTATTGCGTCGCTAATAAAATGCTCCTAAACCGCTCTATAGCACCTCTGGGGCTACTGGAGTCATTCCCTAGATCGTTACGGACGCTTCTATGGAAGAATCCAAGAAAATTTGACCCGGACCCCGGGCACCTAAAATATCTGTGGGTTAACACACACGAAAAAATGGCAAAATTACTTAATTCCTATTGCGCTGCCAATAAAATGTTCCTAAACCCCTCTAAAGCGCCGCCAGGCTACTGGAGTCGTTCCCCAAGTCGTTACGGATGCTACTATGGAAGAATTCAAGAAAATTTGACCCGGACCCCATTCACCTAAAAATTCTGTGGGCTAACACACAAGAAATACTGGTAAAATCACCTAATTACTATTGCGTCGCCAATAAAATGCTCCTAAACCCCTCTATAGCACTGTCGGGGCTACTAAAGTCATTCCTCTGGTCGTTACGGACGCAACTATGGAAGAATACAAGAAAATTCGACGCAGACCCATGGCACCAAAAAACTCTGTGGGCTAACAAACACGAAAAACTGGCAAAATCGCCTAATTCCTATTGCGTCGCAAATAAAATGATCCTAAACCCCTCTAAAGCGCCGCCGGGGCTACTGGAGTCAATCCCCAGGTTGTTACGGACGCTACTCTTGAAGAAATCAAGAAAATTCGACCCAGACCCCCGGCATCTAAAAATTCAGTGGGCTAACACACATAAAAAACTGGCAAAATCGCCTAATTCCCATTGCGTCGCCAATAAAATGCTCCTACACCCCTCTATAGCGCCGCTGGAGCTACTGGAGTCGTTCCCCAGGTCATTACGGATGCTACTATTGAAGATACAAGAAAATTTGACCCGGCCCCCCGGCACCTAAAAAATCCGTGGGCTAACACACATGAAAAACTGGCAAAATCGCCTAATTCCTATTGTGTCTCCAATAAAATGCTCCTATAACCCTCTAAAACGCCGCCGGGGCTACTGGAGTCGTTCCTAGGTCGTTACGGACGCTACTATGGAAGAATCCAAGAAAATTTGACATGGACCCCCGGCACCTAAAAAATCTGTGGGCTAACACACACGAAAAACTGGCAAAATCTCCTAATTCCTATTGCGTCGCCAATAAAATGCTCCTAAACCCCTCTATAGTACCTTCGGGGCTACTGGAGTCGTTCTCCAGGTCGTTACGGATGCTACTATTGAACAAATCAAGAAAATTTGACCCGGACCCCCGGCACCTAAAACATCCGTGGGCTAACACACACGAAAAACTAGCAAAATTGCCTAATTCCTATTGCGTTGCAAATAAAATGCTCCTAAACCCCTCTATAGCATCGCCGGGGCTATTGGAGTCGTTCCCCAGGTCGTTACGGACACTACTATGGAAGAATACAAGAAATTTTGACACAAACCCCCGGCACCTAAAAAATTCGTGGATTAACACACACGAAAAACTGGCAAAATAGCCTAATTTCTATTGCGTCGCCAATAAAATGCTTCTAAATCCCTCTATAGCGCCGTCGGGGCTACTGTAGTCATTCCCTAGGTCGTTACGGACGCTACTATAGAAGAATCCAAGAAAATTCGACCCGGACCCCCGGCACCTAAAAAATCCGTGGGCTAACACACACGAAAAAATGGCAAAATCGCCTAATTCCTATTGCGTCGCCAATAAAATGCTCCTAAACCCATCTAAAGCGTCGCCGGGGCTACTGGAGTCGTTCCCCAGGTCGTTACGGATGCTACTATTGAAGAATCCAATAAAATTTGACCTGTCCCCCGGCACCTAAAAAGTTCGTGGGCTAACACACATGTAAACCTGGCAAAATCTTCAAATTCCTATTGCGTCGCCAATAAAATGCTCCTAAATCCCTCTATAGCACCGCCAGGGCTACTGGAGTCGTTCCCCAGGTCGTTACGGATGCTACTATGGAAGAATCCAAGAAAATTCGACCCGTACCCCCGTCACCTAAAAAATCCTTACGCTAATACACACGAAAAACTGGCAAAATCTCCTAATTCCTATTGCATCGCCAATAAAATGCTCCTGAACCACTCTTAAGCACCACCGGGGCTACTGGAGTCGTTCCCCAGGTCGTTACGGACGCTACTATGGAAGAATTCTAGAAAATTTGACCCAAACCCCCGGCACCCAAAAAATTTGTGGGTTAACACACACGAAAAATTGGCAAATCCCCTAATTCCTATTGCGTCGCTAATAAAATTATCCTAAACCCCTCTATAGCACCGCCGGGGCTACTGGAGTCATTCCCCAGGTCGTTACGGACGCTACTCTGGAAGAAATCAAGAAAATTCGACCCCGACCTCCGGTATCTAAATATTCAGTGGGCTAACACACACAAAAAACTGGCAAAATCGCCTAATTACCATTGCGTCGCCAATAAAATGCTCCTAAACCCCTCTATAGCACCGCCGGGGCAACTGGAGTCTTTCCCCAGGTCGTTACGGACGCTACTATGGAAGAATCCAAGAAAAGTTGACCCAAACCCCTGACACCTAAAAAATCCGTGGGTTAACACACACGAAAAACTGGTAAAATCACCTAATTCCTATTACGTCGCCAATAAAATGCTCCTAAATCCCTCTATAGCACCGCCGGGGCTACTGGAGTCGTTCCCCAGGTCGTTATGGACGCTACTATGGAAAAATCTAAGAAAATTTGACCAGGACCCCCGGCACCTAAAACATCCGTGGGCTAACACACATGAGAAACTGGCAAAATTGCCTAATTCCTATTGCGTCGCCAATAAAATGCTCCTAAACCCATCTAAAGCGCCGCCAGGGCTACTGGAGTCGTTCCCCAGGTCGTTACGGATGCTACTATTGAAGAATCCAAGAAAATTTGACCCGGCCCCCCGGCACCTAAAAAGTTTGTGGGCTAACACACATGAAAACCTGGTAAAATCTTCTAATTCCTATTGCGTCGCCAATAAAATGCTTCTAAATCCCTCTATAGCACCGCCAGGGCTACTGGAGTCATTCCCCAGGTCGTTACGGATGCTACTATGGAAGAATCCAAGAAAATTCGACCCGTACTCCCTTCACCTAAAAAATCCTTACGCTAATACACACAAACAACTTGCAAAATTGCCTAATTCATATTGCGCCGCCAATAAAATGCTCCTGAACCACTCTAAAGCACCGCCGGAGCTACTGGAGTCGTTCCCCAGGTCGTTACGGACGCTACTATTGAAGAATTCTAGAAAATTTGACCCAAACCCCTGGCACCCAAAAACTTTGTGGGTTAACACACACGAAAAACTGGCAAATCCCCTAATTCCTATTGCGTCGCTAATAAAATTATCCTAAACCCCTCTATAGCACCGTCGGGGTTACTAGAGTCATTCCCCAGGTCGTTACGGACGCTACTCTGGAAGAAATCAAGAAAATTCGACCCCGACCTCCGGCATCTAAATATTCAGTGGGCTAACACACACAAAAAACTTGCAAAATCGCCTAATTCCCATTGCGTCGCTAATAAAATGCTCCTAAACCCCTCTATAGCACCGCCGGGGCTACTGGAGTCTTTCCCCAGGTCGTTACGGACGCTACTATGGAAGAATCTTAGAAAATTTGACCCAAACCCCTGACACCTAAAAAATCCGTGGGTTAACACACACGAAAAACTAGCAAAATCACCTAATTCCTATTGCGTCTCAAATAAAATGCTCCTAAACCCCTCTATACTGCCGTCAGGGCAACTAGAGTCGTTCCCCAGGTCGTTACGGACGCTACAAATAGAAGAATCCAAGAAATTTAAACACGTCCCCCCGACACTTAACAAATCCTTGGGCTAACACACACAAAAAACTGGCAAAATCGCCTAATTCCTATTGCATCTCAAATAAAATGCTTCTAAATCCCTCTAAAGTACCGCCGGGGCTACTGGAGTCATTCCCCAGGTCATTATAGATGCTACTATGGAAGAAATCAAGAAAATTCAACCCGCACCCCCGGCACCTTAAAGATCCATTGGCTAACACACACAAAAAAATTGCAAAATCGCCTAAATCCTATTGCGTCGCCAATAAAATGCTCCTAAGACCCTCTAAAGCGCTGTCGGGGCTACTATATTCGTTCCCCAGGTCGTTACGGACGCTAATATGGAAGAATCCAAGAAAATTTGACCCGGACCCCCTTCACCTAAAAAATCTGTGGGCTAACACACACAAAAAACTGGCAAAATCTCCTAATTCCTATTGCATCGCCAATAAAATCATCCTAAACCCCTCTATAGCGCCGCCGGGGCTACTAGAGTCATTCCCCAGGTCGTTACAGACGCTATTATGGAAGAATCCAAGAAAAGATTCGACTCGGACCCCCAGCACCTAAAAAATCTGTGGGCTAACACACACGAAAATATGGCAAAATCGCCTAATTCCTATTGCGTCGCCAATAAAATGCTCCAGAACCCCTCTAAAGAGCCGCCAGGGCTACTGGAGTCGTTCCCCATTTCGTTACGGACGCTACTATGGAAGAATCCAAGAAAATTCGTCCTGCACCCCCAACACCTAAAAAATCCGTGGACTAACACACACGAAAAACTGGCAAAATCACCTAATTCCTGTTGCATCGCCAATAAAATGTTCCTAAACCCCTCTATAGCACCTCCGGGACTACTGCAGTCATTTCCCAGATCGTTACGGATGCTATTATAGAATAATCCAAAAAAATTTGACCCGGACCCCCGGCACCTAAAAAATCTGTGGGCTAACACACACAAAAAACTGGCAAAATCGCCTAATTCCTATTACGTCGATAATAAAATGCTCCTAAACCACTCTAAAGCACCGCTGGGGCAATTGGAGTCGTTCCCCAGGTCGTTATGGACGCTACGATTGAAGAATCCAAGAAAATTCGACTCGGAACCCCGGCACCTAAAATATCCGTGGGCTAACACACACGAAAAAGTGGCAAAATTGCCTAATTCCTATTGCGCCGCCAATAAAATGCTCCTAAAACCCTCTATAGCACCGCCGGGGCTACTGGAGTCGTTCCCCAGGTCGTTATGGACGCTACAATGGAAGAATCCAAGAAATTTAGACACGGCCCCCCGGCACGTAAAAAATTCGTGGGCTAACACACACGAAAAAGTGGCAAAATTGCCTAATTCCTATTGCGCCGCCAATAAAATGCTACTAAACCCCTCTATAGCGCCGTCGGGGCTACTGGAGTCATTCCCAGGTCGTTACGGACGCTACAATGCAAGAATCGAAGATATTTCGACACGGCCCCCCGGCACCTAAAAAATCATGTGGTCTAACACACACGAAAAACTTGTAAAATCGCCTAATTCCTATTGCGTCGCCAATAAAATGCTCCTAAACCCCTCTATAGCGCCGCCGCGGCTACTAGAGTCATTCCCCAGGTCGTTACGGACGCTATTATGGAAGAATCCAAGAAAATTTGACCCAAACCCCCGGCACCTAAAAAATCTATGGGTTAACACACACGAAAAACTGGCAAAATCGCCTAATTTGTATTGCGCCGTAAATAAAATGCTCGTAAACCCCTCTATAGCACCGCCGGGGCCACTGGAGTCGTTCCCCAGGTCTTTACGGACGCTACTATGGAAGAAATCAAGAAAAATCGACCCGGACCCCAGACACCTAAAAATTCTGTGGGCTAACACACACGAAAAACTGGCAAAATTGCTTAATTCCTATTGCGCTGCCAATACAATGCTCCTAAACCTCTCTATTGCACCGCCGAGGCTACTGGAGTCGTTCCCCAGGTCGTTATGGATGCTACTATGGAAGAAATCAAGAAATTTCGACCCGGACCCCCGGCACCTAAAATATCCATGGGCTAACACACAAGAAAAAGTGGAAAAATTGCTTAATTCCTATTATGCCGCTAATAAAATGCTCCTAAACCCCTCTATAGCACCGCCGGGGCTACTAGAGTCATTCCCCAGGTCGTTACGGACGCTACTACTGAAGAATCCAAGAAAATTCGACACGGACCCCTGGCACATAAAAAATCTGAAGGCTAACACACACGGAAAACTGGCAAAATTGACTAATTCCTATTGAGTCTCTAATAAAATTATCCTAAAAACCTCTAAAGCACCGCCGGGGCAACTGGAGTCATTCCCCAGGTCGTTACGGACACTAAAATGGAAGAATCCAAGAAAATTCGACCCGGACCCCCAGCACCTAAAATATCCGTGGGCTAACAAATACGAAAAAGTGGCAAAAATGCCTAATTCCTATTGCGCCGCCAATAAAATGCTCGTAAATCCCTCTATAGCGCCGCCGGGGCTACTGGAGGCGTTCCCCAGATCGTTATGGATGCTACAATGGAATAATCAAAAAAAATTCGACACGGACCCCCGGCACCTAAAAAATCATGTGGGCTAACACACACGAAAAACTTGCAAAATCGCCTAATTCCTATTGCGTCGCCAATAAAATGCTCCTGAACCCTCTAGAGTGCCGCCGGAGCTACTGGAGTCGTTCCCTATGTCATTACGGATGCTACTATTGAAGAATCCAAGAAAATTCGACCCGGACCCCCGGCACCTAAAAAATCCGTGGGCTAACACACACGAAAATCTGGCAAAATGGCCTAATTCCTATTGCGTCGCCAATAAAATGCTCTAGAACCCCTTTAAAGAGCCGCCAGGGCTACTGGAGTCGTTCCCCAGTTCGTTACGGACGCTACTATGGAAGAATCCAAGAAATTTTGTCCCGCACCCCCAACACCTAAAAAATGCGTGGACTAACACACACGAAAAACTGGCAAAATTGCCTAATTTCTATTGCATCGCCAATAAAATGTTCCTAAACCCCTCTATAGCACCTCCGGGGCTACTGTTGTTGTTCCCCAGATTGTTACGGATGATACTACAGAATAATCCAAAAATATTTGACTCGGACCCCCAGCACCTAAAATATCCGTGGGCTAACATACACGAAAAATTGGCAAAATTGCTTAATTCCTATTGCGCCGCCAATAAAATGCTCCTAAACCCCTTTAAAGCACCTCCGGGACTACTGCAGTCATTTCCCAGATCGTTACGGACGCTACTATGGAATAATCCAAGAAAATTTGACCCGAACCCCCGGCACGTAAAAAATCCCTAGGCTAACACACACGAAAAACTTGCAAAATCGCTTAATTCCTATTGAGTCTCAAATAAAATGCTCCTAAAAACCTCTAAAGCACCGCCGGGGCAACTGGAGTCATTCCCCAGGTCGTTACGGACACTAAAATGGAAGAATCCAAGAAACTTCAACCCGCACCCCGGTACCTAAAACATCTGTGGGCTAACACACACGAAAAACTTGCAAAATTCTTAATTCCTATTGCGCCGCCAATAAAATTCTCCTAAACCCCTCTAAAGTGCCGCCGGGGCTACTGGAGTGGTTCCCCAGGTCATTACGGACGCTACTATGGAAGAATTCAAGGAAATTTACTCGAACCCCCTTCACCTAAAAAATCTGTGGGCTAACACACAACAAATACTGGCAAAATCGCCTTATTAATATTGCGTCGCTGATAAAATGCTTCTAAACCCCTCTATAGCACCGCCGGGGCTATTGGAGTCGTTCCCCAGGTCGTTACGGACGCTACTATGGAAGAATACAAGAAAATTCGACTCGGACCCCCGGCACCTAAAAAATCCGTGGCTAACACACACGAAAAACTGGCAAAATCGCATAATTCCCATTGCATCGCAAATAAAATGATCCTAAACCCCTCTAAAGTGTCGCCGGGGCTACTGGAGTCGTTCTCCAGGTCATAACGGACGCTACTATGGAAGAAATCAAGATAATTCGACCTGGACCCCCGATACCTAAAAATTCTGTCGGCTAACACACATGAAAAACTGGCAAAATTGCCTAATTCCTATTGCATCGCCAATAAAATGCTCCTAAACCCCTCTATTGCACCGCCGGTGCTACTAGAGTCGTTACCCAGGTCGTTACGGACGCTACTATGGAAGAAATCAAGAAAATCCGACCCAGACTCCTGGCACCTAAAAATCCAGTGGGCTAACACACACGAAAAACTGGCAAAATCGCCTAATTCCCATTGCATCGCCAATAAAATGCTCCTAAACCCTTCTATAGCACCATAGGGGCTACTAGAGTCTTTCTCCAGGTCGTTACGGTTGCTACTATGGAAGAATCCAAGATAATTCGACACGGACCCCTAGCACGTAAAAAATCTGTGGGCTAACACACACGAAAAAACTGGAAAAATTACCTAATTCCTATTGCGTCTCTAATAAAATGATCCTAAACCCCACTAAAGCACCGCCGGGGCTACTGGAGTCGTTCCCCAGGTCGTTACGGACGCTACTATGGAAGAATCCTAGAAAATTCGACCCAGACCCCCGGCACCTAAAAAATCCGTGGGCTAACACACACGAAAAACTGGCAAAATCTCCTAATTCTTATTGCGTCGCCAATAAAATGCTCCTAAACCCTCTATAGCACCGTCGGGGCTACTGGAGTCGTTCCCCAGGTCGTTACGGACGCTACTATGGAAGAATACAAGAAAATTCGACTCGGACCCCCGGCACCTAAAAAATCCGTGGGCTAACACACACGAAAAACTGGCTAAATCGCGTAATTCCCATTGCATCGCAAATAAAATGATCCTAAACCCCTCTAAAGTGCCGCCGGGGCTATTGGAGTCGTTCTCCAGATCGTAACGGACGCTACTATGGAAGAAATCAAGAAAATTCGACCTGGACCCCCGATACCTAAAAATTCTGTCGGCTAACACACACGAAAAACTGGCAAAATTGCCTAATTCCTATTGCATTGCCAATAAATGCTCCTAAACCCCTCTATTGAACCGCCGGGGCTACTGGAGTCGTTACCCAGGTCGTTACTGATGCTACTATGGAAGAAATCAAGAAAATTCGACCCAGACCCCTGGCACCTAAAAATCCAGTGGGCTAACACACACGAAAAACTGGCAAAATCGCCTAATTCCCATTGCGTCACCAATAAAATGCTCCTAAACCCTTCTATAGCACCGTCGGGGCTACTAGAGTCTTTCCCCAGGTCGTTACGTTTGCTATTATGGAAGAATCCAAGAAAATTCGACACGGACCCCTGGCATGTAAAAAATCTGTGGGCTAACACACACGAAAAAATGGAAAAATTACCTAATTCCTATTGCGTCTCTAATAAAATGATCCTAAACCCCTCTAAAGCACCGTCGGGGCTACTGGAGTCGTTCCCCAGGTCGTTACGGACGCTACTATGGAAGAATCCAAGAAAATTCGACCTAGACCCCTGGCACCTAAAAAATCTGTGGGCTAACACACACAAAAAACGGGAAAAATCTCCTAATTCCTATTGCGTCGCCAATAAAATGCTCCTAAACCCCTCTATAGCACCGTCGGGGCTACTGGAGTCGTTCTCCAGGTCGTTATGGATGCTACTATGTAAGAAATCAAGAAATTTCGACCCGCACCACCAGCACCTAAAACATCTGTGGGCTAACACACACGAAAAACTTGCAAAATTGCTTAATTCCTATTGCGCCGCCAATAAAATTCTGCTAAACCCCTCTAAAGTGCTGCCGGGGCTACTAGAGTAGTTCCCCAGGTCGTTACGGATGCTACTATGGAAACATCTACGAAAATTTGACCCGAACCCCCGGCACCTAAAAAATCTATGGGCTAACACTGACGAAAAACTAGCAAAATCCCATAATTCCTATTGCGTCGCTAATAAAATGCTCCTAAACCCCTCTATAGCACCTCTGGGGCTACTGGATTCATTCCCCAGATCGTTATGGACGCTACTATGGAAGAATCCAAAAAAATTTGACCCGGACTCCGGGCACCTAAAATATCTGTGGGTTAACACACACGAAAAAATGGCAAAATTACATAATTCCTATTGCGCTGCCAATAAAAGGTTCCTAAACCCCTCTAAAGCGCTGGCAGGGCTACTGGAGTCGTTCCCCAAGTCGTTACGGATACTACTATGGAAGAATTCAAGAAAATTTGACCCGGACCCCCTTCACCTAAAAAATCTGTGAGCTAACACACAAGAAATACTGGTAAAATCGCCTAATTCCTATTGCGTCGCCAATAAAATGCTCCTAAACCCCTCTATAGCACCACCGGGGATACTAGAGTCGTTCCTCTGGTCGTTACGGACGCTACTATGGAAGAATACAAGAAAATTCGACGCAGACCCCTGGCACCAAAAAACTCTGTGGGCTAACAAACACGAAAAACTGGCAAAATCGCCTAATTCCTATTGCGTCGCAAATAAAATGATCCTAAACCCCTCTAAAGAGCCGCCGGGGCTACTGGAGTCATTCTCTAGGTCGTTACGGACGCTACTATAGAAGAATCCAAGAAAATTCGACCCAGACCCCCGGCACCTAAAAAATCCGTGGGCTAACACACACGAAAAAATGGCAAAATCGCCTAATTCCTATTGCGTCGCCAATAAAATGCTCCTAAACCCATCTAAATCATTGTCGGGGCTACTGGAGTCGTTCCCAAGGTCGTTACGGATGCTACTATTAAAGAATCCAAGAAAATTTGACCCGGCCCCCCGGCACCTAAAAAGTTCGTGGGCTAACACACATGAAAACCTGGCAAAATCTTCTAATTCCTATTGCGTCGACAGTAAAATGCTCCTAAATCCCTCTATAGCACCGCCAGGGCTACTGGAGTCGTTCCCCGGGTCGTTACGGATGCTAATATAGAAGAATCCAAGAAAATTCGACCCGTACCCCCGTCACCTAAAAAATCCTTACGCTAATACACACGAAAAACTGGCAAAATCTCCTAATTCCTATTGCGTCGCAAATAAAATGCTCCTAAACCCCTTTATAGCACAGTCGGGGCTACTGGAGTCGTTCTCCAGGTCGTTACGGATGCTACTATGGAAGAAATCAAGAAAAGTTGACCCGGACCCCCGGTACCTAAAAAATTCGTGGGTTAACACACACGAAAAACTGGCAAAATCGCCAAATTCCTATTGCGTCGCCAATAAAATGCTCCTAAACCCCTCTATAGCATCGCCGGGGCTATTGGGGTCATTCCCTAGGTCGTTACGGACTCTACTATAGAAGAATCCAAGAAAATTCAACCCGCACCCCCGGCACCTAAAAAATCCATGGGCTAACACACACGAAAAATTAGCAAAATCGCCTAATTCCTATTGTGTCTCAAATAAAATGCTCCTAAACCCCTCTATACTGCCGTCAGGGCAACTGGAGTCGTTCCCCAGGTTGTTACGGATGCTACTATGGAAGAATCCAAGAAAATTCGACCCGGACCCCCTTCACCTAAAAAATCTGTGGGCTAACACACAAGAAATACTGGCAAAATCGCCTTATTAATATTGCGTCGCTGATAAAATGCTCCTAAACCCCTCTATAGCACCGCCGGGGCTACTGGAGTCGTTCCCCAGGTCGTTTCGGACGCTACTATGGAAGAATACAAGAAAATTCGACTCGGACCCCCGGCATCTAAAAAATCTGTGGGCTAACACACACGAAAAACTGGCAAAACCGCATAATTCCTATTGCGTCGCCAATAAAATGCTCCTAAACCCATCTAAAGCGCCGCCGGGGCTACTGGAGTCGTTCCCCAGGTCGTTACGGATGCTACAATTGAAAAATCCAAGAAATTTTGACCCGGCCCCCCGGCACCTAAAAAGTTCGTGGGCTAACAAACATGAAAACCTAGCAAAGTCTTCTAATTCCTATTGCGTCGCCAATAAAATGCTCCTAAATCCCTCTATAGCACCGCCAGGGCTACTGGAGTCGTTCCCCAGGTCGTTACGGATGCTACTATGGAAGAATCCAAGAAAATTCGACCCTTACCCCCGTCACCTAAAAAATCCTTACGCTAACACACACGAAAAACTAGCAAAATTGCCTAATTCCTATTGCGCCGCCAATAAAATGCTCCTGAACCACTCTTAAGCACCGCCGAGGCTACTGGAGTCGTTCCCCAGGTCGTTACGGACGCTACTATGGAAGAATTCTAGAAAATTTGACCCAAACCCCTGGCACCCAAAAATTTTGTGGGTTAACACACACGAAAAACTGGCAAATCCCCTAATTCCTATTGCGTCGCTAATAAAATTATCCTAAACCCCTCTATAGCACCGCCGGGGCTACTTGAGTCATTCCCCAGGTCGTTACGGACGCTACTCTGGAAGAAATCAAGAAAATTCGACCCCGACCTCCGGCATCTAAATATTCAGTGGGCTAACACACACAAAAAACTGGCAAAATCGCCTAATTCCCATTGCGTCGCCAATAAAATGCTCCTAAACCCCTCTATAGCACCGCCGGGGCAACTGGAGTCTTTACCGAGGTCGTTACGGACGCTACTATGGATGAATCCAAGAAAATTTGACCCAAACCCCTGACACCTAAAAAATCCGTGAGTTAACACACACGAAAAACTAGCAAAATCACCTAATTCCTATTACGTCGTCAATAAAATGCTCCTAAATCCCTCTATAGCGCCGCCGGGGCTACTGGAGTCGTTCCCCAGATCGTTATGGACGCTACTATGGAAAAATCCAAGAAAATTTGACCAGGACCCCCAGCACCTAAAACATCCGTGGGCTAACACACATGAGAAACTGGCAAAATCGCCTAATTCCTATTGCGTCGCCAATAAAATGCTCCTAAACCCATCTAAAGCGCCGCCGGGGCTACTGGAGTCGTTCCCCAGGTCGTTACGGATGCTACTATTGAAGAATCCAAGAAAATTTGACCCGGCCCCCGGCACCTAAAACGTTCGTGGGCTAACACACATGAAAACCTGGCAAAATCTTCTAATTCCTATTGCGTCGCCAATAAAATGCTCCTAAATCCCTCTATAGCACCGCCAGGGCTACTGGAGTCGTTCCCCAGGTCGTTACGGATGCTACTATGGAAGAATCCAAGAAAATTTGACCCGTACCCCCGTCACCTAAAAAATCCTTATGCTAATACACACGAAAAACTGGCAAAATTGCCTAATTCCTATTGCGCCGCCAATAAAATGTTCCTGAACCACTCTAAAACACCGCCGGGGCTACTGGAGTCGTTCCCCAAGTAGTTACGAACGCTACTATGGACGAATTCTAGAAAATTTGACCCAAACCCCTGGCACCCAAAAACTTTGTGGGGTTAACACACACGAAAAACTGGCAAATCCCCTAATTATTATTGCGTCGCTAATAAAATTATCCTAAACCCCTCTATAGCACCGCCGGGGCTACTGGAGTCATTCCCCAGGTCGTTACGGACGCTACTCTGGAAGAAATCAAGAAAATTCGACCCCGACCTCCGGCATCTAAATATTCAGTGGGCTAACACACACAAAAAACTGGCAAAATCGCCTAATTCCCATTGTGTCGCCAATAAAATGCCTATAAACCCCTCTATAGCACCGCCGGGGCTACTGGAGTCTTTCCCCAGGTCGTTACGGACGCTACTATGGAAGAATCCAAGAAAATTTGACCCAAACCCCTGACACCTAAAAAATCTGTGGGTTAACACACACGAAAAACTAGCAAAATCACCTAATTCCTATTACGTCGCCAATAAAATGCTCCTAAATCCCTCTATAGCGCCGCCGGGGCTACTGGAGTCTTTCCTCAGGTCGTTATGGACGCTACTAAGGAAGAATCCAAGAAAATTCGACCCGGACCCCCGACACCTAAAAAATCTGTGGGTTAACACACACGAAAAATTGGCAAAATCGCCTAATTCCTATTGCGTCTCCAATAAAATGCTTCTATACCCCTCTAAAGCGCCGCCGGGGCTACTGGAGTCGTTCCCAGGTCGTTACAGACGCTACTATTGAAGAATCGAAGAAAATTTGACCTGCACCCCCGGCACCTAAAAAATATGTGCGCTAACACACACAAAAAACTGGCAAAATCTCCTAATTCCTATTGCGTCGCCAATAAAATGCTCCTAAACTCCTCTATAGCACCGTTGGGGCAACTGGAGTCGTTCTCCAGGTCGTTACGGATGCTACTATGGAAGAAATCAAGAAAATTCGACCCGCACCCCCGGCACCTAAAAAATCCGTGGGCTAACACACACGAAAAACTTGCAAAATCGCCTAATTCCTATTGCGTCTCAAATAAAATGCTCCTAAACCCCTCTATACTGCCGTCAGGGCAACTGGAGTCGTTCCCCAGGTCGTTACGGACGCTACAAATGGAAGAATCCAAGAAATTTAGACACGGCCCCCTGGCACTTAAAAACTCCTTGGGCTAACACACACAAAAAACTGGCAAAATCTCCTAATCCTATTGCGTCTCAAATAAAATGCTTCTAAATCCCTCTAAAGTGCCGCCGGGGCTACTAGAGTCATTCCCCAGGTCGTTATGCATGCTACTATGGAAGAAATCAAGAAAATTCAACCCGCACCCCCGGCACCTTAAAGATCCATTGGCTAACACACACAAAAAAATTGCAAAATCGCCTAAATCCTATTGCGTCGCCAATAAAATGCTCCAAAGTCCCTCTAAAGCGCTGCCGGGGCTACTATATTCGTTCCCCAGGTCGTTACGGACGCTACTATGGAAGAATCCAAGAAAATTTGACCCGGACCCCCTTCACCTAAAAAATCTGTGGGCTAACACACACGAAAAACTTGCAAAATCGCCTAATTCCTATTGCGTCGCCAATAACATCGTCCTAAACCCCTCTATAGCGCCGCTGGGGCTACTAGAGTCATTCCCAGGTCGTTATGGACGCTATTATGGAAGAATCCAAGAAAATATTCGACTCGGACCCCCAGCACCTAAAAAATCCGTAGGCTAACACACACGAAAATCTGGCAAAATCGCCTAATTCCTATTGCGTCGCCAATAAAATGCTCCAGAACCCCTCTAAAGAGCCGCCAGGGCTACTGGAGTCGTTCCCCAGTTCGTTACGGACGCTACTATGGAAGAATCCAAGAAAATTTGTCCTGCACCCCCAACACCTAAAAAATCCGTGGACTAACACACACGAAAAACTGGCAAAATCACCTAATTCCTGTTGCATCGCCAATAAAATGTTCCTAAACCCCTCTATAGCACCTCCGGGACTACTGCAGTCATTTCCCAGATCGTTACGGATGCTATTATAGAATAATCCAAAAAAATTTGACCCGGACCCCCGGCACCTAAAAAATCTGTGGGCTAACACACACAAAAAACTGGCAAAATCACCTAATTCCTATTACATCGACAATAAAATGCTCCTAAACCACTCTAAAGCACCGCTGGGGCAATTGGAGTCATTCCCCAGGTCGTTATGGACGCTACGATGGAAGAATCCAAGAAAATTCGACTCGGACCCCCGGCACCTAAAATATCCGTGGGCTAACACACACGAAAAAGTGGCAAAATTGCCTAATTCCTATTGCGCCGCCAATAAAATGCTCCTAAAACACTCTATAGCACCGTCGGAGCTACTGGAGTCGTTCTCCAGGTCGTTATGGATGCTACAATGGAAGAATCCAAGAAATTTAGACACGGCCCCCCGGCACGTAAAAAATTTGTGGGCTAACACACACGAAAAAGTGGCAAAATTGCCTAATTCCTATTGCGCCGCCAATAAAATGCTACTAAACCCCTCTATAGCGCCGTCGGGGCTACTGGAGTCGTTCCCAGGTCGTTACGGACGCTACAATGGAAGAATCGAAGATATTTCGACACGGCCCCCCGGCACCTAAAAAATCATGTGGGCTAACACACACGAAAAACTTGCAAAATCGCCTAATTCCTACTGCGTCGCCAATAAAATGCTCCTGAACCCTCTAGAGCGCCGCCGGAGCTACTGGAGTCGTTCTCTAGGTCATTACGGACGCTACTATTAAAGAATCCATGAAAATTTGACCCAAACCCCCGGTACCTAAAAAATTTGTGGGTTAACACACACGAAAAACTGGCAAAATCGCCTAATTTGTATTGCGCCGTAAATAAAATGCTCCTAAATCCCTATATAGCACCGCCGGGGCCACTAGAGTCGTTCCCCAGGTCTTTACGGACGCTACTATGGAAGAAATCAAGAAAATTCGACCCGGACCCCCGACACCTATAAATTCTGTGGGCTAACACACACGAAAAACTGGCAAAATTGCTTAATTCCTATTGTGCTGCCAATACAATGCTCCTAAACCTCTCTATTGCACCGCCGAGGCTACTGGAGTCGTTCCCTAGGTCGTTACGGATGCTACTATGGAAGAAATCAAGAAATTTCGACCCGGACCCCCGGCACCTAAAATATCTGTGGGCTAACACACAAGAAAAAGTGGAAAAATTGCTTAATTCCTATTGCGCCGCCAATAAAATGCTCCTAAACCCCTCTATAGCACTGCCGGGGCTACTGGAATCGTTCCCAGTTCGTTACGGACGCTACTATTGAAGAATCCAAGAAAATTCGACACGGACCCCTGGCTCGTAAAAAATCTGTAGGCTAACACACACGGAAAACTGGCAAAATTGACTAATTCCTATTGAGTCTCTAATAAAATGATCCTAAAAACCTCTAAAGCAGCGCCGGGGCAACTGGAGTCATTCCCCAGGTCATTACGGACACTAAAATGGAAGAATCCAAGAAAATTCGACCCGGACACCCAGCACCTAAAATATCTGTGGGCTAAAAAACACGAAAAAGTGGCAAAATTGCCTAATTCCTATTGCGCCGCCAATAAAATGCTCTTAAATCCCTCTATAGCGCCGCCAGGGCTACTGGAGTAGTTCCCCAGGTCGTTACGGACGCTACAATGGAATAATCCAAGAAATTTCGACACGGACCCCCGGCACCTAAAAAATCATGTGGGCTAACACACACGAAAAACTTGCAAAATCGCCTAATTCCTATTGCGTCGCCAATAAAATGCTCCTGAACCCTCTAGAGTGCCGCCGGAGCTACTGGAGTCGTTCCCTATGTCATTACGGATGCTACTATTGAAGAATCCAAGAAAATTCGACCCGGACCCCCGGCACCTAAAAAATCCGTGGGCTAACACACACGAAAATCTGGCAAAATGGCCTAATTCCTATTGCGTCGCCAATAAAATGCTCTAGAACCCCTTTAAAGAGCCGCCAGGGCTACTGGAGTCGTTCCCCAGTTCGTTACGGACGCTACTATGGAAGAATCCAAGAAATTTTGTCCCGCACCCCCAACACCTAAAAAATGCGTGGACTAACACACACGAAAAACTGGCAAAATCGCCTAATTTCTATTGCATCGCCAATAAAATGTTCCTAAACCCCTCTATAGCACCTCCGGGGCTACTGTTGTTGTTCCCCAGATTGTTACGGATGATACTACAGAATAATCCAAAAATATTTGACTCGGACCCCCAACACTTAAAATATCTGTTTGCTAACATACACGAAAAATTGGCAAAATTGCTTAATTCTATTGCGCCGCTAATAAAATGTTCCTAAACCCCTCTAAAGCACCGCCGGGACTACTGGAGTCGTTCCCCAGGTCGTTACGGACGATACTATGGAAGAATCAAAGAAAATTCGACCCGGACCCCCAGTACCTAAAATATCCATGGGCTAACACACACGAAAAATTGGCAAAATTGCCTAATTCCTATTGCGCCACTAATAAAATGCTCATAAACCCCTCTATAGAGCCGTCGGGGCTATGGGAGTTGTTCCCCAGGTCGTTACGGATGCTACTATGGAAGAATCCAAGAAAATTTGACCTAGACCCCCGGCACCTAAAAAATGTGTAGGCTAACACACACGAAAAACTGGCAAAATCTCCTAATTCCTATTGCGTCGCCAATAAAATGCTCCTAAACTCCTCTATAGCACCGTCGGGGCTACTGGAGTCGTTCTCCAGGTCGTTACAAATGCTACTATGTAAGAAATCAAGAAAATTCGACCTGCACCCCCGGCACCTAAAAAATACGTGGGCTAACACACACGAAAAACTAGCAAAATTGCCTAATTCCTATTGCGTCGCCAATAAAATGCTCTTAAACCCCTCTAAAGCGCCGCCGGGGCTACTGGAGTCGTTTCCCAGGTCGTTACGGATGCTACTATAGAAGAATCCAAGAAATTTCGACCCGAACCCCCCGTACCTAAAATATCCGTGGGCTAACACACACGAAAAAGTGGCAAAATAGCCTAATTCCTATTGCGCCACTAATAAAATGTTCCTAAACCCCTCTATAAAGCCATCGGGGCTACTGTAGTTGTTCCCCAGGTTGTTACGGATGCTATAATGGAAGAATCCAAGAAATTTTGACCCAGACCCCCGGCACCTAAAAAATCTGTGGGCTAACACACACGAAAAACTGGCAAATCCCCTAAGTCCTATTGCGTCGCTAATAAAATGCTCCTAAACCTCTCTATAGCACCTCTGGGGCTATTGGATTCATTCCCCAGGTCGTTACGGATGCTACTATGCAAGAATCCAAGAAAATTTAACCCGGACCCCCGGTACCTAAAATATCCGTGGGCTAACACACACGAAAAAATGGCAAAATTACTTAATTCCTATTGCGCCGGCAATAAAATGCTCCTAAACCCCTCTTAAGCGCCACCGAGTCTACTGGAGTCGTTCCCCAAGTCGTTACGGATGCTAATATGGAGGAATTCAAGAATTTTGACCCGGACCCCCTTCATCTAAATTATCTGTGGGCTAACACACAAGAAATACTGGCAAAATTGCCTAATTCCTATTCCGTCGCCAATAAAATGCTCCTAAACCCCTCTATAGCATCGCCGGGGCTACTGGAGTCATTCCCCAGGTTGTTACGGATGCTACAATGGAAGAATACAAGAAAATTCGATGCGGACCCCCGGCACCAAAAAAATCCATGGGCTAACACATACGAAAAACTGGCAAAATCACCTAATTCCCATTGCGTCGACAATAAAATACTCCTAAACCCCTCTATAGCACCGCCGAGGCTACTGGAGTCTTTTCCCAAGTCGTTACGGACGCTACTATGGAAGAATCCAAGAAAATTTGACCCGAACCCCCAGCACCTAAAAAATCTGTGGGTTAACACACATGAAAAACTGGCAAAATTACCTAATTCCTATTACGTCGACAATAAAATGCTCTTAAATCCCTCTATAGCGCCGCCGGGGCTACTGGAGTCGTTCCCCAGGTCGTTATGGACGCTACTATGGAAGAATCCAAGAAAATTCGACCCGGACCCCCGGCACCTATAAAATCCATGGGTTAACACACACGAAAAACTGGCAAAATCGCCTAATTCCTATTGCGTCTCCAATAAAATGCTCCTATACCCCTCTAAAGCGCCGCCGGGTCTACTGGAGTCGTTCCCAGATCGTTACGGACGCTACTATGGAAGAATCCAAGAAATTTTGACCTGGACCCCCGGCACCTAATAATCTGTGGGCTAACACACACGAAAAACTGGCAAAATCTCATAATTCCTATTGCATCGCCAATAAAATGCTCTTAAACCCCTCTATAGCACCGTTGGGGCTACTGGAGTCGTTCTCCAGGTCGTTACGGATGCTACTATGGAAGAAATCAAGAAAATTTGACCCGCACCCCCGACACCTAAAAAATCCGTGGGCTAACACACACGAAAAACTAGCAAAATCGAATAATTCCTATTGTGTCGCCAATAAAATGCTCTTAAACCCCTCTAAAGCGCCGCCGGGGCTACTGGAGTCGTTCCCCAGGTCGTTACGGACGCTACTATGGAAGAATCAAAGAAAATTCGACCCGGACCCCCAGTACCTAAAATATCCATGGGCTAACACACACGAAAAAGTGGCAAAATTGCCTAATTCCTATTGCGCCACTAATAAAATGCTCATAAACCCCTCTATAGAGCCGTCGGGGCTATGGGAGTTGTTCCCCAGGTCGTTACGGATGCTACAATGGAAGAATCCAAGAAATTTAGACACGACCTCCCGGAAAGTAAAAAATCTGTGGGCTAACACACACGAAAAAATGGCAAAATCACCTAATTCCAATTTCATTGCTAATAAAATGCTCCTAAACCCATCTAAAGCACTGCTGGGGCTACTGGAGTCGTTCCCCAGGTGGTTACGGATGTTACTGTAGAAAATTTGACCCGGACCCCCGGCACCTAAAAAATCTGTAGGCTAACACACACGAAAAACTGGCAAAATCGCCTAATTCCTATTGTGTCTCAAATAAAATGCTCCTAAACCCCTCTATACTGCCGTCAGGGCAACTGGAGTCGTTCCCCAGGTCGTTACGGACGCTACTATGGAAGAAATCAAGATAATTCGACCCGCACCCCCGGCACCTAAAAAATCCGTGGGCTAGCACACATGAAAAACTTGCAAAATCGCCTAATTCCTATTGCGTCGCAAATAAAATGCTTCATAACCCCTTGAAAGCACTGTCGGGGCTACTGGAGTCGTTCCCTAGGTCGTTACGGACGATACTATGTAATAATCCAAGAAAATTTGAAACAAACCCCCAGCACCTAAAAAATCTGTGGGTTAACACACACAAAAAACTATCAAAATCGCTTAATTCCTATTGCGTCACCAATAAAATGCTCCTAAACCCCTCTAAAGCGTCGTCGGGGCTACTGGAGTCGTTCCCAAGGTCGTTACGGATGCTACTATGGAAGAATCCAAGAAAATTCGACCCGGACCCCCGACACCTAAAATATCTGTGGGCTAACACACAAAAAAGTGGCAAAATTGTCTAACTCCTTTTGCGCCGCCAATAAAATGCTCCAAAACCTCTCTATAGCACTGTTGGGGCTACTGAAGTCGTTCCCCAGGTTGTTACGGACGTTACTATTGAAGAATCGAAGAAATTTGACCCGTACCCCTGGCACCTAAAAAATTCGCGGGCTAACATACACGAAAAACTAGCAAAATCGCCTAATTCCTATTGCGTCGCCAATAAAATGCTCCTAAACCACTCTAAAGCACCGTCAGGGCTATTGGAGTCGTTCTCCAGGTCGTTACGGATGCTACTATGGAAGAATCCAAGAAGATTTGACCCGGACCCTCGGCACCTAAAATATCTGTGGGCTAATACACACGAAAAACTGGCAAAATTGCCTAATTCCTATTGCATTGCTAATAAAATGCTCCTAAACCCCTATACAGTATCGCCGGGGCTATTGGAGTCGTTTCCCAGGTCGTTTTGGATGCTACTATGGAAGAATCCAAGAAAATTCGACCCGGACCCCCGGCACCTAAGAAATCTGTGGGCTAACACACACAAAAAACGTGCAAAATCGCCCTAATTCTATAGCATCGCCAATAAAATGCTCCTAAACCACTCTAAAGCACCGTCGGGGCTACTATAGTCGTTCCCCAGGTCGTTACAGACGCTACTACAGAAGAATCTAAGAAAATTTGACCCGAACCCCCGGCACCTAAAAAATTCATGGGTTAACACACACGAAAAACTGGCAAAAATCGCCTAATTTATATTGCATCGCCAATAAAATGCTCCTAAATCCCTCTATAGCGCCGCCGGGGATACTGGAGTCGTTCCCCAGGTCGTTATGGACGCTACTATAGAAGAATCCAAGAAAATTTGACCCGGACCCCTGGCACCTAAAAAATCTGTGGGCTAACACACACTAAAAACTGGAAAAATTGCCTAAATCCTATTGCGTCTCCAATAAGATGCTCCTAAACCCCTCTATAGCACTTCCGGGGCTATTGGAGTCGTTCCCAGGTCGTTACGGACGCTACTATGGAAGAATGGAAGAAAATTCGACCCGTAACCCCGGCTCCTAAAAAATCTGCGGGCTAACACACACAAAAAACTGGCAAAATTGCCTAATTTCTATTGCGTCGCCAATACAATGCTCCTAAACCAGTCTAAAGCGCCACCGGGGCTACTAGAGTCGTTCCCCAGGTCGTTACGGATCCTACTACGGAAGAATCCAAGAAAATTTGATCCGAACCCCCGACACCTAAAAAATCCGTGGGCTAACACACACGAAAAACTGGCAAAATCACCTAATTCCAATTGCGTTGCCAATAAAATGCTCCTAAACCCATCTATAGCGCCGCTGGGGCTACTGGAGTCTTTCCCCAGGTCGTTACGGACGCTACTATGGAAGAATCAAAGAAAATTCTACCCGAACCCCCGGCACCTAAAAAATCCGTGGGCTAGAACACACGAAAAACTAGCAAAATCGCCTAATTCGTATTGCGTCGCCAATAAAATGTTCCATAACCCCTCGTAAGAGCCTCCAGGGCTACTGGAGTCGTTCCCCAGGTCGTTACGTACACTACTATGGAAGAATACAAAAATATTTGACCCAAACCCCCGGCACCTAAAAAATTCGTGGGTTAACACACACGAAAAACTGGCAAAATCGCCTAATTTCTATTGCGTCGCCAATAAAATGCTCCTAAACCCCTCTAAAGAGCCGCCAGGGCTACTGGAGTCGTTCCCCAGGTCGTTACGGAAGCTACTATGGAATAATCCAAGAAAATATGACCCGGACCTCCGGCACCTAAAAACTCTGTGGGCTAACACAAACGAAAAACTGGCAAAATCGCCTAATTCCTATTGCATCGCCAATAAAATGCTCCTAAACCCCTCTAAAGCACCCTCGGGGCTACTGGAGTCGTTCCCCAGGTCGTTATGGACGCTACTATGTAAGAATCCAAGAAATTTTGACTCGGACCCCCGGCACCTAAAAAATCCGTGGCTAACACACGAAAAACTGGCAAAATCGCCTAATTTTTAATGCGTCACTAATAAAATACTCCTAAACCCCTCTAAAGAGCCGCCGGGGCTACTGGAATCGTTCCCTAGGTTGTAAAATATCTGTGGGCTAACTCACACAAAAAAGTGGCAAAATTGCCTAATTCCTATTACGCCGCCAATAAAATGCTCCTAAACCCCTCTATAGCGCCGTCGGGGCTACAGGAGTCGTTCCCCAGGTCGTTTCGGATGCTAGAAATGGAAGAATCCAAGAAATTTAGAAATGGCCCCCTGGCACGTAAAAAATTCAGGGGCTAACACACACGAAAAACTGGCAAAATCGCCTAATTCCTATTGTGTCTCAAATAAAATGCTCCTAAACCCCTCTTAAGTTCCGCTAGGGTTACCGGAGTCGTTCCCTAAGTCGTTACGGATGCTACTATGGAAGAAATCAAGACAATTCGACTAGCACCCCCGGCACCTAAAAAATCCGTGGGCTAGCACACACGAAAAACTGGCAAAAATCGCCTAATTTATATTGCATCGCCAATAAAATGCTCCTAAATCCCTCCATAGCGCCGCCGGGGATACTGGAGTCATTCCCCAGGTCGTTATGGACGCTACTATAGAAGAATCCAAGAAAATTTGACCCGGACCCCTGGCACCTAAAAAATCCGTGGGCTAACACACACTAAAAACTGGAAAAATTGCCTAAATCCTATTGCGTCTCCAATAAGATGCTCCTAAACCCCTCTATAGCACCTCCGGGGCTATTGGAGTCGTTCCCAGGTCGTTACGGACGCTACTGTGGAAGAATGGAAGAAAATTCGACCCGTAACCCCGGCTCCTAAAAAATCTGCGGGCTAACACACACAAAAAACTGGCAAAATTGCCTAATTCCTAATGCGTCGCCAATAAAATGCTCCTAAACCAGTCTAAAGTGCCGCCGGGGCTACTAGAGTCGTTCCCCAAGTCGTTACGGATCCTACTACGGAAGAATCCAAGAAAATTTGATCCGAACCCCCGACACCTAAAAAATCCGTGGGCTAACACACACGAAAAACTGGCAAAATCACCTAATTCCAATTGCGTTGCCAATAAAATGCTCCTAAACCCATCTATAGCGCCGCTGGGGCTACTGGAGTCTTTCCCCAGATCGTTACGGACGCTACAATGGAAGAATCAAAGAAAATTCGACCCGAACCCCCGGCACCTAAAAAATCCGTAGGCTAGAACACACGAAAAACTAGCAAAATCGCCTAATTCGTATTGCGTCGCCAATAAAATGTTCCATAACCCCTCGTAAGAGCCTCCAGGGCTACTGGAGTCGTTCCCCAGGTCGTTACGGACACTACTATGGAAGAATACAAAAATATTTGACCTAAACCCCCGGCACCTAAAAAATTCGTGGGTTAACACACACGAAAAACTGGCAAAATCGCCTAATTTCTATTGCATCGCCAATAAAATGCTCCTAAACCCCTCTAAAGAGCCGCCAGGGCTACTGGAGTCGTTCCCCAGGTCGTTACGGAAGCTACTATGGAATAATCCAAGAAAATATGACCCGGACCTCCGGCACCTAAAAACTCTGTGGGCTAACACAAACGAAAAACTGGCAAAATCGCCTAATTCCTATTGCATCGCCAATAAAATGCTCCTAAACCCCTCTAAAGCACCCTCGGGGCTACTGGAGTCGTTCCCCAGGTCGTTATGGACGCTACTATGTAAGAATCCAAGAAATTTTGACTCGGACCCCCGGCACCTAAAAAATCCGTGGCTAACACACACGAAAATCTGGCAAAATCGCCTAATTTTTAATGCGTCACTAATAAAATACTCCTAAACCCCTCTAAAGAGCTGCCGGGGCTACTGGAATCGTTCCCTAGGTTGTAAAATATCTGTGGGCTAACTCACACAAAAAAGTGGCAAAATTGCCTAATTCCTATTACGCCGCCAATAAAATGCTCCTAAACCCCTCTATAGCGCCGTCGGGGCTACAGGAGTCGTTCCCCAGGTCGTTTCGGATGCTAGAAATGGAAGAATCCAAGAAATTTAGAAATGGCCCCCCGGCACGTAAAAAATTCATGGGCTAACACACACGAAAAACTGGCAAAATCGCCTAATTCCTATTGTGTCTCAAATAAAATGCTCCTAAACCCCTCTTAAGTTCCGCTAGGGTTACCGGAGTCGTTCCCCAGGTCGTTACGGACGCTACTATGGAAGAAATCAAGACAATTCGACTAGCACCCCCAGCACCTAAAAAATCTGTGGGCTAGCACACATGAAAAACTAGCAAAATCGCCTAATTCCTATTGCGTCGCAAATAAAATGCTTCATAACCCCTCTAAAGCTACCGGGGCTACTGGAGTCGTTCCCCAGGTCGTTACGGACGATACTATGTAACAATCCAAGAAAATTTGAACCAAACCCCCAGCACCTAAAAATTCAGTGCGTTAACACACACGAAAAACTGACAAAATCGCCTAATTTCTATTGTGTCGCCAATAAAATGCTCCTAAACCCCTCTATAGCGCCGCCGGGGCTACTAGAGTCATTCTCCAGGTCGTTACGGACGCTATTATAGAAGAATCCAATAAAATTCAACCCGGTCCCCTAGCACCTAAAAAATCCGTGGGCTAACACACATGAAAAACTGGCAAAATCGCCTAATTCCTATTGCGTCGCCAATAAAATGCTCCAAAACCCCTCTAAAGAGACGCCAGGTCTACTGGAGTCGTTCTTCAGTTCTTTACGGACTCTACTATGGAAGAATCCAACAAAATTCATCCCGCACCCCCAACACCTGAAAAATCCGTTGGCTAACACACACAAAAAACTTGCAAAATTGCCTAATTCCTATTGCGTCGAAAATAAAATGCTCCTGAACCCCTCTAAAGCGCCGTCTGGGCTACTGGAGTCGTTCCCCAGGTCGTTACGGACGCTACTATGGAAGAATCCAAGAAATTTCGACACGGACCCCCGGCACCTAAAATATCATATGGGCTAACACACACGAAAAACTGGCAAAATCCCCTAATTCCGATTGCGTCGCCAATAAAATGCTCCTAAACCCCTCTATAGCACCTCCGGGGCTACTAGAGTCATTCCCCAAGTCGTTACGGACGCTACTATTGAAGAATCCAAGAAAATTTCGACCCGGACCCCCGGCACCTAAAAACTCTGAGGGTTAACACACACAAAAAACTAGCAAAATCGCCTAATTCCTATTGCGTCTCCAATAAAATGCTCCTATACCCCTCTAAAGCTCCGCCGGGGCTACTGGAGTCCTTCCCTAGGTCATTACGGATGCTACAATGGAAGAATCCAAGAAAATTTGACCTGGACCCCCGGCACCTAAAAAATCTGTGGGCTAACACACACGAAAAACTGGCAAAATCTCTTAATTCCTATTGCGTCGCTAATAAAATGCTCCTAAACCCCTCTATAGCACTGTTGGGGCTACTGGAGTCGTTCTCCAGGTTGTTACGGATGCTACTATAGAAGAAATCAAGAAAATTCTACCCGCACCCCCGGCACCTAAAAAATCCGTGGGCTAGCACACACGAAAAACTAGCAAAATCACCTAATTCCTATTGCGTCGCCAATAAAATGCTCTTAAACCCTCTAAAGCGACGCCGGGGATACTGGAGTTGTTCCCAGGTCGTTACCGACGCTACTATGGAAGAATCCAAGAAAATTCAACCCGGACCCCCAGTACCTAAAATATCCGTGGGCTAACACACACGAAAAAGTGGCAAAATTGCCTAATTCCTATTGCGCCACCAATAAAATGCTCCTAAACCCATCTATAGAGCCGTCAGGGCTATGGGAGTCGTTCCCCAGGTCGTTACGGATGCTACAATGGAAGAATCCAAGAAATTTAGACACGGCCTGCCAGAAAGTAAAAAATCTATGGGCTAACACACACAAAAAAATGGCAAAATCACCTAATTCCAATTTCATTGCCAATAAAATGCTCCTAAACCCATCTAAAGCACTGCCGGGGCTACTGGAGTCGTTCCCCAGGTGGTTACGGATGCTACTACGTAAGAATCTAAGAATATTTGACCTGAACCCCCGGCACCTAAAAAATCTGTGGGTTAACACACACGAAAAACTGGCAAAATCGCCTAATTCCTATTACATCGCCAATAAAATGCTCCTAAATCCCTCTATAGCACCGCCGGGGTAACTGGAGTAGTTTCCCAGGTCGTTATGGATGCTACTATGGAAGAATCCAAGAAAATTCGACCCGCACCCCTGGCACCTAAAAAATCTGTGGGTTAACACACACGAAAAACTGGCAAAATCGTCTAATTCCTATTGCATCTGCAATAAAATGCTCCTATACCCATCTAAAGCGCCGCCGGGGCTATTGAAGTCATTCCCGGGTCGTTACGGATGCTACTATGGAAGAATCCAAGAAAATTTGACCTGGACCACGGCACCTAAAAAATCTGTGGGCTAACACACACGAAAAACTGGCAAAATCTCCTAATTCCTATTGCGTCGCCAATAAAATGCTCCTAAACCCCTCTATAGCACCGTTGGGGCTACTGGAGTCGTTCTCCAGGTCGTTATGGATGCTACTATTGAAGAATCCAAGAAAATTTGACCCGGACCCCTGACACCTAAAAAATCCGTGGGCTAACACACGAAAAACTGGCAAAATCGCCTAATTCCTATTGTGTCTCAAATAAAATGCTCCTAAACCCCTCTTAAGTGCCGCCGGGGTTACTGGAGTCGTTCCCCAGGTCGTTACGGACGCTACTATGGAAGAAATCAAGACAATTCGACCCGCACCCCCGGCACCTAAAAAATCTGTGGGCTAGCTCACACGAAAAACTTGCAAAATCGCCTAATTCCTATTGCATCGCAAATAAAATGCTTTATAACCCCTCTAAAGCGCTGTCGGGGCTACTGGAGTCGTTCCCCAGGTCGTTACGGACGATACTATGTAACAATCCAAGAAAATTTTAACCAAACCCCCAGCATCTAAAAAATCTGTGGGTTAACACACACAAAAAACTGTCAAAATCGCCTAATTCCTATTGCGTCGCCAATAAAATGCTCCTAAACCCCTCTAAAGAGTCTCGGGGCTACTGGAGTCGTTCCCAAGGTCGTTACAGATGCTACTATGGAAGAATCCAAGAAAATTCGACCCGGACCCCCGACACCTAAAATATCCGTGAGCTAACACACAAAAAAGTGGCAAAATTGTCTAATTCCTATTGCGCCGCCAATAAAATGCTCCAAAACCTCTCTATAGCGCTTCCGGGGCTACTGGAGTCGTTACCCAGGTTGTTACGGACGCTACTATTGAAGAATCGAATAAAATTTTACCCGTACCCCCCGGCACCTAAAAAATTCACAGGCTAACATACACGAAAAACTAGCAAAATCGCCTAATTCCTATTGCGTCTCCAATAAAACGCTCCTAAACTCCTCTATAGCACCGCCGGGGCTACTGGAGTCGTTCCCCAGATCGTTATGGACGCTACTAAGGAAGAATCCAAGAAATATCAACACGGACCCCCGGCACGTAAAAAATCTGTGGTCTAACAAACACGAAAAACTGACAAAATTGCCTAATTACTATTGCGTCTCTAATAAAATGATCCTAAGCCCCTCTAAAGTGCCGCCGAGGCTACTGGAGTCGTTTCCCCAGGTCGTTACGGACGCTACTATGGAAGAATCCAAAAAAATTCGACCCAGACCCCCGGCACCTAAAATATCCGTGGGCTAACACACACGAACAAGTGGCAAAATCACCTAATTTCTATTGCGTCGCCAATAAAATGCTTCAAAACCCCTGTACAGCGCCGTCGGAGCTAATGGAGTCGTTCCCCAGGTCGTTACGGACACTACTATGGAAGAATCCAAGAAAATTTGACCCGGACCCCGGCACCTAAAAATTCCGTGGGCTAACACACACGAAAAACTGGAAAAATCTCCTAATTCCTATTGCATCGCCAATAAAATGCTCCTAAACCCCTCTATAGCACCGCCGGGGCTACTGGAGTCGTACCCCAAGTCGTTACGGAGGCTACAATGAAAGAATCCAAAAAATTCGACCTGGACCCTCGACACCTAAAAAATCCTTTCCCTAATACACACGAACAAGTGGCAAAATCGCATAATTCTTATTGCGTCGCCAATAAAATGCTTCTAAACCACTCTAAAGCGCCAACGGGGCTACTAGAGTTGTTCCCCAGGTCGTTACGGACGCTACAATGGAAGAATCCAAGAAAATTCGACCCGCACCCCCAACACCTAAAAAATCCGTGAGCTAACACACACGAAAAACTGGAAAAATCTACAAATTCCTATTGCATCGCCAATAAAATGCTCCTAAACCCCTCTATAGCACCGCCGGGGCTACTGGAGTCGTACCCCTTTTCGATACAGACGCTACTATTGACGAATCCAAGAAAATTTGACCCGGACCCCCGGCACCTAAAAAATCCGTGGCTAACACACACGAAAAAATGGCAAAATCTCTTAATTCCTATTGTGTCGCTAATAAAATGCTCCTAAACCTCTCTATAGCGCCGTCGGGGCTACTGGAGTCGTTCCCCAGGTTGTTACGGACGCTACTATAGAAGAATGGAAGAAAATATGACCCGTACCCCCGGCACCTAAAAAATCCGCGGGCTAACACACACAAAAAACTGGCAAAATCGCCTAATTCCTATTGCGTCGCCAATAAAATGCTCCTAAACCTTTCTATAGCGCCGCCGGAGCTACTGGAGTCGTTTCTGAGGTCGTTACGGACGCAACTATGGAAGAATCCAAGAAATTTCAACACGGACCCCCGGTACCTAAAAAATTCGTGGGTTAACACACACGAAAAACTGGCAAAATCGCCTAATCCTATTGCATCGCCAATAAAATGCTCCTAAACCCCTCTATAGCACCGCCGGGGCTACTGGAGTCGTACCCTAGGTCGTTATGGACGCTACTATGGAAGAATCCAAAAAATTCGACCCGGACCCTCGACACCTAAAAAATCCTTATGCTAATACACATGAAAAACTGGCAAAATTGCCTAATTCCTATTGTGTCTCTAATAAAATGCTCCTAAACCCCTCTATAGCGCCGCCGAGGCTACTGGCGTCGTTCCCCAGGTTGTTACGGACGCTACTATGGAAGAATGGAAGAAAATTTGACCCGAACCCCCGGCACCTAAAAAATTCGTGGGTTAACACACACGAAAAACTGGCAAAATCGCCTAATTCCTATTGCGTCGCCAATAAAATGCTCCTAAACCACTCTAAAGCTCCGCTGGGGCTTCTAGAGTCTTTCCCCAGGTCGTTAAGGATGCTACTATGGTAGAATGGAAGAAAATTCGACCCGTACCCCCGGCACCTAAAAAGTCCGCGGGCTAACACACACGAAAAATTGGTAAAATCGCCTAATTCCTATTGCGTTGCCAATAAAATGCTCCTAAACCACTCTAAAGCGCCGTCGGGGCTACTGGAGTCGTTCCCCAGGTCGTTACAGAAGCTACTATGGAAGAATCCAAGAAACTATGACCCGAACCCCCGGTACCTTAAAAATCCGTGGGCTAACACACACGAAAATTTGGCAAAATCGCCTAATTCCTATTGCCTCACCAATTCAATGCTCCTAAACCCCTCTATAGCGCCGTCGGGGCTACTTGAGTCGTTCCCCAAGTCTTTACGGACTCTACTATGGAAGAATTAGAGAAAATTCAACCCGGACCCCCGGCACCTAAAAAACCCTTACGCTAATACACACGAAAAACTGGCAAAATTGCCTAATTTCTATTGCGTCTCCAATAAAATGCTCCTAAACCCCTCTATAGCGCCGCCGGGGCAACTGGAGTCGTTCCCTAGGTCGTTACGGACGCAACTATGGAAGAATCCAAGAAATTTCGACACGAACCCCCGGCACCTAAAAAATTCGTGGGTTAACACACGAAAAACTGGCAAAATCGCCTAATCCTATTGCGTCGCATATAAAATGCTCCTAAACCCCTCTATAGCACCGCCGGGGCTACTGGAGTCGTACCCCAGTTCGTTACGGATGCTACTATGGAAGAATCTAAAAAATTCGACCCGGACCCTCGACACCTAAAAAATCCTTACGCTAATACACATGAAAAACTGGCAAAATTTCCTAATTCCTATTGCGTCTCCAATAAAATGCTCCTAAACCCCTCTATAGCGTCGCCGAGGCTACTGACGTCGTTCCCCAGGTTGTTACGGATGCTACTATGGAAGAATGGAAGAAAATTTGACCCGAACCCCCGGCACCTAAAATTTATGGGTTAACACACACGAAAAACTGGCAAAATCGCCTAATTCCTATTGCGTCGCCAATAAAATGCTCCTAAACCTCTCTATAGCTCCGCGGGGGATAATAGAGTCTTTCCACAGGTCGTTACGGACGCTACTATGGAAGAATGGAAGAAAATTCGACCCGTACCCCCGGCACCTAAAAAGTCCGCGGGCTAACACACACGAAAAATTGTCAAAATCGCGTAAATCCTATTGCGTTGCCAATAAAATGCTCCTAAACCACTCTAAAGCTCCGCCGGGGCTACTTGAGTCGTTCCCCAGTTCGTTACGGAAGCTACTATGGAAGAATCCAATAATTATGACCCGAACCCCCAGTACCTTAAAAATCCATGGGCTAACACACACGAAAATCTTGCAAAATTGCCTAATTCCTATTGCCTCACCAATTCAATGCTCCTAAACCCCTCTATAGCGCCGTCGGGGCTACTGGAGTCGTTCCACAAGTCGTTACGGACACTACTATGGAAGAATTAGAGAAAATTCAACCTGGACCCCCGGCACCTAAAAAATCCTTACGCTAATACACACGAAAAACTCGCAAAATTGCCTAATTTCTATTCCGTCTCCAATAAAATGCTTCTAAACCCCTCTACAGCACCACCGGAGCTACTGGAGTCGTTCCCAAGTCGTTACGGACACTACTATTGAAGAATCCAAGAAAATTTGACCCGAACCCCGGCACCTAAAAAATCCGTGGGCTAACTAACACACACGAAAATCTGGAAAAATTGCCTAATTCCTATTGCCTCACCAATTCAATTCTCCTAAACCCCTCTATAGCGCCGCTGGGGCTACTGGAGTCGTTCCCCAAGTCGTTACGGACGCTACTATGGAAGAATTAGAGAAAATTCAACCCGGACCCCCGGCACCTAAAAAATCCTTACGCTAATACACACGAAAAACTGGCAAAATTACCTAATCTCTATTGCGTCTCCAATAAAATGCTTCTAAACCCCTCTATAGCACCGCCGGGGCTACTGGAGTCTTTCCCCAGGTCGTTACGGACGCTACTATGGAAGAGTGGAAGAAAATTCAACCCGTACCCCCGGCACCTAAAAAATTCACAGGCTAACACACACGAAAAACTGGCAAAATCGCCTAATTCCTAATGCGTATCCAATAAAATGCTCCTAAACCCCTCTAAACAACCGCCGGGGCTACTAGGGTCGTTCCCTAGGCCGTTACGTATGCTACTATGGAAGAATCCAAGAAAATTCGACCCAGACCCCCGACACCTAAAATATCTGTGGGCTAATACACACGAAAAACTGTCAAAATTGCCTAATTACTATTGCGTCGCCAATAAAATGCTCTTAAACCTCTCTAAAGCGCCGCTGGGGCTACTGGAGTCGTTCCCCAGGTCGTTACGAACGCTACTATGGAAAAATCCAAGAAAATTTGACCCGTACCCCCGGCATCTAAAAAATATGTGGCTAACACACACGAACAAATGGCAAAATCACCTAATTCCTATTGCGTCGCCAATAAAATGCTACTAAACCCATCTAAAGCGCCGCTGGGGCTAATGGAGTCGTTACCCAGGTTGTTACGGATGCTACTATTGAAGAATCCAACAAAAACTTTTCCTCGGCCCCCCGGCACCTAAAAAATCTGTGGGCTAACACACACGAAAAATTGGAAAAATCTCCTAATTCCTATTGCATCGCCAATGAAATGCTCCTAAATCTCTCTATAGCACCGCCAGGGCTGCTGGAGTCGTTCCCCAGGTCGTTACGGATGCTACTATGGAAGAATCCAAGAAAATTCGACCCGAACCCTTGACACCTAAAAAATCCGAGGGTTAACACACCGAAAAACTGGCAAAATCGCCTAATTCCTATTGCGTCGCCAATAAAATGCTCCAGAACCACTCTAAAGCACCACCGGGGCTACTGGAGTCATTCCCCAGTTCGTTACGGACGCTACTATGGAAGAATCCAAGAAAATTTGACCCGGACCCCAGGCACCTAAAATATCCATGGGCTAACACACACGAAAAAGTGGCAAAATCGCCTAATTTCTATTGTGTCGTCAATAAAATGGTCCTAAACCCCTCTAAAGCGCCGCCGGGGCTACTGTAGTCATTCCCCAGGTCGTTACGGATGCTACTATGGAAGAATTCAAGAAGATTTGACCCGGACCCTCTTCACCTAAAAATTTTGTGGGCTAACACACACAAAAAACTTGCAAAATCGCCTAATCCTATTGCGTCGCCAATAAAATGCTCCTGAACCACTCTAAGGCGCTGCCGGGGCTACTAGAGTCGTTCCCAGGTGGTTACATATGCTACTGTGGAAGAATCTAAGAAAATTTGACCCGGACCCCATACACCTAAAAAATCTGTGGGCTAAAATGCTCCTAAAGCCCTCTATAGCATCGCCGGGGCTGTTGGAGTCGTTCCCCAGGTCATTACGGACACTACTATGGAAGAAATCAAGAAAATTTGACCCAAACCCCCGGCACCTAAAAAATTCATGGGTTAAACACACACGAAAAACTGGCAAAATCGCCTAATTTCTATTGTGTTGCCAATAAAATGCTCCTAAATCCCTCTATAGCGTCGTCGGGGCTACTGGAGTCGTTCCCCAGGTCGTTACAGACGCTACTGTAGAAGAATCCAAGAAAATTCAACCCGGACCCCCGGCATCTAAAAAATCCGTGGCTAACACACACAAAAAAATGGCAAAATCGCCTAATTCCTATTGCGTCACCAATAAAATGCTACTAAACCCATATAAAGCGCCGCCGGGGCTACTGGAGTCGTTCCCCAGGTCGTTACGGATGCTACTATTGAAGAATCCAAGAAAATTTCACCCGCCCCTCCGGCACCTAAAAAATCCGTGGGCTAACACACACGAAAAATTAGAAAAATCTCCTAATTCCTATTGCGTCGCCAATAAAATGCTCCTAAATCTCTCTATAGCACCGCCAGGGCTACTGGAGTCGTTCCCCAGGTCGTTACAGATGCTACTATGGAAGAATCCAAGAAAATTTGACTCAGACCCCGGCACCTAAAAAATCCGCGGGCTGACATACACGAAAAACTAGCAAAATAGCCTAATTCCTATTGCGTCGCCAATAAAATGCTCCTAAACCACTCTAAAGTGCCGCCGGGGAAATTGGAGTCAATCCCCAGGTCGTTACGGATGCTACTATGGAAGAATCCAAGAAAATTTGACCCGGACCGCCGGCACCTAAAAAATCTGTGGGCTAACACACACGAAAAACTGGAAAAATCGCCTAATTCCTATTGCGTCGCCAATAAAATGCTACTAAACCCATATAAAGCGCCACCGGGGCTACTGTAGTAGTTCCCCAGGTCATTACGGACACTACTATAGGAGAATTCAAGAAAATTTCACCTGCCCCCCGGCACCTAAAAAATCTGTGGTCTAACACACACGAAAAACTAGAAAAATCTCATACTTCCTATTGCGTCGCCAATAAAATGCTCCTTAATCTCTCTATAGCACCGCCAGGGCTACTGGAGTCGTTCCCCGGGTCGTTACGGGGACTACTATGAAAGAATTCAACAAATTTTGACCCAAACCCCCGGCACCTAAAAAATTTGTGGGTTAAACACACACGAAAAATCGCCTAATTCCTATTGCGTCGCCAATAAAATGCTCCAGAACCACTCTAAAGCACCACCGGGTCTACTGGAGTCATTCCCCAGTTCATTACGGACGCTACTATGGAAGAATCCAAGAAAATTTGACCCGAACCCCTGGCACCTAAAATATCCATGGGCTAACACACACGAAAAAGTGGCAAAATCGCCTAATTTCTATTGTGTCGTCAATAAAATGGTCCTAAACCCCTCTAAAGCGCCGCCGGGGCTACTGTAGTCGTTCCCCAGGTCGTTACGGATGCTACTATGGAAGAATTCAAGAAGATTTGACCCGGACCCTCTTCACCTAAAAATTTTGTGGGCTAACACACACAAAAAACTTGCAAAATCGCCTAATCCTATTGCGTCGCCAATAAAATGCTCCTGAACCACTCTAAGGCGCCGCCGGGGCTACTAGAGTCATTCCCAGGTGGTTACATATGCTACTGTGGAAGAATCCAAGAAAATTTGACCCGGACCCCATACACCTAAAAAATCTGTGGGCTAAAATGCTCCTAAAGCCCTCTATAGCATCGCCGGGGCTGTTGGAGTCGTTCCCCAGGTCATTACGGACACTACTATGGAAGAATTCAAGAAACTTTGACCCAAACCCCCGGCACCTAAAAAATTCATGGGTTAAACACACACGAAAAACTGGCAAAATCTCATAATTCCTATTGCGTCGCCAATAAAATGCTCCTAAATCTCTCTATAGCACCTCCAGGGCTACTGGAGTCGTTCCCCAGGTCGTTACGGACACTACTATGAAAGAATTCAACAAAATTTGACCCAAACCCCCGGCACCTAAAAAATTTGTGGGTTAAACACACACGAAAAACTGGCAAAATCGCCTAATTTCTATTGTGTTGCCAATAAAATGCTCCTAAACCCCTCTATAGCGTCGTTGGGGCTACTGGAGTCGTTCCCCAGGTCGTTAGAGATGCTACTGTAGAAGAATCCAAGAAACTTCAACCCGGACCCCCGGCATCTAAAAAATCCGTGGCTAACACACACGAAAAAATGGCAAAATCGCCTAATTCCTATTGCGTCGCCAATAAAATGCTACTAAACCCATCTAAAGCGCCACCGGGGCTAATGGAGTCGTTCCCTAGGTCGTTACGGATGCTACTATTGAAGAATCCAAGAAAATTTGACCCGGACCCCGGCACCTAAAAAATCCGTGGGCTAACACACACGAAAAATTAGAAAAATCTCCTAATTCCTATTGCGTCGCCAATAAAATGCTCCTAAATCTCTCTATAGCACCGCCAGGGCTACTGGAGTCGTTCCCCAGGTCGTTATAGATGCTACTATGGAAGAATCCAAGAAAATTTGACTCAGACCCCGGCACCTAAAAAATCCGCGGGCTAACACACACGAAAAACTAGCAAAATAGCCTAATTCCTATTGCGTCGCCAATAAAATGCTCCTAAACCACTCTAAAGTGCCGCCGGGGCTATAAGAGTCATTCCCCAGGTCGTTACGGATGCTACTATAGAAGAATCCAAGAACATTTGACCCGGACCCCCGGCACCTAAAAAATTTGTGGGCTAACACACACGAAAAACTGGCAAAATCGCCTAATTCCTATTGCGTCGCCAATAAAATGCTCCTAAACCCCTCTATAGCATCGCCGGGGCTATTGGAGTCGTTCCCCAGGTCATTACGGACACTACTATGGAAGAATTCAAGAAAATTTGACCCAAACCCCCGGCACCTAAAAAATTCGTGGGTTAACACACACGAAAAACTAGCAAAATCGCCTAATTTCTATTGTGTTGCCAATAAAATGCTCCTAAACCCCTCTATAGCGCCGTCGGGGCTACTGGAGTCGTTACGGACGCTACTATAGAAGAATCTAAGAAAATTCGACCCAGACCACCGGCATATAAAAAATCTGTGGCTAACACACACGAAACAATGGCAAAATCGCCTAATTCCTATTGCATCGCCAATAAAATGCTACTAAACCAATCTAAAGCGCCACCGGGGCTAGTGTAGTCGTTTCCCAGGTCATTATGGACACTACTATGGAATAATTCAAGAAAATTTCACCTGGCCCCCCGGCACCTAAAAAATCCGTGGTCTAACACACACGAAAAACTAGAAAAATCTCATAATTCCTATTGCGTCGCCAATAAAATGCTCCTAAATCTCTCTATAGCACCGCCAGGGCTACTGGAGTCGTTCCCTAGGTCGTTACGGATGCTACTATGGAAGAATCCAAGAAAATTCGTCTCTAACCCTCGGTACCTAAAAAATCCGAGGGTTAACACACACGAAAAACTGGTAAAATCGCCTAATTCCTATTGCGTCGCCAATAAAATGCTCCTGAACCACTCTAAAGAACCACCGGGGCTACTAGAGTCGTTACCCAGGTTGTTACAGACGCTATTATGGAAGAATCCAAGAAAATTCGATCCAAACCCCCGGCACCTAAAAAATCCGTGGGCTAACACACACGAAAAAACTAGAAAAATCTCCTAATTCCTACTGCATCGCCAATAAAATGCTCCTAAGCCCCTCTAAAGCACCGCCGGGGCTACTGGAGTCGTTCCCCAGGTCGTTACGGACGCTACTATTGAAAAATCCAAGAAAATTTGACCCAAACCCTCGGCACCTAAAAAATCCGAGGGTTAACACACACGAAAAACTGGCAAAATCGCCTAATTCCTATTGCGTCGCTAATAAAATGTTCCTAAACCCCTCTATAGCATCTTTGGGGCTATTGGAGTCATTCCCCAGGTCATTACGGATACTACTATGGAAGAATTCATGAAAATGTGACCCAAACCCCCGGCACCTAAAAATTTCGTGGGTTAACACACACGAAAAACTAGCAAAATCGCCTAATTTCTATTGTGTTGCCAATAAAATGCTCCTAAACCCCTCTATAGCGCCGCCGGGGCTACTGGAGTCGTTCCCCAGGTCGGTACGGATACTACTATGGAAGAATTCAAGAAAATTTGACCCGGACCCCCTTCATCTAAAACATTTATGGGCTAACACACACAAAAAACTTGCAAAATTGCCTAATTCCTATTACGTCAGCAATGAAATGCTCCTGAACCACTTTAAGGTGCCGTCGGGACTACTAGAGTCGTTCCCCAGGTGGTTACAGATGCTACTGTGGAAGAATCGAAGAAAATTTGACCCGAACCCCAGACACCTAAAAAATCTGTGGGCTAACACACACGAAAAACAGGCAAAATCGCCTAATTCCTATTGCGTCGCCAATAAAATGCTTCTAAACCCCTCTATAGCATCGCCGGGGCTATTGGAGTCATTCCCCAGGTCATTACAGACACTACTATGGAAGAATTCAAGAAAATTTGACCCAAACCCCCGTCACCTAAAAAATTCGTGGGTTAACACACACGAAAACTAGCAAAATCGCCTAATTTCTATTGTGTTGCCAATAAAATGCTCCTCAACCCCTCTATAGCGTCCTCGGGGCTACTGAAGTCGTTCCCAAGGTCGTTACGGACGCTACTATGGAAGAATCCAAGAAAATTTGACCCGGACCCCCGGCATCTAAAAAATCCGTGGCTAACACACACGAAAAAATGGCAAAATCGCCTAATTCCTATTGCGTCGCCAATAAAATGCTCTTAAACCCCTCTAAAGCGCCGCCGGGGCTACTGTAGTCGTTCCCCAGGTCGTTACGGATGCTAATATGGAAGAATTCAAGAAAATTTGACCCGTACCCCCTTCACCTAAAAATTTGTGGGCTAACACACACAAAATACTTGCAAAATCGCCTAATCCTATTGCGTCGCCAATAAAATGCTCCTGAACCACTCTAAGGCGCCGCCGGGGCTACTAGAGTCGTTCCCCAGGTGGTTACAGATGCTACTGTGGAAGAATCCAAGAAAATTTGACCCAGACCCCAGACACCTAAAAAATATGTGGGCTAACACACATGAAAAACTGGCAAAATCGCCTAATTCCTATTGTGTCTCAATTAAAATGATACTAAACCCCTCTAAAGTGCCGCCGGAGCTACTGAGGTCATTCCCCAGGTCGTTACGGATGCTACTATAGAAGAAATCAAGAAAATTCGACCCACACCCCTCGCACGTAAAAAATCTATGGGCTAACACACACGAAAAATTGGCAAAATTGCCTAATTCCTATTGCGTCTCTAATAAAATGCTCCTACACCCCTCTATAGCACCGCCGAGGCTACTGGAGTCGTTCTCCAGGTTGTTACGGATGCTACTATGGAAGAATACAGGAAAATTTGACCCGGACCCCCGGCACCTAAAAATTCTGTGGGCTAACACACACGAAAAACTGGTAAAATCTCCTAATTACTATTGCGTCGCTAATAAAATGCTTTTAAACCCCTCTATAGCCCCACCGGGGCTACTGGAGTCATTCCTCAGGTTGTTACGGACGCTACTATGGAAGAAATCAAGAAAATTCGACCCGCACCCCCGGCACTTAAAAAATCTGTGGGCTAACACACACGAAAAATTGGCAAAATTGCATAATTCCTATTGCGCCGCTAATAAAATGCTCCTAAACCCCTCTAAAGCGTCGTCGGGGCTTTTGGAGTCGTTCCCCAGGTCGTTACGGACCCTACTGTGGAAATATCCAAGAACATTTCACCCAAACCCCCGGCACCTAAAAAATATGTGGGCTAACACACACGAAAAACTGGAAAAATTGCCTAATTCCTATTGCATCGCCAATAAAATGCTCCTAAACCCCTCTATAGCACCTCCGGGGCTACTGGAGTCGTTTCCCAGGTCGTTACGGACGCTACTATAGAATAATCCAAAAATATTTGACCCGGACCCCAGCACCTAAAATATCTGTGGGCTAACACACACGAAAAAGTGGCAAAATTGCTTAATTCATATTGCGCCGCTAATAAAATGCTCCTAAACCCCTCTAAAGCGCCGCCGGGACTACTAGAGTCGTTTCCCAGGTCGTTACAGACGCTAATATGGAAGAATCCAAGAAAATTTGACCCGAACCCCTGGCACGTAAAAAATCCCTAGGCTAAACCCCTCTAAAGCACCGCCAGGGCTACTGGAGTCATATTCCAGGTAGTTACGGATGCTACTATGGAAGAAATCAAGAAAATTCAATCCGCACCCCTGGCAATTAAAAAATTCGTGGGCTAACACCCACAAAAAACTTGCAAAATCGCCTAATTCCTATTGCGTTGCCAATAAAATGCTCCTGAACCCCTCTAAAGTGCCGTCGGGGCTACTGGAGTCGTTCTACAGGTTGTTATGAATGCTACTATGGAAGAATCCAAGAAAATTTGACCCGAACCCCCGGCACCTAAAAATTCTGTGGGCTAACAAACACGAAAAACTGGCAAAATTGCCTAATTCCTATTGCATCGCCAATAAAATACTCCTAAACCCCTCTATAGCGCCGCTGGGGCTACAGGAGTCGTTCCCCAGGTCGTTACAAATGCTATTATGGAAGAATCCAAGAAAATTCGACCCGGACCCCCGGCACCTAAAAAATCCGTGGGCTAACACACATAAAAAACTGGCAAAATCACCTAACTCCTATTGCGTCGCCAATAAAATGCTCCAGAACCCCTCTAAAGAGCCGCCAGGGCTACTGGAGTCGTTTCCCAGGTCGTTACGGACGCTACTATGGAATAATCCAAAATAATTCGACCCGCACCCCCAACACCTAAAAATCCGTGGACTAACACACACGAAAAACTGGAAAATCGCCTAATTCCTCTAAAGAACCGCTAGGGCTACTGGAGTCGTTCCCCAGGTCGTTACGGATGCTACTATGGAAGAATCCAAGAAAATTTGATCCGGACCCCCGGCACCTAAAGAATCCGTGGGCTAACACACACAAAAAACTGGCAAAATCGCCTAATTCCTATTGCATCGCTAATAAAATACTTCTAAACCCCTCTAAAGCGCCGCCGGGGCTACTGGAGTCATTCCCCAGGTCGTTACGGACGCTACTATGTAAGAATCTAAGAAATTTTGACCCGGACCCCCGGCTGCTAAAGAATCCGTGGGCTAACACAAATGAAAAACTGACAAAATCGCCTAATTCCTATTGCGTTGCCAATAAAATGCTCCTAAACCCCTCTATAGCACCGCTGAGGCTACTGGAGTCGTTCCCCAGGTCGTTACGGACGCTACAAATGGAATAATCAAAGAAATTTAGACACGGCCCCCTGGCACGTAAAAAATCCCTGGGCTAACACACACTAAAAACTGGTAAAATCGCCTAATTCCTATTGCGTCTCAAATAAAATGCTCCTAAACCCCTCTAAAGCGCCGCTGGGCTACTGGAGTCATTCCCCAGGTTATTACGGATGCTACTATGGAATAAATCAAGAAAAGTCAACCCATACCCCCGGCACCTAAAAAATCTGTTGGCTAACACACAAAAAACTTGCAAAATCGCCTAATTTCTATTGCGTCGCCAATAAAATGCTCCTGAACCCTTCTAAAGCGCCGCTGGGGCTACTGGAGTCGTTCCCCAGGTCGTTACGGATACTAATATGATGAATCCAAGAAAATTTGACCCAAACCCCCGACATCTAAAAAATCTGTGGGTACGCACATGAAAAACTGGCAAAATCGCCTAATTCTTATTGCGTCGCCAATAAAATGCTCCTAAACCCTTTTATAGCACCGTCAGGGCTACTGGAGTCGTTCCCAGGTCGTTACGGACGCTACTATGAAAAAATCCAAGAAAATTCGACATGGACACCCGTCACCTAAAAAATCTGTGGGCTAACACACACGAAAAACTGGCAAAATCGCCTAATTCCTATTGCGTCGCCAATAAAATACTCCAGAACCCCTCTAAAGAGCCGCCAGGGCTACAGGAGTTGTTCCCCAGGTCGTAGTACCTAAATAATTCGTGGGCTAACACACACGAAAAACAGGCAAAATCGCCTAATTCCTATTGCGTCGCCAATAAAATGCTCCATAACCCCTCTAAATAGCCGCCAGGGCTAATGGAGTCGTTCCCCAGGTCGTTACGGACGCTACTATGGAAGAATGCAAGAAATTTCGACCCTCACCCCCTACACATAAAAAATCCGTGGACTAACACACACGAAAAACTGGAAAAATCGCCTAATTCCTATTGCGTCGCCAATAAAATACTCCTAAACCCCTCTAAAGAGCCGCCAGGGCTACTGGAGTCGTTCCCCAGGTTGTTACGGACGATACTATGGAAGAATCCAAGAAAATTTGACCCGGACCCCCGGCACCTAAAAAATCTGTGGGCTATTACACACGAAAAACTAGCAAAATCGCCTAATTTCTGTTGTATTGCTAATAAAATACTTCGAAACCCCTCTAAAGCACCGCCGGGGCTACTGGAGTCTTTCCCCAGGTCGTTACGGACGCTACTATGTAAGAATCCAAGCAAATTTGACCCGGACCCCCGACACCTAAAAAATCTGTGGGCTAACACAATGAAAAACTGGCAAAATTGTCTAATTCCTATTGCGTCGCCAATAAAATGCTCCTAAACACCTCTATAGCGCCGCCGGGGCTACTAGAGTCGTTCCCCAGGTCGTTACGGACGCTATTATGGAAGAATACAAGAAAATACGACCCGGATCCCCAGCACCTAAAAATTCGTGGGCTAACACACACAAAAAACTGGCAAAATCGCATAATTTCTATTGCGTCGCCAATAAAATGCTCCAGAACCCCTCTAAAGAGCTGTTAGGGCTACTTGAGTCGTTCCCCAGTTCGTTACGAACGCTACTATGGAAGAATCCAACAAAATTCGTCCCGCACCCCCAACACCTAAAAAATCCGTGGACTAACACACACGAAAAATTGGCAAAATCGCCTAATTTCTATTGCATCACCAATAAAATATTCCTAAACCACTCTATAGCACCTACGGGGCTACTGGAGTCATTCCTCAGGTCGTTACGGACACTACTATGGAAGATTTTGACCCGGACCCCCGGCATCTAAAATATCTGTGGGCTAACACACACGAAAAAGTGGCAAAATTGCTTAATTCCTATTGCGCCGCCAATAAAATGTTCCTAAACCCCTCTAAAGCGCCGCTGGAATATCTGTGGGCTAACACAGACGAAAAACTGGCAAAATTGGTTGGTGGACGTCTTTCTTCAGGGGTCCACTTCTTTTGAGTGGTCAAAAAGCTTGTTTGGAAGCCTGTCTTCTTTTCCGAATAAGTTAAACAACTTTCGGTGTAGTGGGATCCATTTAAATCAAAAGATATTCCATCTCTTTTAGAGATAAATGGTTTAAGGACATGGAAAGATTCAAGACTGAAATTGAATTTTTCAAATGGTTTGAACATTCAGGACAAATTGATGACACCAAATCATCCCTCCAAGTCCTCGTTAACAAGTGGTACACCAGAGAACAGGTGATAGAAAGTGTTACTCCTCCCTTAGAAGGACTTAGTATTCCCTATAGGAAAAATATCCTCAAAGCCTCTCCTTTCAAAAAACCCATTGAAAAGGACACCTCTCTTCCCACAGGAGCTGATATCAACAGTATTTATGAGCAAAATAACTACACCAATCAGGTTCTTCACATAGTATCAAAACAGATAGAAGAATCCAAAAGTAGCAGTTACAAAGGTATTTCCCAAATAGGAAATAAACCTAGTACTTCTTACAATAACCCTCAAATAGAGACTAACCCCATATTTAAGATTCTAGAATTCTCTAGAGAAGACTTTCCTAAATTAGAAAATCCTCTTAGTCAATCCAATGACATCCTAGAAAAGATCAATGACCAGCTCTCCAAACTTAATATCACCAAAGGAGACCAAGTCAAAGCCATCACTTTGAACTCTTCCGAGAGTAGATATCCCAATAGAAGGAATTATTACTCTAGACCCTCCTTTCCTGATATGCAGTTTGAAGAAGACACTCTTCACCCTTCAGGAGCCACAGACGGCCATGGAATCCAAGAATGGAACATTGACGGAATGGCAGAAGGCCAGATCTACAATAGACTCCAAGAAATGGGGATGAATATCACTGCTTACAAAATGAAAGGTTGCACTGATAAAAATGCAGCTATTCGTCTTGTTGCCGGTTTCACAGGAACTTTGAAATGTTGGTGGGATAATTATCTCACTGAGCAAAACAAAGCTGAAATCTTCAACGCTGTCACTACTAAAAGAACCATTAAGGTAGAACATGGAGTAGAAACTGCTACTGAAACAGTCGTAGAAGATGCGACAGCCACCCTTGTTTATTGCATAGCAAAACACTTTGTAGGAGAACCTAAACTCTTCCAAGATAGGAGCCTCGAGATCCTTAACAATCTTTATTGTAAAAAACTGACTGACTTTAGGTGGTACAAAGACATGTTCATCAACAAAGTCATGATCAGATCAGATTGCAATAATGATTATTGGAAAGAAAGATTTCTCAGTGGTCTACCCCCGCACTTTGCCGAAAAAGTAAGATCCAAAATTAGAGATAGATGCGAAGGAAAAATCCCTTATCCCCATCTCACTTATGGAGATCTCGTTAGTCTCATAAATGTCACAGCTATGGAACTATGCACAGATCTTAAACTAAGAGCTCAACTCAAGAAAGAACAGAAAACCTACTCCTCAGAACTAGGTAGTTTCTGTCAAGATTTTGGTTTCCCAACCTTAACACCCCCTTCCTCCAAAAAATTAGGAAAAAGAGAAAGAACTTCTTCTAGTAACTCTAGCAAGAGAAGATCCTTCAAGAAAAGAGAACATAGAGATAAACCCAAAAGAAGGTTTAAGAAAAGAACCTCTAAAGGTTCATCTTCTGAAGATACCTGCTGGACATGTGGAAAGAAAGGACATAGATCTAGCGAATGTCCCAGAAACAAGAAGAAGAAAAACAAAGTAAATCTACTGGAAGTAGATGAAGAAACTAAGAAAAAACTCTTCTCCATTATTGAAGAAGAAGAATCCGAGTCTGGCTCCAACTATTCCTCAGAAGGAGAAAGTGATGAGGAATTTCTAAATGTCGCTCATGACAGCCAGACAGAAGAAGACTCAGAATGCAATTGCAATGGAGCATTTTGTATGTGCGATAGTAAATCTATCAATGTCATTTCTGAAAATTCGATAGAAACCTTGTTTTCTACTATCGAACACATTCAAGAGGAAGATGCTAGGAGAAAGTACCTCCTCGAGCTACAAAAATTAGTTACCAGGCAAAAAGAAGAAAGACCTGAAGTAACTCCTTTTAGCATGAAACAAATCATGGGAAGATTTGAGACTAAGAAGGAAGAACCTTCTGTAGAATTATTAAGAGGAGAAGTAAAAATTCTCAAAAATGAAATCAGAGAAGTCAAAGCAAGACTTCACAAAATAGAGATTGATAATCTCTCTAATCAACTTCAAAAGGAGTCTACTAGCCAAGTGAAATCTTCAAAGGCCATCCTTACGGAAGAAACTGATTCTGACTCTGAAACAGAATCCCTCAGATTTGAATCTGACACAGGTAAAACTGAGGCAGGTAAATCAGACGCAGGTCTGAAAGCTATTACTAAAATAAGACCTCAGAGTTCTCATATTTTAGTAAAACTTGTTATAAACAATGATTTTGTTCTTAACAAAATTGCCTTGTTAGATAGTGGTGCTGATAGAAACTGCATTGTTGAAGGATTCATACCTACAAAATACCTTACTAAGGGAACTACAAAACTATACAGCGCCACAGGTGAGCATATTTTGATTAATTACAAACTATCTGATGCCCATATTTGCAATAACGGTATTTGTCTTTCTAATGATTTTGTTATTACAAAAAACATTAATGAAGACATTATTTTGGGGATACCTTTTATCACTCAAATAAAACCATATCTTTCAGATTTTGATGCCATACGGACAAAAATCTTGGGAAAAGAAATTACATTTCCTTTTATCAAAACCCTTTCTCAAGAAGAAAGTAAACTTCTTCATAAACAAACAGCTTTTAAAATAAATCTTATTTCTCAACAGATTTGTTTTCTTAAAGAAGATATAAAAATTAAGCAAATTGAGCAAATTTTAAAAACCCCGGGAATGGTAACTAAAATTGCCAATCTACAAAAAACTTTTGAAAAAGAAATTTGCTCTGATTTTCCTAATACCTTTTGGGATAGAAAATCCCACATGATTGAACTTCCTTACATTGATGGATTTAATGAAAAGGCCATTTCTACGAAAGCTAGGCCAATTCAAATGAACCATGAATTAATGGAAATTTGTAAAAAAGAAATTAAAGATCTACTGGCTAATAAAATTATTAGACCTTCTAAATCTCCTTGGAGCTGTTCAGCCTTTTATGTTAATAATGCAGCAGAAAAGGAAAGAGGATCTCCTAGACTTGTTATCAACTACAAACCTCTTAACACAGCTTTAAAATGGATCAGGTATCCTATTCCTAACAAAAGAGATCTTTTGAAAAGAACTTATAAAGCAAATGTTTATAGTAAGTTTGATATGAAATCCAGTTTTTGGCAAATACAGATTGCAGAAAAGGATAAATACAAAACTGCTTTCAATGTTCCGTTTGGACAATATGAATGGAATGTGATGCCCTTTGGGTTAAAGAATGCCCCTTCGGAATTTCAAAATGTCATGAATTCCATATTTAATCATATCAGCCATATATCTATTGTGTATATAGATGATGTTTTAATCTTCTCTGAGAACATTGATTCTCACTTTAAACATCTTAACACTTTTTATAACATTGTCAAGAAAAATGGCCTTGTTGTTAGTGCTAAGAAGATCAAACTCTTTCAAACAAAAATTAGATTTCTTGGTCATGATCTTTACCAAGGGACTTATAAACCTATCTGTAGAGCCATCGAGTTCTCTGACAAATTTCCTGATGTTATCACTGACAAAACTCAGTTACAAAGATTCCTTGGAAGTCTTAATTATATTGCTGACTTTATCCCTAAAGTTAGACAAATATGTAAACCTTTATATGATAGGTTAAAAAAGAATCCGGTTCCTTGGAACAAAGAACAGACTACAGCCGTTGTTAATATTAAAAGAATGGTGAAAACCCTTCCTTGTCTAGGAATTCCCAATCCTAGTTATTTTATGATTGTAGAAATTGACGCCTCTGATAATGGCTATGGAGGAATTCTTAAACAAAGAAGATCCCCAGAAACACCTGAACAATTAGTTAGATATACATCTGGAATCTGGAATTCCGCACAAAAAAATTATAGTACTGTCAAAAAGGAGGTTTTGGCCATAGTTCTATGTGTCACCAAATTCCAAGACGATCTTATTAATAAGGAATTTCTACTTAGAGTAGATTGTAAATCTGCTAAAGATATTTTGCAAAAAGATGTTAAAAATCTTGTCTCTAAACAAATCTTTGCGAGATGGCAGGCATTACTTTCTAGCTTTGATTTTCAGATTGAATATCTCAAGGGAGAAGACAATTCTCTCCCAGATTTTCTAACCAGAGAATTTTTGCAGGAAAAAACATGAGGCCTGGAGCACCAATAGCTAGGGGACCCTTTAAAGGGAAAGAAGTGACCATTAAACCTACTACGGCTAAACCTTTCAGCATCCGGCCTAAAATTACAGGTCCTTCCAATAGATATTCAGCCTTAGCCCAATTACCCCCCATAAATCCTTCGGTATTTCCTCCATTACCTCCAAGCACATCTTCAAACATCCTTGTTATGAAGAAACCTTTTGCTCAAACACCAGAGCCAAGCTCCATCTCTCCTTCAGGAAAACAAAGATTTTCCCAAACACAAACCAAAGACAGTTATACAATGAAAACTCCTGAGAGTTTTGCAGAAGCAGTAACCCCGACCGCTTCTCCTTCCAAAACCAAAGAAAAAGAAAAATTTAATCTTATTTCTTTACAAGTTATCCCAATCTTGGCCCTAGACAAGGAGTACGAGAACTTTGAGATCAAACATCTCTTAAAACCCCTGTATACAAACAGGAACTACGTGGATACGGAAAGTCCGCTCAAAACTAGATTATTCTATGAGTTCATCTTAGTAGACACTGGATCTGTTGAGATAGAACATGAATTAGCAGACAAGAGTAATCCGGATAGCATAGCCTATTCTAAGTTTACTATTAAAAAGATTTTAACTCCTTTTGAATGGCAGGTTGACCATTTACATACCCCTATCAATTTTTCCAGAGAACATAGGCCACAAACTTACAACTGGTGGGACTATAAACAAGCCTGGTTCAACTTCATGTATTTACGACCCTCATCCCATACCTGGTTCGTAAAATACAGCCCAGAATTAGCCAGATCCGTCATTCCCAGATGGTTTATGAATGGTGGCAATGTTTCGGAGGAAACCACCAAACTCTTCCAAAATTATTTTCAGAAAAATTCAGTCAATTTCAAATTGATCAAGGTATTTCTACTCTACCTGAACACATTCAATTGTGTAAATATTTCATTCAAAAAAGAATTTCATATATTTTAAGTTGGACTTTTAAAATCAGTGAATTTGAAAGAATCAAATATTTGTCTAAAGAGATCCTTATCAAAGGATGGTCCCCTGCCCCTAAAGAAACTCAATCAACTTCCTTGAGAAGTTCTTCTATTATTCATAAATCACCAAAGAGTGATCTAAAGAAAAGACTGGAAAAAGCCCTTTCAGAATTAGAAAACAGCAATGAAGACGAAGTCCTTCAGCTTCTTGAAGAAGCCTCTTCTCAAAGTGACGACAACGGGGACATGTTAAATCCCAAAGGTATTGCCAAGGCCTACCTAAACCCATTTGATTAAAATCCTAATTGAGTGTTTTAAAACACGGAATAATTAGTCTTCCAAATAGAGATACAAAGTATCAGAATTATTATGGAAGAAAAAGATGAATCTCTAAAAGAGATGGAATATCTTTTGATTTAAATGGATCCCACTACACCGAAAGTTGTTTAACTTATTCGGAAAAGAAGACAGGCTTTCAGACAAGCCTTTTGACCACTCAAAAGAAGTGGACCCCTGAAGAAAGACGTCCGCCAACCAATGGACCCCTCCTAAAGATAAGGTTATCTGCAGCATCCAATCAAAAGAAGGCTTTTAGATTCCCATTATCTCTTCTAGTCTATAAAAGACTTGTATTATCTCATTACAAGGCATCAGAAAATTCACACTACTGCAAATTTCTCTTAAGTCTTGTTCATCTGTAATCATGTATGTAATGCTTCCGCTTCATCAATAAATCAACTCTGTTATTCCAGTAAGTTTTCTCTGTTGCACTTACTATTTTACTTTCGCAAATACACATGAAAAACTGGCAAAATTGCCTAATTTCTATTGCGTCTCCAATAAAATGCTCCTAAACCCCTCTGTAGCGCCGCCGAGGCTACTGGAGTCGTTACCCAGGTCATTACGGACGCTACTACAGAAGAATCCAAGAAATTTCGACACGGACCCCCGGCCCCTAAAATATCCATGGGCTAACACACACGAACAAATGGAAAAATTGCCTAATTCCTATTGTGTTGCCAATAAAATGCTCCTAAACCCCTCTAAAGCGCCACCGGGGCTACTAGAGTTGTTCCCCAAGTCGTTACGGATGCTACAATGGAAGAATCCAAGAAAATTTGACCCGTACCCCCAACACCTAAAAAATCCATGGACTAACACACACGAAAAACTTGCAAAATCGCTTAATTCCTATTGCGTCGCCAATAAAATTCTCCTAAACCCCTCTAAAGAGCCGTCAGGGCTACTGGAGTCGTTCCCCAGGTCGTTACGGATGCTACAATGGAAGAATCCAAGAAAATTTTACCCGAACCCCCGGCACCTAAAAAATCCGCAGCTAACACACACGAAAAACTGGCGAAATTGCCTAATTCCTATTGCGTCGCCAATAAAATGCTCCTAAACCCCTTTATAGCGCTGCTTGGGCTACTGGAGTCGTTCCCCAAGTCGTTACGGACGCTACTATTGATGAATCCAAGAAAATTCGACCCGTACCCCCGGCACCTAAAAATTCTGTGGGCTAACACACACGAAAAACTGGCAAAATTGCCTAATTCCTATTGCGTCACCAATAAAATGCTCCTAAACCCCTCTATAGTGCCGCCGGGGCTATTGAAGTCGTTCCCCAGGTCGTTACGGACGCTACTATGAAAGAATCCAAGAAATTTCGACCCGGACCCCCAACACCTAAATAATCCGTGGGCTAACACACATGAAAAACTTGCAAAATCGCCGAATTCCTATTGCGTCTCCAATAAAATGCTCCTAAACCCCTCTAAAGCACTGCCGGGGCTACTGGAGTCGTTCCCCAGGTCGTTACGGATGCTACTTTGGAAGAATCCAAGAAAGTTTGACCCGTACCCCCGGCACCTAAAACATCCGTGGGCTAACACACACGAAAAACTTGTAAAATCGCCTAATTCCTATTGCGTCGCCGATAAAACGCTCCTGAACCACTCTAAAGCGCCGACGGGGCTACTGGAGTCGTTCCCCAAGTCGTTACGGACGCTACTATGGAAGAATCCAAGAAAATTTGACCGGAACCCCCCGGCACCTAAAATATTCGTGGGTTAACACACACAAAAAACTGACAAAATCGCCTAATTTCTATTGCGTCGCCAGTAAAATGCTCCTAAACCCCTCTATAGCACAGTCGGGGCTACTGGAGTCGTTCCCCAGGTCGTTACGGACGCTACTATAGAAGAATCCAAGAAAATTCGACCCGAACCCCCGGCATCTAAAAAATCCGTGTGCTAACACACACGAAAAAATGGCAAAATCGCCTAATTCCTATTGTGTCGACAATAAAATGCTCCTAAGCCCCTCTAAAGCGCCGTTGGGGCTACTGGAGTCGTTCCCTAGGTCGTTACGGATGCTATAATAGAAGAATCCAAGAAAATTTGACCCGGACCTCCGACACCTAAAAAATCTGTGGGCTAACACACACGAAAAACTGGCATAATCGCCTAATTCCTATTGCATCGCCAATAAAATGCTCCTAAACCACTCTAAAGTGCCGCCGGGGCTATTGGAGTCGTTCCCCAGGTCGTTACGGACGTTACTATGGATGAATCCAAGAAAATTTGACCCGGACCCCAGGCACCTAAAAAATCCGTTGGCTAACACAAACGAAAAACTGGCAAAATCGCCTAATTCCTATTGCGTCGCCAATAAAATGCTCCTAAACCCCTCTAAAGCATCGCCGGGGCTACTGGAGTTGTTCCCCAGGTCGTTACGGACGCTACTATGGAAGAATGGAAGAAAATTGACCCGTACCCCCGACACCTAAAAAATCTGCGGGCTAACACACACGAAAAACTGGCATAATCGCCTAATTCCTATTGCATCGCCAATAAAATGCTCCTAAACCACTCTAAAGTGCCGCCGGGGCTATTGGAGACGTTCCCCAGGTCGTTACGGATGCTACTATGGAAGAATCCAAGAAGATTTGACCCGGACCCCCGGCACCTAAAAAATCCATGGGATAATACACACGAAAAACTGGCAAAATTGCCTAATTCCTAATGCGTCACCAATAAAATGCTCCTAAACCCCTCTATAGCATCGCCGGGGTTATTGGAGCCGTTCCCCAGGTCGTTACGGATGCTACTATGGATGAATCCAAGAAAATTCGACCCGGACTCCCGTCACCTAAGAAATCCGTGGGCTAACACACACAAAAAACTTGCAAAATCGCCAAATCCTATTGCGTCGCCAATAAAATGCTCCTAAACCACTTTAAAGCGCCAACGGGGCTACTAGAGTCGTTCCCCAGGTCATTACAGACGCTACTATGGAAGAATCTAAGAAAATTTAACCCGAACCCCCGGCACCTAAAAAATTCGTGGGTTAACACAGACGAAAAACTGGCAAAATCGCCTAATTCCTATTGCATCGCCAATAAAATGCTCCTAACTCCCTCTATAGTGCCGCCGGGGCTACTGGAGTCGTTCCCCAGGTCGTTACGGACGCTACTATAGAAGAATCCAAGAAAATTCGACCCGAACCCCCGGCATCTAAAAAATCCGTGTGCTAACACACACGAAAAAATGGCAAAATCGCCTAATTCCGATTGTGTCGACAATAAAATGCTCCTAAGCCCCTCTAAAGCGCCGTTGGGGCTACTGGAGTCGTTCCCCAGGTCGTTACGGATGCTATAATAGAAGAATCCAAGAAAATTTGACCCGGACCTCCGACACCTAAAAAATCTGCGGGCTAACACACACGAAAAACTGGCATAATCGCCTAATTCCTATTGCATCGCCAATAAAATGCTCCTAAACCACTCTAAAGTGCCGCCGGGGCTATTGGAGTCGTTCCCTAGGTCGTTACGGACGTTACTATGGATGAATCCAAGAAAATTTGACCCAGACCCCAGGCACCTAAAAAATCCGTTGGCTAACACAAACGAAAAACTGGCAAAATCGCCTAATTCCTATTGCGTCGCCAATAAAATGCTCCTAAACCCCTCTAAAGCATCGCCGGGGCTACTGGAGTCGTTCCCCAGGTCGTTACGGACGCTACTATGGAAGAATGGAAGAAAATTGACCCGTACCCCCGACACCTAAAAAATCTGCGGGCAAACACACACGAAAAACTGGCATAATCGCCTAATTCCTATTGCATCGCCAATAAAATGCTCCTAAACCACTCTAAAGTGCCGCCGGGGCTATTGGAGACGTTCCCCAGGTCGTTACGGATGCTACTATGGAAGAATCCAAGAAGATTTGACCCGGACCCCCGGCACCTAAAAAATCCATGGGATAATACACACGAAAAACTGGCAAAATTGCCTAATTCCTATTGCGTCACCAATAAAATGCTCCTAAACCCCTCTATAGCATCGCCGGGGTTATTGGAGCCATTCCCCAGGTCGTTACGGATGCTACTATGGATGAATCCAAGAAAATTCGACCCGGACTCCCGTCACCTAAGAAATCCGTGGGCTAACACACACAAAAAACTTGCAAAATCGCCAAATCCTATTACGTCGCCAATAAAATGCTCCTAAACCACTTTAAAGCGCCAACGGGGCTACTAGAGTCGTTCCCCAGGTCGTTACAGACGCTACTATGGAAGAATCTAAGAAAATTTGACCCGAACCCCCGGCACCTAAAAAATTCGTGGGTTAACACAGACGAAAAACTGGCAAAATCGCCTAATTCCTATTGTGTCGCCAATAAAATGCTCCTAAACCCCTCTATAGAAATGTCGGGGCTACTAGAGTTGTTCCTCAGGTCGTTACGGACGCTACTATGGAAGAATGCAAGAAAATTCGACTCGAACCTTCGGCACCTAAAAAATCCTTACGCTAATACACACGAAAAACTGGCAAAATTGCCTAATTCCTATTGCGTCTTAAATAAAATGCTCCTAAACCCCTCTATAGCGCCGCCGGGGATACTGAGTCTTTCCCCAGGTCGTTACGGACGCTACTATAGAAGAATCCAAGAAATTTGAACACGGACCCCCGGTACGTAAAAAATCTATGGGCTAACACACACGAAAAACTGGCAAATTCGCCTAATTACTATTGCGTCTCTAATAAAATGCTCTTAAGCCCCTCTAAAGCACCACCGGGGCTACTGGAGTGTTTACCCAGGTTGTTATGGATGCTACAATGGAAGAATCCAAGAAAATTTGACCCGGACCCTCGGCACCTAAAAAATCTGTGGGCTAACAGACACGAAAAACTGGCAAAATTGCCTAATTCCTATTGCGTCGCCAATAAAATGCTCCTAAACCCCTCAAAAGTGCAACCGGGGCTACTATAGTCGTTCCCAGGTCGTTACGGACGCTACTATGGAAAAATTCAAGAAAATTTGACCTGAACCCCTGGCACCTAAAAAATCCGTGGGCTAACACACACGAAAAACTGGCAAAATCGCCTAATTCCTATTGCGTCTCCAATAAAATGCTCCTAAACCCCTCTAATCGCCACCGGGGCTACTGGAGTCGTTCCACAGGTCGTTACGGACGCTACTATTGAAGAATCCAATAAAATTTGACCCAGACCTCCGTCACCTAAAAAATCCGTGGGCTAACACACACGAAAAACTGGCAAAATCTCCTAATTCCTATTGTGTCGCTAATAAAATTCTCCTAAACCTCTCTATAGCGGCGCCGGGGCTACTGGAGTCGTTCCCCAGGTTGTTACGGACGCTACTATGGAAGAATGGAAGAAAATTTGACCCGTACCCACGGCACATAAAAAATCTGCGGGCTAACATACACGAAAAACTGGCAAAATCACCTAATTCCTATTGCGTCTCCAATAAAATGCTCCTAAACCCCTCTATAGCGCCGCCGGGGCTACTGGAGTCGTTCCCAAGGTCGTTACAGACGCCACTATGGAAGAATCCAAGAAATTTTGACACGGACCCCCGGCACCTAAAAAATTCGTGGGTTAACACACATGAAAAACTGGCAAAATCGCCTAATTCCTATTGCGTCGCCAATAAAATGCTCCTACACCCCTCTATAGCACCGCCGGAGCTACTGGAGTCGTTCCCCAGGTTGTTACGGACGCTACTATAGAAGAATCCAAGAAAATTTGACCCGGACCCCCGGCACCTAAAAAATCCGTGGGATAATACACACGAAAAACTGGCAAAATTGCCTAATTTCTATTGCGTCACCAACAAAATGCTCCTAAACCCCTCTATAGCATCGCCGAGGTTATTGGAGCCGTTCCCCAGGTCGTTGCAGATTCTACTATGGAAGAATCCAAGAAAATTTGACCCGGACCCCTGGCACCTAAAAAATCAATGGGCTAACACACACAAGAAACTGGCAAAATCGCCTGAATCCTATTGCGTCTCCAATAAAATGCTCCTAAACCACTTTAAAGCGCCGCCGGGGCTACTGGAGTCGTTCCCCAGGTCGTTACGGATGCTACTATAGAAGAATCCAAGAAAATTCGACCCGAACTCCCGGCACCTAAAAAATCCGTGGGCTAACACACACGAAAAACTGCCAAAATCTCCTAATTCCTATTGCGTCGCCAATAAAATGGTCCTAAACCCCTCTATAGAAACGCCGGGGCTACTAGAGTCGTTCCCCAGGTCATTGCGGATGCTACTATGGAAGAATGCAAGAAAATTCGACTCGGACCTTCGGCACCTAAAGAATCCTTACGCTAATATACACAAAAGACTTGCAAAATTGCCTAATTCCTATTGCGTCTCCAATAAAATGATCCTAAACCCCTCTATAGCGCCGCCGGGGTTACTGAGTCTTTCCCCAGGTCGTTACGGACGCTACTATGGAAGAATCCAAGAAATTTCGACACGGACCCCCGGCACGTAAAAAATATGTGGGCTAACACACAAGAAAAACTGGCAAATTTGCCTAATTACTATTGCGTCTCTAATAAAATGCTCTTAAGACCCTCTATAGCGCCGCCGGTGCTACTGGAGTCGTTCCCAAGTTCGTTACGGATGCCACAATGGAAGAATCCAAGAAATTTCGACACAGACCCCCGGCACCTAAAAAATTCGTGGGTTAACACACGAAAAACTGGCAAAATCGCCTAATTCCTATTGCGTCGCCAATAAAATGCTCCTAAACCCCTCTATAGCGCCGCCGGGGCTACTGGAGTCGTTCCCTAGGTTTTTATGGACGCTACTATAGAAGAATCTAAGAAAATTTGACCCAAACCCCCGGCACCTAAAAAATCTGTGGTCTAACACACACGAAAAACTGACAAAATCGCCTAAATTCTATTGCGTCGCCAATAAAATGTTCCTAAACCCCACTAAAGTGCCACCGGGGCTACTGGAGTCGTTCCCCAGGTCGTTACGGACGCTACTATAGAAGAATCCAAGAATATTTGACCCGGACCCTTGGCACCTAAAAAATCCGTGGGCTAACACACACAAAAAACAGGCCAAATCGCCTAAATCCTATTGCGTCTCCAATAAAATGCTTCTAAACCCCTCTATAGCGCCGCCGGGGCACCTGAGTCTTTCCCCAGGTCGTTACGGACGCTACTTTGGAAGAATGGAAGAAAATTCGACCCGTATCCCCAGCACCTAAAAAATCTGCGGGCTAACACATATGAAAAACTGGCAAAATCGCCTAATTCCTATTGCGTCGCCAATAAAATGCTCCAAAACAACTCTAAAGCACTGCCGGGGCTACTGGAGTCGTTCCCCAGGTCGTTACGGATGCAACTATGGAAGAATCTAAGAAAATTCGACCCGAACCCCCGGTACCTAAAAAATCTGTGGGCTAACACACCTGAAAAACTGGCAAAATCTCCTAATTCCTATTGTGTCGCCAATAAAATGCTCCTAAACCCCTCTATAGAAACGCCGGGGCTACTAGAGTCGTCCCCAGGTCGTTACGGACGCTACTATGGAAGAATCCAAGAAAATTTTACCCAAACCCCCGGCACCTAAAAAATCCGTGGGCTAACACACACAAAAAACTGGCAAAATTGCCTAATTCCTATTGCATCGCCAAGACAATTCTCCTAAACCCCTCTATAGCGCCGCCGGGGCTACTAGATTCGTTCCCTAGGTCGTTACGAACGCTACTATGGAAAAATGGAAGAAAATTCGACCCTGACCCCCGGAACCTAAAAAATCCGTGGACTAACACACATGAAAAACTGGCAAAATGGCCTAATTCCTATTGCGTCTGAAATAAAATGCTCCTAAACCTTTCTAAACGCCGGGGTTACTGGAGTCGTTCCCCAAGTCGTTACGGATGCTACTATGGATGAATCCAAGAAAATTCGACCCGGACCCCAACACCAAAGAAATCCGTGGGCTAACACACAAAACAAACTTGAAAAATCGCCAAATCCTATTGCATCGCCAATAAAATGCTTCATAACCCCTCTAAAGCATCACCGGGGCTAGTAAGTCATTCCCCGAGTCGTTACGGACGCTACTATGTAACAATTCAAGAAAATTTCACCCAAACCCCCGGCACCTAAAAAATCTGTGGGTTAACACACACGAAAAACTGGCAAAATTGCCTAATTCCTATTACGTCGCCAATAAAATGCTCCTAAACCCCTATATAGCGCCGCCGGGGCTACTGGAGTCGTTCCCCAGGTCGTTACGGAAGCTACTATAGACGAATCCAAGAGAATTCGACCCAGACCCTCGGCACCTAAAAAATCTGTGGGCTAACACACACGAAAAACTGGCAAAATAGCCTAATGTCTATTGTGTCGCCAATAAAATGTTCCTAAACCCCTCTAAAGTTCCGTCGAGGCTACTGGAGTCGTTCCCCAGGTCGTTACAGACGTTACTATAGATGAATCCAATAAAATTTGACCCGGACCGCAGGCACCTAAAAAATCCGTTGGCTAACACACACGAAAAACTGGCAAAATCGCCTAATTCCTACTGCGTCGCCAATAAAATGCTCCTAAACCCCTCTAAAGCATCGCCGGAACTACTTGAGTCGTTTCCCAAGTCGTTATGGATGCTATTATAGAAGAATCCAAGAAAATTCGACCCAAACCCCCGGCACCTAAAATATCCGTGGGCTAACATACACGAAAAAGTGGCAAAATTGCCTAATTCCTATTGCGCCGCCAATAAAATGCTCCAAAACCTCTCTATAGCGCCGCCGGCGCTACTGGAGTCGTTCCCAAGGTCGTTACGGACGCTACTATGGAAGAATGGAAGAAAATTTGACCCGTACCCCCGGTACCTAAAAACTATACGGGCTAACACACGAAAAACTTGCATAATCGCCTAATTCCTATTGCATCGCCAAAAAAATGCTCCTAAACCACTCTAAAGCACCGCCGGGGCTATTGGATTCGTTTCCCAGGTCGTTACGGATGCTACTATAGAAGAATCCAAGAAGATTTGACCCGGACCCCCGGCACCTAAAATATCCGTGGGATAATACACACGAAAAACTGGCAAAATAGCCTAATTCCTATTGCGTCGCTAATAAAATGCTCCTAAACCCCTCTATAGCATCACCGGGGTTATTGGAGTCGTTCCCCAGGTCGTTACGGATGCTACTATGGATGAATCCAAGAAAATTCGACCCAGACCCCCGGCACCTAAGAAATCTGTGGGCTAAAACACAAAAATAACTTGCAAAATCGCCAAATCCTATTGCGTCGCCAATAAAATGCTCCTAAACCACTCTAAAGCGCCGCCGAGGCTACTAGAGTCGTTCCCCAGGTCGTTACGGACGCTACTATGGAAGAATCCAAGAAATTTCGACCCAGACCCCGGCACCTAAAAAATCCGTGGGCTAACACACACGAAAAACTGGCAAAATCGCCTAAATCCTATTGCGTCTCTAATAAAATGCTCTTAATCCTATCTAAAGCGCCACCTGGGCTACTGGAGTCGTTCCCCAGGTTGTTATGGACGCTACAATGGAAGAATCCAAGAAAAGTTGACCCGTACCCACGGCACATAAAAAATCTGTGGGCTAACACACACAAAAAACAAGCCAAATCGCCTAAATCCTATTGCGTCTCCAATAAAATGCTTCTAAATCCCTCTATAGTGCCGCCGGGGCTACTGAGTCTTTCTCCAGGTCGTTACGGACGCTACTATGGAAGAATGGAAGAAAATTCGACCCGTACCCCCGGTAACTAAAAAATCCGCAGGCTAACACACATGAAAAACTAGCAAAATCGCCTAATTACTATTGCGTCACCAATAAAATGCTCCTAAACCACTCTATAGAAATGGCGGGGCAACTAGAGTCGTTCCCCAGGTCGTTACGGACGCTAATATGGAAGTATGCAAGAAAATTCGAATCGGACCTTCGGCACCTAAAAAATCCTTACGCTAATACACACGAAAAACTGCCAAAATTGCCCAATTTCTATTGCGTCTCCAATAAAATGCTCCTAAACCCTTCTATTGCGCCGCCGGGGCTACTGAGTCTTTCCCCATGTCATTACGGACGCTACTATGGAAGAATCCAAGAAATTTCTACACGAACCCCCGGCACGTAAAAAATCTATGGGCTAACACACACGAAAAACTGGCAAATTCGCCTAATTACTATTGCGTCTCTAATAAAATGCTCTTAAGCCCCTCTAAAGCGCCACTGGGGCTACTGGAGTCGTTCAACAGGTTGTTATGTATGCTACAATGGAAGAATCCAAGAAATTTTGACCCGGACCCTCGGCACCTAAAAAATCTGTGGGCTAACACACACGAAAAACTGGCAAAATCTCCTAATTCCTATTGCGAAGCCAATAAAATGCTCCTAAACCCCTCTATAGCACCGCCGGGGCTACTAGAGTCGTTCCCAGATCGTTACGGACGCTACTATGGAAGAATCCAAGAAAATTCGACCCATACCCCTGTCAACTAAAATATCTGTGGGCTAACACACGAAAAAGTAGCAAAATTGCCTAATTCCTATTGTGTCTCTAATAAAATGCTCCTAAACCTCTCTATAGTGCCGCCGAGGCTAGTGGAGTCGTTCCCTAGGTCGTTACAGACACTACTATGGAAGAATCCAAGAAAATTTGACCCGGACCTCCATCACCTTAAAAATCTGTGGGCTTTAACACACGAAAAACTGGCAAAATCGCCTAAATCCTATTGCGTCGCCAATAAAATGTTCCTAAGCCCCTCTAAAGCATCGCCGGGGCTACTGGAGTCGTTCCCCAGGTCGTTACATACGCTATTATGGAAGAATCCAAGAAAATTCGACCTAGACCCCCGACACCTAAAATATCCGTGGGCTAACACACACGAAAAAATGGCAAAATTGCCTAATTTCTATTGCGCCACCGATAAACTACTCTAAAACCTCTCTATAGCGTCGCCGGCACTACTGGAGTCATTCCCCAGGTCGTTACGGACCCTACTATTGAAGAATCCAAGAAAATTAGACCCGAACCCTCGGCACCTAAAAAATCCGTGGGTTAACAGACACGAAAAACTGTCAAAATCGCCTAATTTCTATTGCGTCTCCAATAAAATACTCTTAAGCCCCTCTATAGCGCCGCCGGGTCTACTAGAAAATTCGACCCGGACCCCCGGCACCTAAAAAATCTGTGGGCTAACCCACACGAAAAACTGGCAAAATCGCCTAATTCCTATTGTCTCGCCAATAAAATGCTCCTAAACCCTTCTAAAGCGCCGTCGGGGTACTGAAGTCGTTACCCAGGTCGTTACGGACCCTACTATTGAAGAATCCAAGAAAATTAGACCCGAACCCTCGGCACCTAAAAAATCCGTGGGTTAACAGACACGAAAAACTGTCAAAATCGCCTAATTTCTATTGCGTCGCCAATAAAATACTCTTAAGCCCCTCTATAGCGCCGCCGGGTCTACTAGAATATTCGACCCGGACCCCCAGCACCTAAAATATTTGTGGGCTAACCCACACGAAAAACTGGAAAAATCTCCTAATTCTTATTGCATCGCCAATAAAATGTTCCTAAACCCCTCTATAGAACCGCCAGGGCTAATGTAGTCGTACCACAAGTCGTTACATACGCTACTATGGAAGAATCCAAAAAATTTGACCCGGACCCTCGACACCTAAAAAATCCTTTCGCTAATACACATGAAAAACTGGCAAAATTGCCTAATTTCTATCGCGTCTCCAATAAAATGCTCCTAAACCCCTCTGTAGCGCCGCCGAGGCTACTGGAGTTGTTCCCCAGGTCGTTACGGACGCTACTATACAAGAATCCAAGAAATTTCGACACGGACCCCCGGCACCTAAAATATCAATGGGCTAACACACACGAACAAATGGCAAATTGCCTAATTCCAATTGCGTTGCCAAAAAAATGCTCCTAAACCCCTCTAAAGCGCCACCGGGGCTACTAGAGTTGTTCCCCAGGTTGTTACGGACGCTACAATGGAAGAATCCAAGAAAATTCGACCCTCACCCCTAACACCTAAAAAATCCATGGACTAACACACACGAAAAACTTGCAAAATCGCTTAATTCCTATTGCGTCGCCAATAAAATTCTCCTGAACCCCTCTAAAGAGCCGTCAGGGCTAATGGAGTCGTTCCCCAGGTTGTTACGGATGCTACAATGGAAGAATCCGAGAAAATTTTACCCGAACCCCTGGCACCTATAAAATCCGCGGCTAACACACACGAAAAACTGGCGAAATTGCCTAATTCCTATTGTGTCGCCAATAAAATGCTCCTAAACCCCTCTATAGCGCTGCTTAGGCTACTGGAGTCGTTTCCCAAGTCGTTACGGACGCTACTATTGATGAATCCAAGAAAATTCGACCCGTACCCCCGGCACCTAAAAATTCTGTGGGCTAACACACACGAAAAACTGGCAAAATTGCCTAATTCCTATTGCGTCACCAATAAAATGCTCCTAAACCCCTCTATAGTGCCGCCGGGGCTATTGAAGTCGTTCCCCAGGTCGTTACGGACGCTACTATGAAAGAATCTAAGAAATTTCGACCGGACCCCCAACACCTAAATAATCCGTGGGCTAACACACATGAAAAACTTGCAAAATCGCCGAATTCCTATTGCGTCTCCAATAAAATGCTCCTAAACCCCTCTAAAGCACCGCCGGGGCTACTGGAGTCGTTCCCCAGGTCGTTACGGATGCTACTTTGGAAGAATCCACGAAAGTTTGACCTGTACCCCCGGCACCTAAAAAATCCGTGGGCTAACACACATGAAAAACTTGTAAAATCGCCTAATTCCTATTGTGTCGCCGATAAAACGCTCCTGAACCACTCTAAAGCGCCGACGGGGCTACTGGAGTCGTTCCCAAGTCGTTACGGACGCTACTATGGAAGAATCCAAGAAAATTTGACCAGAACCCCCGGCACCTAAAAAATTCGTGGGTTAACACACACAAAAAACTGACAAAATCGCCTAATTTCTATTGCGTCGCCAATAAAATGTTCCTAAACCCCTCTATAGCACAGTCGGGGCTACTGGAGTCGTTCCCAAGGTAGTTACGGACGCTACTATAGAAGAATCCAAGAAAATTCGACCCGGATCCCCGGCATCTAAAAAATCCGTGTGCTAACACACATGAAAAAATGGCAAAATCGCCTAATTCCTATTGTGTCGACAATAAAATGCTCCTAAGCCCCTCTAAAGCGCCGTTGGGGCTACTGGATTCATTCCCCAGGTCGTTACGGACGCTACAATAGAAGAATCCAAGAAAATTTGACCCGGACCCCCGGCACCAAAAAAATCCATGGGCTAACACACACGAAAACTGGCAAAATTGCCTAATGTCTATTGTATCGCCAATAAAATGCTCCTAAACCCCTCTAATGCGCCGTCAGGGCTATTGGAGTCGTTCCCTAGGTCGGTACGGACGTTACTATGGATGAATCCAAGAAAATTTGACCCGGACCCCAGGCACCTAAAAAATCCGTTGGCTAACACAAACGAAAAACTGGCAAAATCGCCTAATTCCTATTGCGTCGCCAATAAAATGCTCCTAAACCCCTCTAAAGCATCGCCGGGGCTACTGGAGTCGTTCCCCAGGTCGTTACGGACGCTATTATGGAAGAATCCAAGAAAATTCAACCTAGACTCCCGGCACCTAAAATATCAGTGGGCTAACACACACGAAAAAGTGGCAAAATTGCCTAATTTCTATTGCGCCACCGATAAACTGCTCCAAAACCTCTCTATAGCATCCCCGACACTACTGGAGTCGTTCCCCAGGTCGTTACGGACCCTACTATTTAAGAATCCAAGAAAATTCGACCCAAACCCCCGGCACCTAAAAAATCCGTGGGTTAACAGACACGAAAAACTGTCAAAATCGCCTCATTTCTATTGCGTCGCCAATAAATTACTCTTAAGCCCCTCTATAGCGCCGCCGGATCTACTAGAGTCGTTACCCAGCTCGTTACGGACGCTACTATGGAAGAATCTAAGAAAATTCGACCCGGACCCCCGGCACCTAAAAAATCCGTGGGCTAACCCACACGAAAAACTGGCAAAATCGCCTAATTCCTATTGTCTCGCCAATAAAATGCTCCTAAACCCTTCTAAAGCGCTGCCGGGGCTACTGGAGTCGTTACCCAGGTCGTTACGGACGCTACTATGGAAGAAGCTAAGAAAATTCAACCTGGACCCCCAGCACCTAAAATATTTGTGGGCTAACCCACACGAAAAACTGGAAAAATCTCCTAATTCTTGTTGCATCGCCAATAAAATGTTCCTAAACCCCTCTATAGCACCGCCGGGACTACTTTAGTCGTACCACAAGTCGTTACAGACGCTACTATGGAAGAATCCAAAAATGCTCCTAAACCCCTCTGTAGCGCCGCCGAGGCTACTGGAGTCGTTACCCAGGTCGTTACGGATGCTACTACAGAAGAATCCAAGAAATTTCGACACGGACCCCCGGCCCCTAAAATATCCATGGGCTAACACACACGAACAAATGGAAAAATTGCCTAATTCCTATTGTGTTGCAAATAAAATGCTCCTAAACCCCTCTAAAGCACCACCGGAGCTACTAGAGTTGTTCCCCAGGTCGTTACGGACGCTACAATGGAAGAATCCAAGAAAATTCGACCCGCACCCCCAACACCTAAAAAATCCATGGACTAACACACACGAAAAACTTGCAAAATCGCTTAACTCCTATTGCGTCACCAATAAAATTCTCCTGAACCCCTCTAAAGAGCCGTCAGGGCTACTGGAGTCGTTCCCCAGGTCGTTACGGATGCTACAATGGAAGAATCCAAGAAAATTTTACCCGAACCCCTGGCACCTAAAAAATCCGCGGCTAAGACACACGAAAAACTGGCGAAATTGCCTAATTCCTAATGCGTCGCCAATAAAATGCTCCTAAACCCCTTTATAGCGCTGCTTGGGCTACTGGAGTCGTTCCCCAAGTCGTTACGGACGCTACTATTGATGAATCCAAGAAAATTCGACCCGTACCCCCGGCACCTAAAAATTCTGTGGGCTAACACACACGAAAAACTGGCAAAATTGCCTAATTCCTATTGCGTCACCAATAAAATGCTCCTAAACCCCTCTATAGTGCCGCCGGGGCTATTGAAGTCGTTCCCCAGGTCGTTACGGACGCTACTATGAAAGAATCCAAGAAATTTCGACCCGGACCCCAAACACCTAAATAATCCGTGGGCTAACACACATGAAAAACTTGCAAAATCGCCGAATTCCTATTGCGTCTCCAATAAAATGCTCCTAAACCCTTCTAAAGCACCGCCGGGGCTACTGGAGTCGTTCCCCAGGTCGTTACGGATGCTACTTTGGAAGAATCCAAGAAAAATTGACCCGTACCCCCGGCACCTAAAACATCCGTGGGCTAACACACACGAAAAACATGTAAAATTGCCTAATTCCTATTGCGTCGCCGATAAAACGCTCCTGAACCTCTCTAAAGTGCCGACGGGGCTACTAGAGTCGTTCCCCAAGTCGTTACGGACGCTAATATGGAAGAATCCAAGAAAATTTGACCGGAACCCCCGGCACCTAAAATATTCGTGGGTTAACACACACAAAAAACTGACAAAATTGCCTAATTTCTATTGCGTCGCCAATAAAATGCTCCTAAACCCCTCTATAGCACAGTCGGGGCTACTGGAGTCGTTCCCCAGGTCGTTACGGATGCTACTATAGAAGAATCCAAGAAAATTCGACCCGGACCCCCGACATCTAAAAAATCCGTGTGCTAACACACACGAAAAAATGGCAAAATCGCCTAATTCCTATTGTGTCGACAATAAAATGCTTCTAAGCCCCTCTAAAGCGCCGTTGGGGCTACTGGAGTCGTTCCCCAGGTCGTTACGGACGCTATAATAGAAGAATCCAAGAAAATTTGACCCGGACCTCCGGCACCAAAAAAATCCATGGGCTAATACACACGAAAACTACCAAAATTGCCTAATGTCTATTGTATCGCCAATAAAATGCTCCTAAACCCCTCTAAAGCGCCGTCAGGGCTACTGGAGTCGTTCCCTAGTTCGTTACGGACGTTACTATGGATGAATCCAAGAAAATTTGACCCGGACCCAAGGCACCTAAAAAATCCGTTGGCTAACACAAACGAAAAACTGGCAAAATCGCCTAATTCCTATTGCGTCGTCAATAAAATGCTCCTAAACCCCTCTAAAGCATCGCCGGGGCTACTGGAGTCGTTCCCCAGGTCGTTACGGACGCTATTATGGAAGAATCCAAGAAAATTCGACCTAGACCCCCGGCACCTAAAATATCCGTGGGCTAACACACACGAAAAAGTGGCAAAATTGCCTAATTTCTATTGCGCCACCGATAAACTACTCCAAAACCTCTCTATAGCATTGCCGGCACTACTGGAGTCGTTCCCGAGGTCGTTACGGACTCTACTATGGAAGAATGGAAGAAAATTGACCCGTACCCCCGGCACCTAAAAAATCTGCGGGCTAACACACACGAAAAACTGGCATAATCGCCTAATTCCTATTGTATCGCCAATAAAATGCTCCTAAACCACTCTAAAGTGCCACCGGGGCTATTGGAGACGTTCCCCAGGTCGTTACGGATGCTACTATGGAAGAATCCAATAAGATTTGACCCGGACCCCCGGCACCTAAATAATCCATGGGATAATACACACGAAAAACTGGCAAAATTGCCTAATTCCTATTGCGTCACCAATAAAATGCTCCTAAACCCCTCTATAGCATCGCCGGGGTTATTGGAGCCGTTCCCCAGGTCGTTACGGATGCTACTATGGATGAATCCAAGAAAATTCGACCCGGACCCCCGTCACCTAAGAAATCCGTGGGCTAACACACACAAAAAACTTGCAAAATCGCCAAATCCTATTGCGTCGCCAATAAAATGCTCCTAAACCACTTTAAAGCGCCAACGGGGCTACTAGAGTCGTTCCCCAGGTCGTTACAGACGCTACTATGGAAGAATCTAAGAAAATTTGACCCGAACCCCCGGCACCTAAAAAATTCGTGGGTTAACATAGACAAAAAACTGGCAAAATCGCCTAATTCCTATTGCATCGCCAATAAAATGCTCCTAACTCCCTCTATAGTGCCGCCGGGGCTACTGGAGTCGTTCCCCAGGTTGTTAAGGATGCTACTATAGAAGAATCCAAGAAAATTTGACTCAGACCCCAAGCACCTAAAAAATCTGTAGGCTAACACACACGAAAAACTGGCAAAATTGCCTAAATCCTATTGCGTCTCCAATAAAATGCTCCTAAACCCCTCTATAGCGCCGTCGGGGCTATTGAGTCTTTCCCTAGGTTGTTACGGACGCTAATATGGAAGAATGGAAGAAAATTCGACCCGTACCCCCGGCACCTAAAAAATCCACGGGCTAACACACACGAAAAATTAGCAAAATCGCCTAATTCCTATTGTGTCGCCAATAAAATGCTCCTAAACCCCTCTATAGAAATGTCGGGGCTACTAGAGTCGTTCCTCAGGTCGTTACGGATGCTACTATAGAAGAATGCAAGAAAATTCAACTCGAACCTTCGGCACCTAAAAAATCCTTACGCTAATACACATGAAAAACTGGCAAAATTGCCTAATTCCTATTGCGTCTTCAATAAAATGCTCCTAAACCCCTCTATAGCGCCGCCGGGGCTACTGAGTCTTTCCCCAAGTCGTTACGGACGCTACTATAGAAGAATCCAAGAAATTTGAACACGGACCCCCGGCACGTAAAAAATCTATGGGCTAACACACACGAAAAACTGGCAAATTCGCCTAATTACTATTGCGTCTCTAATAAAATGCTCTTAAGCCCCTCTAAAGCGCCACCGGGGCTACTGGAGTCTTTACCCAGGTTGTTATGGATGCTACAATGGAAGAATCCAAGAAATTTTGACCCGGACCCTCGGCACCTAAAAAATCTGTGGGCTAACAGACACGAAAAACTGGCAAAATTGCCTAATTCCTATTGCATCGCCAATAAAATGCTCCTAAACCCCTCAAAAGTGCCACCGGGGCTACTGTAGTCGTTCCCAGGTCGTTATGGACGCTACTATGGAAAAATCCAAGAAAATTTGACTTGAACCCCCATCACCTAAAAAATCCGTGGGCTAACACACACGAAAAACTAGCAAAATTGCCTAATTCCTATTGCGTCTCTAATAAAATGCTCCTAAACCCCTCTAATCGCCACCGGGGCTACTGGAGTCATTCCCCAGGTCGTTACGAACGCAACTATTGAAGAATCCAAGAAAATATGACCCAGACCCCCATCACCTAAAAAATCCGTGGGCTAACACACACGAAAAACTGGCAAAATCTCCTAATTCCTATTGTGTCGCTAATAAAATGCTCCTAAACCTCTTTATAGCGGTGCCGGGGCTACTGAGTCATTCCCCAGGTTGTTACGGACGCTACTATGGAAGAATGGAAGAAATTTGACCCGTACCCCCAGCACATAAAAAATCTGCGCGCTAACACACACGAAAAACTGGCAAAATCACCTAATTCCTATTGCGTCTCCAATAAAATGCTCCTAAACCCCTCTATAGCGCCGCCGGGGCTACTGGAGTCGTTCCCAAGGTCGTTACAGACGCCACTATGGAAGAATCCAAGAAATTTTGACACAGTCCCCCGGCACCTAAAAAATTCGTGGGTTAACACACATGAAAAACTGGCAAAATCGCCTAATTCCTATTGCGTCGCCAATAAAATGCTCCTACACCCCTCTATAGCACCGCCGCGGCTACTGGAGTCGTTCCCCTGGTTGTTACGGATGCTACTATAGAAGAATCCAAGAAAATTTGACTCGAACCCCCGGCACCTAAAAAAACCGTGGGCTAACACACACAAAAAACTGGCAAAATCGCCTAAATTCTATTGCGTCGCCAATAAAATGCTCCTAAACCCCTCTAAAGCGCCACCGGGTCTACTGGAGTCTTTCCCCAGGTCGTTACGAACGCTACTATAGAAGAATACAAGAAAATTTGACCCGGACCCCTGGCACCTAAAAAATCCATGGGCTAACACACACAAGAAACTGGCAAAATCGCCTGAATCCTATTGCGTCTCCAATAAAATGCTCCTAACCCCTCTATAGCGCCGCCGGGGCTACTGAGTCTTTCTCCAGGTCGTTACGGACGCTACTATGGAAGAATGGAAGAAAATTCGACCCGTACCTCCGGCACCTAAAAAATCCGCAGGTTAACACACACGAAAAACTGGCAAAATCGCCTAATTCCTATTGCATTGCCAATAAAATGCTCCTAAACCACTCTAAAGCGACACCGGGGCTACTGGAGTCGTTCCCCAGGTCGTTACGGATGCTATTATGGAAGAATACAAGAAAATTCGACCCGAACCCCCAGCACCTAAAAAATCCGTGGGCTAACACACACGAAAAACTGGCAAAATCTCCTAATTCCTATTGCGTCGCCAATAAAATGCTCCTAAACCCCTCTATAGAAACGCCGGGGCTACTAGAGTCGTTCCCCAGGTCGTTGCGGATGCTACTATAGAAGAATGCAAGAAAATTCGACTAGGACCTTCGGCACCTAAAGAATCCTTACGCTAATATACACAAAAGACTTGCAAAATTGCCTAATTCCTATTGCGTCTCCAATAAAATAATCCTAAACCCCTCTATAGCGCCGCCGGGGTTACTGAGTCTTTCCCCAGGTCGTTACAGACGCTACTATGGAAGAATCCAAGAAATTTCGACACGGACCCCCGGCACGTAAAAAATATGTGGGCTAACACACACGAAAAACTGGCAAATTTGCCTAATTACTATTGCGTCTCTAATAAAATGCTCTTAAGCCCCTCTATAGCGCCGCCGGTGCTACTGGAGTCGTTCCCAAGTTCGTTATGGATGCCACTATGGAAGAATCTAAGAAATTTCGACACAGACCCCCGGCACCTAAAAAATTCGTGGGTTAACACACACGAAAAACTGGCAAAATCGCCTAATTCCTATTGCGTCGCCAATAAAATGCTCTTAAACCCCTCTATAGCGCCGCCGGGGCTACTGGAGTCGTTCTCTAGGTTTTTATGGACGCTACTATAGAAGAATCCAAGAAAATTTGACCCAAACCCCCGGCACCTAAAAAATCTGTGGTCTAACACATACGAAAAACTGACAAAATTGCCTAAATTCTATTGCGTCGTGAATAAAATGCTCCTAAACCCCTCTAAAGCGCCACCGGGGCTACTGGAGTCTTTCCCCAGGTCGTTACGAACGCTACTATAGAAGAATCCAAGAATATTTGACCCGGACCCTTGGCACCTAAAAAATCCGTGGGCTAACACACACAAAAAACAGGCCAAATCGCCTAAATCCTATTGCGTCTCCAATAAAATGCTTCTAAACCCCTCTATAGCGCCGCCGGGGCACCTGAGTCTTTCCCCAGGTCTTTACGGACGCTACTATGGAAGAATGGAAGAAAATTCGACCCGTACCCTCGGCACCTAAAAATTCTGCGGGCTAACACATATGAAAAACTGGCAAAATCGCCTAATTCCTATTGCGTCGCCAATAAAATGCTCCAAAACAACTCTAAAGCGCTGCCGGGGCTACTGGAGTCGTTCCCTAGGTCGTTACGGATGCTACTATGGAAGAATCTAAGAAAATTCGACCCGAACCCCCGGTACCTAAAAAATCTGTAGGCTAACACACCTGAAAAAATGGCAAAATCTCCTAATTCTATTGTGTCGCCAATAAAATGCTCCTAAACCCCTCTATAGAAACGCCGGGGCTACTAGAGTCGTCCCCAGGTCGTTACGGACGCTACTATGGAAGAAGCCAAGAAAATTTTACCCGAACCCCCGGCACCTAAAAAATCCGTGGGCTAACACACACAAAAAACTGGCAAAATTTCGTAATTCCTATTGCATCGCCAAGACAATTCTCCTAAACCCCTCTATAGCGCCGCCGGGGCTACTAGATTCGTTCCCCAGGTCGTTACGGACGCTACTATGGAAAAATGGAAGAAAATTCGACCCTGACCCCCGGAACCTAAAAAATCCGTGGACTAACACACATGAAAAACTGGCAAAATCGCCTAATTCCTATTGCGTCTGAAATAAAATGCTCCTAAACCTTTCTAAACGCCGGGGTTACTGGAGTCGTTCCCCAGGTCGTTACGGATGCTACTATGGATGAATCCAAGAAAATTCGACCCGGACCCCAACACTTAAGAAATCCGTGGGCTAACACACAAAACAAACTTGAAAAATCGCCAAATCCTATTGCATCGCCAATAAAATGCTTCATAACCCCTCTAAAGCATCACCGGGGCTAGTAAGTCGTTCCCCGAGTCGTTACGGACGCTACTATGTAACAATTTAAGAAAATTTCACCCAAACCCCCGGCACCTAAAAAATCCGTGGGTTAACACACACGAAAAACTGGCAAAATTGCCTAATTCCTATTGCGTCGCCAATAAAATGCTCCAAAACCCCTATATAGCACCGCCGGGGCTACTGGAGTCGTTCCCCAGGTCGTTACGGAAGCTACTATAGACAAATCCAAGAAAATTCGACCCAGACCCTCAGTACCTAAAAAATCTGTGGGCTAACACACACGAAAAACTGGCAAAATTGCCTAATGTCTATTGTGTCGCCAATAAAATGCTCCTAAACCCCTCTAAAGAGCCGTCGGGGCTACTGGAGTCGTTCCCCAGGTCGTTACAGACGTTACTATGGATGAATCCAATAAAATTTGACCCGGACCGCAGGCACCTAAAAAATTTGTTGGCTAACACACACGAAAAACTGGCAAAATCGCCTAATTCCTACTGCGTCGCCAATAAAATGCTCCTAAACCCCTCTAAAGCGTCGCCGGAACTACTTGAGTCGTTTCCCAGGTCGTTACGGATGCTATTATAGAAGAATCCAAGAAAATTCGACCCAAACCCCTGGCACCTAAAATATCCGTGGGCTAACATACACGAAAAAGTGGCAAAATTGCCTAATTCCTATTGCGCCGCCAATAAAATGCTCCAAAACCTCTCTATAGCGCCGCCGAAGCTACTGGAGTCATTCCCGAGGTCGTTACAGACGCTACTATGGAAGAATGGAAGAAAATTTGACCCGTACCCCCGGCACCTAAAAACTCTACGGGCTAACACATGAAAAACTTGCATAATCGCCTAATTCCTATTGCATCGCCAAAAAAATGCTCCTAAACCACTCTAAAGCACCGCCGGGGCTATTGGAGTCGTTCCCCAGGTCGTTACGGATGCTACTATAGAAGAATCCAAGAAGATTTCACCCGGACCCCCGGCACCTAAAATATCCGTGGGATAATACACACGAAAAACTGGCAAAATAGCCTAATTCCTATTGCGTCGCCAATAAAATGCTCCTAAACCCCTCTATAGCATCACCGGGGTTATTGGAGTCGTTCCCCAGGTCGTTACGGATGCTACTATGGATGAATCCAAGAAAATTCGACCCAGACCCCCGGCACCTAAGAAATCTGTGGGCTAAAACACAAAAATAACTTGCAAAATCGCCAAATCCTATTGCGTCGCCAATAAAATGCTCCTAAACCACTCTAAAGCGCCGCCGAGGCTACTAGAGTCGTTCCCCAGGTCGTTACGGACGCTACTATGGAAGAATCCAAGAAATTTCGACCCGGACCCCGGCACCTAAAAAATCCGTGGGCTAACACACACGAAAAACTGGCAAAATCGCCTAAATCCTATTGCGTCTCTAATAAAATGCTCTTAATCCCATCTAAAGCGCCACCTGGGCTACTGGAGTCGTTCCCTAGGTTGTTATGGACGCTATAATGGAAGAATCCAAGAAACGTTGCCCCGTACCCACGGCACATAAAAAATCTGTGGGCTAACACACACAAAAAACAAGCCAAATCGCCTAAATCCTATTGCGTCTCCAATAAAATGCTTCTAAATCCCTCTATAGTGCCGCCGGGGCTATTGAGTCTTTCCCCAGGTCGTTACGGATGCTACTATCGAAGAATGGAAGAAAATTAGACCCGTACCCCCGGCAACTAAAAAATCCGCGGGCTAACACACACGAAAAACTAGCAAAATCGCCTAATTCCTATTGCGTCGCCAATAAAATGCTCCTAAACCCCTCTATAGAAATGGCGGGGCTACTAGAGTCGTTCCCCAGGTCGTTACGGACGCTAATATGGAAGAATGCAAGAAAATTCGACTCGGACCTTTGGCACCTAAAAAATCCTTACGCTAATACACACCAAAAACTGCCAAAATTGCCTAATTCCTATTGCGTCTCCAATAAAATGCTCCTAAACCCCTCTATAGCGCCGCCGGGGCTACTGAGTCTTTCCCCAGGTCGTTACGGACGCTACTATGGAAGAATCCAAGAAATTTCTACACGAACCCCCAGCACGTAAAAAATCTATGGGCTAACACACACGAAAAACTGGCAAATTCGCCTAATTACTATTGCGTCTCTAATAAAATGCTCTTAAGCCCCTCTAAAGCACCACTGGGGCTACTGGAGTCATGACCCAGGTTGTTGTGGATGCTACAATGGAAGAATCCAAGAAAATTTGACCCGGACCCTCGGCACCTAAAAAATCTGTGGGCTAACACACACGAAAAACTGGCAAAATCTCCTAATTCCTATTGCGACGCCAATAAAATGCTCCTAAACCCCTCTATAGCACCGCCGGGGCTACTAGAGTCGTTCCCCAGATCGTTACGGACGCTACTATGGAAGAATCCAAGAAAATTCGACCCATACCCCTGTCAACTAAAATATCCGTGGGCTAACACACGAAAAAGTAGCAAAATTGCCTAATTCCTATTGTGTCTCTAATAAAATGCTCCTAAACCCCTCTATAGTGCCGCCGAGGCTAGTGGAGTCGTTCCCTAGGTCGTTACAGACACTACTATGGAAGAATCCAAGAAAATTTGACCCGGACCTCCATCAACTTAAAAATCTGTGGGCTTTAACACACGAAAAACAGGCAAAATTGCCTAATTCCTATTGCGTCGCCAATAAAATACTCCTAACCCCCTCTACAGTGCCTCCGGGTCTACTGGATACGTTCCCCAGGTCGTTACAGACACTACTATGGAAGAATGGAAGAAAATTCGACCCAGACCCCCGGTACCTAAAAAGTCTGTGGGATAACACTAACGAAAAACTGGCAAAATCGCCTAATTCCTATTGCGCCGCCAATAAAATACTCCTAAACCCCTCTAAAGCACGGCCGGGGCTACTAGAGTCATTCCCCAGGTTGTTACAGCCGCTACTATGGAATAATCCAAGAAAATTTGTCCCGAATCCAAAAAACTGGCAAAATTGCCTAATTCCTATTGCATCGCAAAGACAATTCTCCTAAACCTCTCTATAGCGCCGCCGGGGCTACTGGAGTTGTTCTCCAGGTGGTTACGGACGCTACAATGGAAAAATGGAAGAAAATTCGACCCTGACCCCCGGAACCTAAAACATCCGTGGACTAACACACATGAAAAACTGGCAAAATCGCCTAATTCCTATTGCGTCTCAAATAAAATGCTCCTAAACCTCTCTAAACGCCGTGGTTACTGGAGTCGTTCCCCAGGTCGTTACGGATGCTACTATGGAAGAAATCAAGAAAATTCGACCCGCACCCCTGGCACCAAAAGAATCCGTGGGCTAACACACACGAAAAACTTCCAACATCGCCTAATTCCTATTGCGTCGAAAATAAAATGCTTCATAACCCCTCTAAAGCTTCGCCGGGGCTAGTAAGTCGTTCCCCAAGTCATTACGGACGCTACTATGTAATAATCCAAGAAAATTTGACCCAAACCCCCGGCACCAAAAAAATCTGTGGGTTAACACACACGAAAAACTGGCAAAATCGCCTAATTCCTATTGCTTCGCCAATAAAATGCTCCTAAACCCCTATATAGCGCCGCCGGGGCTACTGGAGTCGTTCCCCAGGTCGTTACGGAAGCTACTATAGAAGAATCCAAGAAAATTCGACCCAGACCCTCGGCACCTAAAAAATCTGTGGGCTAACACACATGAAAAACTGGCAAAATTGCCTAATTACTATTGCGTCGCTAATAAAATTCTCCTAAACCCCTCTAAAGCACCGCCGGAGCTACTAGAGTCGTTCTCTAGATTGTTACGGACGCTACAATAGAAAAATCCAAGAAAATTTGACCCGGACCCCCGGCACCCAAAAAATCCGTGGGCTAACACACACGAAAAACTGGCAAAATTACCTAATGTCTATTGTATCGCCAATAAAATGCTCCTAAACCCCTCTAAAGAGCCGTCGAGGCTACTGGAGTCGTTCCCCAGGTCGTTACGGATGCTATTATAGAAGAATCCAAGAAAATTCGACCCAAATCCCCGGCACCTAAAATATCCGTGGGCTAACATACACGAAAAAGTGGCAAAATTACCTAATTCCTATTGCGCCGCCAATAAAATGCTCCAAAACCTCTCTATAGCGCCGCCGGCGCTACTGGAGTCGTTCCCGAGGTCGTTACGGACTCTACTATGGAAGAATGGAAGAAAATATAACCCATACCCCCGACACCTAAAAACTCTACGGGCTAACACACACGAAAAACTTGCATAATCGCCTAATTCCTATTGCATCGCCAAAACAATGCTCCTAAACCACTCTAAAGCGCCGCCGGGGCTATTAGAGTCGTTCCCCAGGTCGTTACGGATGCTACTATGGAAGAATCCAAGAAGATTTCACCCGGACCCCCGGCACCTAAAATATCCGTGGGATAATACACACGAAAAACTGGCAAAATTGCCTAATTCCTATTGCGTTGCCAATAAAATGCTCCTAAACCCCTCTATAGCATCGCCGGGGTTATTGGAGTCGTTCCCCAGGTCTTTATGGATGCTACTATGGATGAATCCAAGAAAATTCGACCCGGACCCCCGGCACCTAAAATATCCGTGGGCTAACATACACAAAAAAGTGGCAAAATTGCCTAATTCCTATTGCGCCACCAATAAAATGCTCCAAAACCTCTCTATATCGCCACCGGCGCTACTGGAGTCGTTCCCGAGGTCGTTACGGACTCTACTATGGAAGAATGGAAGAAAATATAACCCGTACCCCCGGCACCTAAAAACTCTACGGGCTAACACACACGAAAAACTTGCATAATCGCCTAATTCCTATTGCATCGCCAAAAAAATGCTCCTAAACCACTCTAAAGCGCCGCCGGGGCTATTAGAGTCGTTCCACAGGTCGTTACGGATGCTACTATGGAATAATCCAAGAAGATTTGACCCGGACCCCCGGCACCTAAAAAATTCGTGGGATAATACACACGAAAAACTGGCAAAATTGCCTAATTCCTATTGCGTCGCCAATAAAATGCTCCTAAACCCCTCTATAGCATCGCTGGGGTTATTGGAGTCGTTCCCCAGGTTGTTACGGATGCTACTATGGATGAATCCAAGAAAATTCGACCCGGACCCCCAACACCTAAGAAATCCGTGGGCTAACACACAAAAAAAACTTAAAAAATCGCCAAATCCTATTGCGTCGCCAATAAAATGCTCCTAAACCACTCTAAAGCACCGCCGAGGCTACTAGAGTCGTTCCCCAGGTTGTTACAGACGCTACTATGGAAGAATCCAAGAAATTTCGACACGGACCCCCAGCACGTAAAACATCTGTGGGCTAACACACACTAAAAACTAGCAAATTCGCCTAATTACTATTGCGTCTCTAATAAAATGCTCTTAAGCCCATCTAAAGCGCCACCGGGGCTACTGGAGTCGTTCCCCAGGTTGTTATGGACGCTACAATGTAAGAATCCAAGAATAGTTGACCAGCACCCACGGCACCTAAAAAATCTGTGGGCTAACACACACAAAAAATAGGCCAAATCGCCTAAATCCTATTACGTCTCCAATAAAATGCTTCTAAACCCCTCTATAGCGCCGCCGGGGCTACTGAGTCTTTCCCCAGGTCGTTACGGATGCTACTATGGAAGAATGGAAGAAAATTCGACCCGTACCCCCGGCAACTAAAAAATCCGCGGGCTAACACACACGAAAAACTAGCAAAATCGCCTAATTCCTATTGCGTCGCCAATAAAATGCTCCTAAACCCCTCTATAGAAATGGCGGGGCTACTAGAGTCGTTCCCCAGGTCGTTACGGACGCTAATATGGAAGAATGCAAGAAAATTCGACTCGGACCTTTGGCACCTAAAAAATCCTTACGCTAATACACACCAAAAACTGCCAAAATTGCCTAATTCCTATTGCGTCTCCAATAAAATGCTCCTAAACCCCTCTATAGCGCCGCCGGGGCTACTGAGTCTTTCCCCAGGTCGTTACGGACGCTACTATGGAAGAATCCAAGAAATTTCTACACGAACCCCCAGCACGTAAAAAATCTATGGGCTAACACACACGAAAAACTGGCAAATTCGCCTAATTACTATTGCGTCTCTAATAAAATGCTCTTAAGCCCCTCTAAAGCACCACTGGGGCTACTGGAGTCATGACCCAGGTTGTTGTGGATGCTACAATGGAAGAATCCAAGAAAATTTGACTCGGACCCTCGGCACCTAAAAAATCTGTGGGCTAACACACACGAAAAACTGGCAAAATTGCCTTATTCCTATTGCGTCGCCAATAAAATGCTCCTAAACCCCTCAAAAGTGCCATCGGGGCTACTGTAGTCGTTCCCAGGTCGTTACGGACGCTACTATGAAAAAATCTAAGAAATTTTGACCGGAACCCCCGGCACCTAAAAAATCCGTGGGCTAACACACACGACAAACTGGCAAAATATCCTAATTCCTATTGCGTCTCCAATAAAATGCTCCTAAACCTCTTTAAAGCGCCATCGGGGCTACTGGAGTCGTTCCCCAGGTCGTTACGGACTCTACTATTGAAGAATCCAAAAACATTTGACCCTGACACCCGGCACCTAAAAATTCTGTGGGCTAACACACACGAAAACTGGCGAAATCTCCTAATTCCTATTGTGTCGCTAATAAAATGCTCCTAAACCTCTCTATAGCGGCGCCGGGGCTACTGGAGTCTTTCTCCAGGTCGTTACAGACACTACTATTGAAGAATCCAAGAAAATTTGACCCGGACCCCCGGCACCTAAAAAATCCGTGGGCTAACACATACGAAAAACTGGCAAAATCGCCTAATTCCAATTGTATCGCCAATAAAATGCTCCTAAACCTTTCTATAGCGCCACCGGGGCTACTGGAGTCTTTCCCCAGGTCGTTACGGACGCTACTATGGAAGAATGGAAGAAAATTCGACCCGTACCTCAGGCATCTAAAAAATCCACAGGCTAACACACACGAAAAACTGGCAAAATCGCCTAATTCCCTATTGCGTATCTAATAAAATTCTCCTAAACCCCTCTAAAGCACCGCCGGGGCTACTAGAGTCGTTCCCTAGGTCGTTACGTACGCTACTATGGAAGAATCCAAGAAAATTTGACAAGGACCCCCGGCACCTAAAAATATGTGGGATAACACACGAAAAACTGGCAAAATCGCCTAATTCATATTGCGTCACCAATAAAATGCTCCTAAACCTCTCTATAGCGCCGCCGGGGCTACTAGAGTCGTTCCCCAGGTCGTTAGGGACGCTACAATCGAAGAATGGAAAAATATTCGACTCGGACCCCCGGCACCTAAAACATCTATGGGCTAACACACACGAAAAACTGGCATAACCGCCTAATTCCTATTGCATCCTTAATAAAATGCTCCTATACCCCTCTAAAGCGCCGCCGGGGCTACTAGAGTCGTTCCCCAGGTCGTTACGGATGCTACTATAGAAGAATCCAAGAAAATTTGACCCGGACCCCCAGCACCTAAAAAGTCTGTGGGCTAACACACACGAAAAACTGGCAAAATCTTTTAATTCCTATTGCGTCACCAATAAAATGCTCCAAAAACCCTCTATAGCCCCGCCGGGTCTAGTAGAGTCGTTCCCCAGTTCGTTACGGACGCTACTATGGATGAAATCAAGAAAATTCGACCCAGACCCCTAGCACCTAAAAATTCAGTGGGCTAACACACACGAAAAACTGGCAAAATCGCCTAATTCCAATTGTATCGCCAATAAAATGCTCCTAAACCTTTCTATAGCGCCGCTGGGGCTACTGGAGTCTTTCCCCAGGTCGTTACGGACGCTACTATGGAAGAATGGAAGAAAATTCGACCCGTACCTCAGGCATCTAAAAAATCCACAGGCTAACACACACGAAAAACTGGCAAAATCGCCTAATTCCCTATTGCGTATCTAATAAAATTCTCCTAAACCCCTCTAAAGCACCGCCGGGGCTACTAGAGTTGTTCCCTAGGTCGTTACGTACGCTACTATGGAAGAATCCAAGAAAATTTGACAAGGACCCCCGGCACCTAAAAAATATGTGGGATAACACACGAAAAACTGGCAAAATCGCCTAATTCTTATTGCGTCACCAATAAAATGCTCCTAAACCTCTCTATAGCGCCGCCGGGGCTACTAGAGTCGTTCCCCAGGTCGTTAGGGACGCTACAATCGAAGAATGGAAAAAAATTCGACTCGGACCCCCGGCACCTAAAACATCTATGGGCTAACACACACGAAAAACTGGCATAACCGCCTAATTCCTATTGCATCCTTAATAAAATGCTCCTATACCCCTCTAAAGCGCCGCCGGGGCTACTAGAGTCGTTCCCCAGGTCGTTACGGATGCTACTATAGAAGAATCCAAGAAAATTTGACCCGGACCCCCAGCACCTAAAAAATCTGTGGGCTAACACACACGAAAAACTGGCAAAATCTTTTAATTCCTATTGCGTCACCAATAAAATGCTCCAAAAACCCTCTATAGCCCCGCCGGGTCTACTGGAGTCGTTCCCCAGTTCGTTACGGACGCTACTATGGATGAAATCAAGAAAATTCGACCCAGACCCCTAGCACCTAAAAATTCAGTGGGCTAACACACACGAAAAACTGGCAAAATCGCCTAATTCCCATTGCATCGCGATTAAAATGCTCCTAAACCCCTCTATAGCACCGTCGGGGCTATTGGAGTCTTTCCCTAGGTCGTTACAGACGCTAATATGGAAGAATCCAAGAAAATTCGACATGGACCCCTGCACGTAAAATATGTGTGGGCTAACACACATGAAAAATTGGAAAAATTACCTAATTCCTATTGCGTCTCTAATAAAATGATCCCAAACCCCTCTAAAGCACCACCGGGGCTACTAGAGTCGTTCCCCAGGTCGTTACGGATGCTACTATGGAAGAATCTAAGAAAATCTGACCCAGACCCCCGGCACCTAAAATATCCGTGGGCTAACACACACAAAAAAGTGGCAAAATTGCCTAATTCCTATTGTGTCTCTAATAAAATGCTCCTATACCCCTCTAAAGCGCCGCCGGGCTACTGGAGTCGTTCCCTAGGTCGTTACGGACGCTACTATGGAAGAATCTAAGAAAATTTGACCCAGACCCCCGGCACCTAAAAATTCCGTGGGCTAACACACACGAAAAACTTGCAAAATCGCCTAATTCCTATTGCGTCGGTAATAAAATGCTCCTAAACCCCTCTAAAGTGCCACCGAGGCTACTGCAGTTGTTCCCCAGGTCGTTACGGATGCTACTATTGAATAATCCAAGAAAATTCGACCCAGACCCCCGGCACCTAAAAAATCTGTGGGCTAACACACACGAAAAACTGGCAAAATCTCCTAATTCCTATTGCGTCGCCAATAAAATGCTCCTAAACCCCTCTATATCACCACCAGGGCTACTAGAGTCGTTTCCCAGGTCGTTACGGATGCTACTAAGGAAGAATCCAAGAAAATTCGACCCATACCCCTGTCAACTAAAATATTCGTGGGCTAACACACAAAAAAGTGGCAAAATTGCCTAATTCCTATTTCGTCGCCAATAAACTGCTCCTAAACCTCTTTAAAGCGCCACCGGGGCTACTGGAGTCGTTCCCCAGGTCGTTATGGATGCTACTATGGAAGAATCTAAGAAAATTCGACCTGGACTCTCGGCACCTAAAAAATCCTTACGCTAACACACACGAAAAACTTTCAAAATTGCCTAATTTCTAATGCGTCGCCAATAAAATGCTCCTAAACCCCTCTATAGTGCCGCCGAGGCTAGTGGAATCGTTCCCTAGGTCGTTACAGACACAACTATGGAAGAATCCAAGAAAATTTGACTCGGACCTCCATCACCTTAAAAATCTATGGGCTTTAACACACGAAAAACAGGCAAAATTGCCTAATTCCTATTACGTCGCCAATAAAATGCTCCTAACCCCCTCTACAGTGCCTCCGGGTCTACTAGAGTCGTTCCCCAGGTCGTTACGGACGCTACTATGGAAGAATGGAAGAAAATTCGACACGGACCCCCGGCACCTAAAAAATATGTGGGCTAACACACACGAAAAACTGGCAAAATCGCCTAATTCCTATTGCGCCGCTAATAAAATGCTCTTAAACCCCTCTAAAGCGCCGCCGGGGCTACTAGAGTCGTTCCCCAGGTTGTTACAGCCGCTACTATGGAATAATCCAAGAAAATTTGTCCCGAACCCCCGACACCTAAAAAATACGTGGGCTAACACACATAAAAAACTGCAAAATTTCCTAATTCCTATTGCATCGCAAAGACAATTCTCCTAAACCCCTTTATAGCACCGCCGGGGCTACTGGAGTCGTTCCCTAGGTCGTTACGGACGCTACAATGGAAAAATGGAAGAAAATTCGACCCTGACCCCCGGAACCTAAAAAATCCGTGGACTAACACACATGAAAAATTGGCAAAATCGCCTAATTCCTATTGCGTCTCAAATAAAATGCTCCTAAACCTCTCTAAACGCCGGGGTTACTGGAGTCATTCCCCAGGTCGTTACGGATGCTACTATGGAAGAAATCAAGAAAATTCGACCCACACCCCTGGCACCTAAAGAATCCGTGGGCTAACACACACGAAAAACTTACAACATCGCCTAATTCCTATTGCGTCGCAAATAAAATGCTTCATAACCCCTCTAAAGCATCGCCGGGGCTAGTAAGTCATTCCCCAAGTCGTTACGGACGCTACTATGTAACAATCCAAGAATATTTGACCCAAACCCCCAGCACCTAAAAAATCCGTGGGTTAACACACACGAAAAACTGGCAAAATTGCCTAATTCCTATTGCGTCGCCAATAAAATGCTCCTAAACCCCTATATAGCGCCGCCGGGGCTACTGGAGTCGTTCCACAGGTCGTTACGGAAGCTACTATAGAAGAATCCAAGAAAATTCGACCCAGACCCTCGGCACCTAAAAAATCTGTGGGCTAACACACATGAAAAACTGGCAAAATTACCTAATGTTTATTGTGTCGCCAATAAAATGCTCCTAATTCCCTCTAAAGAGCCGTCGGGACTACTGGAGTCGTTCCCCAGGTCGTTATGGACGTTACTATGGATGAATCCAATAAAATTTTACCCGGACCGCAGGCACCTAAAAAATCCATTGGCTAACACACACGAAAACCTGGCAAAATCGCCTAATTCCTACTGCGTCGCCAATAAAATGCTCCTAAACCCCTCTAAAGTGTCGCCGGGGCTACTAGAGTCGTTCTATAGATTGTTACGGACGCTACAATAGAAAAATCCAAGAAAATTTGACCTGGACCCCCGGCACCCAAAAAATCCGTGGGCTAACACACACGAAAAACTGGCAAAATTACCTAATGTTTATTGTGTCGCCAATAAAATGCTCCTAATTCCCTCTAAAGAGCCGTCGGGACTACTGGAGTCGTTCCCCAGGTCGTTACGGACGTTACTATTAATGAATCCAATAAAATTTTACCCGGACCGCAGGCACCTAAAAAATCCATTGGCTAACACACACGAAAACCTGGCAAAATCGCCTAATTCCTACTGCGTCGCCAATAAAATGCTCCTAAACCTCTCTAAAGCGTCGCCGGGGCTACTTGAGTCGTTCCCCAGGTCGTTACAGACGCTATTATGGAAGAATCCAAGAAAATTCGACCCAAACCCCCGGCACCTAAAATATCTGTGGGCTAACATACACGAAAAAGTGGCAAAATTGCCTAATTCCTATTGCGCCGCCAATAAAATGCTCCAAAACCTCTCTATAGCGCCGCCGGCGCTACTGGAGTCATTCCCGAGGTCGTTACGGACTCTACTATGGAAGAATGGAAGAAAATATAACCCGTACCCCCGGCACCTAAAAACTCTACGGGCTAACACACACGAAAAACTTGCATAATCGCCTAATTCCTATTGCATCGCCAAAAAAATGCTCCTAAACCACTCTAAAGCGCCGCCGGGGCTATTAGAGTCGTTCCCAAGGTCGTTACGGATGCTACTATGAAAGAATCCAAGAAGATTTGACCCGCACCCCCGGCACCTAAAAAATTCGTGGGATAATACACACGAAAAATTGGCAAAATTGCCTAATTCCTATTGCGTTTCCAATAAAATGCTCCTAAACCCCTCTATAGCATCGCCGGGGTTATTGGAGTCGTTCCCCAGGTCGTTATGGATGCTACTATGGATGAATCCAAGAAAAGTCGACCCGGACCCCCAACACCTAAGAAATCCGTGGGCTAATACACAAAAAAAACTTGAAAAATCGCCAAATCCTATTGCATCGCCAATAAAATGCTCCTAAACCACTCTAAAGCGCCGCCGAGGCTCCTAGAGTCATTCCCCAGGTTGTTACAGACGCTACTATGGAAGAACCCAAGAAATTTCGACATGGACCCCCGGCACGTAAAATATCTGTGGGCTAACACACACTAAAAACTAGCAAATTCGCCTAATTACTATTGCGTCTCTAATAAAATGCTCTTAAGCCCATCTAAAGCGCCACCGGGGCTACTGGAGTCGTTCCCCAGGTTGTTATGGACGCTACAATGTAAGAATCCAAGAATAGTTGACCAGCACCCACGGTACCTAAAATATCTGTGGGCTAACACACACAAAAAATAGGCCAAATCGCCTAAATCCTATTACGTCTCCAATAAAATGCTTCTAAACCCCTCTATAGCGCCGCCGGGGCTACTGAGTCTTTCCCCAGGTCGTTACGGATGCTACTATGGAAGAATGGAAGAAAATTCGACCCGTACCCCCGGCAACTAAAAAATCCGCGGGCTAACACACACGAAAAACTAGCAAAATTGCCTAATTCCTATTGCGTCGCCAATAAAATGCTCCTAAACCCCTCTATAGAAATGGCGGGGCTACTAGAGTCGTTCCCCAGGTCGTTACGGATGCTAATATGGAAGAATGCAAGAAAATTCGACTCGGACCTTTGGCACCTAAAAAATCCTTACGCTAATACACACCAAAAACTGCCAAAATTGCCTAATTCCTATTGCGTCTCCAATAAAATGCTCCTAAACCCCTCTATAGCGCCGCCGGGGCTACTGAGTCTTTCCCCAGGTCGTTACGGACGCTACTATGGAAGAATCCAAGAAATTTCTACACGAACCCCCGGCACGTAAAAAATCTATGGGCTAACACACACGAAAAACTGGCAAATTCGCCTAATTACTATTGCGTCTCTAATAAAATGCTCTTAAGCCCCTCTAAAGCACCACTGGGGCTACTGGAGTCATGACCCAGGTTGTTATGGATGCTACAATGGAAGAATCCAAGAAAATGTGACCCGGACCCTCGGCACCTAAAAAATCTGTGGGCTAACACACACGAAAAACTGGCAAAATTGCCTTGTTCCTATTGCGTCGCCAATAAAATGCTCATAAACCCCTCAAAAGTGCCACCGGGGCTACTGTAGTCGTTCCCAGGTCGTTACGGACGCTACTATGGAAAAATCCAAGAAATTTTGACCGGAACCCCCGACACCTAAAAAATCCGTGGGCTAACACACACGACAAACTGGCAAAATATCCTAATTCCTATTGCGTCTCCAATAAAATGCTCCTAAACCTCTTTAAAGCACTACCAGGGCTACTGGAGTCGTTTCCCAGGTCGTTACGGACGCTACTATTGAAGAATCCAAGAAAATTTGACCCGGACACCCGGCACCTAAAAATTCTGTGGGCTAACACACACGAAAACTGGCGAAATCTCCTAATTCCTATTGTGTCGCTAATAAAATGCTCCTAAACCTCTCTATAGCGGCGCCAGGGCTACTGGAGTCTTTCTCTAGGTCGTTACAGACACTACTATTGAATAATCCAAGAAACATTGACCCGGACCCCTGGCACCTAAAAAATCTGTGGGCTAACACATACAAAAAACTGGCAAAATCGCCTAATTCTAATTGTGTCTCCAATAAAATGCTCCTAAACCTTTCTATAGCGCCACCGGGGCTACTGGAGTCTTTCCCCAGGTCGTTACGGACGCTACTATGGAAGAATGGAAGAAAATTCGACCCGTACCTCCGGCATCTAAAAGATTCGCGGGCTAACACACATGAAAATCTGGCAAAATCGCCTAATTCCTATTGCGTATCTAATAAAATTCTCCTAAACCCCTCTAAAGCACCACCGGGGCTACTAGAGTCGTTCCCTAGGTCATTACGTACGCTACTATGGAAGAATCCAAGAAAATTTGACAAGGACCCCCGACACCTAAAAAATATGTGGGATAACACACACGAAAAACTGGCAAAATCGCCTAATTTCTATTGCATCACCAATAAAATGCTCCTAAATCCCTCTATAGCGCTGTCAGGGCTACTAGAGTCGTTCCCCAGGTCGTTAGGGACGCTACTATGGAAGAATAGAAAAAAATTCGACTCGGACCCCCGGCACCTAAAAAATCTATGGGCTAACACACACGAAAAATTGGCAAAATCGCCTAATTCCTATTGCATTCTTAATAAAATGCTCCTATACCCCTCTAAAGCGCCGCCGGGGCTACTAGAGTCGTTCCCCAGGTCGTTACGGATGCTACTATAGAAGAATCCAAGAAAATTTGACCCGAACCCCCGGCACCTAAAACATCTGTGGGCTAACACACACGAAAAACTGGCAAAATCTCCTAATTCCTATTGCGTCGCCAATAAATTGCTCCTAAACCCCTCTATAGAACCGCTGGGGCTACTAGAGTCGTTCCCCAGTTCGTTACAGACGCTAATATGGAAGAAATCAAGAAAATTCGACCCAGACCCCTAGCACCTAAAAATTCAGTGGGCTAACACACACGAACAACTGACAAAATCGCCTAATTCCCATTGCATCGCCAATAAAATGCTCCTAAACCCCTCTATAGCACCGCCGGGGCTATTGGAGTCTTTCCCCAGGTCGTTACGGACGCTACTATTGAAGAATCCAAGAAAATTCGACATGGACCCCTGGCACGTTAAATATCTGTGGGCTAACACACACGAAAAACTAGAAAAATTACCTAATTCCTATTGCGTCTCTAATAAAATGACCCCAAACCCCTCTAAAGCACCACCGGGGCTACTGGAGTCATTCCCCAGGTCGTTACGGATGCTACTATGGAAGAATCTAAGAAAATTCGACCCAAACCCCCGGCACCTAAAATATCTGTGGGCTAACACACACAAAAAAGTGGCAAAATTGCCTAATTCCTATTGCGTCGCCAATAAAATGCTCCTAAACCCCTCTAAAGCGCCGACAGGGCAACTGGAGTCGTTCCCCAGGTCGTTACGGATCTTACAATATAAGAATCCAAGAAAATTTGACCCGAACCCCCGGCACCTAAAAAATCTGTGGGCTAACATACACGAAAAACTGGCAAAATCTCCTAATTCCTATTGCGTTGCCAATAAAATGCTCCTAAACCCCTCTATAGGACCGCCGGGGCTACTAGAGTCGTTCACCAGGTCGTTACGGATGCTACTATGGAAGAATCCAAGAAAATTCGACCCATACCCCTGTCAACTAAAATATCCGTGGGCTAACACACGAAAAAGTGGCAAAATTGCCTAATTCCTATTTCGTCGCCAATAAAATGCTCCTAAACCTCTTTAAAGCGCCACCGGGGCTACTGGAGTCGTTCCCCAAGTCGTTACGGATGCTACTATGGAAGAATCTAAGAAAATTCGACCTGGACTCTCGACACCTAAAAAATCCTTACGCTAACACACACGAAAAACTTTCAAAATTGCCTAATTTCTAATGCGTCGCCAATAAAATGTTCCTAAACCCCTCTATAGTGCCGTCGAGGCTAGTGGAGTCGTTCCCTAGGTCGTTACAGACACTACTATGGAAGAATCCAAGAAAATTTGACCCGTACCCCCGGCACCTAAAAACTCTACGGGCTAACACACACGAAAAACTTAAATAATCACCTAATTCCTATTGCATCGCCAATAAAATGCTCCTAAACCACTCTAAAGTGCCGCCGGGACTATTGGAGTCGTTCCCCAGGTCGTTACGGATGCTATTATGGAAGAATCCAAGAAGATTTGACCTGGACCCCCGGCACCTAAAAAATCTGTGGGCTAACACACACGAAAAACTGGCAAAATCGCCTAATTCCTATTGCGCCGCCAATAAAATGCTCCTAAACCCCTCTAAAGCGCCGTTGGGGCTACTAGAGTCGTTCCCCAGGTTGTTACAGCCGCTACTATGGAAAAATCCAAGAAATTTTGACTGGAACCCCCGGCACCTAAAAAATCCGTTGGGCTAACACACACGACAAACTGGCAAAATATCCTAATTCCTATTGCGTCTCCAATAAAATGCTCCTAAACCTCTTTAAAGCGCCACCGGGGCTGCTGGAGTCGTTCCCCAGGTCGTTACGGATGCTACTATGAAAAAATGGAAGAAAATTCGACCCTGACCCCCGGAACCTAAAAAATCTGTGAACTAACACACACAAAAAACTAGCAAAATCGCCTAATTCCTATTGCGTCTCAAATAAAATGCTCCTAAACCTCTATAAAGTGTCGCCGGGGTTACTGGAGTCGTTCCCCAGGTCGTTACGGATGCTACTATGGAAGAAATAAGAAAAATTCGACCCGCACCCCTGGCACCTAAAAAATCTGTGGGCTAACACACACGAAAAACTTGCAACATTGCCTAATTTCTATTGCATCGCAAATAAAATGCTTCATAACCCCTCTAAAGCGTCGCCGGGGCTAGTAAGTCATTCCCCAAGTCGTTACAGACGCTACTATGTAACAATCCAAGAAAATTTGACCCAAACCCCCACCACCTAAAAAATCCGTGGGTTAACACACACGAAAAACTGGCAAAATCGCCTAATTCCTATTGCTTCGCCAATAAAATGCTCCTAAACCCCTATATAGCACCACCGGGGCTACTGGAGTCGTTCCCCAGGTCGTTATGGAAGCTACTATAGAAGAATCCAAGAAAATTCGACCCAGACCCTCGGCACCTAAAAAATCTGTGGGCTAACACACATGAAAAACTGGCAAAATCGCCTAATTCATATTGCGTCGCTAATAAAATTCTCCTAAACCCCTCTAAAGCACCGCCGGGGCTACTAGAGTCGTTCTCTAGATTGTTACGGACGCTACAATAGAAAAATCCAAGAAAATTTGACCCGGACCCCCGGCACCAAAAAATCCGTAGGCTAACACACACGAAAAACTGGCAAAATTGCCTAATGTCTATTGTGTTGCCAATAAAATGCTCCTAAACCCCTCTAAAGAGCCGTCGGGGCTACTGGAGTCATTCCCCAGGTCGTTACGGACGTTACTATTAATGAATCCAAAAAATTTGACTCGGACCGCAGGTACCTAAAAAATCCGTTGGCTAACACACATGAAAAACTGGCAAAATCGCCTAATTCCTATTGCGTCTCAAATAAAATGCTCCTAAACCTCTCTAAAGTGTCGCCGGGGTTACTGGAGTCGTTCCCCAGGTCGTTACGGATGCTACTATGAAAGAAATAAGAAAAATTCAACCCGCACCCTTGGCACCTAAAAAATCTGTGGGCTAACACACACGAAAAACATGCAACATTGCCTAATTCCTATTGCATCGCAAATAAAATGCTTCATAACCCCTCTAAAGTGTCGCCGGGGCTAGTAAGTCGTTCCCCAAGTCGTTACGGACTCTATTATGTAACAATCCAAGAAAATTTGACCCAAACCCCCAGCACCTAAAAAATCCGTGGGTTAACACACACGAAAAACTGGCAAAATCGCCTAATTCCTATTGCTTCGCCAATAAAATGCTCCTAAACCCCTATATAGCACCGCCGGGGCTACTGGAGTCGTTCCCCAGGTCGTTACAGAAGCTACTATAGAAGAATCCAAGAAAATTCGACCCAGACCCTCGGCACCTAAAAAATCTGTGGGCTAACACACATGAAAAACTGGCAAAATCGCCTAATTCATATTGCGTCACTAATAAAATTCTCCTAAACCCCTCTAAAGCACCGCCGGGGCTACTAGAGTCGTTCTCTAGATTGTTACGGATGCTACAATAGAAAAATCCAAGAAAATTTATCCTGGACCCCCGGCACCAAACAATCCGTGGGCTAACACACACGAAAAACTGGCAAAATTGCCTAATGTCTATTGTGTCGCCAATAAAATGCTCCTAAACCCCTCTAAAGAGCCGTCGGGGCTACTGGAGTCGTTCCCCAGGTCGTTACGGACGTTACTATTAATGAATCCAAAAAATTTGTCTCGGACCGCAGGCACCTAAAAAATCCGTTGGCTAACACACACAAAAAACTGGCAAAATCGCCTAATTCCTACTGCGTCGCCAATAAAATACTCCTAAACCCCTCTAAAGTGTCGCCGGGGCTACTTGAGTCGTTCCCCAGGTCGTTACGGACGCTATTATGGAAGAATCTAAGAAAAATCGACCCAAACCCCCGGCACCTAAAATATCTGTGGGCTAACATACACGAAAAAATGGCAAAATTGCCTAATTCCTATTGCGCCGCCAATAAAATGCTCCAAAACCTCTCTATAGTGCCGCCGGCGCTACTGGAGTCGTTCCCGAGGTCGTTACGGATGCTACTGTGGAAGAATGGAAGAAAATTTGACCCGTACCCCCGGCACCTAAAAACTCTACGGGCTAACACACACGAAAAACTTAAATAATCGCCTAATTCCTATTGCATTGCCAATAAAATGCTCCTAAACCACTCTAAAGTGCCGCCGGGACTATTGGAGTCGTTCCCCAGGTCGTTACGGATGCTATTATGGAAGAATCCAAGAAGATTTGACCTGGACCCCCGGCACCTAAAAAATCCGTGGGATAATACACACGAAAAACTGGCAAAATTGCCTAATTCCTATTGCGTCGCCAATAAAATGCTCCTAAACCCCTCTATAGCATCGCCGGGGTTATTGGAGTCGTTCCCCATGTCGTTACAGATGCTAATATGGATGAATCCAAGAAAATTCGACCCGGACCCCCGGCACCTAAGAAATCTGTGGGCTAACACACAAAAAAAACTTGCAAAATCACCAAATCCTATTGCGTCGCCAATAAAATATTCCTAAACCACTCTAAAGCGCCGCCGAGGCTACTAGAGTCGTTCCCCAGGTTGTTACAGACGCTACTATGGAAGAATCCAAGAAATTTCGACGCGAACCCTCGGCATGTAAAACATCTGTGGGCTAACACACACTAAAAACTGGCAAATTCGCCTAATTACTATTGCGTCTCTAATAAAATGCTCTTAAGCCCATCTAAAGCGCCACCGGGGCTATTGGAGTCATTCCCCAGGTTGTTATGGATGCTACAATGGAAGAATCCAAGAAAAGTTGACCCGTACCCACGGCACCTAAAATATCTGTGGGCTAACACACACAAAAAATAGACCAAATCGCCTAAATCCTATTGCGTCTCCAATAAAATGCTTCTAAAACCCTCTATAGCGCCGCCGGGGCTACTAAGTCTTTCCCCAGGTCGTTACGGACGCTACTATGGAAGAATGGAAGAAAATTCAACCCGTACCCCCGACAACTAAAAAATTCGCGGGCTAACACACACGAAAAACTAGCAAAATCGCCTAATTCCTATTGCATCGCCAATAAAATGCTCCTAAACCCCTCTATAGAAATGGCGGGGCTACTAGAGTCGTTCCCCGGGTCGTTACAGACGCTAATATGGAAGAATGCAAGAAAATTCGACTCGGACCTTCGGCACCAAAAAAATCCTTACGCTAATACACACGAAAAACTGGCAAAATCGCCTAATTCATATTGCGTCACTAATAAAATTCTCCTAAACCCCTCTAAAGCACCGCCGGGGCTACTAGAGTCGTTCTCTAGATTGTTACGGATGCTACAATTGAAAAATCCAAGAAAATTTGACCTGGACCCCCGGCACCAAAAAATCCGTGGGCTAACACACACGAAAAACTGGCAAAATTGCCTAATGTCTATTGTGTCGCCAATAAAATGCTCCTAAACCCCTCTAAAGAGCCGTCGGGGCTACTGGAGTCGTTCCCCAGGTCGTTACGGACGTTACTATTAATGAATCCAAAAAATTTGACTCGGACCGCAGGCACCTAAAAAATCCGTTGGCTAACACACACAAAAAACTGGCAAAATCGCCTAATTCCTACTGCGTCGCCAATAAAATGCTCCTAAACCCCTCTAAAGTGTCGCCGGGGCTACTTGAGTCGTTCCCCAGGTCGTTACGGACGCTATTATGGAAGAATCCAAGAAAAATCGACCCAAACCCCCGGCACCTAAAATATCTGTGGGCTAGCATACACGAAAAAGTGGCAAAATTACCTAATTCCTATTGCGCCGCCAATAAAATGCTCCAAAACCTCTCTATAGTGCCGCCGGCGCTACTGGAGTCGTTCCCGAGGTCGTTACGGATGCTACTGTGGAAGAATGGAAGAAAATTTGACCCGTACCCCCGGCACCTAAAAACTCTACGGGCTAACACACACAAAAAACTTAAATAATCGCCTAATTCCTATTGCATCGCCAATAAAATGCTCCTAAACCACTCTAAAGTGCCGCCGGGACTATTGGAGTCGTTCCCCAGGTCGTTACGGATGCTATTATGGAAGAATCCAAGAAGATTTGACCTGGACCCCCGGCACCTAAAAAATCCGTGGGATAATACACACGAAAAACTGGCAAAATTGCCTAATTCCTATTGCGTCGCCAATAAAATGCTCCTAAACCCCTCTATAGCATCGCCGGGGTTATTGGAGTCGTTCCCCATGTCGTTACAGATGCTAATATGGATGAATCCAAGAAAATTCGACCCGGACCCCCGGCACCTAAGAAATCTGTGGGCTAACACACAAAAAAAACTTGCAAAATCACCAAATCCTATTGCGTCGCCAATAAAATATTCCTAAACCACTCTAAAGCGCCGCCGAGGCTACTAGAGTCGTTCCCCAGGTTGTTACATACGCTACTATGGAAGAATCCAAGAAATTTCGACGCGGACCCTCGGCATGTAAAACATCTGTGGGCTAACACACACTAAAAACTGGCAAATTCGCCTAATTACTATTGCGTCTCTAATAAAATGCTCTTAAGCCCATCTAAAGCGCCACCGGGGCTATTGGAGTCGTTCCCCAGGTTGTTATGGATGCTACAATGGAAGAATCCAAGAAAAGTTGACCCGTACCCACGGCACCTAAAATATCTGTGGGCTAACACACACAAAAAATAGGCCAAATCGCCTAAATCCTATTGCGTCTCCAATAAAATGCTTCTAAAACCCTCTATAGCGCCGCCGGGGCTACTAAGTCTTGCCCCAGGTCGTTACGGACGCTACTATGGAAGAATGGAAGAAAATTCAACCCGTACCCCCGACAACTAAAAAATTCGCGGGCTAACACACATGAAAAACTAGCAAAATCGCCTAATTCCTATTGCATCGCCAATAAAATGCTCCTAAACCCCTCTATAGAAATGGCGGGGCTACTAGAGTCGTTCCCCGGGTCGTTACAGACGCTAATATGGAAGAATGCAAGAAAATTCGACTCGGACCTTCGGCACCTAAAAAATCCTTACGCTAATACACACGAAAAACTGCCAAAATTGCCTAATTCCTATTGCGTCTCCAATAAAATGCTCCTAAACCTCTCTATAGCACCGCCGGGCCTACTGAGTCTTTCCCCAGGTCGTTACGGATGCTACTATGGAAGAATCTAAGAAATTTCTACACGAACCCCCGGCACGTAAAAAATCTATGGGCTAACACACACGAAAAACTGGCAAATTTGCCTAATTACTATTGCGTCTCTAATAAAATGCTCTTAAGCCCCTCTAAAGCGCCACTGGGGCTACTGGAGTCGTTCCCCAGGTTGTTATGGATGCTACAATGGAAGAATCCAAGAAAATTTGAGCCGGACCCTCGGCACCTAAAAAATCTGTGTGCTAACACACACGAAAAACTAGCAAAATTGCCTAGTTCCTATTGCGTCGCCAATAAAATGCTCCTAAACCCCTCAAAAGTGCCGCCGGGGCTACTGTAGTCATTCCAAGGTCGTTACGGACGCTACTATGGAAGAATCTTAGAAAATTAGACCTGAATCCCCGGCACCTAAAAAATCTGAGGGCTAACACACACGAAAAACTGGCAAAATCGCCTAATTCCTATTGCGTCTCTAATAAAATGCTCCTAAACCCCTCTAATCGCCGCCGGGGATATTCGAGTCGTTCCCCAGGTCATTACGGACGCTACTATTGAAGAATCTAAGAAAATTTGACTCGGACCCCTGGCACCTAAAAAATCCGTGGGCTAACACACACGAAAAATTGGCAAAATCTCCTAATTCCTATTGTGTCGCTAATAAAATGCTCCTAAACCTCTCTATAGCGGCGCCGGGGCTACAGGAGTCGTTCCCCAGGTTGTTACAGACGCTACTATGGAAGAATGGAAGAAAATTTGATCCGTACCCCCGACACCTAAAATATCCGCGGGCTAACACACAAGAAAAACTGGAAAAATCTCCTAAATCCTATTGCGTAGCCAATAACATACTCCTAAAACCCTCTAAAGCGTCGCCGGGGCAACTGGAGTCGTTCCCCAGGTCGTTCCAGATGCTACTATATAAGAATCCAAGAAAATTTGACCTGAACCCCCGGCACCTAAAAAATCTATGGGCTAACACATACGAAAAACTGGCAAAATTGCCTAGTTCCTATTACGTCGCCAATAAAATGCTCCTAAACCCCTCAAAAGTGCCGCCGGGGCTACTGTAGTCGTTCCCAGGTCGTTACGGTCGCTACTATGGAAGAATCTTAGAAAATTTAACCTGAATCCCCGGCACCTAAGAAATCCGTGGGCTAACACACACGAAAAACTGGCAAAATCGCCTAATTCCTATTGCGTCTCTAATAAAATGCTCCTAAACTCCTCTAATCGCCGCCGGGGATATTCGAGTCATTACCCAGGTCGTTACGGACGCTACTATTGAATAATCTAAAAAAATTTGACCCGGACCCCCGGCACCTAAAAAATCCATGGGCTAACACACACGAAAAACTGGCAAAATCTCCTAATTCCTATCGCGTCGCCAATAAAATGCTCCTAAACCCCTCTATAGAACCGCTGGGGCTACTACAGTCGTTCCCCAGGTCATTACGGACGTTACTATGGAAGAATGCAAGAAAATTTGACTCATACCTTCGGCACCTAAAAAATCCTTACGCTAATACACACGAAAAACTGGCAAAATTGCCTAATTCCTATTGCGTCTCCAATAAAATGCTCCTAAACCACTCTATAGCGCCGCCGGGGCTACTGGGTCTTTCCCCAGGTCGTTACGGACGCTAATATGGAAGAATCCATGAAATTTCGAGACGGACCCCCGGCACGTAAAAAATCTATTGGCTAACACACACAAAAAACTGGCAAATTCGCCTAATTACTATTGCGTCTCTAATAAAATGCCCTTAAGTCCCTCTAAAGCGCCACCGGAGCTACTAGAGTCGTTCCCCAGGTTGTTATCGACGCTACAATGGAAGAATCCAAGAAAATTTGACCCGGACCCCTGGCATCTAAAAAATCTGTGGCTAACACACACGAAAAAACTGGCAAAATCGCCTAAATCCTATTGCGTCGCCTATAAAATGCTCCTAAACCCCTCTAAAGGGCCGCCGGGGCTACTAGAGTCGTTCCCCATGTCGTTACGGACGCTACTATGGAAGAATCCAAGAAAATTTGACCCGGACCCCCCGGCACCTAAAAATTCCGCGGTCTAACACACATGAAAAACTGGAAAAATCTCCTAATTCCTATTGCATCGCCAATAAAATGCTCCTAAACCCCTCTATAGCACCGCCGGGGCTACAGGAGTCATTCCCCAGGTCGTTACGGACGCCACTATGGAAGAATCCAAGAACTTTCGATACGGACCCCCGGCACTTAAAAAATCCGTGGGCAAACACACACAAATAACTGGCAAAATCGCCTAAATCCTATTGCGTCGCCAATAACATGCTCCTAAACCCCTCTAAAGCGCCGCCGGGGCAAATGGAGTCGTTCCCCAGGTCGATACAGATGCTACTATATAAGAATCCAAGAAAATTTGACCTGAACCCCCGGCACCTAAAAAATCTGTGGGCTAACACACACGAAAAACTGGCAAAATTGCCTAGTTCCTATTGCGTCGCTAATAAAATGCTCCTAAACCCCTCAAAAGTGCCGCCGGGGCTACTGTAGTCGTTCCCAGGTCGTTATGGACGCTACTATGGAAGAATCTTAGAAAATTTGACCTGAATCCCCGGCACCTAAAAAATCCGTAGGCTAACACACACGAAAAACTGGCAAAATCGCCTAATTCCTATTGCGTCTCTAATAAAATGCTCCTAAACCCCTCTAATCGCCGCCGGGGATATTCGAGTCGTTCCCCAGGTCGTTACGGACGCTACAATTGAAGAATCTAAGAAAATTTGACCCGGACCCCCGGCACCTAAAAAATCTGTGGGCTAACACACACGAAAAATTGGCAAAATCTTCTAATTCCGATTGTGTAGCTAATAAAATGCTCCTAAACCTCTCTATAGCGGCGCCGGGGCTACAGGAGTCGTTCCCCAGGTTTTTACAGACGCTACTATGGAAGAATGGAAGAAAATGTGACCCGTACCCCCGGCACCTAAAAAATCCGCGGACTAACACACACGAAAAACTGGCAAAATCGCCTAATTCCTATTGCGTCGCCAATAAAATGCTCCTAAACCCCTCTATAGCGCCGCCGTGGCTCCTGGAGTCGTTCCCGAGGTCGTAACGGACGCCACTATGGAAGAATTCAAGAAATTTTGATACGGACCCCTGGCACCTAAAAAATCCGTGGGCTAACACACACAAATAACTGGCAAAATCGCCTAAATCCTATTGCGTCGCCAATAACATGCTCTTAAACCCCTCTAAAGCGCCACCGGGGCAACTGGAGTCGTTCCCCAGGTCGTTACGGATGCTACTATATAAGAATCCAAGAAAATTTGACCCGAATCCCTGGCACATAAAAAATCTGTGGGCTAACACACACGAAAAACTGGCAAAATCTCCTAATTCCTATTGCGTCGCCAATAAATTGCTCCTAAACCCCTCTATAGAACCGCCGGGGCTACTAGAGTCATTCCCAGGTCATTACGGACGTTACTATGGAAGAATGCAAGAAAATTCGACTCAGACCTTCGGCACCTAAAAATCCTTACTCTAATACACACGAAAAACTGGCAAAATTGCCTAATTCCTATTGCGTCTCCAATAAAATTCTCCTAAACCCCTCTATAGCACCGCCGGGGCTACTAAGTCTTTCCCCAGGTCGTTACGGACGCTACTATGGAAGAATCCATGAAATTTCGAGATGGACCCCTGGCACGTAAAAAATCAATGGGCTAACACACACAAAAAACTGGCAAATTCGCCTAATTACTATTGCGTATCTAATAAAATGCTCTTAAGCCCCTCTAAAGCGCCACCGGGGCTACTAGAGTCGTTCCCCAGGTTGTTATGGACGCTACAATGGAAGAATCTAAGAAAATTTGACCCGGACCCCCGGCACCTAAAAAATCTGTGGGCTAACACACACGAAAAACTGGCAAAATTGCCTAAATCCTATTGCGTCGCCTATAAAATGCTCCTAAACACCTCTAAAGCGCCGCCGGGGCTACTAGAGTCGTTCCCCATGTCGTTACAGACGCTACTATGGAAGAATCCAAGAAAATTTGACCCGGACCCCCGGCACCTAAAAAATCCGCGGGCTAACACACACGAAAAACTGGAAAAATCTCCTAATTCCTATTGCATCGCCAATAAAATGCTCCTAAACCCCTCTATAGCACCGACGGGGCTACAGGAGTCGTTCCCCAGGTCATTACGGATGCCACTATGGAAGAATCCAAAAAATTTTGATACGGACCCCCGGCACCTAAAAAATCCGTGGGCTAACACACACAAATAACTGGCAAAATCGCCTAAATCCTATTGCGTCGCCAATAACATGCTCCTAAAGCCCTATAAAGCGCCGCCGGGGCAACTGGAGTCGTTACACATGCTACTATATAAGAATCCAAGAAAATTTGACCTGAACCCCCGGCACCTAAAAAATCTATGGGCTAACACACATGAAAAACTGGCAAAATCTCCTAATTCCTATTGCGTCGCCAATAAAATGCTCCTAAGCCCCTCTATAGCAGCGCCGGGGCTACTGGAGTCGTTCCCCAGGTCATTACGGACATTACTATGGAAGAATGCAAGAAAATTCGACTCAGACCTTCGGCACCTAAGAAATCCTTACTCTAATACACACGAAAAACTGGCAAAATTGCCTAATTCCTATTGTGTCTCCAATAAAATGCTCCTAAACCCCTCTATAGCGCCGTCGGGGCTACTGAGTCTTTCCCCAGGTCGTTACGGATGCTACTATGGAAGAATCCATGAAATTTCGAGACGGACCCCCGGCACGTAAAAAATCTGTGCGCTAACACACATAAAAAACTGGCAAATTCGCCTAATTACTATTGCGTCTCTAATAAAATGCTCTTAAGCCCCTCTAAAGCGCCACCGGGGCTACTAGAGTCGTTCCCGAGGTCGTTACGGACGCTACAATGGAAGAATCCAAGAAAATTTGATACGGACCCCCGGCACCTAAAAAATCTGTGGGCTAACACACACAAATAACTGGCAAAATCGCCTAAATCCTATTGCGTCGCCAATAACATGCTCCTAAACCCCTCAAAAGCGCCGCCGGGGCAACTGGAGTCATTTCCCAGGTCGTTACGGATGCTACTATATAAGAATCCAAGAAAATTTGACCCGAACCCCCGGCACATAAAAAAAACTGGCAAAATCTCCTAATTTCTATTGCGTCGCCAATAAAATGCTCCTAAACCCCTCTATAGCACCCGCGGGGCTACTGGAGTCGTTCCCCAGGTCATTACGGATGTTACTATGGAAGAATGCAAGAAAATTCGACTCAGACCTTCGGCACCTAAGAAATCCTTACTCTAATATACACGAAAAACTGGCAAAATTGCCTAATTCCTATTGTGTCTCCAATAAAATGCTCCTAAACCCCTTTATAGCGCCGTCGGGGCTACTGAGTCTTTCCCCAGGTCGTTACGGACGCTACTATGGAAGAATCCATGAAATTTCGAGACGGACCCCCGGCACGTGAAAAATCTGTGGGCTAACACATATTAAAAACTGGCAAATTCGCCTAATTACTATTTCGTCTCTAATAAAATGCTCTTAAGCCCCTCTAAAGCTCCACCGGGGCTACTGGAGTCGTTCCCCAGGTTGTTATGGACGCTACAATGGAAGAATCCAAGAAAATTTGATATGGACCCCCGGCACCTAAAAAATCCGTGGGCTAACACACATAAATAACTGGCAAAATCGCCTAAATCCTATTGCGTCGTCAATAACATGCTCCTAAACCCCTCTAAAGCGCCGCCGGGGCAACTGGAGTCGTTTCCCAGGTCGTTACGGATGCTACTATATAAGAATCCAAGAAAATTTGACCCGAACCCCCGGCACATAAAAACAAACTGGCAAAATCTCCTAATTTCTATTGCGTCGCCAATAAAATGCTCCTAAACCCCTCTATAGCACCACCGGGGCTACTGGAGTCGTTCCCCAGGTCATTACGGACGTTACTATGGAAGAATGCAAGAAAATTCGACTCAGACCTTCGGCACCTAAGAAATCCTTAGTCTAATACACACGAAAAACTGGCAAAATTGCCTAATTCCTATTGTGTATCCAATAAAATGCTCCTAAACCCCTCTATAGCGCCGTCGGGGCTACAGGAGTCGTTCCCCAGGTCGTTATGGATGCCACTATGGAAGAATCCAAAAAATTTTGATACGGACCCCCGGCACCTAAAAAATCTGTGGGCTAACACACACAAATAACTGGCAAAATCGCCTAAATCCTATTGCGTCGCCAATAACATGCTCCTAAAGCCCTATAAAGCGCCGCCGGGGCAACTGGAGTCGTTACACATGCTACTATATAAGAATCCAAGAAAATTTGACCTGAACCCCCGGCACCTAAAAAATCTATGGGCTAACACACATGAAAAACTGGCAAAATCTCCTAATTCCTATTGCGTCGCCAATAAAATGCTCCTAAGAAGCCCCTCTATAGCAGCGCCGGGGCTACTGGAGTCGTTCCCCAGGTCATTACGGACGTTACTATGAAGAATGCAAGAAAATTCGACTCAGACCTTCGGCACCTAAGAAATCCTTACTCTAATACACACGAAAAACTGGCAAAATTGCCTAATTCCTATTGTGTCTCCAATAAAATGCTCCTAAACCCCTCTATAGCGCCGTCGGGGCTACTGAGTCTTTCCCCAGGTCGTTACGGATGCTACTATGGAAGAATCCAAGAAATTTCGACACGGACCCCCGGCACGTAAAAAATCTGTGGGCTAACACACATAAAAAACTGGCAAATTCGCCTAATTACTATTGCGTCTCTAATAAAATGCTCTTAAGCCCCTCTAAAGCGCCACCGGGGCTACTAGAGTCGTTCCCGAGGTCGTTACGGACGCTACAATGGAAGAATCCAAGAAAATTTGATACGGACCCCCGGCACCTAAAAAATCTGTGGGCTAACACACACAAATAACTGGCAAAATCGCCTAAATCCTATTGCGTCGCCAATAACATGCTCCTAAACCCCTCAAAAGCGCCGCCGGGGCAACTGGAGTCGTTTCCCAGGTCGTTACGGATGCTACTATATAAGAATCCCAAGAAAATTTGACCCGAACCCCCCGGCACATAAAAAAAAACTGGCAAAATCTCCTAATTTCTATTGCGTCGCCAATAAAATGCTCCTAAACCCCTCTATAGCACCCGCGGGGCTACTGGAGTCGTTCCCCAGGTCATTACGGATGTTACTATGGAAGAATGCAAGAAAATTCGACTCAGACCTTCGGCACCTAAGAAATCCTTACTCTAATATACACGAAAAACTGGCAAAATTGCCTAATTCCTATTGTGTCTCCAATAAAATGCTCCTAAACCCCTCTATAGCGCCGTCGGGGCTACTGAGTCTTTCCCCAGGTCGTTACGGACGCTACTATGGAAGAATCCATGAAATTTCGAGACGGACCCCCGGCACGTGAAAAATCTGTGGGCTAACACATATTAAAAACTGGCAAATTCGCCTAATTACTATTTCGTCTCTAATAAAATGCTCTTAAGCCCCTCTAAAGCTCCACCGGGGCTACTGGAGTCGTTCCCCCAGGTTGTTATGGACGCTACAATGGAAGAATCCAAGAAAATTTGATATGGACCCCCGGCACCTAAAAAATCCGTGGGCTAACACACATAAATAACTGGCAAAATCGCCTAAATCCTATTGCGTCGTCAATAACATGCTCCTAAACCCCTCTAAAGCGCCGCCGGGGCAACTGGAGTCGTTTCCCAGGTCGTTACGGATGCTACTATATAAGAATCCAAGAAAATTTGACCCGAACCCCCGGCACATAAAAACAAACTGGCAAAATCTCCTAATTTCTATTGCGTCGCCAATAAAATGCTCCTAAACCCCTCTATAGCACCACCGGGGCTACTGGAGTCGTTCCCCAGGTCATTACGGACGTTACTATGGAAGAATGCAAGAAAATTCGACTCAGACCTTCGGCACCTAAGAAATCCTTAGTCTAATACACACGAAAAACTGGCAAAATTGCCTAATTCCTATTGTGTCTGAAATATAATGCTCCTAAACCCCTCTATAGCGCCGTCGGGGCTACTGAGTCTTTCCCCAGGTCGTTACGGACGCTACTATGGAAGAATCCATGAAATTTCGAGACGGACCCCCGGCTAGTAAAAAATCTGTGGGCTAACACACACAAAAAACTGGCAAATTCGCATAATTACAATTGCGTCTCTAATAAAATGCTCTTAAGCCCCTCTAAAGATCCACCGGGGCTACTAGTGTTGTTCCCCAGGTTGTTATGGACGCTACAATGGAAGAATCCAAGAAAATTTGACCCGGACCATCGGCACCTAAAAAATCCGTGGGCTAACACATACGAAAAACTGGCAAAATCGCCTAATTCCTATTGCGTCGCCAATAAAATGCTCCTAAACCCCTCAAAATTGCCACCGGGGCTACTGTAGTCGTTCCCGGGTTGTTACAGATGCTACTATGGAAGAATCCAAAAAAATTTGACCTGAACCCCCGGCACCTAAAAAATCTGTGGGCTAACACACATGAAAAACTGGCAAAATCGCCTAATTCCTATTGCGTCTCCAATAAAATGCTCCTAAACCCCTCTAAAGAGCCGCCGGGGATACTGGAGTCGTTCTCCAGGTCGTTACGGATGCTACTACTGAAGAATCCAAGAAAATTTGACCTAAACCCCCGGCACCTAAAAAATCCGTGGGCTAACATACACGAAACACTGGCAAAATCTCTTAATTCCTATTGTGTCGCTTATAAAATGCTCCTAAACCTCTCTATAGCTCCTCCAGGGCTACTGGAGTCGTTCCCCAGGTTGTGACGGACCCTACTATGGAAGAATGGAAGAAAATTTGACCCGTACCCCCGGCTACTAAAAATTCCGCGGGCTAACACACACGAAAAACTAGCAAAATCGCCTAATTCCTATTGCGTCTCCAATAAAATGATCCTAAACCTCTTTATAGCGGCGCCGGGGCTACAGGAGTCGTTCCCCAGGTCGTTACGGACGCTACTATGGAAGAATCCAAGAAATTTCGACACGGACCCCCGGCACCTAAAAAATTCGTGGGTTAACACACACGAAAAACTGCCAAAATTGCCTAATTCCTATTGCGTCGCCAATAAAATGCTCCTACACCCCTCTATAGCACCGTCGAGGCTACTGGATTCGTTCCCCAAGTCGTTACGGACGCTACTATGGAAGAATTAGAGAAAATTCAACCCGGACCCCCGGCCCCTAAAAAATCCTTACGCTAAATACACACGAAAAACTGGCAAAATTGCCTAAATCCTATTGCGTCGCCAATAAAATGCTCCTAAACCCCTCTAAAGCGCCGCCGGGGCTACTGGAGTCGTTCCCCATGTCGTTACGGACGCTACTATAGAAGAATTAAAGAACATTTGACCCGGACCACCGGCACCTAAAAAATCCGCGGGCTAACACACACGAAAAACTGGAAAAATCTCCTAATTCCTATTGCATCGCCAATAAAATGCTCCTAAACCCCTCTATAGCACCGACGGGGCTACAGGAGTCGTTCCCCAGGTCGTTACGGACGCCACTATGGAAGAATCCAAGAAATTTCGATACAGACCCCCGACACCTAAAAAATCCGTGGGCTAACACACACAAATAACTGGCAAAATCACCTAAATCCTATTGCGTCGCCAATAACATGCTCCTAAAGCCCTCTAAAGCGCCGCCGGGGCAACTGGAGTCGTTACACATGCTACTATATAAGAATCCAAGAAAATTTGACCTGAACCCCCGGCACCTAAAAAATCTGTGGGCTAACACACACGAAAAACTGGCAAAATCTCCTAATTCCTATTGCGTCGCCAATAAAATGCTCCTAAGCCCCTCTATAGCAGCGCCGGGGCTACTGGAGTCGTTCCCCAGGTCATTATAGACGTTACTATGGAAGAATGCAAGAAAATTCGACTCAGACCTTCGGCACCTAAGAAATCCTTACTCTAATACACACGAAAAACTGGCAAAATTGCCTAATTCCTATTGCGTCTCCAATAAAATGCTCCTAAACCCCTCTATAGCGCCGTCGGGGCTACTGAGTCTTTCCCCAGGTCGTTACGGACGCTACTATGGAAGAATCCATGAAATTTCGAGACGGACCCCCGGCTAGTAAAAAATCTGTGGGCTAACACACACAAAAAACTGGCAAATTCGCATAATTACAATTGCGTCTCTAATAAAATGCTCTTAAGCCCCTCTAAAGCGCCACCGGGGCTACTAGTGTTGTTCCCCAGGTTGTTATGGACGCTACAATGGAAGAATCCAAGAAAATGTGACCCGGACCATCGGCACCTAAAAAATCCGTGGGCTAACACACACGAAAAACTGGCAAAATCTCCTAATTCCTATTGCGTCGCCAATAAAATGCTCCTAAACCCCTCAAAATTGCCACCGGGGCTACTGTAGTCGTTCCCGGGTTGTTACAGATGCTACTATGGAAGAATCCAAAAAAATTTGACCTGAACCCCCGGCACCTAAAAAATCTGTGGGCTAACACACATGAAAAACTGGCAAAATCGCCTAATTCCTATTGCGTCTCCAATAAAATGCTCCTAAACCCCTCTAAAGAGCCGCCGGGGATACTGGAGTCGTTCCCCAGGTCGTTACGGATGCTACTACTGAAGAATCCAAGAAAATTTGACCTAAACCCCCGGCACCTAAAAAATCCGTGGGCTAACATACACGAAACACTAGCAAAATCTCTTAATTCCTATTGTGTCGCTTATAAAATGCTTCTAAACCTCTCTATAGCTCCTCCAGGGCTACTGGAGTCGTTCCCCAGGTTGTGACGGACCCTACTATGGAAGAATGGAAGAAAATTTGACCCGTACCCCCGGCTACTAAAAATTCCGCGGGCTAACACACACGAAAAACTAGCAAAATCGCCTAATTCCTATTGCGTCTCCAATAAAATGATCCTAAACCTCTTTATAGCGGCGCCGGGGCTACAGGAGTCGTTCCCCAGGTCGTTACGGACGCTACTATGGAAGAATCCAAGAAATTTCGACACGGACCCCCGGCACCTAAAAAATTCGTGGGTTAACACACACGAAAAACTGCCAAAATTGCCTAATTCCTATTGCGTCGCCAATAAAATGCTCCTACACCCCTCTATAGCACCGTCGAGGCTACTGGATTCGTTCCCCAAGTCGTTACGGACGCTACTATGGAAGAATTAGAGAAAATTCAACCCGGACCCCCGGCACCTAAAAAATCCTTACGCTAAATACACACGAAAAACTAGCAAAATCGCCTACATCCTATTGCGTCGCCAATAAAATGCTCCTAAACCCCTCTAAAGCGCCGCCGGGGCTACTGGAGTCGTTCCCCATGTCGTTACGGACGCTACTATAGAAGAATTAAAGAAACTTTGACCCGGACCCCCGGCACCTAAAAAATCCGCGGGCTAACACACACGAAAAACTGGAAAAATCTCCTTATTCCTATTGCATCGTCAATAAAATGCTCCTAAACCCCTCTATAGCACCACCGGGGCTATAGGAGTCGTTCCCCAGGTCGTTACGGATGCCACTATGGAAGAATCCAAGAAATTTCGATACGGACCCCCGGCACCTAAAAAATCTGTGGGCTAACACACACAAATAACTAGCAAAATCGCCTAAATCCTATTGCGTCGCCAATAACATGCTCCTAAACCCCTCTAAAGCGCCGCTGGGGCAACTGGAGTCGTTCCCCAGGTCGTTACGGATGCTACTATATAAGAATCCAAGAAAATTTGATCCGAACCCCTGGCACCTAAAAAATCTGTGGGCTAACACACACCAAAAACTGGTAAAATCTCCTAATTTCTATTGCGTCGCCAATAAAATGCTCCTAAACCCCTCTATAGCACCGCTGGGGCTACTAGAGTCGTTCCCCAGGTCATTACGGACGTTAATATGGAAGAATGCAAAAAAATTCGACTCAGACCTTTGGCACCTAAGAAATCCTTACTCTAATACACACAAAAAACTGGCAAAATTGCCTAATTCCTATTGCGTCTCCAATAAAATGCTCCTAAACCCCTCTATAGCGCCGTCCGGGCTACTGAGTCTTTCCCCAGGTCGTTACAGACACTACAATGGAAGAATCCATGAAATTTTGAGACGGACCCCCGGCACGTAAAAAATCTATGGGCTAACACACACAAAAAACTGGCAAATTCACCTAATTACAATTGCGTCTCTAATAAAATGCTCTTAAGCCCCTCTAAAGCTCCACCGGGGCTACTAGAGTCGTTCCCCAGGTTGTTATGGACGCTACAATGGAAGAATCCAAGAAAATTTGACCCGGACCATCGGCACCTAAAAAATCTGTGGGCTAACACACACGAAAAATTGGCAAAATCGCCTAATTCCTATTGCGTCGCCAATAAAATGCTCCTAAACCCCGCAAAATTGTCACCGGGGCTACTGTAGTCGTTCCCGGGTTGTTACAGATGCTACTATGGAAGAATCCAAGAAAATTTGACCTGAACCCCCAGCACCTAAAAAATCTGTGGGCTAACACACATGAAAAACTGGCAAAATCGCCTAATTCCTATTGCGTCTCCAATAAAATGCTCCTAAACCCCTCTAAAGAGCCGTCCAAGAAAATTTGACCCGGACCCCCGGCGCCTAAAAAATCCGTGGGCTAACATACACGAAGCACTGGCAAAATCTCTTAATTCCTATTGTGTCGCTTATAAAATGCTCCTAAACCTCTCTATAGCTCCGCCAGGGCTACTGGAGTCGTTCCCCAGGTTGTGACAGACGCTACTATGGAAGAATGGAAGAAAATTTGACCCGTACCCCCGGCACCTAAAAATTCCGCGGGCTAAAACACTCGAAAAACTGGCAAAATCGCCTAATTCCTTTTGCGTCGCCTATAAAATGCTCCTAAACATCTCTATAGCGGCTCCGGGGCTACAGGAGTCGTTCCCCTGGTTGTTACAGATACTACCATGGAAGAATGGAAGAAAATTTGACCCGTACCCCCGGCAACTAAAAATTCCGCGGGCTAACACACACGAAAAACTGGCAAAATCGCCTAATTCCTATTGCGTCGCCAATAAAATGCTCCTAAACCCCTCTATAGCGCCGCCGGGGCTACTGGAGTCATTCCCGAGGTCGTTACAGACGCCACTATGGAAGAATCCAAGAAATTTCGATACGGACCCCCGGCACCTAAAAAATCTGTGGGCTAACACACACAAATAATTGGCAAAATCGCCTAAATCCTATTGCATCGCCAATAACATGATCCTAAACCCCTCTAAAGCGCCGCCGGGGCAACTGGAGTCGTTCTCCAGGTCGTTACGGATGCTACTATATAAGTATCCAAGAAAATTTGACCCATACCCCCGGCACCTAAAAAATTTGTGGGCTAACACACACGAAAATGTGGCAAAATCTCCTAATTCGTATTGCGTCGCCAATAAAATATTCCTAAACTCCTCTATAGCACCACCGGGGCTAGTGGAGTCGTTCCACAGGTCATTACGGACGTTACTATGGAAGAATGCAAGAAAATTCGACTCAGACCTTCGGCACCTAAGAAATCCTTACTCTAATACACACGAAAAACTGGCAAAATTGCCTAATTCCTATTAAGTCTCCAATAAAATGCTCCTAAACCCCTCTATAGCGCCGTAGGGGCTACTGAGTCTTTCCCCAGGTCGTTATGGATGCTACTATGGAAGAATCCATGAAATTTCGAGATGGACCCCCGGCACGTGAAAAATCTGTGGGCTAACACACATAAACAACTGGCAAATTCGCCTAATTACTATTGCGTCTCTAATAAAATACTCTTAAGCCCCTCTAAAGCTCCACCGGGGCTACTGGAGTCGTTCCCCAGGTTGTTATGGACGCTACAATGGAAGAATCCAAGAAAATTTGACCCGGACCATCGGCACCTAAAAAATCTGTGGGCTAACACACATGAAAAACTGGCAAAATCGCCTAATTCCTATTGCGTCGCCAATAAAATGCTCCTAAACCCCTCAAAATTGCCACCGGGGCTACTGTAGTTGTTCCCGGGTTGTTACAGATGCTACTATGGAAGAATCCAAGAAAATTTGACCTGAACCCCCGGCACCTAAAAAATCTGTGGGCTAACACACATGAAAAACTGGCAAAATCGCCTAATTCCTATTGCGTCTCCAATAAAATGCTCCTAAACCCCTCTAAAGAGCCGCCGGGGATACTGGAGTCGTTCCCCAGGTCGTTACGGATGCTACTATTGAAGAATCCAAGAAAATTTGACCCGTACCCTCGGCACCTAAAAAATCCGTGGGCTAACATACACGAAACACTGGCAAAATCTCTTAATTCCTATTGTGTCGCTTATAAAATGCTCCTAAACCTCTCTATAGCTCCGCCTGGGCTACTGGAGTCGTTCCTCAGGTTGTGACGGACGCTACTATGGAAGAATGGAAGAAAATTTGACTCGTACCCCAGGCACCTAAAACATCCGTGGGCTAACACATACGAAAAACTGGAAAAATCGCCAAATTCTTATTGCGTCGCAAATAAATTGCTCCTAAACCTCTCAAAAGTGCCACTGGGGCAACTGGAGTCGTTCCTAGGTTGTTACAGATGCTACTATGGAATAATCCAAGAAACATTGACTTGAACTCCCGGCACCTAAAAAATCTGTGGGCTAACACACACGAAAAACAGGCAAAATCGCCTAATTCCTATTGCGTCTCCAATAAAATGCTCTTAAACCCCATTAAAGAGCCACTGGGGATACTGGAGTCATTCCCCAGGTCGTTACGGATGTTACTATTGAAGAATCCAAGAACATTTGACCGGAACCCCCGGCACCTAAAATATTCGTGGTCTAACACACACGAAACACTGGCAAAATCTCTTAATTCCAATTGTGTCGCTTATAAAATGCTCCTAAACCTCTCTATAGCGCCGCCGGGGCAACTGGAGTCGTTCCCCAGGTTGTTACGGACGCTACTATGGAAGAATGGAAGACACTTTGACCCGTACCCCCGGCACGTAAAAAATCCGCGGGCTAACACACATGAAAAACTGGCAAAATCGCCTAATTCCTATTGCGTCGCCAATAAAATGCTCCTAAACCCCTCTATAGCGCCGCCGGGGCAACTGGAGTCGTTCCCCAGGTCGTTACGGACGCTACTATGGAAGAATCCAAGAAATTTCGATACGGACCCCCGGCACCTAAAAGATTCGTGGGTTAACACACACGAAAAACTGGCAAAATTGCCTAATTTCTATTGCATCGCTAATAAAATACTTCTAAACCCCTCTAAAGCGCCGCCGGGGCTACTGGAGTCGTTCCCCAGATTGTTACGGACGCTACTATGGAAGAATCCAAGAAAATTTGACCCGTACCCCCGGCACCTAAAAAATCCGCGGGCTAACACACACGAAAAACTAGCAAAATCGCCTAATTCCTATTGCGTTGCCAATAATATACTCCTAAACCCCTATAAAGCGCCGCCGGGGCAACTGGAGTCGTTCCCCTGGTCGTTACGGACGCTACTATGGAAGAATCTAAGAAAATATGACCCGAACCCCCGGCACCTAAAAAATTCGTGGGCTAACACACACGAAAAACTGGAAAAATATCCTAATTCCTATTGCGTCGCCAATAAAATGCTCCTAAACCCCTCTAAAGTGCCGCCGGGGCTAATGGAGTCGTACCCCAGGTCGTTACGGACGCTACTATGGTAGAATCCAAGAAAATTCGACCTGGACCCTCGACACCTAAAAAATCCTTTCGCTAATACACATGAAAAACTGGTAAAATTGCCTAATTCCTATTGCGTCTCCAATAAAACACTCCTAAACCCCTCTATAGCACCGCTGAGGCTACTGGAGTCGTTCCCCAGATCGTTATGGACGCTACTACGGAAGAATCCAAGAAATATCAACACGGACCCCCGGCACGTAAACAATCTGTGGGCTAACAAACACGAAAAACTGGCAAAATTGCCTAATTACTATTACATCTCTAATAAAATGATCCTAAGCCCTTCTAAAGCGCCGCCGAGGCTACTGGAGTCGTTCCCCAGGTCGTTACGGACGCTACTATGGAAGAATCCAAAAAAATTCGACCCAGACCCCCGGCACCTAAAATATCCGTGGGCGAACACACACGAACAAGTGGCAAAATCGCCTAATTTCTATTGCGTCGCCAATAAAATGCTTTTAAACTCCTCTACAGCGCCGTCGGAGCTACTGGAGTCGTTTCCCAGGTCGTTATGGATGCTACTACGGAAGAATCCAAGAAATTTCGACAAGGACCACCGGCACCTAAAAAGTCCGTGGGTTAACACACACGAAAAACTGTCAAAATCGCCTAATTTCTATTGCGTCGCCAATAAAATGCTCCTAAACCCCTCTATAGTGCCGTCGGGGATACTGGAGTCGTTCCCCAGGTCGTTACAGACGCTACTATGGAAGAATCTAAGAAATTTCAACCCGGTCCCCCGGCACCTAAGAAATCCGTGGGCTAACACACACGAAAAACTGGCAAAATTGCCTAAATCCTATTGCGTCGCCTATAAAATGCTCCTAAACCCCTCTAAAGCGCCGCCGGGGCTACTGGAGTCGTTCCCCATGTCGTTACGGACGCTACTATGGAAGAATCCAAGAAAATTTGACTCGGACCCCTGGCACCTAAAATATCTGTGGGCTAACACACATGAAAAACTGGAAAAATATCCTAATTCCTATTGCATCGCCAATAAAATGCTCCTAAACCCCTCTATAGCACCGCCGGGGCTACTGGAGTCGTACCCCAAGTCGTTACGGTGGCTACAATGAAAGAATCCAAAAAATTCAACCTGCACCCTCGACACCTAAAAAATCCTTTCCCTAATACACATGAACAAGTGGCAAAATCGCATAATTCTTATTGCGTCGCCAATAAAATGCTCCTAAACCACTCTAAAGCGCCAACGGGGCTACTAGAGTTGTTCCCCAGGTCATTACGGACGCTACAATGGAAGAATCCAAGAAAATTCGACCCGCACCCCCAACACCTAAAAAATCCGTGAGCTAACACACACGAAAAACTTGCAAAATCGCTTAATTCCTATTGCGTCGCCAATAAAATGCTCCTGAACCCCTCTAAAGACCCGCCAGGGCTACTGGAGTCGTTCCCCAGGTCGTTATGGACGCTACTATGGAAGAATCCAAGAAATTTCGACACGGACCCCCGGCACCTAAAAAATTCGTGGGTTAACACACACGAAAAACTGGCAAAATCTCTTAATTCCTATTGTGTCGCTAATAAAATGCTCCTAAACCCCTCTGTAGCATCGCCGGGGCTACTGGAGTCGTTCCTCAGGTTGTTACGGACGCTACTATGGAAGAATGGAAGATAATTTGACCCGTACCCCCGGCACCTAAAAATATCCGCAGGCTAACACACACGAAAAACTGGCAAAATCGCCTAATTCCTATTGCGTCTCCAATAAAATGCTCCTAAACCCCTCTATAGCGCCGCCGGAGCTACTGGAGTCGTTTCCCAGGTCGTTACAGATGCAACTATGGAAGAATCTAAGAAATTTCGACACGGACCCCCTACACCTAAAAAATTCGTGGGTTAACACACACGAAAAACTGGCAAAATCGCCTAATTCCTATTGCGTCTCTAATACAATGCTCCTAAACCCCTCTAAAGCGCCGCCGGGGCTACTGGAGTCGTTCCCCAGGTCGTTACGGATGCTACTATTGAAGAATCCAAGAAAATTTGACCCGGACCCCTGGCACCTAAAAAATCCGTGGGCTAACACACACGAAAAACTGGTAAAATCTCTTAATTCCTATTGCGTCGCCAATAAAATGCTCCTAAGCCCCTCTATAATGCCGTCGGGGCTACTGGAGTCGTTCCCAAGGTCGTTACGGACGCCACTATTGAAGAATCCAAGAAAGTTCGACACGGACCCCCGGCACCTAAAATATCTGTGGGCTAACACACACGAATAACTGGCAAAATCGCCTAAATCCTATTGCGTCGCCAATAACATGGTCCTAAACCCCTCTAAAGCGCCGCCGGAGCAACTGGAGTCGTTCCCCAGGTCGTTACGGATGCTACTATATAAGAATCCAAGAAAATTTTACCCGAACCCCCGGCACCTAAAAAATCCGTAGGCTAACACGCACGAAAAACTGGCAAAATCTCCTAATTCCTATTGCGTCGCCAATAAAATGCTCCTAAACCCCTCTATAACGCCGCCGGAGCTACTGGAGTCGTTCCCCAGGTCATTACGGACGATACTATGGAAGAATGCAAGAAAATTCGACTCAGACATTCGGCACCTAAAAAATCCTTACGCTAATACACACAAAAAACTGGCAAAATTGCCTAATTCCTATTAAGTCTCCAATAAAATGCTCCTAAACCCCTCTATAACGCCGTAGGGGCTACTGAGTCTTTCCCCAGGTCGTTACGGATGCTACTATGGAAGAATCCATGAAATTTCGAGATGGACCCCCGGCACGTGAAAAATCTGTGGGCTAACACACATAAAAAACTGGCAAATTCGCCTAATTACTATTGCGTCTCTAATAAAATACTCTTAAGCCCCTCTAAAGCTCCACCGGGGCTACTGGAGTCGTTCCCCAGGTTGTTATGGACGCTACAATAGAAGAATCCAAGAAAATTTGATCCGGACCCCCGGCACCTAAAACATCTGTGGGCTAACACACACGAAAAACTGGGAAAATCGCCTAATTCCTATTGCGTCGCCAATAAAATGCTCCTAAACCTCTCAAAAGTGCCACTGGGGCAACTGGAGTCGTTCCTAGGTTGTTACAGATGCTACTATGGAAGAATCCAAGAAAAATTGACCTGAACCCCCGGCACCTAAAAAATCCGTGGGCTAACACACACGAAAAATAGGCAAAATCGCCTAATTCCTATTACGTCTCCAGTAAAATGCTCTTAAACCCCTTTAAACAGCCGCCGGGGATACTGGAGTCGTTCCCCAGGTCGTTACGGATGTTACTATTGAAGAATCCAAGAAAATTTGACCCGAACCCCCGGCACCTAAAATATTTGTGGTCTAACACACACGAAACACTGGCAAAATCTCTTAATTTCTATTGTGTCGCTTATAAAATGTTCTTAAACCTCTCTATAGCGCCGCCGGGGCTACTGGAGTCGTTCCCCAGGTTGTTACGGACGCTACTATGGAAGAATGGAAGAAATTTTGACCCGTACCCCCGACACCTAAAAAATCCGCGGGCTAACACACACGAAAAACTGGCAAAATCGCCTAATTCCTATTGCGTCGCCAATAAAATGCTCCTAAACCCCTCTATAGCGCCGCCGGGGCAACTGGAGTCATTCCCCAGGTCGTTACGGATGCTATTATGGAAGAATCCAAGAAATTTTGACACGGACCCCCGGCACCTAAAACATTCGTGGGTTAACACATACGAAAAACTGGCAAAATCGCCTAATTCCTATTGCGTCGCTAATAAAATACTTCTAAACCCCTCTAAAGCGCCACCGGAGCTACTGGAGTCGTTCCCCAGGTTGTTACGGACGCTACTATGGAAGAATCCAAGAAAATTTGACCCGTACCCCCGGCACCTAAAAAATCCGCGGGCTAACACACACGAAAAACTGGCAAAATCGCCTAATTCCTATTGCGTCGCCAATAACATGCTCCTAAACTCTCTAAAGCGCCGCCGGGGCAACTGGAGTCGTTCCCCAGGTCGTTACGGACGCTACTATGGAAGAATCCAAGAAAATTTGACCCGAACCCCCGGCACCTAAAAAATTCGTGGGCTAACACACACGAAAAACTGGAAAAATCTCCTAATTCATATTGCGTCGCCAATAAAATGCTCCTAAACCCCTCTAAAGTGCCGTTGGGGCTACTGGAGTCGTACCCAGGTCATTACGGACGCTACTATGGAAGAATCCAAGAAAGTTCGACCTGGACCCTCGACACCTAAAAAATCCTTTCGCTAATACACATGAAAAACTGGCAAAATTGCCTAATTCCTATTGCGTCTCCAATAAAACGCTCCTAAACCCCTCTATAGCACCGCCGAGGCTACTGGAGTCGTTCCCCAGATCGTTATGGACGCTACTAAGGAAGAATCCAAGAAATATCAACACGGACCCCGGCACGTAAAAAATCTGTGGGCTAACAAACACGAAAAACTGGCAAAATTGCCTAATTACTATTGCGTCTCTAATAAAATGATCCTAAGCCCCTCTAAAGTGCCGCCGAGGCTACTGGAGTCGTTCCCCAGGTCGTTACGGACGCTACTATGGAAGAATCCAAAAAAATTCGACCCAGACCCCCGTCACCTAAAATATCCGTGGGCTAACACACACGAACAAGTGGCAAAATCACCTAATTTCTATTGCGTCGCCAATAAAATGCTTCTAAACCCCTGTACAGCGCCGTTGGAGCTAATGGAGTCGTTCCCCAGGTCGTTACGGACACTACTATGGAAGAATCCAAGAAAATTTGACCCGGACCCCCGGCACCTAAAAAATCCGTGGGCTAACACACACGAAAAACTAGAAAAATCTCCTAATTCCTATTGCATCGCCAATAAAATGCTCCTACACCCCTCTATAGCACCGCCGAGGCTACTGGATTCGTTCCCCAAGTCGTTACGGACACTACTATGGAATAATTAGAGAAAATTCAACCCGGACCCCCGGCACCTAAAAAATCCTTACGCTAATTCACACGAAAAACTAGCAAAATCGCCTAAATCCTATTGCGTCGCTAATAAAATGCTCCTAAACCCCTCTAAAGCACCGCCGGGGCTACTGGAGTCGTTCCCCATGTCGTTACGGACGCTACTATAGAAGAATCAAAGAGAATTTGACCCGGACCCCCGGCACCTAAAATATCCGTGGGCTAACACACACGAAAAACTGGAAAAATCTCCTAATTCCTATTGCATCGCCAATAAAATGCTCCTAAACCCCTCTATAGCACTGCCGGGGCTACTGGAGTCGTACCCCTGGTCGTTACAGACGCTACTATTGAAGAATCCAAGAAAATTTGACCCGGACCCCCGGCACCTAAAAACTCCGTGGGCTAACACACACGAAAAAATGGCAAAATCTCTTAATTCCTATTGTGTCGCTAATAAGATGCTCCTAAACCTCTCTATAGCGCCGCCGGGGCTACTGGAGTCGTTCCCCAGGTTGTTACGGACGCTACTATAGAAGAATGGAAGAAAATTTGACCCGTACCCCCGGCACCTAAAAAATCCGCGAGCTAACACACATAAAAAACTGGCAAAATCGCCTAATTCCTATTGCGTCGCCAATAAAATGCTCCTAAACCTCTCTATAGCGCCGCCGGAGCTACTGGAGTCGTTTCTCAGGTCGTTACGGACGCAACTATGGAAGAATCCAAGAAATTTCAACACGGACCCCCGGTACCTAAAAAATTCATGGGTTAACACACACGAAAAACTGGCAAAATCGCCTAATCCTATTGCATCGCCAATAAAATTCTCCTAAACCCCTCTATAGCACCGCCGGGGCTACTGGAGTCGTACCCTAGGTCGTTATGGACGCTACTATGGAAGAATCCAAAAAATTCGACCCGGACCCTCGACACCTAAAAAATCCTTATGCTAATACACATGAAAAACTGGCAAAATTCCCTAATTCCTATTGTGTCTCTAATAAAATGCTCCTAAACCCCTCTATAGCGCCGCCGAGGCTACTGGCGTCGTTCCCCAGGTTGTTACGGACGATACTATGGAAGAATGGAAGAAAATTTGACCCGAACCCCCGGCACCTAAAAAATTCGTGGGTTAACACACACGAAAAACTGGCAAAATCGCCTAATTCCTATTGCGTCGCCAATAAAATGCTCCTAAACCTCTCTATAGCTCCGCTGGGGCTTCTAGAGTCTTTCCCCAGGTCGTTAAGGACGCTACTATGGAAGAATGGAAGAAAATTTGACCCGTACCTCCGGCACCTAAAAAGTCCGCGGGCTAACACACACGAAAAATTGGTAAAATCGCCTAATTCCTATTGCGTTGCCAATAAAATGCTCCTAAACCACTCTAAAGCGCCGTCGGGGCTACTGGAGTCGTTCCCCAGGTCGTTACGGAAGCTACTATGGAAGAATCCAAGAAACTATGACCCGAACCCCCGGTACCTTAAAAATCCGTGGGCTAACACACACGAAAATCTGGCAAAATCGCCTAATTCCTATTGCCCACCAATTCAATGCTCCTAAACCCCTCTATAGCGCCGTCGGGGCTACTGGAGTCGTTCCCCAAGTCTTTACGGACTCTACAATGGAAGAATTAGAGAAAATTCAACCCGGACCCCCGGCACCTAAAAAACCCTTACGCTAATACACACGAAAAACTGGCAAAATTGCCTAATTTCTATTGCGTCTCCAATAAAATGCTCCTAAACCCCTCTATAGCGCCGCCGGGGCAACTGGAGTCATTCCCTAGGTCGTTACGGACGCAACTATGGAAGAATCCAAGAAATTTCGACACGAACCCCCGGCACCTAAAAAATTCGTGGGTTAACACACACGAAAAACTGGCAAAATCGCCTAATCCTATTGCGTCGCATATAGAGTCTTTCCACAGGTCGTTACGGACGCTACTATGGAAGAATGGAAGAAAATTCGACCCGTACCCCCGGCACCTAAAAAGTCCGCGTGCTAACACACACGAAAAATTGGCAAAATCGCGTAAATCCTATTGCGTTGCCAATAAAATGCTCCTAAACCACTCTAAAGCGCCGCCGAGGCTACTTGAGTCGTTCCCCAGTTCGTTACGGAAGCTACTATGGAAGAATCCAATAATTATGACCCGAACCCCCGGTACCTTAAAAATCCATGGGCTAACACACACGAAAATCTGGCAAAATTGCCTAATTCCTATTGCCTCACCAATTCAATGCTCCTAAAACCCTCTATAGCGCCGTCAGGGCTACTGGAGTCGTTCCCCAAGTCGTTACGGACACTACTATGGAAGAATTAGAGAAAATTCAACCCGGACCCCCGGCACCTAAAAAATCCTTACGCTAATACACACGAAAAACTCGCAAAATTGCCTAATTTCTATTGCGTCTCCAATAAAATGCTTCTAAACCCCTCTACGGCGCCGCCGGAGCTACTGGAGTCGTTCCCAGGTTGTTATGGACACTACTATTGAAGAATCCAAGAAAATTTGACCCGAACCCCGGCACCTAAAAAATCCATGGGCTAACTAACACACACGAAAATCTGGCAAAATCGCCTAATTCCTATTGCCTCACCAATTCAATTCTCCTAAACCCCTCTATAGCGCCGCCGGGGCTACTGGAGTCGTTCCCCAAGTCGTTACGGACGCTACTATGGAAGAATTAGAGAAAATTCAACCCGGACCCCCGGCACCTAAAAAAAACTTACGCTAAATACACACGAAAAACTAGCAAAATTGCCTAATCTCTATTGCGTCTCCAATAAAATGCTTCTAAACCCCTCTATAGCGCCGCCGGGGCTACTGGAGTCTTTCCCCAGGTCGTTACGGACGCTACTATGGAAGAGTGGAAGAAAATTCAACCCGTACCCCCGGCACCTAAAAAATTCACGGGCTAACACACACGAAAAACTGGCAAAATCGCCTAATTCCTAATGCGTATCCAATAAAATGCTCCTAAACCCCTCTAAACCACCGCCGGGGCTACTAGGGTCGTTCCCTAGGCCGTTACGTACGCTACTATGGAAGAATCCAAGAAAATTCGACCCGGACCCCCGACACCTAAAATATCTGTGTGCTAATACACACGAAAAACTGTCAAAATTGCCTAATTACTATTGCATCGCCAATAAAATGCTCTTAAACCTCTCTAAAGCGCCGCTGGGGCTACTGGAGTCGTTCTCCAGGTCGTTACGAACGCTACTATGGAAAAATCAAAGAAATTTTGACACGGACCCCCGGCACCTAAAAAATATGTGGGATAACACACACGAACAACTGGCAAAATTGCCTAATTCCTATTGCGTCGCCAATAAAATACTCCTAAACCCCTTTATAGCGCCGCCGGGGCTACTGGAGTCATTCCCAGGTCGTTATGTACGCTACTATGGAAGAATCCAAGAAAAAATCAACCCGAACCCCCGGCACCTAAATAATCCGTGGGCTAACACACATGAAAAACTAGCAAAATCGCCTAATTTCTATTGCGTCTCTAATAAAATGTTCCTAAACCCCTCTATAGTGCCGCCGGGGCTACTGGAGTCGTTCCCCAGGTCGTTACGGATGCTACTTTGGAAGAATCCAAGAAAATTTGATCCAGACCCCCGACACCTAAAGAATCCGTGGGCTAACACACATGAAAAACTGGCAAATTCTCTTAATTCCTCCGACGGGGCTACTGGAGTCGTTCACCAGGTTGTTACGGACGCTACTATGGAAGAATGCAAGAAAATTCAACTCGGACCTTCGGCACGTAAAAAATCCTAACGCTAATACACACGAAAACCTGGCAAAATTGCCTAATTCCTATTGCGTCTCCAATAAAATGCTCCTAAACCCTTCTATAGCGCCGCCGGGGCTACTGAGTCTTTCCCCAGGTCATTACAGACGCTACTATGGAAGAATTCAAGAAATTTTGACACAGACCCCCGGCACATAAAAAATCTGTGGGCTAACACACACGAAAAACTGGCAAATTCGCCTAATTACTATTGCGTCTCTAATAAAATGCTCTTAAGCCCCTCTAAAGCGCCACCGGGGCTACTGGAATCGTTCCCCAGGTTGTTATGGACGCTATAATGGAAGAATCCAAGAAAATTTGACATGGACCCCCGGCACCTAAAAAATCTGTGGGCAAAATCACCTAATTCCTATTGCATCGCCAATAAAATGCTCCTAAACCTCTCAAAAGTGCCGCCGGGGTAACTGGAGTCATTCCCAGGTCGTTACGGATGCTACTATGGAAGAATCCAAGAAAATTCGACCCAGACCCCCGACACCTAAAAAATCCGTAGGCGAACACACACGAAAAACTGGCAAAATCGACTAATTCCTATTGTGTCACTAATAAAATGCTCCTAAACTTCTCTATAGCACCGCCGGGGCTACTGGATTCGTTCCCCAGGTTGTTACGGACGCTACTATGGAAGAATGGAAGAAAATTTGACCCGTACCCCCGACACCTAAAAAATCTGCGGGCTAACACACAAGAAAAACTGGCAAAATCGCCTAATTCGTATTGCATCGCCAACAAAATGCTCCTAAACCCCTTTATAGCGCCTCCGGAGCTACTGGAGTCGTTCCCCAGGTCGTTACGGAAGCTACTATTGAATAATCCAAGAAATTTCGACACGGACCCCCGACACCTAAAAAAATCGTGGGTAAACACACACGAAAAACTGGCAAAATCGCCTAATTCCTATTACATCTCTAATAAAATTCTCCTAAACCCCTCTAAAGCGCCGCCGGAGCTACTGGAGTTGTTACCCAGGTCGTTACGGACGCTACTATGGAAAAATCCAAGAAATTTTGACTCGGACCCCCGGCACCTAAAAAATCCGTGGGCTAACACACACGAAAAACTGGCAAAATCTCCTAATTCCTATTGTGTTGCTAATAAAATGCTCCTAAACCTCTCTATAGCGCCGCCGGGGCTACTGGAGTCGTTCCCCAGGTTGTTACAGACGCTACTATGAAAGAATGGAAGAAATTTTGACCCGTACCCCTGGCACCTAAAATATCCGCGGGCTAACACACACGAAAAACTGGCAAAATCGCCTAATTCCTATTTCGTCGCCAATAATATGCTCCTAAACCCCTCTATAGCGCCACCAGAGCTACTGGAGTCGTTCCCCAGGTTGTTACGGACGCAACTATGGAAGAATCCAAGAAATTTCGACACTGACCCCTGGCACCTAAAAAATTCTTGGGTTAACACACACGAAAAACTGGCAAAGTTGCCTAATCCTATTGCGTCGCCAATAAAATGCTCCTAAACCCCTCTATAGTACAACCGGGGCTACTGCAGTCGTACCACAGGTCGTTACGGACGCTACTATGGAAGAATCCAAAAAATTCGACCCGGACCCTCGACACCTAAAAAATCCTTATGCTAATACACATGAAAAACTGGCAAAATTGCCTAATTCCTATTGCGTCTCCAATAAAATGCTCCTAAACCCCTCTATAGCGCCGCGGGGCTACTGGAGTCGTTCCCCAGGCTGTTACAGACGCTCCTATGGAAGAATGGAAGAAAATTTGACCCGGACCCCCGGCACCTAAAATATTCGTGGGTTAACACACACGAAAAATAGGCAAAATTGCCTAATTCCTATTACGTCGCCAATAAAATGCTCCTAAACCTCTCTATAGCTCCGCCGGGGCTATTGGAGTCTTTCCCCAGGTCGTTACGGATGCTACTATGGAAGAATGGAAGAAAATTTGAACCGTACCCCCGGCACCTAAAAAATTCGCGGGCTAACACACACGAAAAACTGGCAAAATCGCCTAATTCCTATTGCGTCTCTAATAAAATGCTCCTAAACCACTCTAAAGCGCCGCCGGGGCTACTGGAGTCGTTCCCCAGGTCGTTACGGAAGCTACTATGGAAGAATCCAAGAAAATTCGACCCGGACCCCCCGGCCCCAAAAAAATCCGTGGGCTAACACACATGAAAAACTGGAAAAATCGCCTAATTCCTACTGCGTCTCCAATAAAATGCTCCTAAGCTCCTCTAAAGCGCCGTCGAGGCTACTGGAGTCGTTCTCCAGGTCATTACGGATGCTACTATGGAATAAATCAAGAAAATTCGACCCGCACCCCCGACACCTAAAAAGTCTGTGGGTTAACACACACGAAAAATTTGCAAAATCTCCTAATTCCTATTGTGTTGCTAATAAAATGCTCTTAAACCTCTCTATAGCTCCGTTGGGGCTACTGGAGTCATTCCCCAGGTTGTTACAGACGCTACTATGGAAGAATAGAAGAAATTTTGACCCGTACCCCTGGAACCTAAAAATTCCGCGGGCTAACACATACGAAAAACTGGCAAAATCGCCTAATTCCTATTGCGTCGCCAATAATATGCTCCTAAACCCCTCTATAGCGCCGCCGGAGCTACTGGAGTCGTTCCCCAGGTCGTTACGGACGCAACTATGGAAGAATCCAAGAAATTTCGACACGGACCCCTGGCACCTAAAAAATTCGTGGGTTAACACACACGAAAAACTGGCAAAATTGCCTAATTCTATTGCGTCGCCAATAAAATGCTCTTAAACCCCTTTATAGTACAACCGGGGCTACTGCAGTCGTACCACAGGTCGTTACGGACGCTACTATGGAAGAATCCAAAAATTTCGACCCGAACCCTCGACACCTAAAAAATCCTTACGCTAATACACATGAAAAACTGGCAAAATTGCCTAATTCCTATTGCGTCTCCAATAAAATGCTCCTAAACCCCTCTATAGCGCCGCCGAGGCTACTAGAGTCGTTCCCCAGGTTGTTACAGATGCTACTATGGAAGAATGGAAGAAAATTTGACCCGAACCCCCAGCACCTAAAAAATTCGTGGGTTAACACACACGAAAAACTAGCAAAATCGCCTAATTCCTTTTGCGTCGACAATAAAATGCTCTTAAACCTCTCTAAAGTTCCATCGGGGCTTTTGGAGTCTTTCCCCAGGTCGTTACGGACGCTACTATGGAAGAATGGAAGAAAATTCGACACGTACCCCCGGCACCTAAAAAATTCGCGAGCTAACACACACGAAAAACTGGCAAAATCGCCTAATTCCCATTGCGTCGCCAATAAAATGCTCCTAAACTACTCTAAAGCGCCGCCGGGGCTACTGGAGTCGTTCCCAGGTCATTACGGAAGCTACTATAGAAGTATCCAAGAAATTTTGATCCGGACCCCAAATACCTTAAAAATCCGTGGGCTAACACACACGAAAATCTGGCAAAATCGCCTAATTCCTATTGCCTCACCAATTCAATGCTTCTAAACCCCTCTATAGCGCCGCTGGGGCTACTGGAGTCGTTCCCCAAGTCATTACAGACGCTACTATGGAAGAATCAGAGAAAATTCAACCTGGACCCCTGGCACCTAAAAAATCCTTATGCTAATACACACGAAAAACTAGCAAAATTGCCTAATTTCTATTACGTCTCTAATAAAATACTTCTAAACCCCTCTATACCACCGCCGAAGCTACTGGAGTCGTTCCCCAGGTTGTTACGGACACTACTATTGAAGAATCTAAGAAAATTTGACCCGGACCCCCGGCACTTTAAAAATCTGTGGGCTAACACACACGAAAAACTGGCAAAATCGCCTAATTCCAATTGTGTCGCCAATAAAATGCTCCTAAACCTTTCTATAGCGCCGTCGGGGCTACTGGAGTCTTTTCCCAGGTCGTTACGGACGCTACTATGGAATAATGGAAGAAAATTCGACCCGTACCCCCAGCACCTAAAAAATCCACGGGCTAACACACACTAAAAACTAGCAAAATCGCCTAATTCCTATTGCGTTTCTAATAAAATGCTCCTAAACCCCTCTAAAGCACCGCCGGGGCTACTAGAGTCGTTCCCTAGGTCATTACGTACGCTACTATGGAAGAATCCAAGAAAATCTGACTTGGACCCCCGATACCTAAAATATTTGTGGGCTAACACACACGAAAAACTGGCAAAATTGCCTAATTCCTATTGCATACCTAATAAAATGCTCTTAAACCTCTCTAAAGCGTCGCTGGGGCTACTGGAGTCGTTCCCCAGGTCGTTACGAACGCTACTATGGAAGAATGCAAGAAAATTTGACACGGACCCCCGGCTCCTAAAAAATATATGGGATAATACACACGAAAAACTGGCAAAATCGCCTAATTCCTATTGCGTCACCAACAAAATGCTCCTAAACCCCTATATAGCGCCGCCGGGGCTACTGGAGTCGTTCCCCAGGTCGTTAGGGATGCTACTATGGAAGAATGGAAGAGAATTCGTCCCGAACCCCCGGCACCTAAAAAATCCATGGGCTAACGCACACGAAAAACTAGTAAAATTGCCTAATTCCTATTGCGTCGCCAATAAAATGCTTCTAAACCCCTCTATAGCGCCACCGGGGCTACTGGTGTCCTTCCCCAGGTCATTATAGACGCTACTATGGAAGAATCCAAGAAAATTCGACCTGAACCCCCGGCACCTAAATAATCCGTGGGCTAACACACATGAAAAACTTGCAAAATCGCCTAATTTCTATTGCGTCTCCAATAAAATGCTCTTAAACCCCACTAAAGCATCGTCGGGTCTACTGGAGTCGTTCCCCAGGTCCTTACGGATGCTAGTTTGGAAGAATCCAAGAAAATTTGACCCGGACCCCCGGCACCTAAAAAATCCGTGGGCTAACATACACAAAAAACTGGGAAAATCTCCTAATTCCTATTGCGTCGCCAAAACAATGCTCCTAAACCCCTCTATAGTACCGCCAGGTCTACTGTAGTCGTTCCCCAGGTCGTTACAGACGCTACTATGGAAGAATTCAAGAAAATTCGACCCGGACCCTCGGCACCTAAAAAATCCTTACGCTAATACACACGAAAAACTGGCAAAATTGCCTAATTCCTATTGCGTCTCCAATAAAATGCTCCTAAACCCCTCTATAGCGCATCCGGTGCTACTGGAGTCATTACCTAGGTCGTTACAGATGCTATTTTGGAAGAGTCCAAGAAATTTCGACACGGACCCCGGGCACGTAAAAAATCTGTGGGCTAACACACACGAAAAACTGGCAAAATCGCCTAATTACTATTGCATCTCTAATAAAATGCTCCTAAGCCCCTCTAAAGCGCCGCCGGGGCTACTGGAGTCATTCCACAGGTCTTTACGGACGCTACTATGGAAGAATCCAAGAATATTTGACCCGGACCCCCGGCACCTAAAATATCAGTGGGCTAACACACACGAACAAGTGGCAAAATTGCCTAATTCCTATTGCGTCGGCAATAAAATGCTTCTAAACCCCTCTAAAGCGCCATCGGGGCTATTGGAGTCGTTCCCCAGGTTGTTACAGACGCTATTATTGAATAATCCAAGAAAATTCGACCCGCACCCCCGACACCTAAAAATTCCGTGGACTAACACACACGAAAAACTTGCAAAATCACTTAATTCCTATTGTGTCGCCAATAAAATGCTCCTAAACCCCTCTATAGCACCACCGGTGCTACTGGAGTCGTTCCCCAGGTCATTACGGATGCTACTATGGAAGAATCTAAGAAAATTTGACTAGGACCCCAGGCACCTAAAATATCTGTGGGCTAACACACGAAAAAGTGGCAAAATTGCCTAATTCCTATTTCGTCGCCAATAAAATGCTCCTAAACCCCTCTAAAGCGCCACTAGGGCTATTGGAGTCAATCCCCAGGTCGTTACGGACACTACTATGAAAGAATCCAAGAAAATTTAACCCGAACCCCTGGCACCTTACAAATATGTGGGCTAACGCACACGAAAAACTGGAAAAATCGCCTAATTCCTATTGTGTCACCAATAAAATGCTCCTAAACCCCTCTATAGCACCGCATAGGCTACTAGAATCGTTCCCCAGGGCGCTACGGATGCTACTATTGATGAATACAAGAAAAGTCGACCCGTACCCCCGGCACCTAAAAATTCTATGGGCTAACACACGAAAAACTAGCAAAATTGCCTAATTCCTATTGCGTCGCCAATAAAATGCTCCTAAACCCCTCTATAGTGCTGCTGGGGCTACAGGAGTCGTTCCGCAGGTCGTTACGGACTCTACTATGGAAGAATCCAAGAAAATTCAACCAGGACCCCTAATAGTTAAAAAATCTGTGGGCTAACACACACGAAAAACTGGCAAAATTGCCTAATTCCTATTGCGTCTCTAATAAAATGCTCCTAAACCCCTCTATGGCACCGCCGGGGCTACTGGAGTCGTTCCCCATGTTGTTACGGACGCTCATATTGAATAATCTAAGAAAATTTGACCCGGACCCCCGGCACCTAAAAAATCTGTAGGCTAACACACACAAAAAACTTGCAAAATCGCATAATTCCTATTGCGCCGCCAATAAAATGCTCCTAAATCCCTATATAGCGCCACCGGGGCTACTGGAGACGTTCCCCAGGTCGTTACGGACACTACTATAGAAGAATCCAAGAAATTTCGACCCGGACCCCCGGCACCAAAAAAATCTGTGGGTTAACACACACGAAAAACTAGCAAAATTGCCTAATTCCTATTGTATCGCCAATAAAATGCTCCTGAACCTTTCTAAAGCGCCGTCGGGGCTATTGGAGTTGTTCCCCAGGTCGTTACGGACGCTACAAATGGAAAAATCCAAGAAATTTAGTCACACACAAAAAACTGGCAAAATCTGTGTGCTAACACACACGAAAAACAAATGGAAAAATTCGTGTGCTAACACACACGAAAAATTGGAAAAATCACCTAATTCCTATTTTGTCGCCAAAAAAATGCTCCTAAACCCTTCTATAGTGACGCCAGGGCTACTGGAGTCATTCCCCATGTCATTATGGACGCTACTATGTAGGAATCCAAGAGAATTCAAACCGGACCCCCGACACCTAAAAAATCTGTGGGCTAACACACATGAAAAACTGGAAAAATCACCTAATTCCTATTGCGTTGCCAATAAAATTCTCCTGAACCCCTCTATAGCACCGCCGGGGCTACTGGAGTCGTTCTCCAGGTCGTTACGGACGCTATTATGGAAGAATACAAGAAAATTCGACCCGGACCCCCAGCACCTAAAAAATCCGTAGGCTAACACAAATGAAAAACTGGCAAAATTGCCTAATTCCAATTGCAGTGCCAATAAAATGCTCCAGAACCCCTCTAAAGAGCCGCCAGGGCTACTAGAGTCGTTCCCCAAGTCGTTATGGACGCTACTATAGAAGAATCCAAGAAACTTCGACTCGGACCCCCGGCACCTAAAAAATCCGTGGACTAACACACACGAAAAACTGGCAAAATCGCCTAATTCTTATTGCGTCGCCAATAAAATGCTCCTAAACCCCTCTAAAGAGCCGCCAGGGCTACTAGAGTCGTTCCCCAGGTCGTTAAGGACGCTACTATGTAAGAATCCAAGAAAATTTAACCCGGACCCTAGGCACCTAAAAAATTCATGGGCTAACACACATGAAAAACTGGCAAAATCACCTAATTCCTATTGTGTCGCCAATAAAATGCTTCTAAACCCCTCGAAAGCACCGCCGGGGCTACTGGAGTCGTTCCCCAGGTGGTTACGGACGCTACTATGTAAAAATCCAAGAATATTTGACCCGAACCCCCGACACCTAAAAAATCCATGGGCTAACACACATGAAAAACTGGCAAAATCGCCTAATTCCTATTCTGTTGCCAATAAAATGCTCCTAAACCCCTCTATAGCGCCGCCGAGGCTACTGGAGTCGTTCCCCAGGTCGTTACGGACGCTACAAATGGAAGAATCCAAGAAGTTTAGACACGGCCCCTCGACACATAAAATATTCCTGGGCTAACACACACGAAAAACTGGCAAAATCGCCTAATTCCTATTGCGTCTCAAATAAAATGCTCCTAAACCCCTCTAAAGCGCCGCCGGCGCTACTGGAGTCATTCCCCAGGTCGTTACTACTATGGAAGAATCCAAGAAAATTTGACCCGGACCCCCTTCACCTAAAATATCTGTGGCTAACATACATGAAAAACTGGCAAAATCGCCTAATTCCTATTCTATAGCCAATAAAATGCTCCTAAAGCGCTCTATAGTGCCGTCGGAGCTACTGGAGTCGTTCCCTAGGTCGTTACGGACGCTACTATGTAGGAATCCAAGAATATCGAACTAGACCCCCGACACCTAAAAAATCTGTGGGCTAACACAAACGAAAAACTGGCAAAATCGCCTAATTCCTATTGCGTCGCCAATAAAATGCTCCTGAACCCCTCTAAAGTGACGTCGGAGCTACTGGAGTCATTCCCCAGGTTGTTACGGACACTATTATGGAAGAATCCAAGAAAATTTGACCCGAACCCCCGGCACCTAAATAATCCGTGGGTTAATACACATGAAAAACTAGCAAAATCGCCTGATTCCTATTGCGTCGCCAATAAAATACTCCTAAACCTCTCTATAGCACCGTCGGAGCTACTGAAATCGTTCCCCAAGTCGTTATGGATGCTACTATGGAAGAATCTAAGAAAATTCGACCCGGACCCCCGGTTCCAAAAAAATCCGTGGGCTAACACACACGAAAAACTAGCAAAATTCTCTAATTCCTATTGCGTCGCCAATAAAATGCTCCTAAACCTCTCTATAGTGCCGTCAGAGCTACTGGAGTCGTTCCCCAGGTCGTTACGGATGCTAATATTGAAGAATCCAAGAAAATTTGACCCGGACCCCCGGCACCTAATAAAACCCGTGGGCTAACACACACGAAAAACTGGCAAAATCGCCTAATTTTTATTGCATCGCAAATAAAATGTTCCTAAACACTCTATAGCACCACCGGGGCTACTGGAGTCATTCCCCAGGTCATTACGGATGCTACTATGGAAGAATCCAAGAAAATTCAACCCGTACCCCCGGCACCTAATAAAATCCGTGGGCTAACACACACAAAAAACTGGCAAATTCGCCTAATGCCCATTGCGTCGCCAATAAAATGCTCCTAAACCCCTCTATAAAACTTCTAGGGCTACTGGAGTCGTTCCCCAGGTCATTACGGACGCTACTATAGAAGAATCCCAGAAAATTTGACCCGGACCCCCTGCACCAAAAATATCAGTGGGCTAACACACACGAAAAATTGCCAAAATTGCTTAATTCCGGTTGCGTCGCCAATAAAATGCTCCTAAACCCCTCTTAAGCGCTGCCGGGGCTACTGGAGTCATTTCCCAGGTTGTTACGGACGCTACTATGGAATAATCCAAGAAACTTTGACCAGCACCCCCGGCACCTAAAAAATCAGTGGACTAACACACACGAAAAACTAGCAAAATCGCCTAAATCCTATTGCGTCGCTAATAAAATGCTCCTAAACCCCTCTAAAGCGCCGCCGGGGCTACTGGAGTCGTTCCCCATGTCGTTACGGACGCTACTATAGAAGAATCAAAGAAAATTTGACCCGGACCCCCGGCACCTAAAAAATCCGTGGGCTAACACACACGAAAAACTGGAAAAATCTCCTAATTCCTATTGCATCGCCAATAAAATGCTCCTAAGTCCCTCTATAGCACCACCGGGGCTACTAGAGTCATTCCCCAGGTCGTTACGGATGCTACTATGGAAGAATCCAAGAAAATTCGACCCGGACCCCCGGCACCTAATAAAATCCATGGGCTAACACACATGAAAAACTGGCAAAATCGCCTAATTTCTATTGCGTCGCAAACAAAATGCTCCTAAACACCTCTATAGCGCCGCCGGGGCTACTGGAGTCGTTCCCCAGTTCGTTACGGACGCTACTATGTACGAATCCAAGAAACTTTGACCCGGACCCGCGGCACCTAAAAAATCCGTGGGCTAACACATACGAAAAACTAACAAAATCGCCTAATGCCTATTGCGTCGCTAATAAAATGCTCCTAAACCCCTCTATAGCACTTCCGGGGCTACTGGAGTCGTTCCTCAGGTCGTTACGGATGCTACTATAGAAGAATCCAAAACAATTTGACCCAGAACCCCGACACCTAAAATATCCGTGGGCTAACAAACACGAAAAAGTGGCAAAATATCTTAATTCCTATTGCGCCGCCAATAAAATGCTCCTAAACCCCTCTAAAGCGCTTCCGGGACTACAGGAGTCGTTTGCCAGGTCGTTACGAACGCTACTATGGAAGAATCCAAGAAAATTTGACCCGGACCCCCGCCACCTAAAATATCTATGGGCTAACACACACGAACAAGTGGCGAAATTGCCTAATTCCTCTTGCGTCGTCAATAAAATGCTCCTAAACCCCTCTAAAGCGCCACCGGGGCTACTGGAGTCGTTCCCCAGGTCGTTACGGACGCTACAATGGAAGAATCAAGAAAATTCGACCCGCACCCCGACACCTAAAAAATCCACAAACTAACACACACGAAAAACTTGCAAAATCGCTTAATTCCTATCGCGTCGCCAATAAAATGCTCCTAAACCTCTCCATAGCCCGTCGGAGCTACTGGAGTCGTTCCCTAGGTCGTTACGGATGCTACTATGGAAGAATCCACGAAAATTCGACCCGGACCCCCGGCACCTAATAAAATCCATGTGCTAACACACACGAAAAACTGGCAAAATCGCCTAATTACTATTGCGTCGCAAATAAAATGCTCATAAACCTCTCTATAGTGCCGCCGGGGCTACTGGAGTCGTTCCCCAGGTCGTTACGGACGCTACTATGGAAGAATGGAAGAAAATTTGACCCGGACCCCCGGCACCTAAAAAATACGTGGGCTAACACACACGAAAAACTGCCAAACTCGCCTAATTCCTATTGCGTCGCCAATAAAATGCTCCTATACCCCTCTAAAGCGCCGCCGGGGCTACAGGAGTCGTTCTTCTAGTTGTTACGGATGCTACTATATAAGAATCCAAGAAAATTTGACCCGGACACACGGCACCTAAATAATCCGTAGGCTAACACACACGAAAAACTAGTAAAATCGCCTAATGCCTATTGCGTCGCCAATAAAATGCTCCTAAACCTCACTATAGCACCGTCGGAGCTACTGAAGTCCTTCCCCAGGTCGTTACGGATGCTACTATGGAAGAATCCAAGAAAATTTGACCCGACCCCCGGCACCTAAAATATCCGTGGGCTAACACACACGAACAAGTGGCAAAATTGCCTAATTCCTATCGCGTCGCCAATAAAATGCTCCTAAACCCCTCTAAAGAGCCGCCAGGGCTACCGGAGTCGTTCCCCAGGTCGTTACGGACACTACAATTGAAGAATCCAAGAAAATTCGACACGGACCCCTGGCACGTAAAAAATCTATGGCTAACACACACGAAAAACTGGCAAAATTGCCTAATTCCAATTGCGTCTCCAATAAAATGCTCCTAAACCCCTCTGAAGCACCGCTGGGGCAACTGGATTCATTCCCCAGGTCGTTACGGACGCTACTATTGAATAATCCAAGAAAATTCAACCTGGACCCCAGCACCTAAAATATCTGTGGGCTAACACACACGAAAAAGTGGCAAAATTGCCTAATTCCTATTGCACCGCAATTAAAATACTCCTAAACCCCTCAATAGCACCACCGGGGCTAATGGAGTCGTTCCCCAGGTCGTTACGGACGCTACAATGAAAGAATCCAGGAAATTTCGACACAGCCCCCCGGCACATAAAAAATCTGTGGGTTAACACACACGAAAAACTAGCAAAATTGCTAATTCCTAGTGCATCTCAAATAAAATGCTCCTAAACCCCTCTAAAGCGCCTCCGGGGCTACTAGAGTCCTTCCCCAGGTCGTTACGGATGCTACTATAGAAGAAATCAAGAACATTTGACCCGCACCCCTGGCACCTAAAAATTCTGTGGGCTAACAGAAACGAAAAACTTGCAAAATCGCCTAATTCCTATTGCGTCGCCAATAAAATGCTCTTAAAACCCTCTAAAGTGCCGCTGGGTGTACTGGAGTCGTTACCCTGGTCGTTATGGACGCTACTATGGAAGAATCCAAGAAAATTTGACCCGAACCCCCGACACCTAAATAATCCGTGGGTTAACACAAACGAAAAACTAGCAAAATCGCCTAATTTCTATTGCGTCGCCAATAAAATGCTCCTAAACCTCTCTATAGCGCCGTCGGAGCTACTGGAGTCGTTCCCCAGGTTTTTACGGATGCTACTATGGAAGGGTCCAAGAAATTTTGACCCAGACCCCCGGCACCTAAAAAATCCGTGGGCTAACACACACGAAAAACTAGGAAAATCGCCTAATTCCTATTGCGTCGCCAATAAAATGCTCCTAAACCCCTCTAAAGCACCGCCGGGGCTACTGGAGTCGTTCCCCAGGTCGTTACGGACGCTAATATAGAAGAATCCAAGAAAAAATTGACCCGAACCCCTAGCGCGTTAAAAATCCATAGGCTAACACACACGAAAAACTGGCAAAATCACCTAATTCCTATTGCATCGCTAATAAAATACTCCTAAACCCCTCTTAAGCACTGTCGGGGCTACTGGAGTCGTTCCCCAGGTCGTTACAGACGTTACTATGGAAGAATCTAAGAAATTTTGACCCGGACCCCCGGCACCTAAAAAATCTGTGGGCTAACACACACGAAAAACTAGCAAAATCGCCTAATTCCCATTGCGTCGCCAATAAAATGCTCCTAAACCCCTCTAAAGCGCCGCCGGGGCAACTGGAGTTATTGCCCAGGTCGTTATGGTCGCTACTATGGAAGAATCCAAGAAAATTCGAATCAGACCCCCGGCACCTAAAATATTCGTGGGCTAACACACACGAAAAAGTGGCAAAATTGCCTAATTCCTAGTGCGTCTCAAAAACAATGCTCCTAAACCCCTCTAAAGCACCTACAGGGCTACTAGAGTCATTCCCTAGGTCGTTACGGACGCTACTATGGAAGAAATCAAGAAAATTCGACCCGCACCCCTGTCACCTAAAAATTCTGTGGGCTAACACACACGAAAAACTTGCAAAATCGCCTAATTCCTATTGCGTCGCCAATAAAATGCTCTTGAAACCCTCTAAAACGCCGCTGGGGCTACTGGAGTCGTTCCCCTGGTCGTTACGGACGCTACTATGGAAGAATCCAAGAAAATTTGACCCAAACCCCCGACACCTAAATAATCCGTGGGTTAACACAGACGAAAAACTAGCAAAATCGCCTAATTCCTATTGTGTCGCCAATAAAATGCTCCTAAACCTCTCTATAGCGCCGTCGGAGCTACTGGAGTCGTTCCCCAGGTTGTTACGGACGCTACTATGGAAGAATCCAAGAAAATTCGACCCGTACCCCCGGCACCTAAAAAATCCGTGGGCTAACACACACGAAAAACTGGCAAAATTGCCTAATTCTTATTGCGTCGCCAATAAAATGCTCTTAAACCCCTCTAAAGCACCACCAGGGCTACTGGAGTCGTTCCCTAGGTCGTTAGAGACGCTAATATAGAAGAATCCAAGAAAAATTTGACCCGGAACCCCGGTGCCTTAAAAATCCGTGGGCTAACACACATGAAAAACTGGCAAAATCGCCTAATTCCTATTGCGTCGCTAATAAAATGCTCCTAAACCCCTCTAAAGCGCCACCGGGGCTACTGGAGTCGTTCCCCAGGTCGTTACGGACGTTACTATTGAAGAATCCAAGAAATTTTGACCCGGACTCCCGGCATCTAAAAAATCTATGAGCTAACACACACGAAAAACTTGCAAAATTGCCTAATTCATATTGCGTCGCCAATAAAATGCTCCTAAACCCCTTTAAAGCACCTACAGGGCTACTAGAGTCATTCCCCAGGTCGTTACGGACGCTACTATGGAAGAAATCAAGAAAATTCGACCCGCACCCATGGCACCTAAAAATTCTGTGGGCTAACACACACGAAAAACTGGCAAAATCGCCTAATTCCTATTGCATCGCTAATAAAATACTGTTGAAACCCTCTAAAATACTGTCGGGGCTACTGGAGTCGTTCCCCTGGTCGTTACGGACGTTACTATGGAAGAATCTAAGAAATTTTGACCCACACCCCCGACACCTAAATAATCCGTGGGTTAACACAGACGAAAAACTAGCAAAATCGCCTAATTAATATTGCGTCGCCAATAAAATGCTCCTAAACCTCTCTATAGCGCCGTCGGAGCTACTGGAGTCATTCCCCAGGTTGTTACGGACGCTACTATGGAAGAATCCAAGAAAATTCGACCCGTACCCCCGGCACCTAAAAAATCTGTGGGCTAACACACATGAAAAACTGGCAAAATTGCCTAATTCTTATCGCGTCGCCAATAAAATGCTCCTAAACCCATCTAAAGCACCGCCGGGGCTACTAGAGTCGTTCCCCAGGTCGTTACGGACGTTAATATAGAAGAATCCAAGAAAAAATTGACCCGGACCCCTGGCGCCTTAAAATTCCATGGGCTAACACACACGAAAAACTGGCAAAATTGCCTAATTCCTATTGCGTCGCTAATAAAATACTTCTAAACCCCTCTAAAGCGCCGCCGGGGCTACTGGAGTCGATCCCCAGGTCGTTACGGACGCTACTATGTAAGAATTCAAGAAAATTTGACCCGGACCCGCAACACCTAAAAAATTCATGGGATAAGACACACGAAAAACTAGAAAATCGCCTAATTCCTATTGCGTCGCCAATAAAATGCTCCTAAACCCCTCTAAAGCGCCGCCGGGGCTACTGGAGTTATTCCCCAGGTCGTTATGGACGCTACTATGGAAGAATCCAAGAAAATTCGTCTCGGACCCCCGACACCTAAAATATTCGTGGGCTAACACACACGAAAAAGTGGCAAAATTGCCTAATTCCTAGTGCGTCTCAAAAAACATGCTCCTAAACCCCTCTAAAGCACCTCCGGGGCTACTAGAGTCATTCCCCAGGTCATTACGGACGCTACTATGGAAGAAATCAAGAAATTTCGACCCGCACCCCTGGGACCTAAAAATTCTGTGGGCTAACACACACGAAAAACTTGCAAAATCGCCTAATTCCTATTGCGTCGCCAATAAAATGCACTTGAAACCCTCTAAAGCGCCGCTGGGGCTACTGGAGTCGTTCCCATGGTCGTTACAGACGCTACTATGGAAGAATCCAAGAAAATTTGACCCAAACCCCCGACACCTAAATAATCTGTGGGTTAACATAAACGAAAAACTAGCAAAATCGCCTAATTTCTATTGCGTCGCCAATAAAATACTCCTAAACCCCTCTATAGCGCCGCCGGGGCTACTGGAGTCGTTCCCCAGGTCGTTATGGATGGTACTATGGAAGATATCAAGAAAATTCGACCTAGAACCCCGGCACCTAAAAATTCGTGGGTTAACACACACGAAAAATTGGCAAAATCGCCTAATTAATATTGCATCGCCAATAAAATGCTCCTAAACCCCTCTATATCGCCGTCGGAGCTACTGGAGTCGTTCCCCAGGTCGTTACGGACGCTACTATGGAAGAATCTAAGAAATTTTGACCCGAACCCCCGGCACCTAAAAAAGCCGTGGGCTAACACACACGAAAAACTGGCAAAATCTCTTAATTGCTATTGCGTCGCCAATAAAATGCTCCTAGACCCCTCTATAGCAACGCCGGGGCTACTGGAGTCGTTCCCCAGGTCGTTACGGACGCTAATATGGAAGAATCCAAGAAATTTCGACACGGATCCCCGGCACCTAAAAAATGCATGGGCTAACACACACGAAAAAGTGGCAAAATTGCCTAATTCCTATTGCGCCGCCAATAAAATGCTCCTAAATACCTCTATTACCTCGCCGGGGCTACTGGAGTCGTTTCTCAGGTCGTTACGGACGCTACAGTGGAAGAATCCAAGAAATTTCAACACGGCCCCCGGCACCTAAAAAATCATGTGGGCTAATACACACGAAAAACTTGCAAAATTGCCTAATTCCTATTGCGTCGCCAATAAAATTCTCCTGAACCCCTCTAGAGCCCCGCCGGAGCTACTGGAGTCGTTCCCTAGGTCATTACAGACGCTACTATTAATGAATCCAAGAAAATTCGACGCGGACCCCAGCACCTAAAAAATCCGTGGGCTAACACACACAAAAAACTTGCAAAATCGCCTAATTCCTATTACATCGCCAATAAAATGCTCCTGAGCCCCTCTAAAGCGCCGCCGGGGCTACTGGAGTTGTTCCCCAGTTCGTAACGGACGCTACAATGGAAGAATCCAACAAAATTCGTCCCGCACCCCCAATACCTAAAAAATCCGTCGACTAACACACACAAAAAACTGGCAAAATCGCTTAATTCCTATTGCATCGCCAATAAAATGTTTCTAAACCCCTCTATAGCACCTCCGGGGCTACTGGAGTCGTTCCCAGGTCGTTACGGAAGATAGTATAGAATAATCCAAAAAAAATTTGACCCGGACCCCCGGCACCTAAAATATCCGTGGGCTAACACACACAAAAAAGTGGCAAAATTGCTTAATTCCTATTGCGCTGCCAATAAAATGTTCCTAAACCCCTCTAAAGCGCCGTCGGGACTACTGGAGTCATTTCCCAGGTCGTTACGGACGCTACTATGGAAGAATCCAAGAAACTTTAACCCGGACCCACGGCACGTAAAAAATCCCTGGGCTAACACACACGAAAAACTGGCAAAATCGCCTAATTCCTATTGCGTCTCAAATAAAATGCTCCTAAATCCCTCTAAAGCGCCGCCGGGGCTACTGGATTCATTTCCAGGTCCTTACGGATGCTACTATTGAAAAATCCAAGAAAATTCGACCCAGACCTCCAGAACCTAAAAATTCTGTGGGCTAACACACACGAAAAACTGGCAAAATCGCCTAATTCCGATTGCGTCGCCAATAAAATGTTCGTAAACCCCTCTATAGCACCTATGGGGCTACTGGAGTCGTTCCCCAGGTCGTTACGGATGCTACTATAGAATAATCCAAAAAAATTTGACCCGGACCCCCGGCACCTAAGATATCCGTGGGCTAACACACACGAAAAAGTGGTAAAATTGCTTAATTCCTATTGCGCCGCCAATAAAATGCTCCTAAACCCCTCTAAAGCGCCGCCGGGACTACTAAAGTCATTTCCCAGGTCGTTACGGACGCTACTATGGAAGAATCCAAGAAATATTTTACCCGGACCCCCGGCACCTAAAAATTCCGTGGGCTAACACACACGAAAAACTGGCAAAATCGCCTAATTCCGATTGCGTCACCAATAAAATACTCCAGAACCCCTCTAAAGAGCCGCCAGGGCTACTGGAGTCGTTCCCCAGGTCGTTACGGATGCTACTATGGAAGAATCCAAGAAAATTCGACCGCACCCTAACACCTAAAAAATCCGTGGACTAACACACACGAAAAATTGGAAAATCGCCTAATTCCTATTGCGTCGCCAATAAAATGCTCCAGAACCCCTCTAAAGAGCTGCCAGGGCACTAAAGTCTTTCCCCATGTCGTTACAGACGCTACTATTGAAGAATACAAGAAAATTCGACTCGGAACCTCGGCACCTAAAAAATCTGTGGGCTAACACACACGAAAAACTGGCAAAATTGCCTAATTCCTATTGCGTCGCAAATAAAATGCTCCTAAACCCCTCTATTGCATCATCGGGGCTACTGGAGTCGTTCCCCAGGTCGTTACGGACGCTACTATGGAAGAATCCAAGAAAATTCAACCCGGACCCCCGGCACCTAAAAATTCTATGGGTTAACACACACGAAAAACTGGCAAAATCGCCTAATTCCTATTGCGTCTCCAATAAAATGCTCCTATACCCCTCTAAAGAGCCGCCAGGGCTACTGGAGTCGTTCCCCAGGTCGTTACGGACGCTACTATGGAAGAATCCAAGAAAATTCGACCCGCACCCCCAACACCTAAAAAATCTGTGGGCTAACACACACGAAAAACTGGCAAAATTGCCTAATTCCTATTGCGTCGCCAATAAAATACTCCTGAACCCCTATAAAGCGCCGCCGAGGCTACTGGAGTCGTTCCAAGGTTGTGACGGACGCTACTATGGAAGAATCCAAGAAACTTTGACCCGAACCCCCGGCACCTTAAAAATCTTTGGGCTAACACACACGAAAAACTGGCAAAATTGCTTAATTCCTATTGCGCCGCCAATACAATGCTCCTAAACCCCTCTAAAGCGCCGTCGAGACTACTAGAGTCGTTTCCCAGGTCGTTACAGACGCTACTATGGAAGAAATCAAGAAAATTCGACCCAGACCCCCGGCACCTAAAAATTCGTCGGTTAACACAGACGAAAAATTGGCAAAATCACCTAATTAATATTGCGTCGCCAATAAAATGCTCCAAAACCCCTCTAAAGCGCCGCCGGGGATACTGTAGTCGTTCCCCAGGTCATTACAGATGCTATTATAGAAGAATCTAAGAAATTTTGACCCAAACCCCCGGCACCTAAAAAATCTGTGGGCTAACACACACTAAAAACTGGCAAAATTGCCTAATTACTATTGCGTCGCCAATAAAATACTCCTGAACCCCTATAAAGCGCCGCCGAGGCTACTGGAGTCGTTCCCCAGGTTGTTATGGACGCTACTATGGAAGAATCTAAGAAAATTTGACCCGAACCCCCGGTACCTAAAAAATCTGTGGGCTAACACACACGAAAAACTGGCAAAATTGGTTAATTTCTATTGCGCCGCCAATACAATGCTCCTCAACCCCTCTAAAGCACCATCGGGACTACTGGAGTCATTTCCCAGGTCGTTATGGATGCTACTATGGAAGAATCCAAGAAAATTTGACCCGAACCCCCGCCACGTAAAAAATCCCTGGGCTAACACATACGAAAAACTTCCAAAATTGCCTAATTCCTGTTGCGTCTCAAATGAAATGCTCCTAAACCCCTCTAAAGCGCCGCCGGGGCTACTGGAGTCATTCCCCAGGTCGTTACGGATGCTACTATGGAAGATATCAAGAAATTTCAATCCGCACCCCTGGCACTTAAAAAAATCGTTGGCTAACACACAAAAAAAACTTGCAAAATTGCCTAATTCCAATTGCGTTGCCAATAAAATGCTCCTGAACCTCTCTAAAGTGCCGCCGGGGCTACTGGAGTCGTTCCCCAGAATGTTACGGACGCTATTATGGAAGAATCTAAGAAATTTCGACCTGGACCCCCAGCACCTAAAAAATCTGTGGGCTAACACACACGAAAAACTGGCAAAATTGCCTAATTCCTATTGCATCGCCAATAAAATGCTCCTAAACCCTCTATAGCGCTGCCGGGGCTACTGGAGTCATTCCCCAGGTCGTTACAGACGTTATTATGGAAGAATCCAAGAAAATTCGACCCAGACCCCCGGAACCTAAAAATTCTGTGGGCTAACACACACGAAAAACTGGCAAAATCGCCTAATTCCGATTGCGTCGCTAATAAAATGTTCCTAAACCTCTCTATAGCACCTATGGGGCTACTGGAGTCGTTCCCCAGGTCGTTACGGATGCTACTATAGAATAATCCAAAAAAATTTGACCCCGGATCCCTAGCACATAAAATATCCGTGGGCTAACAGACACGAAAAAGTGGCAAAATTGCTTAATTCCTATTGCGCCGCCAATAAAATGCTCCTAAGCCTCACTATAGCACCGTCGGAGCTACTGAAGTTCTTCCCCAGGTCGTTACGGATGCTACTATGGAAGAATCCAAGAAAATTTGACCCGGAACCCCGGCACCTAAAAAATCCATGGGCTAACACACACGAAAAACTGGCAAAATCGCCTAATTCCTATTGCGTCGCCAATAAAATGCAACTAAAACCCCTCTAAAGCGCAGCCGAGGCTACTGGAGTCGTTTCCCAAGTTGTTAAGAACCCTACTATGGAAGAATCTAAGAAAATTCGACCCGACCCCCGGCACCTAAAATATCCGTGGGCTAACACACACGAACAAGTGGCAAAATTGCCTAATTCCTATCGCGTCGCCAATAAAATGCTCCTAAACCCCTCTAAAGAGCCGCCAGGGCTACCGGAGTCGTTCCCCAGGTCGTTACAGACGCTACTATGGAAGAATACAAGAAAATTCGACTCGGACACCCGGCACCTAAAAAATCCTTGGGCTAACACACACGAAAAACTAGCAAAATTGCCTAATTCCTATTGCGTCGCAAATAAAATGCTCCTAAACCCCTCTATTGCACCACCGGGGCTACTGGAGTCGTTCCCCAGGTCGTTACGGACGCTACTATGGAAGAAATCAAGAAAATTCGACCCAGAACCCCGACACCTAAAAATTTGTGGGTTAACACACACGAACAATTGGCAAAATCACCTAATTAATATTGCGTCGCCAATAAAATGCTCCTAAACCCCTCTATATTGCCGCCGGGGCTACTGGAGTCGTTCCCCAGGTCGTTACAGAAGCTACTATAGAAGAATCTAAGAAATTTTGACCCGAACCCCCGGCACCTAAAAAATCTGAGGGCTAACACACACGAAAAACTGGCAAAATTGCCTAATTCCTATTGCGTCGCCAATAAAATACTCCTAAACCCCTCTAAAGCGCCACCGAGGCTACTTGAGTCGTTCCCTTGGTCGTTACGGACGCTACTATTGAAGAATCCAAGAAAATTCAACCCGCACCCCCAACACCTAAAAAATCCGTGGACTAACACACACGAAAAACTGGAAAATCGCCTAATTCCTATTGCGCCGCCAATACAATGCTCCTAAACCCCTCTAAAGCGCCGCCAGGGCTACTAGAGTCTTTCCCCATGTCGTTACAGACTCTACAATGGAAGAATACAAGAAATTTCAACACGGCCCCCGGCACCTAAAAAATCATGTGGGCTAACACACACGAAAAACTTGCAAAATTGCCTAATTCCTATTGCGTCGCCAATAAAATTCTCCTGAACCCCTCTAAAGCCCCGCCAGAGCTACTGGAGTCGTTCCCTAGGTCATTACAGACGCTACTATTGATGAATCCAAGAAAATTCGACGCGGACCCCAGCACCTAAAAAATCCGTGGGCTAACACACACAAAAAACTTGCAAAATCGCCTAATTCCTATTACGTCGCCAATAAAATGCTCCTGAGCCCCTCTAAAGCGCCGCCGGGGCTACTGGAGTTGTTCCCCAGTTCGTAACGGACGCTACAATGGAAGAATCCAACAAAATTCGTCCCGCACCCCCAATACCTAAAAAATCCGTCGACTAACACACACAAAAAACTGGCAAAATCGCTTAATTCCTATTGCATCGCCAATAAAATGTTTCTAAACCCCTCTATAGCACCTCCGGGGCTACTGGAGTCGTTCCCAGGTCGTTACGGAAGATAGTATAGAATAATCCAAAAAATATTTGACCCGGACCCCCGGCACCTAAAATATCCGTGGGCTAACACACACAAAAAAGTGGCAAAATTGCTTAATTCCTATTGCGCTGCCAATAAAATGTTCCTAAACCCCTCTAAAGCGCCGTCGGGACTACTGGAGTCGTTTCCCAGGTCGTTACGGACGCTACTATGGAAGAATCCAAGAAACTTTAACCCGGACCCACGGCACGTAAAAAATCCCTGGGCTAACACACACGAAAAACTGGCAAAATCGCCTAATTCCTATTGCGTCTCAAATAAAATGCTCCTAAATCCCTCTAAAGCACCGCCGGGGCTACTGGATTCATTTCCAGGTCCTTACGGATGCTAATATGGAAGAATCCAAGAAAATTCGACCCAGACCTCCAGAACCGAAAAATTCCGTGGGCTAACACACACGAAAAACTGGCAAAATCGCCTAATTCCGATTGCGTCGCCAATAAAATATTCCTAAACCCCTCTATAGCACCTATGGGGCTACTGGAGTCGTTCCCCAGGTCGTTACGGATGCTACTATAGAATAATCCAAAAAAATTTGACCCGGACCCCCGGCTCCTTAAATATCCGTGGGCTAACACACACAAAAAAGTGGTAAAATTGCTTAATTCCTATTGCGCCGCCAATTAAATGCTCCTAAACCCCTCTAAAGCGCCGCCGGGACTACTAAAGTCATTTCCCAGGTCGTTACGGACGCTACTATGGAAGAATCCAAGAAATATTTTACCCGGACCCCCGGCACCTAAAAATTCCGTGGGCTAACACACACGAAAAACTGGCAAAATCACCTAATTTCGATTGCGTCACCAATAAAATACTCCAGAACCCCTCTAAAGAGCCGCCAGGACTACTGGAGTCGTTCCCCAGGTCGTTACGGATGCTACTATAGAAGAATCCAAGAAACTTCGACCGCACCCCAACACCTAAAAAATCCGTGGACTAACATACACGAAAAACTGGAAAATCGCCTAATTCCTATTGCGTCGCCAATAAAATGCTCCAGAACCCCTCTAAAGAGCTGCTAGGGCACTAGAGTCTTTCCCCATGTCGTTACAGACGCTACTATTGAAGAATACAAGAAATTTCGACTCGGACCCTCGGCACCTAAAAAATCTGTGGGCTAACACACACGAAAAACTGGCAAAATTGCCTAATTCCTATTGCGTCGCAAATAAAATGCTCCTAAACCTCTCTATAGCACCTATGGGGCTACTGGAGTCGTTCCCCAGGTCGTTACGGATGCTACTATAGAATAATCCAAAAAAATTTGACCCCGGATCCCTAGCACCTAAAATATCTGTGGGCTAACAGACACGAAAAAGTGGCAAAATTGCTTAATTCCTATTGCGCCGCCAATAAAATGCTCCTAAACCTCACTATAGCACCGTCGGAGCTACTGAAGTCCTTTCCCAGGTCGTTACGGATGCTACTATGGAAGAATCCAATAAAATTTGACCCGGAACCCCGGCACCTAAAAAATCCGTGGGCTAACACACACGAAAAACTGGCAAAATCGCCTAATTCCTATTGCGTCGCCAATAAAATGCAACTAAAACCCTCTAAAGCGCCGCCGAGGCTACTAGAGTCGTTTCCCAAGTCGTTACGAACCCTACTATGGAAGAATCTAAGAAAATTCGACCCGACCCCTGGCACCTAAAATATCCGTGGGCTAACACACACGAACAAGTGGCAAAATTGCCTAATTCCTATCGCGTCGCCAATAAAATGCTCCTAAACCCCTCTAAAGAGCCGCCAGGGCTACCGGAGTCGTTCCCCAGGTCGTTACAGACGCTACTATGGAAGAATACAAGAAAATTCGACTCGGACCCCCGGCACCTAAAAAATCCTTGGGCTAACATACACGAAAAACTGGCAAAATTGCCTAATTCCTATTGCGTCGCAAATAAAATGCTCCTAAACCCCTCTATTGCACCACCGGGGCTACTGGAGTCGTTCCCCAGGTCGTTACGGACGCTACTACGGAAGAAATCAAGAAAATTCGACCCAGAACCCCGACACCTAAAAATTTGTGGGTTAACACACACGAAAAATTGGCAAAATCGCCTAATTAATATTGCGTCGCCAATAAAATGCTCCTAAACCCCTCTAAAGCGCCGCCGGGGCTACTGGAGTCATTTCCCAGGTCGTTACAGACGCTACTATGGAAGAATCCAAGAAATATTTTACCCGGACCCCCGGCACCTAAAAATTCCATGGGCTAACACACACGAAAAACTGGCAAAATCGCCTAATTCCGATTGCGTCACCAATAAAATACTCCAGAACCCCTCTAAAGAGCCGCCAGGGCTACTGGAGTCATTCCCCAGGTCGTTACGGACGCTATTATGGAAGAATCTAAGAAAATTCGACTCAGACCCCCGGAACCTAAAAATTCTGTGGGCTAACACACACGAAAAACTGGCAAAATCGCCTAATTCCGATTGCGTCGCTAATAAAATGTTCCTAAACCTCTCTATAGCACCTATCGGGCTACTGGAGTCGTTCCCCAGGTCGTTACGGATGCTACTATAGAATAATCCAAAAAAATTTGACCCCGGATCCCTAGCACCTAAAATATCTGTGGGCTAACAGACACGAAAAAGTGGCAAAATTGCTTAATTCCTATTGCGCCGGCAATAAAATGCTCCTAAACCTCTCTATAGCACCGTCGGAGCTACTGAAGTCCTTTCCCAGGTCGTTACGGATGCTACTATGGAAGAATCCAATAAAATTTGACCCGGAACCCCGACACCTAAAAAATCCGTGGGCTAACACACACGAAAAACTGGCAAAATCGCCTAATTCCTATTGCGTCGCCAATAAAATGCAACTAAAACCCTCTAAAGCGCCGCCGAGGCTACTGGAGTCGTTTCCCAAGTCGTTACGAACCCTACTATGGAAGAATCTAAGAAAATTCGACCCGACCCCCGGCACCTAAAATATCCGTGGGCTAACACACACGAACAAGTGGCAAAATTGCCTAATTCCTATCGCGTCGCCAATAAAATGCTCCTAAACCCCTCTAAAGAGCCGCCAGGGCTACCGGAGTCGTTCCCCAGGTCGTTACAGACGCTACTATGGAAGAATACAAGAAAATTCGACTCGGACCCCCGGCACCTAAAAAATCCTTGGGCTAACACACACGAAAAACTGGCAAAATTGCCTAATTCCTATTGCGTCGCAAATAAAATGCTCCTAAACCCCTCTATTGCACCACCGGGGCTACTGGAGTCGTTCCCCAGGTCGTTACGGACGCTACTATGGAAGAAATCAAGAAAATTCGACCCAGAACCCCGACACCTAAAAATTTGTGGGTTAACACACACGAAAAATTGGCAAAATCGCCTAATTAATATTGCGTCGCCAATAAAATGCTCCTAAACCCCTCTAAAGCGCCGCCGGGGCTACTGGAGTCATTTCCCAGGTCGTTACAGACGCTACTATGGAAGAATCCAAGAAATATTTTACCCGGACCCCCGGCACCTAAAAATTCCATGGGCTAACACACACGAAAAACTGGCAAAATCGCCTAATTCCGATTGCGTCACCAATAAAATACTCTAGAACCCCTCTAAAGAGCCGCCAGGGCTACTTGAGTCGTTCCCCAGGTCGTTACGGACGCTACTATGGAAGAATCCAAGAAAATTCAACCCGCACCCCCAACACCTAAAAAATCCGTGGACTAACACACACGAAAAACTGGAAAATCGCCTAATTCCTATTGCGTCGCCAATAAAATGCTCCAGAACCCCTCTAAAGAGCCGCCAGGGCTACTAGAGTCTTTCCCCATGTCGTTACAGATGCTAATATGGAAAAATACAAGAAAATTCGACTCAGACCCCCGGCAGCTAAAAAATCCTTGGGCTAACACACACGAAAAACTGGCAAAATTGCCTAATTCCTATTGCGTCGCAAATAAAATGCTCCTAAACCCCTCTATTGCACCACCGGGGCTACTGTAGTCGTTCCCCAGGTCGTTACGGATGCTACTATGGAAGAAATAAAGAAAATTCGACCCAGACCCCTGGCACCTAAAAATTCCTGGGTTAACACACACGAAAAATAGACAAAATCGCCTAATTAATATTGCGTCGCCAATAAAATGCTCTTAAACCCCTCTATAGCGCCGCCGGGGCTACTGGAGTCGTTCCCCAGGTCGTAACGGACGCTACTATGGAAGAATACAAGAAAATTCGACTCATACCCCCTGGCACCTAAAAATACGTGGGTTAACACACACGAAAAATTGACAAAATCGCCTAATTAATATTGCGTCGCTAATAAAATGCTTCTAAACCCCTCTAAAGCGCCGCCGGGGCTACTGGAGTCGTTCCCTAGGTCGTTACGGATGCTACTATGGAAAAATCCAAGAAAATTTGACACGAACCTCCGGCACCTAAAAAATCTGTGGGCTAACACACAGGAAAAACTGGATAAAATCCCATAATTCCTTTTGCGTCGCTAATAAAATGCTCCTAAACCCCTCTATAGCACCTCCGGGGCTACTGGAGTCATTCCCCAGGTCGTTACGGACGCTACTATGGAAAAATCCACGAAACTTTGACCCGGACCCCCGTCACCTAAAATATCTGTGGGCTAACACACACGAAAAAATGGGAAAATTATTTAATTTCTATTGCGCCGCCAATAAAATGCTCCTAAACCCCTCTAAAGCGCCGCCGGGGCTACTGGAGTCGTTCCCCAAGTTGTTACGGATGCTAATATGGAAGAATTCAAGAAATTTTGACCCGGACCCCCTTCACCTAAAAAGTCTGTGGGCTAACACACAAGAAATACAGGCAAAATTGCCTAATTCCTATTGCGTCTCAAAACAAATGCTCCTAAACCCCTCTAAATCGCCGTCGGGGCTACTCGATTCGTTCCCCAAGTGGTTACGGATGCTACTGTGGAAGAATCCAAGAAATTTTGACCCGCACCCCCGGCACCTAAAAATTCCGTGGGCTTACACACACGAAAAACTGGCAAAATCGCCTAATTCCTATTGCGTCGCCAATAAAATGCTCCTAAGCCCCACTATATCATCGCCGGGGCTATTTGAGTCGTTCCCCAGGTCGTTACGGACACTACTATGGAAGAATTTAAGAAATTTTGACCCAAACCACCGGCACCTAAAAAATCTGTGGGTTAAAACAAAAGAAAAACTGGCAAAATCGCCTAATTCCTATTGCATCGCCAATAAAATGCTCCTAAACCCCTCTATAGCACCACCAGGGCTACTGGAGTCGTTCCCCAGGTCGTTACGGACACTACTATAGTAGAATCCAAGAAAATTTGACTCGGACCCCTGGCACCTAAAAAATCTGTGGGCTAACACACACGAAAAACTGGCAAAATCGCCTAATTCCTATTTCGTCGCCAATAAAATGCTCCTAAACCCATCTAAAGCCTCGCCGGGGCTACTGGATTCGTTTCCCAGGTCGTTACGGATGCTACTATTGAAGAATCCAAGAAAATTTGACACGGCCCCCGGCACCTAAAAAATCCGACGGTTAACACACACGAAAAACTGGCAAAATCTCCTAATTCCTATTACGTCGCCAATAAAATGCTCCTAAATCCCTCTATAGCATAGCCAGGGCTTTTGGAGTCGTTCCCCAGGTCGTTATTGATGCTACTATGGAAGAATCCAAGAAAATTCGACCCGGAACACCGGCACCTAAAAAATCCCTACGCTAATACACACGAAAAACTGGCAAAATTGCCTAATTCCTATTGCGCCGCTAATAAAATGCTCCTAAACCACTCTAAAGCACCGCCGGGGCTACTGGAGTCGTTCCTCAGGTCTTTACGGACACTACTATGGAAAAATCCAAGTAACTTTGACCCGAACCCCCGGCACCCAAAAATTTCGTGGGTTAACACACACGAAAAACTGGCAAAATCCCCTAATTCCTATTGCGTCGCTAATAAAATGCTCCTAAACCCATCTATAGAACCTCTGGGGCTACTGGAGTTATTCCCCAGGTCGTTACGGATGCTACTATGGAAGAATCCAAGAAAATTTGACCCGGACCCCCGGAACCTAAAATATCCGTGGGCTAACACACACGAAAAAATGGCAAAATTTCTTAATTCCTATTGCGCCGCCAATAAAATGCTTCTAAACCCCTCTAAAGCGCCGCCGGGGCTACTAGAGTCATTCTCCAAGTCGTTACGAATGCTACTATGGAAGAATTCAAGAAATTTTGACCCAGACCCCCTTCACCTAAAATATCTGTGGGCTAAAACACAAGAAATACTGGCAAAATTGCCTAATTCCTATTGTGTCCCCAATAAAATGCTCCTAAACCCCTCTATTGCACCGCCGGGGCTACTGTAGTCATTCCCTAGGTCGTTACGGACGCTACTATGGAAGAATACAAGAAAATTCGACGCGGACCCCCGACACCAAAACAATTTGTGGGCTAACACACACGAAAAACTGGCAAAATCACCTAATTCCTATTGTGTCGCAAATAAAATGATCCTAAACCCCTCTAAAGCGCCGCCGGGGCTACTGGAGTATTCCCCAGGTCGTTACAGATGCTACTCTGGAAGAAATTCTGTGGGCTAACATACACGAAAAACTGGCAAAATCGCCTAATTCCTATTGCGTCGCCAATAAAATGCTCCTAAACCCCTCTATAGCACCGCCGGGGCTACTGGAGTCTTTCCCAAGGTCGTTATGGACGCTACTATGGAAGAATCCAAAAAATTTTGACCCGGACCCCCGGCACCTAAAAAATCTGTGGGCTAACACATACGAAAAACTGGCAAAATCGCCTAATTTCTATTGCGTCTCCAATAAAATGCTCCTATACCCCTCTAAAGCGCCGCCGGGGCTACTGGAGTCATTCCCAGGTCGTTACGGACGCTACTATGGAAGAATCCAAGAAAATTTGACCTGGACCCCCATCACCTAAAAAATCCGTGGGCTAACACATACGAAAAACTAGCAAAATCTCCTAATTCCTATTGTGTCGCCAATAAAATGCTTCTAAACTCCTCTATAGTACCGTTGGGGCTCCTGGAGTCATTCTCCAGGTCGTTACGGATGCTACTATGGAAAAACTAAAGAAAATTCGACCCGCACCCCCGGCACCTAAAAAATCCGTGGGCTAACACACACGAAAAACTAGCAAAATCGCCTAATTCCTATTGCGTAGCCAACAAAATGCTCTTAAACCCCTCTAAAGTGCCGCCGAGGCTACTAGAGTCTCTCTCCAGGTCGTTACGGATGCTAATATGGAAGAATCCAAGAAAATTCGACCCGGACCCCCGTACCTAAAATATCTGTGGGCTAACACACACGAAAAATTGGCAAAATTGCCTAAATCCTATTGCGCCACCAATAAAATGCTCCTAAACCCTTCTATAGAGCCGTCGGGGCTACTGCAGTCGTTCCCCAGGTCGTTACAGATGCTATAATGAAAGACTCCAAGAAAATTTGACCCGAACCCCCGGCACCTAAAAAATCTGTGGGTTAACACACACGAAAAACTTGCAAAATCTCCTAATTCCTATTGCGTCGCCAATAAAATGCTCCTAAGTCCCTCTATAGCACCACCGGGGCTACTAGAGTCATTCCCCAGGTCGTTACGGATGCTACTATGGAAGAATCCAAGAAAATTCGACCCAGACCCCCGACACCTAAAAAATCTGTGGGCTAACACACACGAAAAACTGGCAAAATCCCCTAATTCCTATTGTGTCGCCAATAAAATGCTCCTAAACCCCTCTATAGCACCTCCGGGGCTACTCGAGTCATTCCCCATGTCGTGAAGGACGCTACTATGGAAGAATTCAAGAACATTTGACACGGCCCCCCAGCACCTAAAATATATGTGGGCTAACACACACGAAAAAGTGGCAAAATTGCTTAATTCCTATTGCGCCGCCAATAAAATGCTCCTAAACCCCTCTAAAGCGCCGCCGAGGCTACTGGAGTCATTCCCCAGGTTATTACGGATGCTACTCTGGAAGAAATCAAGAAAATTCGACCCAGACCCCCGGCATCTAAAAATTCAGTGGGCTAACACACACGAAAAACTGGCAAAATCAACTAATTCCTATTGCGTCGCCAATAAAATGCTCCAAAACCCCTCTATAGCACAACCGGGGCTACTGGAGTCTTTCCCCAGGTCGTTACGAACGCTACTATGGAAGAATCCAAGAAAATTTGACCCGAAGCCCCGGCACCTAAAAAATCCATGGGTTAACACACACGAAAAACTGGAAAAATCACCTAATTCCTATTACGTCGCCAATAAAATGCTCCTAAATCCCTCTATAGCGCCGCCGGGCTACTGGAATCGTTCCCCAGGTCGTTATGGACGCTACTATGGAAGAATATAAGAAAATTTGACCTGGACCCTAGCACCTAAAAAATCCGTGGGCTAACACACACGAAAAACTAGCAAAATCGCCTAATTCCTATTGCGTCTCCTATAAAATGCTCCTATACCCCTCTAAAGCGCTGCCGGGGCTACTGGAGTCGTTCCCCAGGTCGTTACGGACGCTACTATAGAAGAATCCAAGAAAATTCTACCCGGACCCCCGGCACCTAAAAAATCCGTGGGCTAACACAAACGAAAAACTTGCAAAATCTCCTAATTCATATAACGTCGTCAATAAAATGCTCCTAAATCCATCTATAGCACCGCCAGGGCTACTCGAGTCATTCCCCATGTCGTTATTGTTGCTACTATGGAAGAATACAAGAATATTCGACCCGAAACACCGGCACCTAAAAAATCCTTACGCTAATACATACGAAAAACGAGCAAAATTGCCTAATTCCTATTGTGCCGCTAATAAAATGCTCCTGAACCACTCTAAAGCATCGTCGGGGCTACTGGAGTCGTTCCCCAGGTCGTTACGGACGCTACTATGGAAAAATCCAAGAAACGTTGACCCGAACCCCCGGCACCCAAAAATTCGTGGGTTAACACACAAGAAATACTGGCAAAATTGCCTAATTTCTATTGCGTCGCCAATAAAATGCTCCTAAACCACTCTATAGCGTCGTTGGGGCTACTGGAGTCATTACCCAGGTCGTTACGGACGCTACTATGGAATAATACAAGAAAATTCGACGCGGACCCCCGACACCAAAATAATCCGTGGGCTAACACACACGAAAAACTGGCAAAATCGCCTAATTCCTATTGCGTCGCAAATAAAATGATCCTAAACCTCTCTAAAGCGCCGCCGGGGCTACTGGAGTCATTCCCCATATCGTTACGGACGCTACTCTAGAATAAATCAAGAAAATTCGACCCAGACCCCCGGCATCTAAAAATTCAGTGGGCTAACACACACGAAAAACTGGCAAAATCGCCTAATTCCTATTGCGTCGCCAATAAAATGCTCCTAAATCCCTCTATAGCACCGCCAGGGCTACTGGAGTCTTTTCCCAGGTCGTTACGAATGCTACTATGGAAGAATCCAAGAAAATTCGACCCGGACCCCCGGCACCTAAAAATTCCGTGGGCTAACACACACGAAAAACTGGCAAAATCGCCTAATTTCTATTATATCGCTAATAAAATACTTCTGAACCCCTCTAAAGCACCGCCGGGGCTACTGGAGTCGTTCCCCAGGTCGTTACGGATGCTACTATGTAAGAATTCAAGAAAATTTGATCCGGACCCCCAACACCTAAAAAATCTGTGGACTAACACACACGAAAAACTAAAAAATCGCCTAATTCGTATTACGTCGCCAATAAAATGCTCCTAAACCCCTCTAAAGAGCCGCCAGGGCTACTGGAGTCGTTCCTCAGGTCGTTACGGATGCTACTATGGAAGAATCCAAGAAAATTTGACCCGCACCACCAACACCTAAAAAATCTGTGGACTAACACACACGAAAAACTAGAAAATCGCCTAATTCCTATTGTGTCGCCATAAAAATGCTCCTAAACCCTCTAAAGAGCCGCCATGGCTACTGGAGTCGTTCCCCATGTCGTTACGGACGCTACTATGGAAGAATCCAAGAAAATTCGACCCGGACCCCCGACATCTAAAAAATCTGTGGGCTAACACACATGAAAAACTGGCAAAATCGCCTAATTTCTGTTGTGTCTCCAATAAAATGCTCCTATACCCCTCTAAAGCACCGCCTGGGCTACTAGAGTCATTCCCAGGTCGTTACGGACGCTACTATGGAAGAATCCAAGAAAATATGACCTAGACCCCCGGCACCTAAAAAATCTGTGGCTAACACACACGAAAAACCTGCAAAATCTCCTAATTCCTATTGCGTCGCCAATAAAATGCTCCTAAATCCTTCTATAGCACCAAAAGGGCTACTCGAGTCGTTCCCCAGGTCGTTATGGATGCTACTATGGAAATATCTAAAAACTTTGACCCGAACCCCCGGCACACTAAAAATTCGTGGGTTAACACACACCAAAAACTGGTAAAATCCCCTAATTCTTATTGCGTCGCTAATAAAATGCTCCTAAATCACTCTATAGCACCGCCAGGGCTACTGGAGTCTTTCCCTAGGTCGTTACGAACGCTACTATGGAATAATCCAAGAAAATTTGACCCGAACCCTCGGCACCTAAAAAATCCGTGGGTTAACACACACGAAAAACTGGCAAAATTGCCTAATTCCTATTGCATCTCCAATAAAATGCTCCTGAACCCTTCTAAAGCGCCGCTGGGGCTACTGGAGTCGTTCCCCAGGTCGTGACGGATGTGACTATGAAGAATCCAAGAAATTTTGACCCGAACCCCCGCACCGTCGAGGCTACTGGAGTCGTTCTCCAGGTCATTACGGATGCTACTATGGAATAAATCAAGAAAATTCGACCCGCACCCCCGACACCTAAAAAGTCTGTGGGTTAACACACACGAAAAATTTGCAAAATCTCCTAATTCCTATTGTGTTGCTAATAAAATGCTCCTAAACCTCTCTATAGCTCCGTTGGGGCTACTGGAGTCATTCCCAGGTTGTTACAGACGCTACTATGGAAGAATGGAAGAAATTTTGACCCGTACCCCTGGAACCTAAAAATTCCGCGGGCTAACACATACGAAAAACTGGCAAAATCGCCTAATTCCTATTGTGTCGCCAATAATATGCTCCTAAACCCCTCTATAGCGCTGCCGGAGCTACTGGAGTCGTTCCCCAGGTCGTTACGGACGCAACTATGGAAGAATCCAAGAAATTTCGACACGGACCCCTGGCACCTAAAAAATTCGTGGGTTAACACACACGAAACACTGGCAAAATTGCCTAATTCTATTGCGTCGCCAATAAAATGCTCCTAAACCCCTCTATAGTACAACCGGGGCTACTGCAGTCGTACCACAGGTCGTTACGGACGCTACTATGGAAGAATCCGAAAATTTCGACCCGAACCCTCGACACCTAAAAAATCCTTACGCTAATACACATGAAAAACTGGCAAAATTGCCTAATTCCTATTGCGTCTCCAATAAAATGCTCCTAAACCCCTCTATAGCGCCGCCGAGGCTACTAGAGTCGTTCCCCAGGTTGTTACGGACGCTACTATGGAAGAATGGAAGAATGGAAGAAAATTTGACCCGAATCCCCAGCACCTAAAAAATTCGTGGGTTAACACACACGAAAAACTAGCAAAATCGCCTAATTCCTTTTGCGTCGACAATAAAATGCTCTTAAACCTCTCTAAAGTTCCGTCGGGGCTTTTGGAGTCTTTCCCCAGGTCGTTACGGACGCTACTATGGAAGAATGGAAGAAAATTCGACACGTACCTCCGGCACCTAAAAAATTCGCGGGCTAACACACACGAAAAACTGGCAAAATCGCCTAATTCCCATTGCGTCGCCAATAAAATGCTGCTAAACTACTCTAAAGCGCCGCCGGGGCTACTGGAGTCGTTCCCAGGTCATTACGGAAGCTACTATAGAAGTATCCAAGAAATTTTGATCCGGACCCCAAATACCTTAAAAATCCGTGGGCTAACACACACGAAAATCTGGCAAAATCGCCTAATTCCTATTGCCTCACCAATTCAATGCTTCTAAACCCCTCTATAGCGCCGCCGGGGCTACTGGAGTCGTTCCCAAGTCATTACAGACGCTACTATGGAAGAATCAGAGAAAATTCAACCCGGACCCCTGGCACCTAAAAAATCCTTATGCTAATACACACGAAAAACTAGCAAAATTGCCTAATTTCTATTACGTCTCTAATAAAATACTTCTAAACCCCTCTATACCACCGCCGAAGCTACTGGAGTCGTTCCCCAGGTTGTTACGGACACTACTATTGAAGAATCTAAGAAAATTTGACCTGGACCCCCGGCACTTAAAAAATCTGTGGGCTAACACACACGAAAAACTGGCAAAATCACCTAATTCCAATTGTGTCGCCAATAAAATGCTCCTAAACCTTTCTATAGCGCCGTCGGGGCTACTGGAGTCTTTTCCCAGGTCGTTACGGACGCTACTATGGAAGAATGGAAGAAAATTCGACCCGTACCCCCAGCACCTAAAAAATCCACGGGCTAACACACACTAAAAACTAGCAAAATCGCCTAATTCCTATTGCGTTTCTAATAAAATGCTCCTAAACCCCTCTAAAGCACCGCCGGGGCTACTAGAGTCGTTCCCTAGGTCGTTACGTACGCTACTATGGAAGAATCCAAGAAAATCTGACTTGGACCCCCGATACCTAAAATATTTGTGGGCTAACACACACGAAAAACTGGCAAAATTGCCTAATTCCTATTGCATCGCTAATAAAATGCTCTTAAACCTCTCTAAAGCGTCGCTGGGGCTACTGGAGTCGTTCCCCAGGTCGTTACGAACGCTACTATGGAAGAATGCAAGAAATTTTGACACGGACCCCCGGCTCCTAAAAAATATATGGGATAACACACACGAAAAACTGGCAAAATCGCCTAATTCCTATTGCGTCACCAACAAAATGCTCCTAAACCCCTATATAGCGCCGCCGGGGCTACTGGAGTCGTTCCCCAGGTCGTTAGGGATGCTACTATGGAAGAATGGAAGAGAATTCGACCCGAACCCCCGGCACCTAAAAAATCCATGGGCTAACGCACACGAAAAACTGGTAAAATTGCCTAATTCCTATTGCGTCGCCAATAAAATGCTTCTAAACCCCTCTATAGCGCCACCGGGGCTACTGGTGTCCTTCCCCAGGTCATTATAGACGCTACTATGGAAGAATCCAAGAAAATTCGACCTGAACCCCCGGCACCTAAATAATCCGTGGGCTAACACACATGAAAAACTTGCAAAATCGCCTAATTTCTATTGCGTCTCCAATAAAATGCTCCTAAACCCCACTAAAGCATCGCCGGGTCTACTGGAGTCATTCCCCAGGTCCTTACGGATGCTAGTTTGGAAGAATCCAAGAAAATTTGACCCGGACCCCCGGCACCTAAAAAATCCGTGGGCTAACATACACAAAAAACTGGCAAAATCTCCTAATTCCTATTGCGTCGCCAAAAAAATGCTCCTAAACCCCTCTATAGTACCGCCAGGTCTACTGTAGTCGTTCCCCAGGTCGTTACGGACGCTACTATGGAAGAATTCAAGAAAATTCGACCCGGACCTTCGGCACCTAAAAAATCCTTACGCTAATACACACGAAAAACTGGCAAAATTGCCTAATTCCTATTGCGTCTCCAATAAAATGCTCCTAAACCCCTCTATAGCGCATCCGGCGCTACTGGAGTCATTACCTAGGTCGTTACAGATGCTACTTTGGAAGAGTCCAAGAAATTTCGACACGGACCCCGGGCACGTAAAAAATCTGTGGGCTAACACACACGAAAAACTAGCAAAATCGCCTAATTACTATTGCATCTCTAATAAAATGCTCCTAAGCCCCTCTAAAGCGCCGCCGGGGCTACTGGAGTCATTCCACAGGTCTTTACGGACGCTACTATGGAAGAATCCAAGAATATTTGACCCGGACCCCCGGCACCTAAAATATCAGTGGGCTAACACACACGAACAAGTGGCAAAATTGCCTAATTCCTATTGCGTCGGCAATAAAATGCTTCTAAACCCCTCTAAAGCGCCATCGGGGCTATTGGAGTCGTTCACCCAGGTTGTTACAGACGCTATTATTGAATAATCCAAGAAAATTCGACCCGCACCCCCGACACCTGAAAATTCCATGGACTAACACACACGAAAAACTTGCAAAATCACTTAATTCCTATTGTGTCGCCAATAAAATGCTCCTAAACCCCTCTATAGCACCACCGGTGCTACTGGAGTCGTTCCCCAGGTCATTACGGATGCTACTATGGAAGAATCTAAGAAAATTTGACTAGGACCCCAGGCACCTAAAATATCTGTGGGCTAACACACGAAAAAGTGGCAAAATTGTCTAATTCCTATTTCGTCGCCAATAAAATGCTCCTAAACCCCTCTAAAGCGCCACTAGGGCTATTGGAGTCAATCCCCAGGTCGTTACGGACACTACTATGAAAGAATCCAAGAAAATTTAACCCGAACCCCTGGCACCTTACAAATATGTGGGCTAATGCACACGAAAAACTGGAAAAATCGCCTAATTCCTATTGTGTCACCAATAAAATGCTCCTAAACCCCTCTATAGCACCGCATAGGCTACTAGAGTCGTTCCCCAGGTCGCTACGGATGCTACTATTGATGAATACAAGAAAAGTCGACCCGTACCCCCGGCACCTAAAAAATTCTATGGGCTAACACACAAAAAACTAGCAAAATTGCCTAATTCCTATTGCGTCGCCAATAAAATGCTCCTAAACCCCTCTATAGTGCCGCTGGGGCTACAGGAGTCGTTCCGCAGGTTGTTACGGACTCTACTATGGAAGAATCCAAGAAAATTCAACCAGGACCCCTAATAGTTAAAAAATCCGTGGGCTAACACACACGAAAAACTGGCAAAATTGCCTAATTCCTATTGCGTCTCTAATAAAATGCTCCTAAACCCCTCTATGGCACCGCCGGGGCTACTGGAGTCATTCCCCATGTTGTTACGGACGCTAATATTGAATAATCTAAGAAAATTTGACCCGGACCCCCGGCACCTAAAAAATCTGTAGGCTAACACACACGAAAAACTTGCAAAATCGCATAATTCCTATTGCGCCGCCAATAAAATGCTCCTAAACCCCTATATAGCGCCACCGGGGCTACTGGAGACGTTCCCTAGGTCGTTACGGACACTACTATAGAAGAATCCAAGAAAATTCGACCCGGACTCCCGGCACCAAAAAAATCTGTGGGTTAACACACACGAAAAACTAGCAAAATTGCCTAATTCCTATTGCATCGCCAATAAAATGCTCCTGAACCTTTCTAAAGCGCCGTCGGGGCTATTGGAGTTGTTCCCCAGGTCGTTACGGATGCTACAAATGGAAAAATCCAAGAAATTTAGTCACACACAAAAAACTGGCAAAATCTGTGTGCTAACACACACGAAAAACAAATGGAAAAATTCGTGTGCTAACACACACGAAAAATTGGAAAAATCACCTAATTCCTATTTTGTCGCCAAAAAAATGCTCCTAAACCCCTCTATAGTGCCGCCAGGGCTACTAGAGTCGTTCCCCATGTCGTTACGGACGCTACTATGTTGGAATCCAAGAAAATTCAAACCGGACCCCCGACACCTAAAAAATCTGTGGGCTAACACACATGAAAAACTGGAAAAATCACCTAATTTCTATTGCGTTGCCAATAAAATTCTCCTGAACCCCTCTATAGCACCGCCGGGGCTACTGGAGTCGTTCTCCAGGTCGTTACGGACGCTATTATGGAAGAATACAAGAAAATTCGACCCGGACCCCCAGCACCTAAAAAATCCGTAGGCTAACACAAATGAAAAACTGGCAAAATTGCCTAATTCCAATTGCAGTGCCAATAAAATGCTCCAGAACCCCTCTAAAGAGCCGCCAGGGCTACTAGAGTCGTTCCCCAAGTCGTTATGGACGCTACTATAGAAGAATCCAAGAAAATTCGACTCGGACCCCCGGCACCTAAAAAATCCGTGGACTAACACACACGAAAAACTGGCAAAATCGCCTAATTCTTATTGCGTCGCCAATAAAATGCTCCTAAACCCCTCTAAAGAGCCGCCAGGGCTACTAGAGTCGTTCCCCAGGTCGTTAAGGACGCTACTATGTAAGAATCCAAGAAAATTTAACCCGGACCCTAGGCACCTAAAAAATTCATGGGCTAACACACATGAAAAACTGGCAAAATCACCTAATTCCTATTGCGTCGCCAATAAAATGCTTCTAAACCCCTCGAAAGCGCCGCCGGGGCTACTGGAGTCGTTCCCCAGGTGGTTACGGACGCTACTATGTAAAAATCCAAGAATATTTGACCCAGACCCCCGACACCTAAAAAATCCATGGGCTAACACACATGAAAAACTGGCAAAATCGCCTAATTCCTATTCTGTTGCCAATAAAATGCTCCTAAACCCCTCTATAGCGCCGCTGAGGCTACTGGAGTCGTTCCCCAGGTCGTTACGGACGCTACAAATGGAAGAATCCAAGAAATTTAGACACGGCCCCTCGACACATAAAAAATTCCTGGGCTAACACACACGAAAAACTGGCAAAATCGCCTAATTCCTATTGCGTCTCAAATAAAATGCTCCTAAACCCCTCTAAAGCGCCGCCGGGGCTACTGGAGTCATTCCCCAGGTCGTTACTACTATGGAAGAATCCAAGAAAATTTAACCCGGACCCTAGGCACCTAAAAAATTCATGGGCTAACACACATGAAAAACTGGCAAAATCACCTAATTCCTATTGCGTCGCCAATAAAATGCTTCTAAACCCCTCGAAAGCGCCGCCGGGGCTACTGGAGTCGTTCCCCAGGTGGTTACGAACGCTACTATGTAAAAATCCAAGAATATTTGACCCGGACCCCCGACACCTAAAAAATCCATGGGCTAACACACATGAAAAACTGGCAAAATCGCCTAATTCCTATTCTGTTGCCAATAAAATGCTCCTAAACCCCTCTATAGCGCCGCCGAGGCTACTGGAGTCGTTCCCCAGGTCGTTACGGATGCTACAAATGGAAGAATCCAAGAAATTTAGACACGGCCCCTCGACACATAAAAAATTCCTGGGCTAACACACACGAAAAACTGGCAAAATCGCCTAATTCCTATTGCGTCTCAAATAAAATGCTCCTAAACCCCTCTAAAGCGCCGCCGGGGCTACTGGAGTCATTCCCCAGGTCGTTACTACTATGGAAGAATCCAAGAAAATTTGACCCGGACCCCCTTCACCTAAAATATCTGTGGCTAACATACATGAAAAACTGGCAAAATCGCCTAATTCCTATTCTATCGCCAATAAAATGCTCCTAAAGCCCTCTATAGTGTCGTCGGAGCTACTGGAGTCGTTCCCTAGGTCGTTACGGACGCTACTATGTAGGAATCCAAGAATATCGAACTAGACCCCCGACACCTAAAAAATCCGTGGGCTAACACAAACGAAAAACTGGCAAAATTGCCTAATTCCTATTGTGTCGCCAATAAAATGCTCCTGAACCCCTCTAAAGTGCCGTCGGAGCTACTGGAGTCATTCCCCAGGTGGTTACGGACACTATTATGGAATAATCCAAGAAAATTTGACCCGAACCCCCGGCACCTAAATAATCCGTGGGTTAATACACATGAAAAACTAGCAAAATCGCCTGATTCCTATTGCGTCGCCAATAAAATACTCCTAAACCTCTCTATAGCACCGTCGGAGCTACTGAAATCGTTCCCCAAGTCGTTATGGATGCTACTATGGAAGAATCTAAGAAAATTCGACCCGGACCCCCGGTTCCAAAAAAATCCGTGGGCTAACACACACGAAAAACTAGCAAAATTCTCTAATTCCTATTGCATCGCCAATAAAATGCTCCTAAACCTCTCTATAGTGCCGTCAGAGCTACTGGAGTCGTTCCCCAGGTCGTTACGGATGCTAATATTGAAGAATCCAAGAAAATTTGACCCGGACCCCCGGCACCTAATAAAACCCGTGGGCTAACACACACGAAAAACTGGCAAAATCGCCTAATTTTTATTGCATCGCAAATAAAATGTTCCTAAACACTCTATAGCACCGCCGGGGCTACTGGAGTCATTCCCCAGGTCATTACGGATGCTACTATGGAAGAATCCAAGAAAATTCAACCCGTACCCCCGGCACCTAATAAAATCCGTGGGCTAACACACACAAAAAACTGGCAAATTCGCCTAATGCCCATTGCGTCGCCAATAAAATGCTCCTAAACCCCTCTATAAAACTTCTGGGGCTACTGGAGTCGTTCCCCAGGTCGTTACGGACGCTACTATAGAAGAATCCCAGAAAATTTGACCCGGACCCCCTGCACCTAAAATATCAGTGGGCTAACACACACGAAAAATTGCCAAAATTGCTTAATTCCGGTTGCGTCGCCAATAAAATGCTCCTAAACCCCTCTTAAGCGCTGCCGGGGCTATTGGAGTCATTTCCCAAGTTGTTACGGACGCTACTATGGAAGAATCCAAGAAACTTTGACCAGCACCCCCGGCACCTAAAAAATCAGTGGACTAACACACACGAAAAACTGGCAAAATTGCTTAATTCCTATCGCGTCGCCAATAAAATGCTCCTGAACCCCTCTAAAGAGCCGCCAGGGCTACTGGAGTCGTTCCCCAGGTCGTTCCGGACGCTACTATGGAAGAATCTAAGAAAATTGGACCCGTACCCCCAGCACCTAAAAAATCTGTAGGCTAACACACACGAAAAACTGGCAAAATCGCCTAATTCATATTGTGTGGCCAATAAAATGCTCCTAAACCCCTCTATAGCGCCGTCGGAGCTACTGGAGTCGTTCCTCAGGTCGTTACGGATGCTACTATGGAAGAATCCAAGAAAATTCGACCCGGACCCCCGGCACCTAATAAAATCCATGGGCTAACACACATGAAAAACTGGCAAAATCGCCTAATTTCTATTGCGTCGCAAACAAAATGCTCCTAAACCCCTCTATAGCGCCGCCGGGGCTACTGGAGTCGTTCCCCAGGTCGTTACGGACGCTACTATGTACGAATTCAAGAAACTTTGATCCGGACCCCCGGCACCTAAAAATCCGTGGGCTAACACACACGAAAAACTAACAAAATCGCCTAATGCCTATTGCGTCGCTAATAAAATGCTCCTAAACCCCTCTATAGCACTTCCGGGGCTACTGGAGTCGTTCCTCAGGTCGTTACGGATGCTACTATAGAAGAATCCAAAACAATTTGACCCAGAACCCCGACACCTAAAATATCTGTGGGCTAACAAACACGAAAAAGTGGCAAAATATCTTAATTCCTATTGCGCCGCCAATAAAATGCTCCTAAACCCCTCTAAAGCGCTTCCGGGACTACAGGAGTCGTTTGCCAGGTCGTTACGAATGCTACTATGGAAGAATCCAAGAAAATTTGACCCGGACCCCCGCCACCTAAAATATCTATGGGCTAACACACACGAACAAGTGGCGAAATTGCCTAATTCCTCTTGCGTCGTCAATAAAATGCTCCTAAACCCCTCTAAAGCGCCACCGGGGCTACTGGAGTCGTTCCCCAGGTCGTTACGGACGCTACAATGGAAGAATCAAGAAAATTCGACCCGCACCCCGACACCTAAAAAATCCACAAACTAACACACACGAAAAACTTGCAAAATCGCTTAATTCCTATCGCATCGCCAATAAAATGCTCCTAAACCTCTCCATAGCCCGTCGGAGCTACTGGAGTCGTTCCCTAGGTCGTTACGGATGCTACTATGGAAGAATCCACGAAAATTCGACCCGGACCCCCGGCACCTAATAAAATCCATGTGCTAACACACACGAAAAACTGGCAAAATCGCCTAATTTCTATTGCGTCGCAAATAAAATGCTCATAAACCTCTCTATAGTGCCGCCGGGGCTACTGGAGTCGTTCCCCAGGTCGTTACGGACGCTACTATGGAAGAATGGAAGAAAATTTGACCCGGACCCCTGGCACCTAAAAAATCCGTGGGCTAACACACACGAAAAACTGCCAAAATCGCCTAATTCCTATTGCGTCGCCAATAAAATGCTCCTATACCCCTCTAAAGCGCCGCCGGGGCTACAGGAGTCGTTCTTCTAGTTGTTACGGATGCTACTATATAAGAATCCAAGAAAATTTGACCCGGACACACGGCACCTAAATAATCCGTAGGCTAACACACACGAAAAACTAGTAAAATCGCCTAATGCCTATTGCGTCGCCAATAAAATGCTCCTAAACCTCACTATAGCACCGTCGGAGCTACTGAAGTCCTTCCCCAGGTCGTTACGGATGCTACTATGGAAGAATCCAAGAAAATTTGACCCGGAACCCCGGCACCTAAAAAATCCGTGGGCTAACACACACGAAAAACTGGCAAAATCGCCTAATTCCTATTGCGTCGCCAATAAAATACTCCTGAAACCCCTCTAAAGCACCGCCGAGGCTACTGGATTCGTTTTCCAAGTCGTTACGAACCCTACTATGGAAGAATCTAAGAAAATTTGACCCGACCCTCGGCACCTAAAATATCCGTGGGCTAACACACACGAACAAGTGGCAAAATTGCCTAATTCCTATCGCGTCGCCAATAAAATGCTCCTAAACCCCTCTAAAGAGCCGCCAGGGCTACCGGAGTCGTTCCCCAGGTCGTTACGGACACTACAATTGAAGAATCCAAGAAAATTCGACACGGACCCCTGGCACGTAAAAAATCTATGGCTAACACACACGAAAAACTGGCAAAATTGCCTAATTCCAATTGCGTCTCCAATAAAATGCTCCTAAACCCCTCTGAAGCACCGCTGGGGCAACTGGATTCATTCCCCAGGTCGTTACGGACGCTACTATTGAATAATCCAAGAAAATTCAACCTGGACCCCAGCACCTAAAATATCTGTGGGCTAACACACACGAAAAAGTGGCAAAATTGCCTAATTCCTATTGCACCGCAATTAAAATACTCCTAAACCCCTCAATAGCACCACCGGGGCTAATGGAGTCGTTCCCCAGGTCGTTACGGACGCTACAATGAAAGAATCCAGGAAATTTCGACACAGCCCCCCGGCACATAAAAAATCTGTGGGTTAACACACACGAAAAACTAGCAAAATTGCCTAATTCCTAGTGCGTCTCAAATAAAATGCTCCTAAACCCCTCTAAAGCGCCTCCGGGGCTACTAGAGTCCTTCCCCAGGTCGTTACGGATGCTACTATGGAAGAAATCAAGAAAATTCGACCCGCACCCCTGGCACCTAAAAATTCTGTGGGCTAACACAAACGAAAAACTTGCAAAATCGCCTAATTCCTATTGCGTCGCCAATAAAATGCTCTTAAAACCCTCTAAAGTGCCGCTGGGTGTACTGGAGTCGTTACCCTGGTCGTTATGGACGCTACTATGGAAGAATCCAAGAAAATTTGACCCGAACCCCCGACACCTAAATAATCCGTGGGTTAACACAAACGAAAAACTAGCAAAATCGCCTAATTTCTATTGCGTCGCCAATAAAATGCTCCTAAACCTCTCTATAGCGCCGTCGGAGCTACTGGAGTCGTTCCCCAGGTTTTTACGGATGCTACTATGGAAGAATCCAAGAAATTTTGACCCGGACCCCCGGCACCTAAAACATCCGTGGTCTAACACACACGAAAAACTAGGAAAATCGCCTAATTCCTATTGCGTCGCCAATAAAATGCTCCTAAACCCCTCTAAAGCACCGCCGGGGCTACTTGAGTCGTTCCCCAGGTCGTTACGGACGCTAATATAGAAGAATCCAAGAAAAATTGACCCGAACCCCTGGCGCATTAAAAATCCATAGGCTAACATACACGAAAAACTAGCAAAATCGCCTAATTCCTATTGCATCGCTAATAAAATACTCCTAAACCCCTCTTAAGTGCTGTCGGGGCTACTGGAGTCGTTCCCCGGGTCGTTACGACGTTACGATGGAAGAATCTAAGAAATTTTGACCCGGACCCCCGGCACCTAAAAAATCCGTGGGCTAACACACACGAAAAACTAGCAAAATCGCCTAATTCCCATTGCGTCGCCAATAAAATGCTCCTAAACCCCTCTAAAGCGCCGCCGGGGCTACTGGAGTTATTGCCCAGGTCGTTATGGATGCTACTATGGAAGAATCCAAGAAAATTCGAATCGGACCCCCGGCACCTAAAATATTCGTGGGCTAACACACACGAAAAAGTGGCAAAATTGCCTAATTCCTAGTGCGTCTCAAAAACAATGCTCCTAAACCCCTCTAAAGCACCTACAGGGCTACTAGAGTCATTCCCTAGGTCGTTACGGACGCTACTATGGAAGAAATCAAGAAAATTCGACCCGCACCCCTGTCACCTAAAAATTCTGTGGGCTAACACACACGAAAAACTTGCAAAATCGCCTAATTCCTATTGCGTCGCCAATAAAATGCTCTTGAAACCCTCTAAAGTGCCGCTGGGGCTACTGGAGTCGTTCCCCTGGTCGTTACGGACGCTACTATGGAAGAATCCAAGAAAATTTGACCCAAAACCCCGACACCTAAATAATCCGTGGGTTAACACAGACGAAAAACTAGCAAAATCGCCTAATTCCTATTGTGTCGCCAATAAAATGCTCCTAAACCTCTCTATAGCGCCGTCGGAGCTACTGGAGTCGTTCCCCAGGTTGTTACGGACGCTACTATGGAAGAATCCAAGAAACTTCGACCCGTACCCCCGGCACCTAAAAAATCCGTGGGCTAACACACACGAAAAACTGGCAAAATTGCCTAATTCTTACTGCGTCGCCAATAAAATGCTCTTAAACCCCTCTAAAGCACCACCAGGGCTACTGGAGTCGTTCCCTAGGTCGTTATAGACGCTAATATAGAAGAATCCAAGAAAAATTTGACCCGGAACCCCGGTGCTTTAAAAATCCGTGGGCTAACACACATGAAAAACTGGCAAAATCGCCTAATTCCTATTGCGTCGCTAATAAAATGCTCCTAAACCCCTCTAAAGCGCCACCGGGGCTACTGGAGTCGTTCCCCAGGTCGTTACGGACGTTACTATTGAAGAATCCAAGAAATTTTGGCCCGGACTCCCGGCATCTAAAAAATCTATGAGCTAACACACACGAAAAACTTGCAAAATTGTCTAATTCATATTGCGTCGCCAATAAAATGCTCTTAAACCCCTTTAAAGCACCGCCAGGGCTACTGGAGTCGTTCCCCAGGTCGTTATGGACGCTAATATAGAAGAATCCAAGAAAAAATTGACCCGAACCCCTGGCGCCTTAAAAATCCATAGGCTAACACACACGAAAAACTGGCAAAATCGCCTAATTCCTATTGCATCGCTAATAAAATACTCCTAAACCCCTTTTAAGCACTGTCGGGGCTACTGGAGTCGTTCCCCAGGTCGTTACGTACGTTAGTATGGAAGAATCTAAGAAATTTTGACCCAGACCCCCGGCACCTAAAAAATCTGTGGGCTAACACACACGAAAAACTAGCAAAATCGCCTAATTCCCATTGCGTCGCCAATAAAATGCTCCTAAACCCCTCTAAAGCGCCGCCGGGGCTACTGGAGTTATTCCCCAGGTTGTTATGGACGCTACTATGGAAGAATCCAAGAAAATTCGACTCGGACCCCCGGCACCTAAAATATTCGTGGGCTAACACATGAAAAAGTGGCAAAATTGCCTAATTCCTAGTGCGTCTCAAAAACAATGCTCCTAAACCCCTTTAAAGCACCTACAGGGCTACGACCCCCGGCACCTAAAATATCCGTGGGCTAACAGACACGAAAAAGTGGCAAAATTGCTTAATTCCTATTGCGCCGCCAATAAAATGCTCCTAAACCTCACTATAGCACCGTCGGAGCTACTGAAGTCCTTCCCCAGGTTGTTACGGATGCTACTATGGAAGAATCCAAGAAAATTTGACCCGGAACCCCGGCACCTAAAAAATCCATGGGCTAACACACACGAAAAACTGGCAAAATCGCCTAATTCCTATTGCGTCGCCAATAAAATGCAACTAAAACCCCTCTAAAGCGCCGCCGAGGCTACTGGAGTCGTTTCCCAAGTCGTTAAGAACCCTACTATGGAAGAATCTAAGAAAATTCGACCCGACCCCCGGCACCTAAAATATCCGTGGGCTAACACACACGAACTAGTGGCAAAATTGCCTAATTCCTATCGCGTCGCCAATAAAATGCTCCTAAACCCCTCTAAAGAGCCGCCAGGGCTACCGGAGTCGTTCCCCAGGTCGTTACAGACGCTACTATGGAAGAATACAAGAAAATTCGACTCGGACCCCCGGCACCTAAAAATTTGTGGGTTAACACACACGAAAAATTGGCAAAATCACCTAATTAATATTGCGTCGCCAATAAAATGCTCCTAAACCCCTCTATATTGCCGCCGGGGCTACTGGAGTCGTTCCCCAGGTCGTTACAGAAGCTACTATAGAAGAATCTAAGAAATTTTGACCCGAACCCCCGGCACCTAAAAAATCTTTGGGCTAACACACACGAAAAACTGGCAAAATTGCCTAATTCCTATTGCGTCGCCAATAAAATACTCCTAAACCCCTCTAAAGCGCCACCGAGGCTACTTGAGTCGTTCCCTTGGTCGTTACGGACGCTACTATTGAAGAATCCAAGAAAATTCAACCCGCACCCCCAACACCTAAAAAATCCGTGGACTAACACACACGAAAAACTAGAAAATCGCCTAATTCCTATTGCGCCGCCAATACAATGCTCCTAAACCCCTCTAAAGCGCCGCCAGGGCTACTAGAGTCTTTCCCCATGTCGTTACAGACTCTACAATGGAAGAATACAAGAAATTTCAACACGGCCCCCGGCACCTAAAAAATCATGTGGGCTAACACACACGAAAAACTTGCAAAATTGCCTAATTCCTATTGCGTCGCCAATAAAATTCTCCTGAACCCCTCTAGAGCCCCGCCAGAGCTACTGGAGTCGTTCCCTAGGTCATTACAGACGCTACTATTGATGAATCCAAGAAAATTCGATGCGGACCCCAACACCTAAAAAATCCGTGGGCTAACACACACAAAAAACTTGCCAAATCGCCTAATTCCTATTACGTCGCCAATAAAATGCTCCTGAGCCCCTCTAAAGCGCCGCCGGGGCTACTGGAGTTGTTCCCCAGTTCGTAACTGACGCTACAATGGAAGAATCCAAGAAAATTCGTCCCGCACCCCCAATACCTAAAAAATCCGTGGACTAACACACACAAAAAACTGGCAAAATCGCTTAATTCCTATTGCATCGCCAATAAAATGTTTCTAAACCCCTCTATAGCACCTCCGGGGCTACTGGAGTCGTTCCCAGGTCGTTACGGAAGATAGTATAGAATAATCCAAAAAAAATTTGACCCGGACCCCCGGCACCTAAAATATCCGTGGGCTAACACACACAAAAAAGTGGCAAAATTGCTTAATTCCTATTGCGCTGCCAATAAAATGTTCCTAAACCCCTCTAAAGCGCCGTCGGGACTACTGGAGTCGTTTCCCAGGTCGTTACGGACGCTACTATGGAAGAATCCAAGAAACTTTAACCCGGACCCATGGCACGTAAAAAATCCCTGGGCTAACACACACGAAAAACTGGCAAAATCGCCTAATTCCTATTGCGTCTCAAATAAAATGCTCCTAAATCCCTCTAAAGCACCGCCGGGGCTACTGGATTCATTTCCAGGTCCTTACGGATGCTACTATGGAAGAATCCAAGAAAATTCGACCCAGACCTCCAGAACCTAAAAATTCCGTGGGCTAACACACACGAAAAACTGGCAAAATCGCCTAATTCCGATTGCGTCGCCAATAAAATATTCCTAAACCCCTCTATAGCACCTATGGGGCTACTGGAGTCGTTCCCCAGGTCGTTACGGATGCTACTATAGAATAATCCAAAAAAATTTGACCCGGACCCCCAACTCCTAAAATATCCGTGGGCTAACACACACGAAAAAGTGGTAAAATTGCTTAATTCCTATTGCGCCGCCAATAAAATACTCCTAAACCCCTCTAAAGCGCCGCCGGGACTACTAAAGTCATTTCCCAGGTCGTTACGGATGCTACTATGGAAGAATCCAAGAAATATTTTACCCGGACCCCCTGCACCTAAAAATTCCGTGGGCTAACACACACGAAAAACTGGCAAAATCACCTAATTTCGATTGCGTCACCAATAAAATACTCCAGAACCCCTCTAAAGAGCCGCCAAGACTACTGGAGTCGTTCCCCAGGTCGTTACGGATGCTACTATAGAAGAATCCAAGAAACTTCGACCGCACCCCAACACCTAAAAAATCCGTGGACTAACACACACGAAAAACTGGAAAATCGCCTAATTCCTATTGCGTCGCCAATAAAATGCTCCAGAACCCCTCTAAAATGCTGCTAGGGCACTAGAGTCTTTCCCCATGTCGTTACAGACGCTACTATTGAAGAATACAAGAAAATTCGACTCGGACCCTCGGCACCTAAAAAATCTGTGGGCTAACACACACGAAAAACTGGCAAAATTGCCTAATTCCTATTGCGTCGCAAATAAAATGCTCCTAAACCCCTCTATTGCACCATCGGGGCTACTGGAGTCGTTCCCCAGGTCGTTACGGACGCTACTATGGAAGAATCCAAGAAAATTCAACCCAGACCCCCGGCACCTAAAAATTCTGTGGGTTAACACACACGAAAAACTGGCAAAATCGCCTAATTCCTATTGCGTCTCCAATAAAATGCTCCTATACCCCTCTAAAGAGCCGCCAGGGCTACTGGAGTCATTCCCCAGGTCGTTACAGACGCTACTATGGAAGAATCCAAGAAAATTCGACCCACACCCCCAACACCTAAAAAATCTGTGGGCTAACACACACGAAAAACTGGCAAAATCACCTAATTCCTATTGCGTCGCTAATAAAATACTTCTAAACCCCTCTAAAGCGCCGTCGGGGCTACTGGAGTCGATCCCCAGGTCGTTACGGACGCTACTATGTAAGAATTCAAGAAAATTTGACCCGGACCCCCAACACCTAAAAAATTAATTGGCTAACACACACGAAAAACTAGAAAATCGCCTAATTCCTATTGCGTCGCTAATAAAATACTCCTAAACCCCTCTAAAGAGCCGCCAGGGCTACTGGAGTCATTCCCCAGGTCGTTACAGACGCTACTATGGAAGAAATCAAGAAAATTCGACCCAGACCCCCGGCACCTAAAAATTCGTGGGTTAACACACACGAAAAATTGGCAAAATCGCCTAATTAATATTGCGTCGCCAATAAAATGCTCCAAAACCCCTCTAAAGCGCCGCCGGGGATACTGTAGTCGTTTCCCAGGTCATTACAGATGATATTATAGAATAATCTAAGAAATTTTGACCCAAACCCCCGGCACCTAAAAAATCTGTGGGCTAACACACACGAAAAACTGGCAAAATTGCCTAATTCCTATTGCGTCGCCAATAAAATACTCTTGAACCCCTATAAAGCGCCGCCGAGGCTACTGGAGTCGTTCCCCAGGTTGTTACGGACGCTACTATGGAAGAATCTAAGAAAATTTGACCCGAACCCCCGGTACCTAAAAAATCTGTGGGCTAACACACATGAAAAACTAGCAAAATTGCTTAATTTCAATTGCGCCGCCAATACAATGCTCCTCAACCCCTCTAAAGCACCGCCGGGACTACTGGAGTCATTTCCCAGGTCGTTACGGATGCTACTATGAAAGAATCCAAGAAAATTTGACCCGAACCCCCGCCACGTAAAAAATCCCTGGGCTAACACATACGAAAAACTTCCAAAATTGCCTAATTCCTATTGCGTCTTAAATAAAATGCTCCTAAACCCCTCTAAAGCGCCACCGGGGCTACTGGAGTCATTCCCCAGGTCGTTACGGATGCTACTATGGAAGATATCAAGAAAATTCAATCCGCACCCCTGGCACTTAAAACAATCGTTGGCTAAAACACACAAAAAACTTGCAAAATTGCCTAATTCCAATTGCGTTGCCAATAAAATGCTCCTGAACCCCTCTAAAGCGCCGCCGGGTCTACTGGAGTCGTTCCTCAGGTTGTTACGGACGCTATTATGGAAGAATCTAAGAAATTTTGACCTGGACCCCCAGCACCTAAAAAATCTGTGGGCTAACACATACGAAAAACTGGCAAAATTGCCTAATTCCTATTGCGTAGCCAATAAAATGCTCCTAAACCCTCTATAGCGCTGCCGGGGCTACTGGAGTCATTCCCCAGGTCGTTACGGACGCTATTATGGAAGAATCTAAGAAAATTCGACTCAGACCCCCGGAACCTAAAAATTCTGTGGGCTAACACACACGAAAAACTGGCAAAATCGCCTAATTCCGATTGCGTCGCTAATAAAATGTTCCTAAACCTCTCTATAGCACCTATGGGGCGACTGGAGTCGTTCCCCAGGTCGTTACGGATGCTACTATAGAATAATCCAAAAAAATTTGACCCCGGATCCCTAGCACCTAAAATATCCGTGGGCTAACAGACACGAAAAAGTGGCAAAATTGCTTAATTCCTATTGCGCCGCCAATAAAATGCTCCTAAACCTCACTATAGCACCGTCGGAGCTACTGAAGTCCTTTCCCAGGTCGTTACGGATGCTACTATGGAAGAATCCAATAAAATTTGACCCGAAACCCCGGCACCTAAAAAATCCGTGGGCTAACACACACGAAAAACTGGCAAAATCGCCTAATTCCTATTGCGTCGCCAATAAAACGCAACTAAAACCCCTCTAAAGTGCCGCCGAGGCTACTGGAGTCGTTTCCCAAGTCGTTACGAACCCTACTATGGAAGAATCTAAGAAAATTCGACCCGACCCCCAGCACCTAAAATATCCGTGGGCTAACACACACGAACAAGTGGCAAAATTGCCTAATTCCTATCGCGTCGCCAATAAAATGCTCCTAAACCCCTCTAAAGAGCCGCCAGGGCGACCGGAGTAGTTCCCCAGGTCGTTACAGACGCTACTATGGAAGAATACAAGAAAATTCGACTCGGACCCCCGGCACCTAAAAAATCCTTGGGCTAACACACATGAAATACTGGCAAAATTGCCTAATTCCTATTGCGTCGCAAATAAAATGCTCCTAAACCCCTCTATTGCACCACCGGGGCTACTGGAGTCGTTCCCCAGGTCGTTACGGACGCTACTATGGAAGAAATCAAGAAAATTCGACCCAGAACCCTGACACCTAAAAATTTGTGGGTTAACACACACGAAAAATTGGCAAAATCGCCTAATTAATATTGCGTCGCCAATAAAATGCTCCTAAACACCTCTAAATCGCCGCCGGGGCTACTGGAGTCATTTCCCAGGTCGTTACGGACGCTACTATGGAAGAATCCAAGAAATATTTTACCCGGACCCCCGGCACCTAAAAATTCCGTGGGCTAACACACACGAAAAAGTGGCAAAATCCCCTAATTCCGATTGCGTCACCAATAAAATACTCCAGAACCCCTCTAAAGAGCCGCCAGGGCTACTTGAGTCGTTCCCCAGGTCGTTACGGACGCTACTATTGAAGAATCCAAGAAAATTCAACCCGCACCCCCAACACCTAAAAAATCCGTGGACTAACACACACGAAAAACTGGAAAATCGCCTAATTCCTATTGCGTCGCCAATAAAATGCTCCAGAACTCCTCTAAAGAGCCGCCAGGGCTACTAGAGTCTTTCCCCATGTCGTTACAGATGCTACTATGGAAAAATACAAGAAAATTCGACTCAGACCCCCGGCACCTAAAAAATCCTTGGGCTAACACACACGAAAAACTGGCAAAATTGCCTAATTCCTATTGCGTCGCAAATAAAATGCTCCTAAACCCCTCTATTGCACCACCGGGGCTACTGTAGTCGTTCCCCAGGTCGTTACGGACGCTACTATGGAAGAAATAAAGAAAATTCGACCCAGACCCCTGGCACCTAAAAATTCCTGGGTTAACACACACGAAAAATTGACAAAATCGCCTAATTAATATTGTGTCGCTAATAAAATGCTCTTAAACCCCTCTATAGCGCCGCCTGGGCTACTGGAGTCGTTCCCCAGGTCGTAACGGACGCTACTATGGAAGAATACAAGAAAATTCGACTCGGACCCCCTGGCACCTAAAAATTCGTGGGTTAACACACACGAAAAATTGACAAAATCGCCTAATTAATATTGCGTCGCCAATAAAATGCTCTTAAACCCCTCTATAGCGCCGCCGGGGCTACTGGAGTAGTTCCCTAGGTCGTTACGGACGCTACTATGGAAGAATACAAGAAAATTCGACTCGGACCCCCGGCACCTAAAAAATCCGTGGGCTCACACACACGAAAAACTGGCAAAATCTCGTAATTTCCATTGCGTCGTAAATAAAATGATTCTAAACCCCTCTAAAGTGCCGCCGGGGTTACTCGAGTCGTTCTCCAGGTCGTAACGGACGCTACTATGGAAGAAATCAAGAAACTTCGACACGGACCCCTGGCACGTAAAACATGTGTGGGCTAACACACACGAAAAACTGGAAAATATACCTAATTCCTATTGCGTCTTTAATAAAATGATCCTAAACCCCTCTAAAACGCCACCGGGGCTACTGGAGTCGTTCCCCAGGTCGTTACGGACGCTACTATGGAAGAATCTAAGAACATTTGACCCAAACCCCCGGCACCTAAAAAATCTATGGGTTAAAACACACGAAAAACTGGAAAAATCGCCTAATTCCTATTGCGTCGCCAATAAAATGCTCTTAAATCCCTCTATAGCGCCGTCGGGGCTACTAGAGTCGTTCCCCAGGTCGTTACGGAGGCTACTATGGAAGAATCCAAGAAAATTCGACCCGGACCCCTGGCACCTAAAAAATCTGTGGGCTAACACACACGAAAAACTGGCAAAATTGCCTAATTCCTATTGCATCTCCAATAAAATGCTCCTTTACCCCTCTAAAGCGTCGCCGGGGCTACTAGAGTCGTTCCCCAGGTCGTTACGGACTCTACTATGGAAGAATAAAAGAAAATTTGACCTGGACCCCCGGTACCTAAAAAATCCGTGGGCTAACACACACGAAAAACTGGCAAAATCTCCTAATTCCTATTGCGTCGCCAATAAAATGCTTCTAAACCCCTCTATAGCACCGTCGGGGCTACTGGAGTCATTCTCCAGGTCGTTACGGACGCTACTATGAAAGAAATTAAGAAAATTCGACTCGGACCCCCGGCACCTAAAAAATCTGTGGACTAACACACACGAAAAACTGGCAAAATTGCTTAATTCATATTGTACCGCCAATAAAATGCTCCTAAACCCCTCTAAAGCGCCACCGGGGCTACTGGAGTCGTTCCCCAGGTCGTTACGGATGCTACTATGGAACAATTCAAGAAAATGTGACCCGAACCCCCGGCACCTAAAAAATCTATCGGGGTAACACACACGAAAAACTGGCAAAATCCCATAATTCCTATTGCGTCGCTAATAAAATGCTCCTAAACCCCTCTATGGCACCGTCGGGGCTATTGGAGTCGTTCCCTAGGTCGTTACGGATGCTACTATGGAAGAATCTAAGAAAATTTGACCCAAACCCCCGGCACCTAAAAATTCTGTGGGTTAAAACACACGAAAAACTGGCAAAATTGCCTAATTTCTATTGCATCACCAATAAAATGCTCCTAAATCCCTCTATAGCGCCGCCGAGGCTACTGATGTCGTTCCCCAGCCGTTACGGACACTACAATTGAAGAATCCAAGAAAATTCGACCCGGACCCCTGGCACCTAAAAAATTCGTGGGCTAACACACACGAAAACTGGCAAAATTGCCTAATTCCTATTGCATCTCCAATAAAATGCTCCTATACCCCTCTAAAGCGCCGCCGGGGCTACTAGAGTCGTTCCCCAGGTCGTTACGGATGCTACTAGGGAAGAATAAAAGAAAATTTGACCTGGACCCCCTAATACACATGAAAAACTGGCAAAATTGCCTAATTCCTATTGCGGATGCTACTATGGAAGAATAAAAGAAAATTTGACCTGGACCCCCAGTACCTAAAAAATCCATGGGCTAACACACACGAAAAACTGACAAAATCTCCTAATTCCTACTGCGTCGCCAATAAAATACTTCTAAACCCCTCTGTAGCACCGTCGGGGCTACTGGAGTCGTTTTCCAGGTCGTTACGGATGCTACTATTGAAGAAATCAAGAAAATTCGACTCGGACCCCCGTCACCTAAAAAATCTGTGGGCTAACACACACGAAAAACTGGCAAAATGCTTAATTCCTATTGCTACGCTAATAAAATGCTCCTAAACCCCTCTAAAGCGCCGCCGGGGCTACTGGAGTCGTTCCCCAAGTCGTTACGGATGCTACTATGGAAAAATCCAAGAAATATTTTACCCAGACCCCCGGCACCTAAAAATTCCGTGGGCTAACACACACGAAAAACTGGCAAAATCGCCTAATTCTGATTGCGTCACCAATAAAATACTCCAGAACCCCTCTAAAGAGCCGCCAGGGCTACTGGAGTCATTCCCCAGGTCGTTACGGACGCTACTATGGAAGAATCCAAGAAAATTCAACCCGCACCCCCAACACCTAAAAAATCCGTGGACTAACACACACGAAAAACTGGAAAATTGCCTAATTCCTATTGCGTCGCCAATAAAATGCTCCAGAACCCCTCTAAAGAGCTGCCAGGGCTACTAGAGTCTTTCCCCATGTCGTTACAGATGCTACTATGGAAGAATACAAGAAAATTCGACTCGGACCCCCGGCACCTAAAAAATCCTTGGGCTAATACACACGAAAAACTGGCAAAATTGCCTAATTCCTATTGCGTCGCAAATAAAATGCTCCTAAACCCCTCTATTGCACCACCGGGGCTACTGGAGTCGTTCCCTAGGTCGTTACGGATGCTACTATTGAAGAAATCAAGAAAATTCGACTCGGACCCCCGTCACCTAAAAAATCTGTGGGCTAACACACACGAAAAACTGGCAAAATTGCTTAATTCCTATTGCTACGCTAATAAAATGCTCCTAAACCCCTCTAAAGCGTCGCCGAGGCTACTGGAGTCGTTCCCCAAGTCGTTACGGATGCTACTATGGAAAAATCCAAGAAATATTTTACCCGGATCCCCGGCACCTAAAAATTCCGTGGGCTAACACACACGAAAAACTGGAAAAATCGGCTAATTCTGATTGCGTCACCAATAAAAGAATAAAAGAAAATTTGACCTGGACCCCCAGTACCTAAAAAATCCATGGGCTAACACACACGAAAAACTGACAAAATCTCCTAATTCCTACTGCGTCGCCAATAAAATACTTCTAAACCCCTCTGTAGCACCGTCGGGGCTACTGGAGTCGTTCTCCAGGTCGTTACGGATGCTACTATTGAATAAATCAAGAAAATTCGACTCGGACACGAAAAACTGGCAAAATTGCTTAATTCCTATTGCTACGCTAATAAAATGCTTCTAAACCCCTCTAAAGCGCCGCCGGGGCTACTGGAGTCGTTCCCCAAGTCGTTACGGATGCTACTATGGAAAAATCCAAGAAAATTTGACACGAACCTCCGGCACGTAAAAAATCTGTGGGCTAACACACACGAAAAACTGGATAAAATCCCATAATTCCTTTTGCGTCGCTAATAAAATGCTCCTAAACCCCTCTATAGCACCTCCGGGGCTACTCGAGTCATTCCCCAGGTCGTTACGGACGCTACTATGGAAAAATCCACGAAACTTTGACCCGGACCCCCGTCACCTAAAATATCTGTGGGCTAACACACGAAAAAATGGCAAAATTATTTAATTTCTATTGCGCCGCCAATAAAATGCTCCTAAACCCCTCTAAAGCGCCGCCGGGGCTACTGGAGTCGTTCCCCAAGTTGTTACGGATGCTAATATGGAAGAATTCAAGAAATTTTGACCCGGACCCCCTTCACCTAAAAAGTCTGTGGGCTAACACACAAGAAATACTGGCAAAATTGCCTAATTCCTATTGCGTCTCAAAACAAATGCTCCTAAACCCCTCTAAATCGCCGTCGGGGCTACTCGATTCATTCCCCAAGTGGTTACGGATGCTACTGTGGAAGAATCCAAGAAATTTTGACCCACACCCCCGGCACCTAAAAATTCCGTGGGCTTACACACACGAAAAACTGGCAAAATCGCCTAATTCCTATTGCGTCGCCAATAAAATGCTCCTAAGCCCCTCTATATCATCGACGGGGCTATTTGAGTCGTTCCCCAGGTCGTTACGGACACTACTATGGAAGAATTTAAGAAATTTTGACCCAAACCACCGGCACCTAAAAAAGCTGTGGGTTAAAACAAAAGAAAAACTGGCAAAATCGCCTAATTCCTATTGCCTCGCCAATAAAATGCTCCTAAACCCCTCTATAGCACCACCAGGGCTACTGGAGTCGTTCCCCAGGTCGTTACGGACACTACTATAGTAGAATCCAAGAAAATTCGACTCGGACCCCCGGCACCTAAAAAATCTGTGGGCTAACACACACGAAAAACTGGCAAAATCGCCTAATTCCTATTGCGTCGCCAATAAAATGCTCCTAAACCCATCTAAAGCCTCGCCGGGGCTACTGGATTTGTTTCCCAGGTCGTTACGGATGCTACTATTGAAGAATCCAAGAAAATTTGACACGGCCCCCGGCACCTAAAAAATCCGACGGTTAACACACACGAAAAACTGGCAAAATCTCCTAATTCCTATTGCGTCGCCAATAAAATGCTCCTAAATCCCTCTATAGCACATCCAGGGCTTTTGGAGTCGTTCCCCAGGTCGTTATTGATGCTACTATGGAAGAATCCAAGAAAATTCGACCCGGAACACCGGCACCTAAAAAATCCCTACGCTAATACACACGAAAAACTGGCAAAATTGCCTAATTCCTATTGCGCCGCTAATAAAATGCTCCTAAACCACTCTAAAGCACCGCCGGGGCTACTGGAGTCGTTCCTCAGGTCTTTACGGACACTACTATGGAAAAATCCAAGTAACTTTGACCCGAACCCCCGGCACCCAAAAAATTCGTGGGTTAACACACACGAAAAACTGGCAAAATCCCCTAATTCCTATTGCGTCGCTAATAAAATGCTCCTAAACCCATCTATAGAACCTCTGGGGCTACTGGAGTTATTCCCCAGGTCGTTACGGATGCTACTATGGAAGAATCCAAGAAAATTTGACCCGGACCCCCGGAACCTAAAATATCCGTGGGCTAACACACACGAAAAAATGGCAAAATTTCTTAATTCCTATTGCGCCGCCAATAAAATGCTTCTAAACCCCTCTAAAGCGCCGCCGGGGCTACTGGAGTCATTCTCCAAGTCGTTACGAATGCTACTATGGAAGAATTCAAGAAATTTTGACCCAGACCCCCTTCACCTAAAATATCTGTGGGCTAAAACACAAGAAATACTGGCAAAATTGCCTAATTCCTATTGTGTCCCCAATAAAATGCGCCTAAACCCCTCTATTGCACCGCCGGGGCTACTGTAGTCATTCCTTAGGTCGTTACGGACGCTACTATGGAAGAATACAAGAAAATTCGACGCGGACCCCCGACACCAAAACAATTTGTGGGCTAACACACACGAAAAACTGGCAAAATCACCTAATTCCTATTGCGTCGCAAATAAAATGCTCCTAAACCCCTCTATAGCACCGCCGGGGCTACTGGAGTCTTTCCCAAGGTCGTTATGGACGCTACTATGGAAGAATCCAAGAAATTTCGACCCGGACCCCCGGCACCTAAAAAATCTGTGGGCTAACACACACGAAAAACTGGCAAAATCGCCTAATTTCTATTGCGTCTCCAATAAAATGCTCCTATACCCCTCTAAAGCGCCGCCGGGGCTACTGGAGTCATTCCCAGGTCGTTACGGACGCTACTATGGAAGAATCCAAGAAAATTTGACCTGGACCCCCATCACCTAAAAAATCCGTGGGCTAACACATACGAAAAACTGGCAAAATCTCCTAATTCCTATTGTGTCGCCAATAAAATGCTTCTAAACTCCTCTATAGTACCGTCGGGGCTCCTGGAGTCGTTCTCCAGGTCGTTACGGATGCTACTATGGAAAAACTAAAGAAAATTCGACCCGCACCCCCGGCACCTAAAAAATCCGTGGGCTAACACACACGAAAAACTAGCAAAATCGCCTAATTCCTATTGCGTAGCCAATAAAATGCTCTTAAACCCCTCTAAAGTGCCGCCGAGGCTACTAGAGTCGCTCTCCAGGTCGTTACGGATGCTAATATGGAAGAATCCAAGAAAATTCAACCCGGACCCCCGTACCTAAAATATCTGTGGGCTAACACACACGAAAAATTGGCAAAATTGCCTAAATCCTATTGCGCCACCAATAAAATGCTCCTAAACCCCTCTATAGAGCCGTCGGGGCTACTGCAGTCGTTCCCCAGGTCGTTACAGATGCTATAATGAAATAAACCAAGAAAATTTGACCCGAACCCCCGGCACCTAAAAAATCCGTGGGTTAACACACACGAAAAACTTGCAAAATCTCCTAATTCCTATTGCGTCGCCAATAAAATGCTCCTAAGTCCCTCTATAGCACCACCGGGGCTACTAGAGTCATTCCCCAGGTCGTTACGGATGCTACTATGGAAGAATCCAAGAAAATTCGACCCAGACCCCCGACACCTAAAACATCTGTGGGCTAACACACACGAAAAACTGGCAAAATCCCCTAATTCCTATTGTGTCGCCAATAAAATGCTCCTAAACCCCTCTATAGCACCTCCGGGGCTACTCGAGTCATTCCCCATGTCGTGAAGGACGCTACTATGGAAGAATTCAAGAACATTTGACACGGCCCCCCAGCACCTAAAATATATGTGGGCTAACACACACGAAAAAGTGGCAAAATTGCTTAATTCCTATTGCACCGCCAATAAAATGCTCCTAAACCCCTCTAAAGCGCCGCCGAGGCTACTGGAGTCATTCCCCAGGTTATTACGGATGCTACTCTGGAAGAAATCAAGAAAATTCGACCCAGACCCCCGGCATCTAAAAATTCAGTGGGCTAACACACACGAAAAACTGGCAAAATCAACTAATTCCTATTGCGTCGCCAATAAAATGCTCCAAAACCCCTCTATAGCACAACCGGGGCTGGATTCTTTCCCCAAGTCGTTACGAACGCTACTATGGAAGAATCCAAGAAAATTTGACCCGAAGCCCCGGCACCTAAAAAATCCATGGGTTAACACACACGAAAAACTGGAAAAATCACCTAATTCCTATTACGTCGCCAATAAAATGCTCCTACATCCCTCTATAGCGCCGCCGGGCTACTGGAATCGTTCCCCAGGTCGTTATGGACGCTACTATGGAAGAATATAAGAAAATTCGACCTGGACCCTGGCACCTAAAAAATCCGTGGGCTAACACACACGAAAAACTAGCAAAATCGCCTAATTCCTATTGCGTCTCCTATAAAATGCTCCTATACCCCTCTAAAGCGTTGCCGGGGCTACTGGAGTCGTTCCCCAGGTCGTTACGGACGCTACTATAGAAGAATCCAAGAAAATTCTACCCGGACCGCCGGCACCTAAAAAATCCGTGGGCTAACACAAACGAAAAACTTGCAAAATCTCCTAATTCATATAACGTCGCCAATAAAATGCTCCTAAATCCATCTATAGCACCGCCAGGGCTACTGGAGTCATTCCCCATGTCTTTATTGTTGCTACTATGGAAGAATACAAGAAAATTCGACCCGAAACACCGGCACCTAAAAAATCCTTACGCTAATACATACGAAAAACGAGCAAAATTGCCTAATTCCTATTGTGCCGCTAATAAAATGCTCCTGAACCACTCTAAAGCATCGTCGGGGCTACTGGAGTCGTTCCCCAGGTCGTTACGGACGCTACTATGGAAAAATCCAAGAAACGTTGACCCGAACCCCCGGCACCCAAAAATTCATGGGTTAACACACAAGAAATACTTGCAAAATTGCCTAATTTCTATTGCGTCGCCAATAAAATGCTCCTAAACCCCTCTATAGCGTCGTTGGGGCTACTGGAGTCATTACCCAGGTCGTTACGGACGCTACTATGGAATAATACAAGAAAATTCGACGCGGACCCCCGACACCAAAATAATCCGTGGGCTAACACACACGAAAAACTGGCAAAATCGCCTAATTCCTATTGCGTCGCAAATAAAATGATCCTAAACCTCTCTAAAGCGCCGCCGGGGCTACTGGAGTCATTCCCCATATCGTTACGGACGCTACACTAGAATAAATCAAGAAAATTCGACCCAGACCCCCGGCATCTAAAAATTCAGTGGGCTAACACACACGAAAAACTGGCAAAATCGCCTAATTCCTATTGCGTCGCCAATAAAATGCTCCTAAATCCCTCTATAGCACCGCCAGGACTACTGGAGTCTTTCCCCAGGTCGTTACGAATGCTACTATGGAAGAATCCAAGAAAATTCGACCCGGACCCCCGGCACCTAAAAATTCTGTGGGCTAACACACACGAAAAACTGGCAAAATCGCCTAATTTCTATTATATCGCTAATAAAATACTTCTGAACCACTCTAAAGCACCGCCGGGGCTACTGGAGTCGTTCCCCAGGTCGTTACGGATGCTACTATGTAAGAATTCAAGAAAATTTGATCCGGACCCCCAACACCTAAAAAATCCGTGGACTAACACACACGAAAAACAAAAAAATCGCCTAATTCGTATTACGTCGCCAATAAAATGCTCCTAAACCCCTCTAAAGAGCCGCCAGGGCTACTGGAGTCGTTCCCCAGGTCGTTACGGATGCTACTATGGAAGAATCCAAGAAAATTTGACCCGCACCACCAACACCTAAAAAATTTGTGGACTAACACACACGAAAAACTAGAAAATCGCCTAATTCCTATTGTGTCGCCATAAAAATGCTCCTAAACCCTCTAAAGAGCCGCCATGGCTACTGGAGTCATTCCCCATGTCGTTGCGGACGCTACTATGGAAGAATCCAAGAAAATTCGACCCGGACCTCTGACATCTAAAAAATCCGTGGGCTAACACACATGAAAAACTGGCAAAATCGCCTAATTTCTGTTGTGTCTCCAATAAAATGCTCCTATACCCCTCTAAAGCACCGCCTGGGCTACTAGAGTCATTCCCAGGTCGTTACGGACGCTTCTATGCAAGAATCCAAGAAAATATGACCTGGACCCCTGGCACCTAAAAAATCTGTGGCTAACACACACGAAAAACCTGCAAAATCTCCTAATTCCTATTGCGTCGCCAATAAAATGCTCCTAAATCCTTCTATAGCACCAAAAGGGCTACTCGAGTCGTTCCCCAGGTCGTTATGGATGCTACTATGGAAATATCCAATAACTTTGACCCGAACCCCCGGCACCCTAAAAATTCGTGGGTTAACACACACCAAAAACTGGCAAAATCCCCTAATTCTTATTGCGTCGCCAATAAAATGCTCCTAAATCCCTCTATAGCACCGCCAGGGCTACTGGAGTCTTTCCCTAGGTCGTTACGAACGCTACTATGGAATAATCCAAGAAAATTTGACCCGAACCCTCGGCACCTAAAAAATCCGTGGGTTAACACACACGAAAAACTAGCAAAATTGCCTAATTCCTATTGCATCTCCAATAAAATGCTCCTGAACCCTTCTAAAGCGCCGCCGGGGCTACTGGAGTCGTTCCCCAGGTCGTGACGGATGTGACTATGAAGAATCCAAGAAATTTTGACCCGAACCCCCGCACCTAAAAAATCTGTGGGTACATACATGAAAAACTGGCAAAATCGCCTAATTCCTATTGCGTCGCCAATAAAATGCTCCTAAACCCCTCTATAACGCCGCCGGGGCTACTGGAGTCATTCCCAAGTCGTTACGGACGCTACTATGGAAGAATCCAAGAAAATTCCAGCCGGACACCCGTCACCTAAAAAATCCGTGGGCTAACACAAACGAAAAATTGGCAAAATCGCCTAATTCCTATTGCGTCGCCAATAAAATGCTCCAGAACCCCTTTAAAGAGCCGCCAGGGCTACTGGAGTCGTTCCCAGGTCGTTACGGATGCTATTATGGAAGAATCCAAGAAAATTCGACCCAGACCCCCGGTACCTATAAAATTCGAGGGCTAAAACACACGAAAAACAGTCAAAATCGCCTAATTCCTATTGCGTCGCCAATAAAATGCTCCAGAACCCCTCTAAAGAGCCGCCAGGGCTACTAGAGTCGTTCCCCAGGTCATTACGGACGCTACTATGGAAGAATCCAAGAAAATTCAACCCGCACCCCCAACAGCTAAATAATCCGTGGACTAACAAACACGAAAAACTGGAAAAATTGCCTAATTCCTATTGCGTCGCCAATAAAATGCTCTTAAACCCCTCTAAAGAGCTGCCAGGGCTACTGGAGTCGTTCCCCAAGTCGTTACGGACGCTACTATGGAAGAATCCAAGAAAATTTGACCCGAACCCCCGGCACCTAAAAACTACGTGGGCTAACACACACGAAAAACTGGCAAAATCGCCTAATTTCTATTGCATCGCTAATAAAATACTTCTGAACCCCTCTAAAGCACCGCCGGGGCTACTGGAGTCGTTCCCCAGGTCGTTATGGATGCTACTATGTAAGAATTCAAGAAAATTTGACCCGGACCCCCAACACCTAAAAAATCCGTGCACTAACACACACGAAAAACTAGAAAATCGCCTAATTTCTATTGCGTCGCCAATAAAATGCTCCTAAACCCCTCTAAAGAGCCGCCAGGGCTACTGGAGTCGTTCCCCAGGTCGTTACGGATGCTACTATAGAAGAATCCAAGAAAATTTGACCCGCACCCCCAACACCTAAAAAATCCGTGGACTAACACACACGAAAAGCTAGAAAATCGCCTAATTCCTATTGCGTCGCCAATAAAATGCTCCTAAACCCCTCTAAAGAGTCGCCAGGGCTATTGGAGTCGTTCCCCAGGTCGTTACGGACGCTACTATGGAAGAATCCAAGAAAATTTGACCAGGACCCCCGGCACCTAAAGAATCCGTGGGCTAACACACACGAAAAACTGGCAAAATCACCTAATTCCTATTGCGTTGCTAATAAAATACTTCTAAACCCCTCTAAAGCGCCGTCGGGGCTACTGGAGTTGATCCCCAGGTCGTTATGGACGCTACTATGTAAGAATTCAAGAAAATTTGACCCGGACCCCCAACACCTAAAATATTCATTGGCTAACACACACGAAAAACTAGAAAATCGCCTAATTCCTATTGCGTCGCCAATAAAATACTCCTAAACCCCTCTAAAGAGCCGCCAGGGCTACTGTAGTCATTCCCCAGGTCGTTACGAATGCTACAATGGAAGAATCCAAGAAAATTTGACCCGCACCCCCAACACCTAAAACATCTATGGACTAACACACACGAAAAACTAGAAAATCGCCTAATTCCTATTGCGTCGCCAATATAATGCTCCTAAACCCCTCTAAAGAGCCGCCAGGGCTACTGGAGTTGTTCCCCAGGTCGTTACGGACGCTACTATGGAAGAATCCAAGAAAATTTGACCCGGACCCCCGGCACCTAAAGAATCCGTGGGCTAACACACACGAAAAACTGGCAAAATCGCCTAATTCATATTGCGTTGCTAATAAAATACTTCTAAACCCCTATAAAGCACCGCTGGGGCTACTGGAGTCGTTCCCTAGGTCGTGACAAACGCTACGATGTAAGAATCCAAGAAAATTTGACCCGGACCCCCGGCTGCTAAAAAATTCGTGGGCTAACACACATGAAAAACTGGCAAAATCGCCTAATTCCTATTGCGTCGCCAATAAAATGCTCCTAAACCCCTCTATAGCGCAGCCGAGGCTACTGGAGTCGTTCCCCAGGTCGTTATGGATGCTACAAATGGAATAATCCATGAAATTTAGACACGGCCCCCCGGCACGTAAAAAATCCCTAGGCTAACACATACTAAAAACTTGCAAAATCGCCTAATTCCTATTGCATCTCAAATAAAATGCTCCTAAACCCCTCTAAAGCGCCGTCTAGGCTACTGGAGTCATTCCCCAGGTAGTTATGGATGCTACTATGGAAGAAATCAAGAAAATTCAAACCGCACCCTTGGCACTTAAAAAATCCGTGGGCTAACACACACAAAAAACTTGCAAAATCGCCTAATCCCTATTGCGTCGCCAATAAAATGCTCCTGAACCCCTCTAAAGTGCCGCCGGGGCTACTGGAGTCGTTCCCCAGGTTGTTACAAACGCTACTATAGAAAAATCCAAGAAAGTTTGACCCGAACCCCCGGCACCTAAAAATTCTGTGGGCTAACACACACGAAAAACTGGCAAAATTGCCTAATTGCTATTGCGTCGCCAATAAAATACTTCTAAACCCCTCTATAGCACCTCCGGAGCTATTGGAGTCGTTTCCGAGGTCGTTACAGATGCTACTATAGAATAATCCAAAAATATTTGACCCGGACCCCCGGCACCTAAAATATCTGTGGGCTAACACACACGAAAAAGTGGCAAAATTGCTTAATTCCTATTGCGCCGCCAATAAAATGCTCCTAAACCCCTCTAAAGCGCCGCCGGGACTATTGGAGTCGTTTCCCAGGTCGTTACGGATGCTAATATGGAAGAATCCAAGAAAATTTGACCCGAACCCCCGGCACGTAAAAAATCCCTAGGCTAAACCCCTCTAAAGCGCCGTTGGGGCTACTGGAGTCATATTCCAGGTAGTTACGGATGCTACTATGGAAGAAATCAAGAAAATTCAATCCGCACCCCTGGTAATTAAAAAATTCGTGGGCTAACACCCACAAAAAACTTGCAAAATCGCCTAATTCCTATTGCATCGCCAATAAAATGCTCCTGAACCCCTCTAAAGTGCCGCCGGGGCTATTGGAGTCATTCTACAGGTTGTTATGAATGCTACTATGGAAGAATCCAAGAAAATTTGACCTGAACCCCCGGCACCTAACAATTCTGTGGGCTAACAAACACGAAAAACTGGCAAAACTGCCTAATTCCTATTGCGTCGCCAATAAAATACTCCTAAACCCCTCTATAGCGCCGCCGGGGCTACAGGAGTCGTTCCCCAGGTCGTTGTACCTAAAAAATTCGTGGGTTAACACACACGAAAAACAGGCAAAATAGCTTAATTCCTATTGCGTCGCCAATAAAATGCTCCAGAACCCCTCTATAGCACCGCTGAGGCTAATGGAGTCGTTCCCCAGGTCGTTACGGACGCTACAAATGGAATAATCAAAGAAATTTAGACACGGCCCCCTGGCACGTAAAAAATCCCTGGGCTAACACACACTAAAAACTGGCAAAATCGCCTAATTTCTATTGCGTCTCAAATAAAATGCTCCTAAACCCCTCTAAAGCGCCGCTGGGGCTACTGGAGTCATTCCCCAGGTTGTTACGGATGCTACTATAGAATAAATCAAGAAAATTCAACCCGTACCCCCGGCACCTAAAAAATCTGTTGGCTAACACACAAAAAACTTGCAAAATTGCCTAATTTCTATTGCGTCGCCAATAAAATGCTCCTGAACCCTTCTAAAGCGCCGCTGGGGCTACTGGAGTCGTTCCCCAGGTCGTTACGACTGCTAATATGATGAATGCAAGAAAATTTGACCCAAACCCCCGGCATCTAAAAAATTTGTGGGTACGCACATGACAAACTGGCAAAATCGCCTAATTCTTATTGCGTCGCCAATAAAATACTCCTAAACCCTTTTATAGCACCGTCAGGGCTACTAGAGTCGTTCCCAGGTCGTTACGGATGCTACTATGGAAAAATCCAAGAAAATTCGACCCGGACACCCGTCACCTAAAAAATCTGTGGGCTAACACACACAAAAAACTAGCAAAATCACCTAACTCCTATTGCGTCGCCAATAAAATGCTCCAGAACCCCTCTAAAGAGCCGCCAGGGATACTGGATTCGTTCCCCAGGTTGTTACGGACGCTACTATGGAATAATCCAAGAAAATTTGACCCGCACCCCCAACACCTAAAAATCCGTGGACTAACACACACGAAAAACTGGAAAATTGCCTAATTCCGATTGCGTCGCCAATAAAATGCTCCTAAACCCCTCTAAAGAGCCGTCAGGGCTACTAGAGTCATTCCCCAGGTCGTTACGGATGCTACTATGGAAGAATCCAAGAAAATTTGACCCGGACCCCCGGCACCAAAAGAATCCGTGGGCTAACACACACAAAAAACTGGCAAAATCGCCTAATTCCTATTGCGTCGCTAATAAAATACTTCTAAACCCCTCTAAAGCACCGCCGGGGCTACTGGAGTCATTCCCCAGGTCGTTACGGACGCTACTATGTAAGAATCCAAGAAAATTTGACCCGGACCCCCGGCTGCTAAAAAATCCGTGGTCTAACACAAATGAAAAACTAGTAAAATCGCCTAATTCCTATTGCGTCGCCAATAAAATGCTCCTAAACCCCTCTATAGCACCGCTGAGGCTACTGGAGTCGTTCCCCAGGTCGTTACGGACGCTACAAATGGAGTAATCAAAGAAATTTAGACACGGCCCCTGGCACGTAAAAAATTCAGTGGGCTAACACACAGTAAAAACTGGCAAAATCGCCTAATTCCTATTGCGTCTCAAATAAAATGCTCCTAAACCCCTCTAAAGCGCCGCTGGGGCTACTGGAGTCATTCCCCAGGTTGTTACGGATGCTACTATGGAATAAATCAAGAAAATTCAACCCGTACCCCCGGCACCTAAAACATCTGTTGGCTAACACACAAAAAACTTGCAAAATCGCCTAATTTCTATTGCGTCGCCAATAAAATGCTCCTGAACCCTTCTAAAGCGCCGCTGGGGCTACTGGAGTCGTTCCCCAGGTCGTTACGGATGCTAATATGATGAATCCAAGAAAAGTTGACCCAAACCCCCGGCATCTAAAAATCTTTGGGTACGCACATGAAAAACTAGCAAAATCGCCTAATTCTTATTGCGTCGCCAATAAAATGCTCCTAAACCCTTTTATAGCACCGATGGGCTACTGGAGTCGTTCCCAGGTCGTTACGGACGCTACTATGGAAATATGCAGGAAAATTCGACACGGACAACCGTCACCTAAAAAATCTATAGGCTAACACACACGAAAAACTGGCAAAATCGCCTAATTCCTATTGCGTCGCCAATAAAATGCTCCAGAACCCCTCTAAAGAGCCGCCAGGGCTACTGGAGTCGTTCCCCAGGTCGTAGTGCCTAAACAATTCGTGGGCTAACACACACGAAAAACAGGCAAAATCGCCTAATTCCTATTGCGTCGCCAATAAAATGCTCCAGAACCCCTCTAAATAGCCGCCAGGGCTAATGGAGTCGTTCCCCAGGTCGTTACCGATGCTACTATGGAAGAATCCAAGAAAATTCGTCCCGGACCCCCGGCACCTAAAAAATCCGTGGGCTAACACACACGAAAAACTTGCAAAATTGCCTAATTCCTATTTTATTGCTAATAAAATGCTGTTAAACCCCTCTAAATTGCCTCCCGGGCTACTAGATTCATTCTTCAGGTCGTAACGGACGCTACTATGGATGAATCCAAGAAAATTTGGCCCGGACCCGCAGCAACTAAAAAATCCATAGGCTAACATACATGAAAAACAGGCAAAATTGCCTAATTCCTCTAACGTCGGCAATAAAATGCTCCTAAACCCCTCGAAAGTGCCGCCGGGGCTACTGAAGTCATTCCCTAGGTCGTTACGGACGTTATAATGGAAGAATCCAAGAAAATTCGACCCGAACCCCTGCCACCTAAAAAATCTGTATGCTAACACACACGAAAAACTGGCAAAATCGCTTAATTCCCATTGCGTCGCCAATAAAATGCTCATAAACCCCTCTATAGCACCACCGGGGCTACTGGAGTCTTTCCCCAGGTCATTACGGATGCTACTATGGAAGAATCCAAGAAATTTTGACCCAAACCCACGGCACCTAAAAAATCTGTGGGTTAACACACACGAAAAACTGGCAAAATCGCCTAATTCCTATTATGTCGCCAATTAAATGCTCTTAAATCCCTATATAGGGCCGCTGGGGCTACTGGAGTCGTTCCCCAGGTCGTTATGGACGCTACTACGGAAGAATGTAAGAAAATTCGACCCGGACCTCCGGCACCTAAAAAATCCGTGGGCTAACACACACGAAAAACTGGCTAAATCGCCTAATTCCGATTGCGTCTCCAATAAAATGCTCCTATACCCCTCTAAAGCGCTGCCGGGGCTACTGGAGTCGTTCTCCAGGTCGTTACGGATGCTACTATAGAAGATTCCAAGAAAATTTGACCCGAACCCCCGGCACCTAAAAAATCTATGGGCTAACACACAAGAAATACTGGCAAAATCGCCTAATTCCTATTGCGTCTCCAATAAAATGCTCTTACACCCCTCTAAAGCGACACCGGGGCTACTGGAGTCGTTCCCCAGGTCGTTACGGACGCTACTATGGAAGAATCTAAGAAAATTTGACCCGCACCCCCGGCACTCAAAAAATCTGCAGGCTAACACACACGAAAAACTAGCAAAATCGCCTAATTCCTATTGCATCGCCAATAAAATGCTCCTGAACCCTTCTAAAGCATCACCGGGGTTACTGGAGTCGTTTCCTACGTCGTTACGGATGCTACAATTTAAGAATCCAAGAAAATTTGACCCGAAACCCTCGGCACCTAAAAAATCTGAGGGTTAACACACACGAAAAATTAGCAAAATCGCCTAACTCCTATTGCGTCGCCAATAAAAAGCTCCTAAACCCCTATATAGCATCGTCGGGGCTACTGGAGTCGTTCCCTAGGTCGTTACGGACGCTACTATGGAAGAATCCAAGAAAATTCGACCCGGACCCCCCGGCACCTAAAAAATCCGTGGGCTAACAGACACGAAAAATTGGCAAAAAATCGCCTAATTCCTACTGCGTCGCCAATAAAATGCTCCTAAGCCCCTCTAAAGTGCTGCCGGGGCTACTATAGTCGTTCCCCAGGTCGTTACGGATGCTACTATGGAAGAATGGAAGACAATTCGACCCAGACCCCCCGGCACCTAAAAAATCCATGGGCTAACACACACGAAAAACTGGCAAAATCGCCTAATTCCTATTGCGTCGCCAATAAAATGCTCCTAAACCCCTCTATAGCACCGCCGGGGCTACTGGAGTCGTTCCCCAGGTCGTTACGGACGCTACTATGAAAGAATACAAGAAAATTTGACTCAGACCCCCGGTATCTAAAAAATCCGTGGGCTAACACACACGAAAAACTGGCAAAATTGGCTAATTCCTATTACGTCGCCAATAAAATGCTCCTAAACCCCTCTATAGCACCGTCGGGGCTACTAGAGTCTTTCCCCAGGTCGTTACGAATGCCATTATGGAAGAATCCAAGAAAATTCGACCCGGACCCCCGACACCTAAAATATCCGTGGGCTAACACAAATGAAAAAGTGGCAAAATTGTCTAATTTCTATTGTGTCTTCAATAAAATGATCCTATACCCCTGGCACATAAAAAATCTGTGGGCTAACACATACAAAAAATTGGAAAAATTACCTAATTCCTATTGCGTCTCTAATAAAATGATCCTAAACCCCTCTAAAGCACCACCGAGGCTACTTCAGTCGTTCCCCAGGTCGTAACGGACGCTACTATGGAAGAATGGAAGAAAATTCGACCCAGACCCCCGGCACCTAAAAAATCCATGGGCTAACACACACAAAAAACTGGCAAAATTGCCTAATTCCTATTGCGTCGCCAATAAAATGCTCTTAAACCCCTCTAAAGCGCCGTCGGGGCTACTGGAGTCGTTCCCCAGGTCGTTACGGATGCTATTGTGGAAAAATCCAAGAAAATTTGACCCAAACCTCCGGCACCTAAAAAATCTGTGGGCTAACACACACGAAAAACTGGCAAAATCGCGTAATTCCTATTGCATCGCTAATAAAATGCTACTAAACCCCTCTATAGCACCTCTGGGGCTACTGGAGTCGTTCCCAGGTAGTTACGGACGCTACTATGGAAGAATCCAAGAAAATTTGACCCGGACCCCCGGCACCTAAAATATCCGTGGGTTAACACACACGAAAAACTGGCAAAATCGCCTAATTCCTATTGCATCTCAAATAAAATGCTCATATACCCCTCTAAAGCGCCGTCGGGGCTACTAGAGTCGTTCCCCAGGTCGTTACGGACGCTACTATGGAAGAATCCAAGAAATGTTGATCTGGACCCTCGGCACCTAAAAAATCTGTGGGCTAACACACACGAAAAACTAGCAAAATTGCCTAATTTCTACTGCGTCGCCAATAAAATGCTCCTAGGCCCCTCTAAAGTGCCGCCGGGGCTACTGTAGTCGTTCCCCAGGTCGTTACGGACGCTACTATGGAAGAATGGAAGAAAATTCAACCCAGACCCCCGGCACCTAAAAAATCCATGGGCTAACACACACGAAAAACTGGCAAAATCGTCTAATTCCTATTGCGTCGCCAATAAAATGCTCCTAAACCCCTCTATAGCGCCACCGGGGCTACTGGAGTCGTTCCCCAGGTCGTTACGGACACTACTATGGAAGAATACAAGAAAATTTGACTCGGACCCCCGGCATCTAAAAAATCCGTAGGCTAACACACGAAAAACTGGCAAAATCGCGTAATTCCCATTGCGTCGCAAATAAAATGCTCCTAAACCCCTCTATAGTGCCGCCAGGGCTACTGGAGTCGTTCTCCAAGTCGTAACGGACGCTACTATGGAAGAAATCAAGAAAATTCGACCTGGGCCCCCGGTACCTAAAAATTCTGTCGGCTAACACATACAAAAAACTGGCAAAATTGGCTAATTCCTATTGCGTCGCCAATAAAATGCTCCTAAACCCCTCTATTGCACTGCCGGGGCTACTGGAGTCGTTACCCAGGTCGTTACGGACGCTACTATGGAAGAATCCAAGAAAATTCGACCCAGACCCCTGGCACCTAAAAATTCAGTGGGCTAACAAACACGAAAAACTGGCAAAATCGCCTAATTCCCATTGCGTCGCCAATTAAATGCTCCTAAAACCCTCTATAGCACCGCCGGGGCTACTAGAGTCTTTCCCCAGGTCGTTACAGTTGCTACTATGGAAGAATTTAAGAAAATTCGACACGGACCCCTGGCATATAAAATATATGTGGGCTAACACATACGAAAAACTGGAAAAATTACCTAATTCTATTGTGTCTCTAATAAAATGATCCTAAACCCCTATGAAGCACCGCCGGGGCTACTGGACTCGTTACCCAGGTCTTTACGGATGCTACTATGGAAGAATCCAAGAAAATTTGACCCAGACCCCCGGCACCTAAAATATCCGTGGGCTAACACGCACGAAAAACTGGCAAAATCGCCTAATTCCTATTGCATCTCCAATAAAATGCTCCTATACCCCTCTGAAGCGCCGTCAGGGCTACTAGAGTCGTTCCCCAGGTCATTACGGACGCTACTATGGAAGAATCCAAGAAATTTTGACCTGGACCCCCGGCACCTAAAAAATCCGTGCGCTAACGAACACGAAAAACAAGCAAAATCTCCTAATTCCTATTGCGTCGCCAATAAAATGCTCCTAAACCCCTCTATAGCACCGTCGGGGCTACTGGAGTCGTTCTCCAGGTCGTTACGGACGCTACTATGGAAGAAATTAAGAAAATTCGTCCCGCACCCCCGGCACCTAAAAAATCTGTGGGCTAACACACATGAAAAACTGGCAAAATTGCTTATTTCCTATTGCGCCGCCAATAAAATGCTCCTAAACCTCTCTATTGCATCGCCGGGGCTACTGGAGTCATTCTCCAGGTCGTTACGGATGCTACTATGGAAAAATCCAAGAAATTTTGACCCAAACCCCCGGCACCTAAAAAATCTATGGGCTAACACACACGAAAAACTGGCAAAATCCCATAATTCTTATTGCGTCGCTAATAAAATGCTACTAAACCCCTCTATAGCACCTCTGGGGCTATTGGAGTCATTCCCCAGATAGTTACGGACGCTACTATAGAATAATCCAAGAAAATTTGACCCGGACACCCGGCACCTAAAATATCAGTGGGCTAACACACACGAAAAACTGGAAAAATCTCCTAATTCCTATTGCGTCGCCAATAAAATGCTCCTAAATCGCTCTATAGCACCGCCAGGGCTACTGTAGTCATTCCCCAGGTCATTACGGACACTACTATGGAAGAATTCAAGAAAATTTCACCCGGCCCCCCGGCACCTAAAAAATCTGTGGTCTAACACACACGAAAAATTAGAAAAATCTCATAATTCCTATTGCGTCACCAATAAAATGCTTCTAAATCTCTCTATAGCACCACCAGGGCTACTGGAGTCGTTCCCCAGGTCGTTACGGACACTACTATTGAAGAATTCAAGAAAATTCGACCCGGACCCCCGGCACCTAAAAAATCCTTACGCTAATACACACGAAAAACTCGCAAAATTGCCTAATTTCTATTGCACCGCCAATAAAATACTCCTGAACCACTCTAAAGCATCGCCGGGCCTACTGGAGTCGTTCCCCAGGTCGTTACGGACGCTACTATGGAAAAATCCAAGAAACTTTGACCCGGACCCCGGCACCCTAAAAATTTAGTGGGCTAACAAACACGAAAAACTGGCAAAATCGCCTAATTCCCATTGCGTCGCCAATAAAATGCTCCTAAACCCCTCTATAGCACCGCCGGGGCTACTAGAGTCTTTCCCCAGGTCGTTACGGTTGCTACTATTGAAGAATTTAAGAAAATTCGACATGGACCCCTGACACATAAAATATCTGTGGGCTAACACATACGAAAAACTGGAAAAATTACCTAATTCTATTGCGTCTCTAATAAAATGATCCTAAACCCCTCTAAAGCACCGCCGGGGCTACTGGACTCGTTACCCAGGTCGTTACGGATGCTACTATGGAAGAATCCAAGAAAATTTGACCCAGACCCCCGGCACCTAAAATATCCATGGGCTAACACATACGAAAAACTGGCAAAATCGCCTAATTCCTATTGCATCTCCAATAAAATGCTCCTATACCCCTCTAAAGTGCCGTCGGGGATACTAAAGTCGTTCCCCATGTCGTTACAGACGCTACAATGGAAGAATCCAAGAAATTTTGACCTGGACCCCCGACACCTAAAAAATCCGTGCGCTAACACACACGAAAAACTGGCAAAATCTCCTAATTCCTATTGCGTCGCCAATAAAATGCTCCTAAACCCCTCTATAGCACCGTCGGGGCTACTGGAGTCGTTCTCCAGGTCGTTACGGACGCTACTATGGAAGAAATCAAGAAAATTCGTCCCGCACCCCCGGCACCTAAAAAATCTGTGGGCTAACACACATGAAAAACTGGCAAAATTGCTTAATTCCTATTGCGCCGCCAATAAAATGCTCCTAAACCTCTCTATTGCACCGCCGGGGCTACTGGAGTCATTCTCCAGGTCGTTACGGATGCTACTATGGAAAAATCCAAGAAATTTTGACCCAAACCCCCGGAACCTAAAAAATCTGTGGGCTAACACACACAAAAAACTAGCAAAATCCCATAATTCCTATTGCGTCGCTAATAAAATGCTACTAAACCCCTCTATAGCACCTCTGGGGCTACTGTAGTCATTCCCCAGGTAGTTACGGACGCTACTATGGAAGAATCCAAGAAAATTTGACCCGGACCCCCGGCACCTAAAATATCCGTGGGCTAACACACATGAAAAATTGGAAAAATCTCCTAATTCCTATTGCGTCGCAAATAAAATGCTCCTAAATCTCTCTATAGCACCGCCAGGGCTACTGGAGTCGTTGCCCATGTCGTTACAGATGCTACTATGGAAGAATCCAAGAAAATTCGACCCGGACCCCAGGCACCTAAAAAATCCTTACGCTAATACACACGAAAAACTGGCAAAATTGCCTAATTCCTATTGCGTCGCCAATAAAATGCTCCTGAACCACTCTAAAGCACCACCGGGGCTACTGGATTCGTTCCCCAGGTCGTTATAGACGCTACTATGGAAGAATTCAAGAAAATTCGACCCGGACCCTCGGCACCTAAAAAATCCTTACGCTAATACACACGAAAAACTGGCAAAATTGCCTAATTTCTATTGCGCCGTCAATAAAATACTCCTGACCCACTCTAAAGCACCGCTGGGGCTACTAGAGTCGTTCCCCAGGTCATTACGGACGCTACTATGGAAAAATCCAAGAAAATTTGACCCGAACCCCGGCACCCAAAAAATTCGTGGGTTACCACACACGAAAAACTGGCAAAATCTCCTAATTCCTATTGCGTCGCTAATAAAATGCTCCTAAACCCCTCTATAGCACCTCTGGGGCTATTGGAGTCATTCCCCAGGTAGTAACGGACTCTACTATGGAAGAATCCAAGAAAATTTGACCCAGACTCCCGGCACCTAAAATATTCGTGGGCTAACACACACGAAAAACTAGCAAAATTGCCTAATTCCTACTGCGTCGCCAATAAAATGCTCCTAATCCCCTCTAAAGTGCCGCCGGTGCTACTGTAGTCATTCCCCAGGTCGTTACGGACGCTACTATGGAAGAATGGAAGAAAATTCGACCCAGACCCCCGGCACCTAAAAAATCCATGGGCTAACACACACGAAAAACTGGCAAAATCGCCTAATTCCTATTGCTTCGCCAATAAAATGCTCCTAAACCCCTCTATAGCGCCGTCGGGGCTACTGGAGTCGTTCCCCAGGTCGTTACGGACGCTACTGTGGAAGAATCAGAGAAAATTTGACCCGGACCCCCGGCACCTAAAAAATCTGTGGGCCACACGAAAAACTGGCAAAATTGCCTAATTTCTATTGCATCGCTAATAAAATACTTCGAAACCCCTCTAAAGCACCGTCGGGGCTACTGGAGTTGTTCCCCAGGTCGTTACGGACGCTACTATGTAAGAATCCAAGCAAATTTGACCCGGACCCCCAACATCCAAAAAATCTGTGGGCTAACACAATGAAAAACTGGCAAAATCGCCTAATTCCTATTGCGTCGCCAATAAAAGGCTCCTAAACCCCTCTATAGCGCCGCCGAGTCTACTGGAGTCGTTCCCCAGGTCGTTATGGAAGCTACAAATGGAAGAATCCAAGAAATTTAGACACGGCTCCCGGCACGTATAAAATATCTGGGCTAACACAAACTAAAAACTGGCAAAATTGCCTAATTCCTATTGCGTATCAAATAAAATGCTCCTATACGCCTCTAAAGCGCTATCGCTCTTCGGGGGTGCCCTCAGCGTCGAGGGGGCTACAGGAATCATTCCCCAGGTCGTTACGGATGCTACTATGGAAGAAATCAAGAAAATTCAACCCGCACCCCTGGCAACTAAAAACTCCGTTGGCTAACATACACAAAAAACTTGCAAAATCGCCTAATTTCTACTGGAGTCGTTCCCCAGGTCATTACGGATGCTACTGTGAAGAATCCAAGAAAATTTGACTCGAACCCCCGGCACCTAAAAAATCTGTGGGTACACACATGAAAAACTGGAAAAATCGCCTAATTCCTATTGCGTCACGAATAAAATGCTCCTAAACCTCTCTATAGCACCGCCGGGGCTACTGGAGTCGTTCCCAGGTCATTACGGACGCTACTATGGAAGAATCCAAGAAAATTCGACCCGGACCCCCGGCACCTAAAAAATCCGTGGGCTAACACACACGAAAAACTAGCAAAATCGCCTAATTCCTATTGCGTCGCCAATAAAATGCTCCTAAACCCCTCTAAAGTGCAACCAGAATACTGAAGTTGTTCCCTAGGTCGTTAAGGATGCTACTATGGAAGAATCCAAGAAAATTCGTCCCGGACCCTCGGCACCTAAAAAATCCGTGGGCTAACACACACGAAAAACTGGCAAAATTGCCTAATTCCTATTTTATTGCTAATAAAATGCTGTTAAACCGCTCTAAATTGCCTCCCGGGCTACTAGATTCATTCTTCAGGTCGTAACGGACGCTACTATGGATGAATCCAAGAAAATTTGGCCCGGACCCGCAGCAACTAAAAAATCCATAGGCTAACATACATGAAAAACAGGCAAAATTGCCTAATTCCTCTAACGTCGGCAATAAAATGCTCCTAAACCCCTCGAAAGTGCCATCGGGGCTACTGAAGTCATTCCCTAGTTCGTTACGGACGTTATAATGGAAGAATCCAAGAAAATTCGACCCGAACCCCCGCCACCTAAAAAATCTGTATGCTAACACACACGAAAAACTGGCAAAATCGCTTAATTCCCATTGCGTCGCCAATAAAATACTCATAAACCCCTCTATAGCACCACCGGGGCTACTGGAGTCTTTCCCCAGGTCATTACGGATGCTACTATGGAAGAATCCAAGAAATTTTGACCCAAACCCCCGGCACCTAAAAAATCTGTGGGTTAACACACACGAAAAACTGGCAAAATCGCCTAATTCCTATTATGTCGCCAATTAAATGCTCTTAAATCCCTATATAGGACCGCTGGGGCTACTGGAGTCGTTCCCCAGGTCGTTATGGACGCTACTACAGAAGAATGTAAGAAAATTCGACCCAGACCTCCGGCACCTAAAAAATCCGTGGGCTAACACACACGAAAAATTGGCTAAATCGCCTAATTCCGATTGCGTCTCCAATAAAATGCTCCTATACCCCTCTAAAGCGCTGCCGAGGCTACTGGAGTCGTTCTCCAGGTCGTTACGGACGCTACTATGGAAGATTCCAAGAAAATTTGACCCGAACCCCCGGCACCTAAAAAATCTATGGGCTAACACACAAGAAATACTGGCAAAATCGCCTAATTCCTATTGCGTCTCCAATAAAATGCTCTTATACCCCTCTAAAGCGACGCCGGGGCTACTGGAGTCGTTCCCCAGGTCTTTACGGACGCTACTATGGAAGAATCTAAGAAAATTTGACCCGCACCCCCGGCACTCAAAAAATCCGCAGGCTAACACACAAGAAAAACTGGCAAAATTGCCTAATTCCTATTGCATCGCCAATAAAATGCTCCTGAACCCTTCTAAAGCGTCGCCGGGGCTACTGGAGTCGTTTCCTACGTCGTTACGGATGCTACAATTTAAGAATACAAGAAAATTTGACCCGAACCCTCGGCACCTAAAAAATCTGAGGGTTAACACACACGAAAAACTAGCAAAATCGCCTAATTCCTATTGCGTCGCCAATAAAAAGCTCCTAAACCCCTATATAGCATCGTCGGGGCTACTGGAGTCGTTCCCTAAGACGTTACGGACGCTACTATGTAAGAATCCAAGAAAATTCGACCCGGACCCCCGGCAGCTAAAAAATCCGTGGGCTAACAGAAGCGAAAAACTGGCAAAATCGCCTAATTCCTACTGCGTCGCCAATAAAATGCTCCTAAGCCCCTCTAAAGTGCTGCCGGGGCTACTATAGTCGTTCCCCAAGTCGTTACGGACGCTACTATGGAAGAATGGAAGACAATTCGACCCAGACCCCCGGCACCTAAAAAATCCATGGGCTAACACACACGAAAAACTTGGCAAAATCGCCTAATTCCTATTGTGTCGCCAATAAAATGCTCCTAAACCCCTCTATAGCACCGCCGGGGCTACTGGAGTCGTTCCCCAGGTCGTTACGGACGCTACTATAAAAGAATACAAGAAAATTTGACTCGGACCCCCGGTATCTAAAAAATCCGTGGGCTAACACACACGAAAAACTGGCAAAATTGGCTAATTCCTATTGCGTCGCCAATAAAATGCTCCTAAACCCCTCTATAGCACCGCCGGGGCTACTAGAGTCTTTCCCAGGTCGTTACGAATGCTATTATGGAAGAATCCAAGAAAATTCGACCCGGACCCCCGGCACCTAAAATATCCGTGGGCTAACACAAATGAAAAAGTGGCAAAATTGTCTAATTCCTATTGTGTCTTCAATAAAATGATCCTATACCCCTGGCACATAAAAAATCTGTGGGCTAACACATACAAAAAATTGGAAAAATTACCTAATTCCTATTGCGTCTCTAATAAAATGATCCTAAACCCCTCTAAAGCACCACCGAGGCTACTGCAGTCGTTCCCCAGGTCGTTACGGACGCTACTATGGAAGAATGGAAGAAAATTCGACCCAGACCCCCGGCACCTAAAAAATCCATGGGCTAACACACACGAAAAACTGGCAAAATCGCCTAATTCCTATTGCGTCGCCAATAAAATGCTCCTAAACCCCTCTAAAGCGCCGTCGGGGCTACTGGAGTCGTTCCCCAGGTCGTTACGGACGCTACTGTGGAAAAATCCAAGAAAATTTGACCCAAACCTCCGGCACCTAAAAAATCTGTGGGCTAACACACACAAAAAACTGGCAAAATCATGTAATTCCTATTGCGTCGCTAATAAAATGCTACTAAACCCCTCTATAGCACCTTTGGGGCTACTGGAGTCGTTCCCAGGTAGTTACGGACGCTACTATGGAAGAATCCAAGAAAATTTAACCCGGACCCCCGGCACCTAAAATATCCGTGGGCTAACACACACGAAAAACTGGCAAAATCGCCTAATTCCTATTGCATCTCAAATAAAATGCTCATATACCCCTCTAAAGCACCGTCGGGGTTACTAGAGTCGTTCCCTAGGTCGTTACGGACGCTACTATGGAAGAATCCAAGAAATTTTGACCTGGACCCCCGGCACCTAAAAAATCTGTGGGCTAACACACACGAAAAACTAGCAAAATTGCCTAATTCCTACTGCGTTGCCAATAAAATGCTCCTAAGCCCCTCTAATGTGCCGCCGGGGCTACTGTAGTCGTTCCCCAGGTCGTTACGGACGCTACAATGGAAGAATGGAAGAAAATTCGACCCAGACCCCCGGCACCTAAAAAATCCATGGGCTAACACACACGAAAAACTGGCAAAATCGCCTAATTCCTATTGCGTCACCAATAAAATGCTCCTAGACCCCTCTATAGCGCCGCCGGGGCTACTAGAGTCATTCCCCAGGTTGTTACGGACACTACTATGGAAGAATACATGAAAATTTGACTCGGACCCCCGGCATCTAAAAAATCCGTGGGCTAACACACACGAAAAACTGGCAAAATCGCGTAATTCCCATTGCGTCGCAAATAAAATGATCCTAAACCCCTCTATAGTGCCGCCGGGGCTACTGGAGTCGTTCTCCAGGTCGTAACGGACGCTACTATGGAAGAAATCAAGAAAATTCGACCTGGGCCCCCGGTACCTAAAAATTCTGTCGGCTAACACATACGGAAAACTCGCAAAATTGCCTAATTTCTATTGCGCCGCCAATAAAATACTCCTGAACCACTCTAAAGCATCGCCGGGGCTACTGGAGTCGTTCCACAGGTCGTTACGGATGCTACTATGGAAAAATCCAAGAAAATTTGACCCGAACCCCGGCACCCTAAAAATTCAGTGGGCTAACAAACACGAAAAACTGGCCAAATCGCCTAATTCCCATTGCGTCGCCAATAAAATGCTCCTAAACCCCTCTATAGCACCGCCGGGGCTACTAGAGTCTTTCCCCAGATCGTTACAGTTGCTACTATTGAAGAATTCAAGAAAATTCGACACGGACCCCTGACACATAAAATATCTGTGGGCTAACACATACGAAAAACTGGAAAAATTACCTAATTCCTATTGCGTCTCTAATAAAATGATCCTAAACCCCTATAAAGCACCGCCTGGGCTACTGGACTCGTTACCCAGGTCTTTACGGATGCTACTATGGAAGAATCCAAGAAAATTTGACCCAGAGCTCCGGCACCTAAAATATCCGTGGGCTAACACACACGAAAAACTGGCAAAATCGCCTAATTCCTATTGCATCTCCAATAAAATACTCCTATACCCCTCTGAAGCGCCGTCAGGGCTATTAGAGTCGTTCCCCAGGTCATTACGGACGCTACTATGGAAGAATCCCAGAAATTTTGACCTGGACCCCCGGCACCTAAAAAATCCGTGCGCTAACACACACGAAAAACTGGCAAAATCTCCTAATTCCTATTGCGTCGCTAATAAAATGCTCCTAAACCCCTCTATAGCACCGTCGGGGCTACTGGAGTCGTTCTCCAGGTCGTTACGGACGCTACTATGGAAGAAATCAAGAAAATTCGACCCGCACCCCCGTCACCTAAAAAATCTATGGGCTAACACACATGAAAAACTAGCAAAATTGCTTAATTCCTATTGCGCCGCCAATAAAATGCTCCTAAACCTCTCTATTGCACTGCCGGGGCTACTAGAGTCATTCTCCATGTCGTTACGGATCCTACTATGGAAAAATCCAAGAAATTTTGACCCAAACCCCCAGCACATAAAAAATCTGTGGGCTAACACACACGAAAAACTGGCAAAATCCCATAATTCCTATTGCGTCGCTAATAAAATGCTACTAAACCCCTTTATAGCACCTCTGGGGCTACTGGAGTCGTTCCCCAGATAGTTACGGACGCTACTATAGAATAATCCAAGAAAATTTGACCCGGACACCCGGCACCTAAAATATCCGTGGGCTAACACACACGAAAAACTGGAAAAATCTCCTAATTCCTATTGCGTCGCCAATAAAATGCTCTTAAATCGCTCTATAGCACCGCCAGGTCTACTGTAGTCGTTCCCCAGGTCATTACGGACACTACTATGGAAGAATTCAAGAAAATTTCACCTGGCCCCCCGGCACCTAAAAAATCTGTTGTCTAAAACACACGAAAAACTAGAAAAATCTCATAATTCCTATTGCGTCGCCAATAAAATGCTCCTAAATCTCTCTATAGCACCACCAGGGCTACTGGAGTCATTCCCCAGGTCGTTACGGACACTACTATGGAAGAAATCAAGAAAATTCGACCCGGACCCCCGGCACCTAAAAAATCCTTAAGCTAATACATACGAAAAACTCGCAAAATTGCCTAATTTCTGTTGCGCCGCCAATAAAATACTCCTGAACCACTCTAAAGCATCGCCGGGGCTACTGCAGTCGTTCCACAGGTCGTTACGGACGCTACTATGGAAAAATCCAAGAAAATTTGACCCGAACCCCGGCACCCTAAAAATTCAGTGGGCTAACAAACACGAAAAACTGGCAAAATCGCCTAATTCCCATTGCGTCGCCAATTAAATGCTCCTAAAACCCTCTATAGCACCGCCGGGGCTACTAGAGTCTTTTCCCAGGTCGTTACAGTTGCTACTATGGAAGAATTTAAGAAAATTCAACACGGACCCCTGGCACATAAAATATCTGTGGGCTAACACATACGAAAAACTGGAAAAATTACCTAATTCTATTGTGTCTCTAATAAAATGATCCTAAACCCCTATAAAGAACCGCCTGGGCTACTGGACTCGTTACCTAGGTCTTTACGGATGCTACTATGGAAGAATCCAAGAAAATTTGACCCAGACCCCCGGCACCTAAAATATCCGTGGGCTAACACACACGAAAAACTGGCAAAATCGCCTAATTCCTATTGCATCTCAAATAAAATGCTCATATACCCCTCTAAAGCGCCGTCGGGGTTACTAGAGTCGTTCACCAGGTCGTTACGGACGCTACTATGGAAGAATCCAAGAAATTTTGACCTGGACCCCCGGCACCTAAAAAATCTGTGGGCTAACACACACGAAAAACTAGCAAAATTGCCTAATTCCTACTGCGTTGCCAATAAAATGCTCCTAAGCCCCTCTAATGTGCCGCCGGGGCTACTGTAGTCGTTCCCCAGGTCGTTACGGACGCTACTATGGAAGAATGGAAGAAAATTCGACCCAGACCCCCGGCACCTAAAAAATCCATGGGCTAACACACACTAAAAACTGGCAAAATCGCCTAATTCCTATTGCGTCGCCAATAAAATGCTCCTAGACCCCTCTATAGCGCCGCCGGGGCTACTGGAGTCATTCCCCAGGTTGTTACGGACACTACTATGGAAGAATACATGAATATTTGACTCGGACCCCCGGCATCTAAAAAATCCGTGGGCTAACACACACGAAAAACTGGCAAAATCGCGTAATTCCCATTGCGTCGCAAATAAAATGATCCTAAACCCCTCTATAGTGCCGCCGGGGCTGCTGGAGTCGTTCTCCAGGTCGTAACGGACGCTACTATGGAAGAAATCAAGAAAATTCGACCTGGGCCCCCGGTACCTAAAAATTCTGTCGGCTAACACATACGAAAAACTCGCAAAATTGCCTAATTTCTATTGCGCCGCCAATAAAATACTCCTGAACCACTCTAAAGCATCGCCGGGGCTACTGGAGTCGTTCCACAGGTCGTTACGGACGCTACTATGGAAAAATCCAAGAAAATTTGACCCGAACCCCGGCACCCTAAAAATTCAGTGGGCTAACAAACACGAAAAACTGGCAAAATCGCCTAATTCCCATTGCGTCGCCAATTAAATGCTCCTAAAACCCTCTATAGCACCGCCGGGGCTACTAGAGTCTTTTCCCAGGTCGTTACGGTTGCTACTATGGAAGAATTTAAGAAAATTCAACACGGACCCCTGGCACATAAAATATCTGTGGGCTAACACATACGAAAAACTGGAAAAATTACCTAATTCTATTGTGTCTCAAATAAAATGATCCTAAACCCCTATAAAGCACCGCCTGGGCTACTGGACTCGTTACCCAGGTCATTACGAATGCTACTATGGAAGAATCCAAGAAAATTTGACCCAGACCCCCGGCACCTAAAATATCCGTGGGCTAACACACACGAAAAACTGGCAAAATCGCCTAATTCCTATTGCATCTCCAATAAAATGCTCCTATACCCCTCTGAAGCGCCGTCAGGGCTATTAGAGTCGTTCCCCAGGTCATTACGGACGCTACTATGGAAGAATCCCAGAAATTTTGACCTGGACCCCCGGCACCTAAAAAATCCGTGCGCTAACACACACGAAAAACTGGCAAAATCTCCTAATTCCTATTGCGTCGCTAATAAAATGCTCCTAAACCCCTCTATAGCACCGTCGGGGCTACTGGAGTCGTTCTCCAGGTCGTTACGGACGCTACTATGGAAGAAATCAAGAAAATTCGACCCGCACCCCCGGCACCTAAAAAATCTGTGGGCTAACACACATGAAAAATTGGCAAAATTGCTTAATTCCTATTGCGCCGCCAATAAAATGCTCCTAAACCTCTCTATTGCACTGCCGGGGCTACTAGAGTCATTCTCCAGGTCGTTACGGATGCTACTATGAAAAAATCCAAGAAATTTTGACCCAAACCCCCGGCACCTAAAAAATCTGTGGGCTAACACACACGAAAAACTGGCAAAATCCCATAATTCCTATTGCGTCGCTAATAAAATGCTACTAAACCCCTTTATAGCACCTCTGGGGCTACTGGAGTCATTCCCCAGATAGTTACGGACGCTACAATAGAATAATCCAAGAAAATTTGACCCGGACACCCGGCACCTAAAATATCCGTGGGCTAACACACACGAAAAACTGGAAAAATCTCCTAATTCCTATTGCGTCGCCAATAAAATGCTCTTAAATCGCTCTATAGCACCGCCATGTCTACTGTAGTCGTTCCCCAGGTCATTACGGACACTACTATGGAAGAATTCAAGAAAATTTCACCCGGCCCCCCGGCACCTAAAAAATCTGTGGTCTAACACACACGAAAAACTAGAAAAATCTCATAATTCCTATTGCGTCGCCAATAAAATGCTCCTAAATCTCTCTATAGCACCACCAGGGCTACTAGAGTCGTTCCCCAGGTCGTTACGGACACTACTATGGAAGAATTCAAGAAAATTCGACCCGGACCCCCGGCACCTAAAAAATCCTTACGCTAATACATACGAAAAACTCGCAAAATTGCCTAATTTTTATTGCGCCGCCAATAAAATACTCCTGAACCACTCTAAAGCATCGTCGGGGCTACTGGAGTCGTTCCACAGGTCGTTACGGACGCTACTATGGAAAAATCCAAGAAAATTTGACCCGAACCCCGGCACCCTAAAAATTCAGTGGGCTAACAAACACGAAAAACTGGCCAAATCGCCTAATTCCCATTGCGTCGCCAATAAAATGCTCCTAAACCCCTCTATAGCACCGCCGGGGCTACTAGAGTCTTTCCCCAGATCGTTACGGTTGCTACTATTGAAGAATTCAAGAAAATTCGACACGGACCCCTGACACATAAAATATCTGTGGGCTAACACATACGAAAAACTGGAAAAATTACCTAATTCCTATTGCGTCTCTAATAAAATGATCCTAAACCCCTATAAAGCACCGCCTGGGCTACTGGACTCGTTACCCAGGTCTTTACGGATGCTACTATGGAAGAATCCAAGAAAATTTGACCCAGACCCCCGGCACCTAAAATATCCGTGGGCTAACACACACGAAAAACTGGCAAAATCGCCTAATTCCTATTGCATCTCCAATAAAATGCTCCTATACCCCTCTGAAGCGCCGTCAGGGCTATTAGAGTCGTTCCCCATGTCATTACGGACGCTACTATAGAAGAATCCCAGAAATTTTGACCTGGACCCCCGGCACCTAAAAAATCCGTGCGCTAACACACACGAAAAACTGGCAAAATCTCCTAATTTCTATTGCGTCGCCAATAAAATGCTCCTAAACCCCTCTATAGCACCGTCGGGGCTACTGGAGTCGTTCTCCAGGTCGTTACGGACGCTACTATGGAAGAAATCAAGAAAATTAGACCCGCACCCCCGGCACCTAAAAAATCTATGGGTTAACACACATGAAAAACTGGCAAAATTGCTTAATTCCTATTGCGCCGCCAATAAAATGCTCCTAAACCTCTCTATTGCACTGCCGGGGCTACTAGAGTCATTCTCCAGGTCGTTACGGATGCTACTATGGAAAAATCCAAGAAATTTTGACCCAAACCCCCGGCACCTAAAAAATCTGTGGGCTAACACACACGAAAAATTGGCAAAATCCCATAATTCCTATTGCGTCGCTAATAAAATGCTACTAAACCCCTCTATAGCACCTCTGGGGCTACTGGAGTCATTCCCCAGATAGTTACGGACGCTACTATAGAATAATCCAAGAAAATTTGACCCGGACACCCGGCACCTAAAATATCCGTGGGCTAACACACACGAAAAACTAGAAAAATCTCCTAATTTCTATTGCGTCGCCAATAAAATGCTCCTAAACCCCTATAAAGCGCCGCCGGGGCTACTGTAGTCGTTCCCCAGGTCGTTACGGATGCTACTATGGAAGAATCCAAGAAAAGTCGACCCGGACCCCAGGCACCTAAAAAATCCTTACGCTAATACACACGAAAAGCTGGCAAAATTGCCTAATTCCTATTGCGTCGCCAATAAAATGCTCCTGAACCACTCTAAAGCACCACCGGGGCTACTGGATTCGTTCCCCAGGTCGTTATAGACGCTACTATGGAAGAATCCAAGAAAATTCGACTCGGACCCTCGGCACCTAAAAAATCCTTACGCTAATACACACGAAAAACTGGCAAAATTGCCTAATTTCTATTGCGCCGCTAATAAAATGCTCCTGACCCACTCTAAAGCACCGCTGGGGCTACTGGAGTCGTTCTCCAGGTCGTTATGGACGCTACTATGGAAAAATCCAAGAAAATTTGACCCGAACCCCGGCACCCAAAAAATTCGTGGGTTACCACACACGAAAAACTGGCAAAATCTCCTAATTCCTATTGCGTCGCTAATAAAATGCTCCTAAACCCCTCTATAGCACCTCTGGGGCTATTGGAGTCATTCCCCAGGTAGTAACGGACTCTACTATGGAAGAATCCAAGAAAATTTGACCCAGACCCCCGGCACCTAAAATATCCGTTGGTTAACACACACGAAAAAATGGAAAAATTACTTAATTCCTATTACGCTGCCAATAAAATGCTCCTAAACCCTCTAAAGCGTCGCCGGGGCTACTGGAGTCTTTCCCAAGTCTTTAAGGATGCTACTATAGAAGAATTGAAGAACATTTTACCTGAACCCCCTTCACCTAAAAAATCTGTGGGCTAACACACAAGAAATACTGGCAAAATCGCCTAATTCCTATTGCGTCGCCAATAAAATGCTCCTAAACCCCTCTATAGCGCTGCCGGGGCTACTGGAGTCGTTCCCCAGGTCGTTACGGATGCTACTATGGAAGAATACAAGAAAATTCGACGCAGACCCCCAGCACCAAAAAAATCTGTGGGCTAACACACACGAAAAACTGGCAAAATTGCTTAATTCCTATTGCGTCGCAAATAAAATGATCCTAAACCCCTCTAAAGCGCCGTCGGGGCTACTGGAGTCATTCCCCAGGTCGTTACGGATGCTATTATGCAAGAAATCAAGAAAATTTGACCCAGACCCCCGGTATCTAAAAATTCAGTGGGCTAACACACACGAAAAACGTGAAAAATCGCTTAATTCCCATTGCGTCGCCAATAAAATGCTCCTAAACCCCTCTATAGCACCGCTGGGGCTACTGCAGTCTCTCCCCAGGTCGTTATGGACGCTAGTATGGAAGAATCCAAGAAAATTTGACCCTAACCCCCGGCACCTAAAAAATCTGTGGGTTAACACACACGAAAAACTCGCAAAATCGCCTAATTCCTATTACGTCACCAATAAAATGCTCCTAAATCCCTCTATAGTGCCGCCGGGGCTACTGGAATCGTTCCCCAGGTCGTTATGGACTCTACTATTGAAGAATCCAAGAAAATTTGACCCGGACCCCTGGCACCTAAAAAATCCGTGGGCTAACACACACAAAAAACTGGCAAAATCGCCTAATTCCTATTGCGTCTTTAATAAAATGCTCCTATACCCCTCTAAAGCGCCGCCGGGGCTACTGGAGTCGTTCCCAGGTCGTTACGGACTCTACTATGGAAGAATCCGAGAAAATTTTACCTAGACCCCCGGCACCTAAAAAATCCATGGGCTAACACACACGAAAAACTAGCAAAATCTCCTAATTCCTATTGCGTCGCCAATAAAATGCTTCTAAACCCCTCTATAGGGCCGCCGGGGCTACTGGAGTTGTTTCCCAGGTCAATACGGACGCTACTATGGAAGAATCCAAAAAAATTTGACCCGAACCCCCGGCACCTAAAAAATCTGTGGGCTAACACACACGAAAAACTGGCAAAATCGCCTAATTCCTATTGCGTCTCCAATAAAATGCTCCTATACCCATCTAAAGCGACGCTGGGGCTACTAGAGTCGTTCCCTAGGTCGTTACGGACGTACTATGGAAGAATCCAAGAAAATTTGACCCGCACCCCCGGCACCCAAAAAATTCGTGGGCTAACACACACGAAAAACTGGCAAAATCGCCTAATTTCTATTGTGTTGCCAATAAAATGCTCCTAAACCCCTCTATAGCGCCGTCGGGACTACTGGAGTCGTTCCCCAGGTCGTTACGGACGCTACTACAGAAGAATCCAAGAAAATTCAACCCGGACCCCTGGCATCTAAAATATCTGTGGCTAACACACACGAAAAAATGGCAAAATCGCCTAATTCCTATTGCGTCGCTAATAAAATGCTACTAAACCCATCTATAGCGCCGTCGGGGCTACTGGAGTCGTTACCCAGGTCATTACAGATGCTACTATGGAAGAATCCAAGAAAATTTGACTCGGACCCCCGGCACCTAAAAAATCCGCGGGCTAACACACACGAAAAACTAGCAAAATAGCCTAATTCCTATTGCGTCGCTAATAAAATGCTCCTAAACCAATCTAAAGTGCCGCCGGGGCAATTGGAGTCGTTCCCCAGGTCGTTAAGGATGCTACTATGGAAGAATCCAAGAACATTTGACCCTGGACCCCCGGCACCTAAAAATTCTGTGGGCTAACACACACGAAAAACTGGCAAAATCGCCTAATTCCTATTGCGTCGCCAATAAAATGCTCCTAAACCCCTCTATAGCATCGACGGGGCTACTGGAGTCGTTCCCCAGGTCGTTACGGACGCTACTATTGAAAAATCCAAGAAAATTCGACCCGAACCCTCGGCACCTAAAAAATCTGAGGGTTAACACACATGAAAAACTGGCAAAATTGCCTAATTCCTATTGCGTCGCCAATAAAATGCTCCAGAACCACTCTAAAGCACCACCGGGGCTACTGGAGTCATTCCCAGTTCGTTACGGACGCTACTATGGAAGAATCCAAAAAAATTTGACCCGGACCCCTGGCACCTTAAATATCCGTGGGCTAACACACACGAAAAAGTGGCAAAATCGCCTAATTTCTATTGTGTCGCCAATAAAATGCTCCTAAACCCCTATAAAGCGCCGCCGGGGCTACTGTAGTCGTTCCCCAGGTCGTTACGGATGCTACTATGCAAGAATTCAAGAAGATTTGACCCGGACCCCCTTCAACTAAAAAATTTGTGGGCTAACACACACAAAAAACCTTCAAAATCGCCTAATCCTATTGCGTCGCCAATAAAATGCTCCTGAACCACTCTAAGGCGCCGCCGGGGCTACTAGAGTCGTTCCCCAGGTGGTTACAGATGCTACTGTGTAAGAATCCAAGAAAATTTGACCCGGACCCCAAACACCTAAAAAATCTGTGGGCTAACACACACGAAAATCTGGCAAAATCGCCTAATTCCTATTGCGTCGCTAATAAAATGCTCCTAAACCCCTCTATAGCATCGCCAGGGCTATTAGAGTCATTCCCCAGGTCATTACGGACACTACTATTGAAGAATTCAAGAAAATTTGACCCAAACCCCCGGCACCTAAAAAATTCGTGGGTTAACACATACGAAAAACTGGCAAAATCGCCTAATTTCTATTGTGTTGCCAATAAAATGCTCCTAAACCCCTATATAGCGCCGCCGGGGCTACTGGAGTCGTTACCCAGGTCGTTACGGATGCTACTATGGAAGAATTCAAGAAACTTTGACCCGGACCCTCTTCACCTAAAAAATTTGTGGCTAACACACACAAAAAACTTGCAAAATCGCCTAATTCCTATTGCGTCGCCAATAAAATGATCCTGAACCACTTTAAGGTGCCGTCGGGACTACTAGAGTCGTTCCCCAGGTGGTTACAGATGCTACTGTGGAAGAATCCAAGAAAATTTGACCCGAACCCCAGACACCTAAAAAATCTGTGGGCTAACACACACGAAAAACTGGCAAAATCGTCTAATTCCTATTGCGTTGCCAATAAAATGCTTCTAAACCCCTCTATAGCATCGCCGTGGCTATTGGAGTCGTTACCCAGGTCATTACGGACACTACTATGGAAGAATTCAAGAAAATTTGACCCAAACCCCCGGCACCTAAAAAATTCGTGGGTTAACACACACGAAAAACTGGCAAAATCTCCTAATTTCTATTGTGTGGCCAATAAAATGCTCCTAAACCCCTCTATAGCGCCGTCGGGGCTACTGGAGTCGTTCCCTAGGTCGTTACGGACACTACTATAGAAGAATCCAAGAAAATTCGCCCCGGACCCCCGGCATCTACAAACTCCGTGGCTAACACACACGAAAAAATGGCAAAATTGCCTAATTCCTATTGCGTCGCCAATAAAATGCTACTAAACCCATCTAAAGCGCCGCCGGGGCTACTGGAGTCGTTACCCAGGTTGTTACGGATGCTACTATTGAAGAATCCAAGAAAATTTCCCCCGGCCCCCCGGCACCTAAAAAATCCGTGGGCTAACACACACGAAAAATTGGAAAAATCTCCTAATTCCTATTGCATCGCCAATAAAATGCTCCTAAATCTCTCTATAGCACCGCCAGGGCTACTGGTGTCGTTCCCCAGGTCGTTACGGATGCTACTATGGAAGAATCCAAGAAAATTCGACTCGAACCCTCGGCACCTAAAAAATCTGAGGGTTAACACACACGAAAAATTGGCAAAATCGCCAAATTCCTATTGCGTCGCCAATAAAATGCTCCTGAACCACTCTAAAGCACCACCGGGGCTACTGGAGTCATTCCCCAGTTCGTTACCGACGCTACTATGGAAGAATCCAAGAAAATTTGACCCGGACCCTCGGCACCTAAAATATCTGTGGGCTAACACATACGAAAAAGTGGCAAAATCGCCTAATTTCTATTGCGTCGCCAATAAAATGCTCCTAAACCCCACTAAAGTGCCGCTGGGGCTACTGTAGTCATTTCCCAGGTCGTTACGGATGCTACTATGGAAGAATTCAAGAACATTTGACCCGGACCCCCTTCACCTAAAAAATTTGTGGGCTAACACACACAAAAAACTTGAAAAATTGCCTAATCCTATTGCGTCGCCAATAAAATGTTCCTGAACCACTCTAAGGCACCGCCGGGGCTACTAGAGTCGTTCCCCAGGTGGTTACAGATGCTACTGTGGAAGAATCCAAGAAAATTTAACCCGTACCCCATACACCTAAAAAATCTGTGGGCTAACACACACGAAAAACTAGCAAAATTGCCTAATTCCTATTGCGTCGCCAATAAAATGCTCCTGAACCCCTCTATAGCATCGCCGGGGCTATTGGAGTCGTTCCCCAGGTCATTACGGACACTACTATGGAAGAATTCAAGAAAATTTGACCCAAACCCCCGGCACCTAAAAAATAGCCTAATTTCTATTGTGTTGCCAATAAAGTGCTCCTAAACCCCTCTATAGTGTAGTCGGGGCTACTGGAGTCGTTCCCCAGGTCGTTACGGACGCTACTGTAGAAGAATCCAAGAAAATTCAACCCAGACCCCCGGCATCTAAAAAATCCGTGGCTAACACACACGAAAAAATGGCAAAATCGCCTAATTCCTATTACGTCGCCAATAAAATGCTACTAAACCCATCTAAAGCACCGCTGGGGCTACTGGAGTCGTTCCCCAGGTCGTTACAGATGCTACTACTGAAGAATCCAAGAAAATTTCACCCGGCCCCCCGGCACCTAAAAAATCCGTTGGCTAACACACACGAAAAATTGGAAAAATCTCCTAATTCCTATTGCGTCGCCAATAAAATGCTCCTAAATCTCTCTATAGCACCGCCAGGGCTACTGGAGTCGTTCCCCAGGTCGTTACAGATGCTACTATGGAAGAATCCAAGAAAATTTGACTCGGACCCCCGGCACCTAAAAAATCCGCGGGCTAACACACACGAAAAACTAGCAAAATAGCCTAATTCCTATTGCGTCGCTAATAAAATGCTCCTAAACCAATCTAAAGTGCCGCCGGGGCAATTGGAGTCGTTCCCCAGGTCGTTAAGGATGCTACTATGGAAGAATCCAAGAACATTTGACCCTGGACCCCCGGCACCTAAAAATTCTGTGGGCTAACACACACGAAAAACTGGCAAAATCGCCTAATTCCTATTGCGTCGCCAATAAAATGCTCCTAAACCCCTCTATAGCATCGACGGGGCTATTGGAGTCGTTCCCCAGGTCATTACGGACACTACTATGGAAGAATTCAAGAAAATTTGACCCAAACCCTCGGCACCTAAAAAATTCGTGGGTTAACACACACGAAAACTAGCAAAATCGCCTAATTTCTATTGTGTTGCCAATAAAATGCTCCTAAACCCCTCTATAGCGCCGTCGGGGCTACTGGAGTCGTTCCCTAGGTCGTTACGGACGCTACTATAGAAGAATCCAATAAAATTCGCCCTGGACCCCCGGCATCTAAAAACTCCGTGGCTAACACACACGAAAAAATGGCAAAATCGCCTAATTCCTATTGCGTCGCCAATAAAATGCTACTAAACCCATCTAAAGCGCCGCCGGGGCTACTGGAGTCGTTACCCAGGTTGTTACGGATGCTACTATTGAAGAATCCAAGAAAATTTCCCCCGGCCCCCCGGCCCCTAAAAAATCCATGAGCTAACACACACGAAAAATTGGAAAAATCTCCTAATTCCTATTGCATCGCCAATAAAATGCTCCTAAATCTCTCTATAGCACCGCCAGGGCTACTGGAGTCGTTCCCCAGGTCGTTACGGATGCTACTATGGAAGAATCTAAGAAAATTCGACTCAAACCCTCGGCACCTAAAAAATCCGAGGGTTAACACACACGAAAAATTGGCAAAATCGCCTAATTCCTATTGCGTTGCCAATAAAATGCTTCTGAACCAATCTAAAGCACCACCGGGGCTACTGGAGTCATTCCCCAGTTCGTTACCGATGCTACTATGGAAGAATCCAAGAAAATTTGACCCGGACCCCCGGCACCTAAAATATCTATGGGCTAACACACACGAAAAAGTGGCAAAATCGCCTAATTCCTATTGCGTCGCCAATAAAATGCTCCTAAACCCCTCTAAAGTGCTGTCGGGTCTACTGTAGTCGTTTCCCAGGTCGTTACGGATGCTACTATGGAAGAATTCAAGAAAATTTGACCCGGACCCCCTTCACCTAAAAAATATGTGGGCTAACACACACAAAAAACTTGCAAAATCGCCTAATCTTATTGCGTCGCCAATAAAATGCTCCTGAACCACTCTAAGGCACCGCCGGGGCTACTAGAGTCGTTCCCCAGGTGGTTACAGATGCTACTGTGGAAGAATCCAAGAAAATTTAACCCGTACCCCATACACCTAAAACATCTGTGGGCTAACACACACGAAAAACTGGCAAAATTGCCTAATTTCTATTGCGTCGCCAATAAAATGCTCCTAAACCCCTCTATAGCATCGCCGGGGCTATTGGAGTCGTTCCCCAGGTCATTACGGACACTACTATGGAAGAATTCAAGAAAATTTGACCCAAACCCCCGGCACCTAAAAAATTCATGGGTTAACACACACGAAAAACTGGCAAAATCGCCTAATTTCTATTGTGTTGCCAATAAAATGCTCCTAAACCCCTCTATAGCGTCGTCGGGTCTACTGGACTCGTTCCCCAGGTCATTACAGACGCTACTGTAGAAGAATCCAAGAAAATTCAACCCGGACCCCCGGCATCTAAAAAATCCGTGGCTAACACACACGAAAAAATGGCAAAATCGCCTAGTTCCTATTGCGTCGCCAATAAAATGCTACTAAACCCATCTAAAGCGCTGCCGGGGCTAATGGAGTCGTTCCCTAGGTCGTTACGGATGCTACTATTGAAGAATCCAAGAAAATTTCACCCGGCCCCCCGGCACCTAAAAAATCCGTGGGCTAACACACACGAAAAATTGGAAAATTCTCCTAATTCCTATTGCGTCGCCAATAAAATGCTCCTAAATCTCTCTATAGCACCGCCAGGGCTACTAGAGTCGTTCTCCAAGTCGTTACAGATGCTACTATGGAAGAATCCAAGAAAATTTGACTCGGACCCCGGCACCTAAAAAATCCGTGGGCTAACACACAAGAAAAACTAGCAAAATAGCCTAATTCCTATTGCGTCGCCAATAAAATGACGCTTCTATGGAAGAATGGAAGAAAAATTATCCCAAAGCCCCGGCACCTAAAAAATTCATGGATTAACACACACGAAAAACTGGCAAAATCTCCTAATTCCTATTGTGTCGCTAATAAAATGCTCTTAAACCTCACTATAGTGCTGTCGGGGCTACTGGAGTATTTCCCAGGTCGTTACGGATGCTACTATGGAAGAATGGAAGAAAATTCGACCCGTACCCCCGGCACCTAAAAAATCCGCGGGCTAACACACACGAAAAACAGGCAAAATTGCCTAATTCTTATTGCGTCGCCAATAAAATGCTCCTAAACCACTCTAAAGCGTTGCCGGGGCTACTGGAGTCTTTCCCAGGTCGTTACGGATGCTACAATGGAAGAATGGAAGAAAATTCGACCTGTACCCCTGGCACCTAAAAAATCCACGGGCTAACACACACGAAAAACTAGCAAAATTGCCTAATTCCTATTGCGTCGCCAATAAAATGCTCCTAAACCACTCTAAACCGCCGCCGGGGCTACTGGAGTCATTTTACAGGTCGTTACGGAAGCTACAATGGAAGAATCCAAGAAAATTTCACCCGGACCCCCGGCACCTTAAAAATCTGTGGGCTAACACACACGAAAAACTAGCAAAATTGCCGAATTTCTATTGCATATCCACTAAAATGCTCCTAAACCCCTCTACAGCACCGTCGAGGCTACTGGAGTCGTTCCCCAAGTCGTTACAGACGCTACTATTGAAGAATCCAAGAAATTTTGACCCGGACCCCCGGCACTTAAAAAATCTGTGGGCTAACACACACGAAAAACTGGCAAAATCGCCTAATTCCTACTGTGTCGCTAATAAAATGCTTCTAAACCTCTCTATAGCGCCCCCGGGGCTACTGGAGTCTTTCCCAGGCCATTACGGACGCTACTATGGAAGAATGGAAGAAAATTCAACCCGTACCCCCGGCACCTAAAAAATCCGTGGGCTAACACACACAAAAAACTGGCAAAATCCCCTAATTCCTATTGCGTCGCCAATAAAATGCTCCTAAACCACTCTAAAGTGCCGCCGGGGCTACTGGAGTCGTTCCCCAGGTCGTTACGAAAGCAAATATGGAAGAATCTAAGAAACTTCAACCCAGACCCCCGACACCTAAAAAATCCTTACGCTAATACACATGAAAAACTGGCAAAATTGCCTAATTTCTATTGCGTCTACAATAAAATGCTTCTAAACCCCTTTACAGCACCGCAGGAGCTACTGGAGTCGTTCCCAGGTCGTTACGGACACTACTATTGAAGAATCCAAGAAAATTTGACCCAGACCCCCGGCACCTAAAAAATCTGTAGGCTAACACACACGAAAAACTGGCAAAATCGCCTAATTCTAATTGTGTCGCCAATAAAATGCTCCTAAACCTCTCTATAGCGCCGCCGGGACTACTGGAGTCTTTCCCCAGGTCGTTACGGACGCTACTATGGAAGAATGGAAGAAACTTCGACCCGTACCCCCGGCACCTAAAAAATCCGCGGGCTAACACATACGAAAAACTGGCAAAATTCCTATTGTGTCGCCAATAAAATGCTCCTAAACCACTCTAAAGAACTGCTGGGGCTATTGGAGTCATTCCCCAAGTCGTTACGGAAGCTGCTATGTATGAATCCAAGAAAATTTGACAAGGACCCCCGACACCTTAAAAATCCGTGGGCTAACACACACGAAAAACTGGCAAAATTACCTAATTCCTATTGCGTCACCAATAAAATGCTCCTAAACCCATCTATAGCACCGCCGGGGCTACTAGAGTCATTCCCCAAGTCGTTAGGGATGCTACAATGGAAGAATGGAAGAAAATTCTACCCGTACCCCCGGCACCTAAAAAATCCGCGGGCTAACACACACGAAAAACTAGCAAAATTGCCTAATCCTATTGCGTATCTAATAAAATGCTCCTAAACCCTTCTATAGCGCTGCCGGGGCTACTGGAGTCATTCCCCAGGTCGTTAGGGACGCTACTATGGAAGAATGGAAGAAAATTCGACCCGGACCCCCGGCACCTAAAACATGTGCAGGCTAACACACACGAAAAACTGGCAAAATCGCCTAATTCCTATTGCATATCTAATAAAATGCACCTAAACCTCTCTAAAGCACCGTCGGGGCTACTGGAGTCGTTTAACAGGTTGTTACGGACGCTACTATAGAAGAATGGAAGAAAATTTAACCCGAACCCCCGGCACCTAAAAAATTCGCGGGTTAACACATACGAAAAACTGGCAAAATCGCCTGATTCCTATTGCGTCACCAATAAAATGCTCCTAAACCTCTCTATAGCTCCGCCAGGGCTATTGGAGTCTTTTACAGGTCGTTACGGACGCTACTATGGAAGAATGGAAGAAAATTCAACCCGTACCCCCAGCACCTAAAAAATCTGCGGGCTAACACATACGAAAAACTGGCAAAATCTCCTAATTCCTATTGCGTCGCCAATAAAATGCTCCTAAAACACTCTAAAGCGCCACCTAGGCTATTGGAGTCGTTCCCCAGGTCGTTACGGAAGAAACTATGGAAGAATCTAAGAAACTTTGACCCGGACCCCCCGTACCTCAAAAATCTGTGGGCTAACACACACGAAAAAATGGCAAAATCGCCTAATTCCTATTGCCTCGCCAATTCAATTCTCCTAAACCCCTCTATAGCGCCGTCGGGGCTACTGGAGTCGTTCCCCAGGTCGTTAGGGACGCTACTATGGAATAATCAGAGAAAATTCAACCCATACCCCCGGCACCTAAAAAATCCTTACGCTAATACACACGAAAAACTGGCAAAATTGCCTAATTCATATTGCGTCTCCAATAAAATGCTCCTAAATCCCTCTATGGCGCCGCCGGGGCTACTGAGTCTTTCCCCAAGTCGTTACGGACGCTACTATGGAAGAATCCAAGAAATTTCGACATGGACCCCTAGCACGTAAAAAATCTGTGGGCTAACCCACACGAAAAACTGGCAAATTCGCCTAATTACTATTGCATCTCTAATAAAATGCTCTTAAGCCCCTCTAAAGCACCACCGGGGCTACTGGAGTCATTCCCCAGATTGTTATGGACACTACAATGGAAGAATCCAAGAAAATTTGACCCAGACCCCCGGCACCTAAAAAATCTGTGGGCTTACACACACGAAAAACTAGCAAAATCGCCTAATTCCTATTGCGTCGCCAATAAAATACTTCTAAACCCCTCTATAGCGCTGTCGGAGCTATTGGAATCGTTCCCCAGGTCGTTACGGATGCTACTATAGAAGAATCCAAGAAATTTCGACCCAGACCACTGGCACCTAAAAAATCCGTGGGCTAACACACACGAAAAACTTGCAAAATCTTCTAATTCCTATCGCGTCTCCAATAAAATGCTCCTAAACCCCTCTAAAGTGCTATCGGGGCTACTAGAGTCGTTACCCAGGTCGTTACGGACGCTACTATTTAAGACTCCAAGAAAATTTGACCCGGACCCCCGGCACCTAAAAAATCCATGGGCTAACACACACGAAAAACTGGCAAAATCGCGTAATTCCTATTGTGTCGCCAATAAAATGCTTCTAAACCTCTATATAGCGCCGCCGGCGCTACTGGAATCTTTCCCAGGTCGTTACGGATGCTACAATGGAAGAATGGAAGAAAATTCAACCGGGACCTTCGGCACCTAAAAAATCCGCGGTCTAATACACAAGAAAAACTAGCAAAATCGCCTAATCCTATTGCGTATCTAATAAAATGCTCCTAAACCCCTCTAAAGCACCGCCGGGGCTACTGGAGTTGTTCCCCAGGTTGTTACGGACGCAACTATGGAAGAATTTGTGGATTAACACACACGAAAAACTGGCAAAATCTCTTAATTCCTATTGTGTCGCTAATAAAATGCTCTTAAACCTCTCTATAGTGCCGCCGGGGCTACTAGAGTCGTTCTCCAGGTTTTTATGGATGCTACTATGGAAGAATGGAATAAAATTTGACCCGTACCCCCGGCACCTAAAAAATCCGCGAGCTAACACACACGAAAAATAGGCAAAATCGCCTAATTCCTATTGCGTCGCCAATAAAATGCTCCTAAACCACTCTAAAGCGCCGCCGGGGCTACTGGAGTCTTTCCCAGGTCGTTACGGATGCTACAATGGAAGAATGGAAGAAAATTCAACCCGTATCCCCGGCACCTAAAAAATCCGTGGGCTAACACACACGAAAAACTGGCAAAATCGCCTAATTCCTATTGCGTCGCCAATAAAATGCTCCTAAACCACTCTAAACCGCCGCCGAGGCTACATGAGTCATGCTCCAGGTCGTTACAAAAGCTACTATGGAAGAATCCAAGAAAATTTGACCCAGACCCCCGACACCTTAAAAATCCGTGGGCTAACACACACGAAAAATTGGAAAAATCTCCTAATTTCTATTGTCTCGCCAATTCAATGCTCCTAAACCCTTCTATAGCACCGCCGGGGCTACTGGAGTCGTTCCCCAAGACGTTACGGATGCTAATATGGAAGAATCAGAGTAATTCAACCTGGACCCCCGGCACCTAAAAAATCCTTACGATAATACACACGAAAAACTGGCAAAATTGCCTAATTTTTATTGCGTCTCCAATAAAATGCTTCTAAACCCCTCTACAGCGCCGCCGGGGCTACTGGACTCGTTCCCCAGGTCGTTACGGACACTACTATTGAAGAATCCAAGAAAATTTGACCCGTACCCCCGGCACCTAAAAAATCCGTGGGCTAACACACACAAAAAACTAGCAAAATCTCCTAATTCCTATTGTGTCGCTAATAAAATGCTCTTAAACCTCTCTATAGCGCCGCCGGGGCTACTGGGGTCGTTACCCAGGTTTTTACGGATGCTACTATGGAAGAATGGAATAAAATTTGACCCATACCCCCGGCACCTAAAAAATCCGCGGGCTAACACATACGAAAAACTGGCAAAATCGCCTAATCCCTATTGTGTCGCCAATAAAATGCTCCTAAACCCCTCTATAGTGCTGTTGGGGCTACTGGAGTCGTTCCCCAGGTCGTTACGGACGCTACTATGGAAGAATCCAAGAAATTTCGACACGGATCCCCGGCACCTAAAAAATCCATGGGCTAACACACACGAAAAACAGACAAAATCGCCTAATTCCTATTGCGTATCTAATAAAATGCTCCTAAACCCCTCTAAAGCACCGCCGAGGCTACGGGAGTCATTTCCTAGGTCGTTAAGTACGCTACTATGGAAGAATACATGACAATTCGACCAGAACCCCGACACCTAAAATATCTGTGGGCTAACACACACGAAAAATTGGCAAAATTGCTTAATTCCTATTGCGTCGCCAATAAAATGCTCCTAAACCTCTCTAAAGCGCCGCTGGGGCTACTGGAGTCGTTCCCCAGGTCGTTACAAACGCTACTATGGAAGAATCCAAGAAACTTTGACACGGACCCCCGGCACCTAAAAAATATGTGGGATAACACACACGAAAAACTGGCAAAATTGCCTAATTTATATTGCATCACCAACAAAATGCTCCTAAACCCCTCTATAGTGACGCCGGGACTACTGGAGTCGTTCCCCAGGTCGTTAAGGATGCTACTATGGATGAATGGAAGAAAATTCGACCCGGACCCCCGGCATCTATAAAATCCATGGGCTAACACACACAAAAAACTGGCAAAATCGCCTAATTCCTATTGCGTCGCCAATAAAATGCTCCTAAACCTCTCTATAGTGCTACCAGGGCTACTGGAGTCTTTCCCCAGGTCGTTACGGACGCTACTATGGAAGAATGCAAGAAAATTCGACCCGTACCCCCGGCACCTAAAAAATCCATGGGCTAACACACACGAAAAACAGGCAAAATTGCCTAATTTCTATGGCGTCGCAATAAAATGCTCCTGAACCCCTCTAAAGCGTCGTCAGGGATACTGGAGTCATTTCCCAAGTTGTTACGGATGCTACTATGGAAGAATCAGAGAATATTCGACACGGACCCCTGGCACCTAAAAAATCTGTGAGCTAACCCACACGAAAAACATGCAAATTCACCTAATTACTATTGCGTCTCTAATAAAATGCTCTAAAGCCCCTCTAAAGCACCACCGGGGCTACTGGAATCGTTCCTCAGATTGTTATGGACGCTACAATGGAAGAATCCAAGAAAATTTGACCCAGACCCCAGGCACCGAAAAAATCTGTGGGCTAACACACACGAAAAACTAGCAAAATCGCCTAATTCCTATTGCGTCGCCAATAAAATGCTCCTAAACCCCTCAAAAGTGTCGATGGGGCTACTAGAGTCTTTCCCCAGGTCGTTATGGACTCTACTATGGAACAATCCAAGAAATTTGACCTGAACCCTGGCACCTAAAAAATCTGTGGGCTAACACACACGAAAAACTGGCAAGATCGCCTAATTCCTATTGCGTCTTCAATAAAATGCTCCTAAAATCCTCTAAAGCGTTGCCGGGGCTACTGGAGTCGTTCCCCAGGTCGTTACGGACGCTACTATTGAAGAATCAAAGAAAATTTGACCCGGACCCTCGGCACCTAAAAAATCCGTGGGCTAACACACACGAAAAACTGGCAAAATCTCCTAATTCCTTTGCGTCGCCAATAAAATGCTCCTAAACCCTTCTATAGCACCGCCGGGGCTACTAGAGTCTTTCCCCGGGTCGTTACGGTTGCTACTATGGAAGAATCCAAGAAAATTCGACACGGACCCCTGGCACGTAAAAAATCTGTAGGCTAACACACACGAAAAAATGGAAAAATTACCTAATTCCTATTGCGTCTCTAATAAAATGATCCTAAACCACTCTAAAGCACCGTCGGGGCTACTGGAGTCGTTCCCCAGGTCGTTACAGACGCTACTATTGAAGAATCCAAGAAATTTCGAACCAGACCCCCGGCACCTAAAAAATCTGTGGGCTAACACACACGAAAAACTGCCAAAATCTCCTAATTCCTATTGCGTCGCCAATAAAATTCTCCTAAACCCCTCTATAGCACCTTCGGGGCTACTGGAGTCATTCTCCAGGTCGTTACGGATGCTACTATGGAAGAAATCAAGAAAATTCGACCCGCACCCCCGGTACCTAAAACATCTGTGGGCTAACACACACGAAAAACTTGCAAAATTGCTTAATTCCTATTGCGCCGCCAATAAAATTCTCCTAAACCCCTCTAAAGTGCTGCCGGGGCTACTGGAGTCGTTCCCCAGGTCGTTACAGATGCTACTATGGAAAAATCTAAGAAAATTTGACCCGAACCCCCGGCACCTAAAAAATCTGTGGGCTAACACAGACGAAAAACTAGCAAAATCCCATAATTCCTATTGCGTCGCTAATAAAATGCTCCTAAACCGCTCTATAGCACCTCTGGGGCTACTGGAGTCATTCCCTAGATCGTTACGGACGCTTCTATGGAAGAATCCAAGAAAATTTGACCCGGACCCCGGGCACCTAAAATATCTGTGGGTTAACACACACGAAAAAATGGCAAAATTACTTAATTCCTATTGCGCTGCCAATAAAATGTTCCTAAACCCCTCTAAAGCGCCGCCAGGGCTACTGGAGTCGTTCCCCAAGTCGTTACGGATGCTACTATGGAAGAATTCAAGAAAATTTGACCCGGACCCCATTCACCTAAAAATTCTGTGGGCTAACACACAAGAAATACTGGTAAAATCACCTAATTACTATTGCGTCGCCAATAAAATGCTCCTAAACCCCTCTATAGCACTGTCGGGGCTACTAAAGTCATTCCTCTGGTCGTTACGGACGCAACTATGGAAGAATACAAGAAAATTCGACGCAGACCCATGGCACCAAAAAACTCTGTGGGCTAACAAACACGAAAAACTGGCAAAATCGCCTAATTCCTATTGCGTCGCAAATAAAATGATCCTAAACCCCTCTAAAGCGCCGCCGGGGCTACTGGAGTCAATCCCCAGGTTGTTACGGACGCTACTCTTGAAGAAATCAAGAAAATTAGACCCAGACCCCCGGCATCTAAAAATTCAGTGGGCTAACACACATAAAAAACTGGCAAAATCGCCTAATTCCCATTGCGTCGCCAATAAAATGCTCCTACACCCCTCTATAGCGCCGCTGGAGCTACTGGAGTCGTTCCCCAGGTCATTACGGATGCTACTATTGAAGATACAAGAAAATTTGACCTGGCCCCCCGGCACCTAAAAAATCCGTGGGCTAACACACATGAAAAACTGGCAAAATCGCCTAATTCCTATTGTGTCTCCAATAAAATGCTCCTATAACCCTCTAAAACGCCGCCGGGGCTACTGGAGTCGTTCCTAGGTCGTTACGGACGCTACTATGGAAGAATCCAAGAAAATTTGACATGGACCCCCGGCACCTAAAAAATCTGTGGGCTAACACACACGAAAAACTAGCAAAATCTCCTAATTCCTATTGCGTCGCCAATAAAATGCTCCTAAACCCCTCTATAGTACCTTCGGGGCTACTGGAGTCGTTCTCCAGGTCGTTACGGATGCTACTATTGAAGAAATCAAGAAAATTTGACCCGGACCCCCGGCACCTAAAACATCCGTGGGCTAACACACACGAAAAACTAGCAAAATTGCCTAATTCCTATTGCGTTGCAAATAAAATGCTCCTAAACCCCTCTATAGCATCGCCGGGGCTATTGGAGTCGTTCCCCAGGTCGTTACGGACACTACTATGGAAGAATACAAGAAATTTTGACACAAACCCCCGGCACCTAAAAAATTCGTGGATTAACACACACGAAAAACTGGCAAAATCGCCTAATTTCTATTGCGTCGCCAATAAAATGCTTCTAAATCCCTCTATAGCGCCGTCGGGGCTACTGTAGTCATTCCCTAGGTCGTTACGGACGCTACTATAGAAGAATCCAAGAAAATTCGACCCGGACCCCCGGCACCTAAAAAATCCGTGGGCTAACACACACGAAAAAATGGCAAAATCGCCTAATTCCTATTGCGTCGCCAATAAAATGCTCCTAAACCCATCTAAAGCGTCGCCGGGGCTACTGGAGTCGTTCCCCAGGTCGTTACGGATGCTACTATTGAAGAATCCAATAAAATTTGACCTGTCCCCCCGGCACCTAAAAAGTTCGTGGGCTAACACACATGTAAACCTGGCAAAATCTTCAAATTCCTATTGCGTCGCCAATAAAATGCTCCTAAATCCCTCTATAGCACCGCCAGGGCTACTGGAGTCGTTCCCCAGGTCGTTACGGATGCTACTATGGAAGAATCCAAGAAAATTCGACCCGTACCCCCGTCACCTAAAAAATCCTTACGCTAATACACACGAAAAACTGGCAAAATCTCCTAATTCCTATTGCATCGCCAATAAAATGCTCCTGAACCACTCTTAAGCACCACCGGGGCTACTGGAGTCGTTCCCCAGGTCGTTACGGACGCTACTATGGAAGAATTCTAGAAAATTTGACCCAAACCCCCGGCACCCAAAAAATTTGTGGGTTAACACACACGAAAAATTGGCAAATCCCCTAATTCCTATTGCGTCGCTAATAAAATTATCCTAAACCCCTCTATAGCACCGCCGGGGCTACTGGAGTCATTCCCCAGGTCGTTACGGACGCTACTCTGGAAGAAATCAAGAAAATTCGACCCCGACCTCCGGTATCTAAATATTCAGTGGGCTAACACACACAAAAAACTGGCAAAATCGCCTAATTACCATTGCGTCGCCAATAAAATGCTCCTAAACCCCTCTATAGCACCGCCGGGGCAACTGGAGTCTTTCCCCAGGTCGTTACGGACGCTACTATGGAAGAATCCAAGAAAAGTTGACCCAAACCCCTGACACCTAAAAAATCCGTGGGTTAACACACACGAAAAACTGGTAAAATCACCTAATTCCTATTACGTCGCCAATAAAATGCTCCTAAATCCCTCTATAGCACCGCCGGGGCTACTGGAGTCGTTCCCCAGGTCGTTATGGACGCTACTATGGAAAAATCTAAGAAAATTTGACCAGGACCCCCGGCACCTAAAACATCCGTGGGCTAACACACATGAGAAACTGGCAAAATTGCCTAATTCCTATTGCGTCGCCAATAAAATGCTCCTAAACCCATCTAAAGCGCCGCCAGGGCTACTGGAGTCGTTCCCCAGGTCGTTACGGATGCTACTATTGAAGAATCCAAGAAAATTTGACCCGGCCCCCCGGCACCTAAAAAGTTTGTGGGCTAACACACATGAAAACCTGGTAAAATCTTCTAATTCCTATTGCGTCGCCAATAAAATGCTTCTAAATCCCTCTATAGCACCGCCAGGGCTACTGGAGTCATTCCCCAGGTCGTTACGGATGCTACTATGGAAGAATCCAAGAAAATTCGACCCGTACTCCCTTCACCTAAAAAATCCTTACGCTAATACACACAAACAACTTGCAAAATTGCCTAATTCATATTGCGCCGCCAATAAAATGCTCCTGAACCACTCTAAAGCACCGCCGGAGCTACTGGAGTCGTTCCCCAGGTCGTTACGGACGCTACTATTGAAGAATTCTAGAAAATTTGACCCAAACCCCTGGCACCCAAAAACTTTGTGGGTTAACACACACGAAAAACTGGCAAATCCCCTAATTCCTATTGCGTCGCTAATAAAATTATCCTAAACCCCTCTATAGCACCGTCGGGGCTACTAGAGTCATTCCCCAGGTCGTTACGGACGCTACTCTGGAAGAAATCAAGAAAATTCGACCCCGACCTCCGGCATCTAAATATTCAGTGGGCTAACACACACAAAAAACTTGCAAAATCGCCTAATTCCCATTGCGTCGCTAATAAAATGCTCCTAAACCCCTGTATAGCACCGCCGGGGCTACTGGAGTCTTTCCCCAGGTCGTTACGGACGCTACTATGGAAGAATCTTAGAAAATTTGACCCAAACCCCTGACACCTAAAAAATCCGTGGGTTAACACACACGAAAAACTAGCAAAATCACCTAATTCATATTACGTCGCCAATAAAATGCTCCTAAATCCCTCTATAGCGCCGCCGGGGCTACTGGAGTCGTTCCCCAGGTCGTTATGGACGCTACTAAGGAAGAATCCAAGAAAATTCGACCCAGAGCCCCGGCACCTAAAAAATCCGTGGGTTAACACACACGAAAAATTGGCAAAATCGCCTAATTCCTATTGCGTCTCCAATAAAATGCTTCTATACCCCTCTAAAGCGCCGCCGGGGCTAATGGAGTCGTTCCCAGGTCGTTACAGACGCTACTATGGAAGAATCCAAGAAAATTTGACCTGGACCCCCGACACCTAAACAATCTGTGCGCTAACACACACGAAAAACTGGCAAAATCTCCTAATTCCTATTGCGTCGCCAATAAAATGCTCCTAAACCCCTTTATAGCACCGTTGGGGCAACTGGAGTCGTTCTCTAGGACGTTACGGATGCTACTATGGAAGAAATCAAGAAAATTCGACCCACACCCCCGGCACCTAAAAAATCCGTGGGCTAACACACACGAAAAACTAGCAAAATGGCCTAATTCCTATTGCGTCTCAAATAAAATGCTCCTAAACCCCTCTATACTGCCGTCAGGGCAACTGGAGTCGTTCCCCAGGTCGTTACGGACGCTACAAATAGAAGAATCCAAGAAATTTAAACACGTCCCCCCGACACTTAACAAATCCTTGGGCTAACACACACAAAAAACTGGCAAAATCGCCTAATTCCTATTGCATCTCAAATAAAATGCTTCTAAATCCCTCTAAAGTACCGCCGGGGCTACTGGAGTCATTCCCCAGGTCATTATAGATGCTACTATGGAAGAAATCAAGAAAATTCAACCCGCACCCCCGGCACCTTAAAGATCCATTGGCTAACACACACAAAAAAATTGCAAAATCGCCTAAATCCTATTGCGTCGCCAATAAAATGCTCCTAAGACCCTCTAAAGCGCTGTCGGGGCTACTATATTCGTTCCCCAGGTCGTTACGGACGCTACTATGGAAGAATCCAAGAAAATTTGACCCGGACCCCCTTCACCTAAAAAATCTGTGGGCTAACACACACAAAAAACTGGCAAAATCTCCTAATTCCTATTGCATCGCCAATAAAATCATCCTAAACCCCTCTATAGCGCCGCCGGGGCTACTAGAGTCATTCCCCAGGTCGTTACGGACGCTATTATGGAAGAATCCAAGAAAAGATTCGACTCGGACCCCCAGCACCTAAAAAATCCGTGGGCTAACACACACGAAAATATGGCAAAATCGCCTAATTCCTATTGCGTCGCCAATAAAATGCTCCAGAACCCCTCTAAAGAGCCGCCAGGGCTACTGGAGTCGTTCCCCATTTCGTTACGGACGCTACTATGGAAGAATCCAAGAAAATTCGTCCTGCACCCCCAACACCTAAAAAATCCGTGGACTAACACACACGAAAAACTGGCAAAATCACCTAATTCCTGTTGCATCGCCAATAAAATGTTCCTAAACCCCTCTATAGCACCTCCGGGACTACTGCAGTCATTTCCCAGATCGTTACGGATGCTATTATAGAATAATCCAAAAAAATTTGACCCGGACCCCCGGCACCTAAAAAATCTGTGGGCTAACACACACAAAAAACTGGCAAAATCACCTAATTCCTATTACGTCGACAATAAAATGCTCCTAAACCACTCTAAAGCACCGCTGGGGCAATTGGAGTCGTTCCCCAGGTCGTTATGGACGCTACGATGGAAGAATCCAAGAAAATTCGACTCGGAACCCCGGCACCTAAAATATCCGTGGGCTAACACACACGAAAAAGTGGCAAAATTGCCTAATTCCTATTGCGCCGTCAATAAAATGCTCCTAAAACCCTCTATAGCACCGCCGGGTCTACTGGAGTCGTTCCCCAGGTCGTTATGGACGCTACAATGGAAGAATCCAAGAAATTTAGACACGGCCCCCCGGCACGTAAAAAATTCGTGGGCTAACACACACGAAAAAGTGGCAAAATTGCCTAATTCCTATTGCGCCGCCAATAAAATGCTACTAAACCCCTCTATAGCGCCGTCGGGGCTACTGGAGTCATTCCCAGGTCGTTACGGACGCTACAATGGAAGAATCGAAGATATTTCGACACGGCCCCCCGGCACCTAAAAAATCATGTGGTCTAACACACACGAAAAACTTGTAAAATCGCCTAATTCCTATTGCGTCGCCAATAAAATGCTCCTAAACCCCTCTATAGCGCCGCCGCGGCTACTAGAGTCATTCCCCAGGTCGTTACGGACGCTATTATGGAAGAATCCAAGAAAATTTGACCCAAACCCCCGGTACCTAAAAAATCTATGGGTTAACACACACGAAAAACTGGCAAAATCGCCTAATTTGTATTGCGCCGTAAATAAAATGCTCGTAAACCCCTCTATAGCACCGCCGGGGCCACTGGAGTCGTTCCCCAGGTCTTTACGGACGCTACTATGGAAGAAATCAAGAAAAATCGACCCGGACCCCAGACACCTAAAAATTCTGTGGGCTAACACACACGAAAAACTGGCAAAATTGCTTAATTCCTATTGCGCTGCCAATACAATGCTCCTAAACCTCTCTATTGCACCGCCGAGGCTACTGGAGTCGTTCCCCAGGTCGTTATGGATGCTACTATGGAAGAAATCAAGAAATTTCGACCCGGACCCCCGGCACCTAAAATATCCATGGGCTAACACACAAGAAAAAGTGGAAAAATTGCTTAATTCCTATTATGCCGCCAATAAAATGCTCCTAAACCCCTCTATAGCACCGCCGGGGCTACTAGAGTCATTCCCCAGGTCGTTACGGACGCTACTACTGAAGAATCCAAGAAAATTCGACACGGACCCCTGGCACATAAAAAATCTGAAGGCTAACACACACGGAAAACTGGCAAAATTGACTAATTCCTATTGAGTCTCTAATAAAATTATCCTAAAAACCTCTAAAGCACCGCCGGGGCAACTGGAGTCATTCCCCAGGTCGTTACGGACACTAAAATGGAAGAATCCAAGAAAATTCGACCCGGACCCCCAGCACCTAAAATATCCGTGGGCTAACAAATACGAAAAAGTGGCAAAATTGCCTAATTCCTATTGCGCCGCCAATAAAATGCTCGTAAATCCCTCTATAGCGCCGCCGGGGCTACTGGAGGCGTTCCCCAGATCGTTATGGATGCTACAATGGAATAATCAAAAAAAATTCGACACGGACCCCCGGCACCTAAAAAATCATGTGGGCTAACACACACGAAAAACTTGCAAAATCGCCTAATTCCTATTGCGTCGCCAATAAAATGCTCCTGAACCCTCTAGAGTGCCGCCGGAGCTACTGGAGTCGTTCCCTATGTCATTACGGATGCTACTATTGAAGAATCCAAGAAAATTCGACCCGGACCCCCGGCACCTAAAAAATCCGTGGGCTAACACACACGAAAATCTGGCAAAATGGCCTAATTCCTATTGCGTCGCCAATAAAATGCTCTAGAACCCCTTTAAAGAGCCGCCAGGGCTACTGGAGTCGTTCCCCAGTTCGTTACGGACGCTACTATGGAAGAATCCAAGAAATTTTGTCCCGCACCCCCAACACCTAAAAAATGCGTGGACTAACACACACGAAAAACTGGCAAAATCGCCTAATTTCTATTGCATCGCCAATAAAATGTTCCTAAACCCCTCTATAGCACCTCCGGGGCTACTGTTGTTGTTCCCCAGATTGTTACGGATGATACTACAGAATAATCCAAAAATATTTGACTCGGACCCCCAGCACCTAAAATATCCGTGGGCTAACATACACGAAAAATTGGCAAAATTGCTTAATTCCTATTGCGCCGCCAATAAAATGCTCCTAAACCCCTTTAAAGCACCTCCGGGACTACTGCAGTCATTTCCCAGATCGTTACGGACGCTACTATGGAATAATCCAAGAAAATTTGACCCGAACCCCCGGCACGTAAAAAATCCCTAGGCTAACACACACGAAAAACTTGCAAAATCGCTTAATTCCTATTGAGTCTCAAATAAAATGCTCCTAAAAACCTCTAAAGCACCGCCGGGGCAACTGGAGTCATTCCCCAGGTCGTTACGGACACTAAAATGGAAGAATCCAAGAAACTTCAACCCGCACCCCGGTACCTAAAACATCTGTGGGCTAACACACACGAAAAACTTGCAAAATTCTTAATTCCTATTGCGCCGCCAATAAAATTCTCCTAAACCCCTCTAAAGTGCCGCCGGGGCTACTGGAGTGGTTCCCCAGGTCATTACGGACGCTACTATGGAAGAATTCAAGGAAATTTACTCGAACCCCCTTCACCTAAAAAATCTGTGGGCTAACACACAACAAATACTGGCAAAATCGCCTTATTAATATTGCGTCGCTGATAAAATGCTTCTAAACCCCTCTATAGCACCGCCGGGGCTATTGGAGTCGTTCCCCAGGTCGTTACGGACGCTACTATGGAAGAATACAAGAAAATTCGACTCGGACCCCCGGCACCTAAAAAATCCGTGGCTAACACACACGAAAAACTGGCAAAATCGCATAATTCCCATTGCATCGCAAATAAAATGATCCTAAACCCCTCTAAAGTGTCGCCGGGGCTACTGGAGTCGTTCTACAGGTCATAACGGACGCTACTATGGAAGAAATCAAGATAATTCGACCTGGACCCCCGATACCTAATAATTCTGTCGGCTAACACACATGAAAAACTGGCAAAATTGCCTAATTCCTATTGCATCGCCAATAAAATGCTCCTAAACCCCTCTATTGCACCGCCGGTGCTACTAGAGTCGTTACCCAGGTCGTTACGGACGCTACTATGGAAGAAATCAAGAAAATCCGACCCAGACCCCTGGCACCTAAAAATCCAGTGGGCTAACACACACGAAAAACTGGCAAAATCGCCTAATTCCCATTGCATCGCCAATAAAATGCTCCTAAACCCTTCTATAGCACCATAGGGGCTACTAGAGTCTTTCTCCAGGTCGTTACGGTTGCTACTATGGAAGAATCCAAGAAAATTCGACACGGACCCCTAGCACGTAAAAAATCTGTGGGCTAACACACACGAAAAAACTGGAAAAATTACCTAATTCCTATTGCGTCTCTAATAAAATGATCCTAAACCCCACTAAAGCACCGCCGGGGCTACTGGAGTCGTTCCCCAGGTCGTTACGGACGCTACTATGGAAGAATCCTAGAAAATTCGACCCAGACCCCCGGCACCTAAAAAATCCGTGGGCTAACACACACGAAAAACTGGCAAAATCTCCTAATTCTTATTGCGTCGCCAATAAAATGCTCCTAAACCCTCTATAGCACCGTCGGGGCTACTGGAGTCGTTCCCCAGGTCGTTACGGACGCTACTATGGAAGAATACAAGAAAATTCGACTCGGACCCCCGGCACCTAAAAAATCCGTGGGCTAACACACACGAAAAACTGGCTAAATCGCGTAATTCCCATTGCATCGCAAATAAAATGATCCTAAACCCCTCTAAAGTGCCGCCGGGGCTATTGGAGTCGTTCTCCAGATCGTAACGGACGCTACTATGGAAGAAATCAAGAAAATTCGACCTGGACCCCCGATACCTAAAAATTCTGTCGGCTAACACACACGAAAAACTGGCAAAATTGCCTAATTCCTATTGCATTGCCAATAAAATGCTCCTAAACCCCTCTATTGAACCGCCGGGGCTACTGGAGTCGTTACCCAGGTCGTTACTGATGCTACTATGGAAGAAATCAAGAAAATTCGACCCAGACCCCTGGCACCTAAAAATCCAGTGGGCTAACACACACGAAAAACTGGCAAAATCGCCTAATTCCCATTGCGTCACCAATAAAATGCTCCTAAACCCTTCTATAGCACCGTCGGGGCTACTAGAGTCTTTCCCCAGGTCGTTACGTTTGCTATTATGGAAGAATCCAAGAAAATTCGACACGGACCCCTGGCATGTAAAAAATCTGTGGGCTAACACACACGAAAAAATGGAAAAATTACCTAATTCCTATTGCGTCTCTAATAAAATGATCCTAAACCCCTCTAAAGCACTGTCGGGGCTACTGGAGTCGTTCCCCAGGTCGTTACGGACGCTACTATGGAAGAATCCAAGAAAATTCGACCTAGACCCCTGGCACCTAAAAAATCTGTGGGCTAACACACACAAAAAACGGGAAAAATCTCCTAATTCCTATTGCGTCGCCAATAAAATGCTCCTAAACCCCTCTATAGCACCGTCGGGGCTACTGGAGTCGTTCTCCAGGTCGTTATGGATGCTACTATGTAAGAAATCAAGAAATTTCGACCCGCACCACCAGCACCTAAAACATCTGTGGGCTAACACACACGAAAAACTTGCAAAATTGCTTAATTCCTATTGCGCCGCCAATAAAATTCTGCTAAACCCCTCTAAAGTGCTGCCGGGGCTACTAGAGTAGTTCCCCAGGTCGTTACGGACGCTACTATGGAAACATCTACGAAAATTTGACCCGAACCCCCGTCACCTAAAAAATCTATGGGCTAACACTGACGAAAAACTAGCAAAATCCCATAATTCCTATTGCGTCGCTAATAAAATGCTCCTAAACCCCTCTATAGCACCTCTGGGGCTACTGGAATCATTCCCCAGATCGTTACGGACGCTACTATGGAAGAATCCAAAAAAATTTGACCCGGACCCCGGGCACCTAAAATATCTGTGGGTTAACACACACGAAAAAATGGCAAAATTACATAATTCCTATTGCGCTGCCAATAAAAGGTTCCTAAACCCCTCTAAAGCGCTGCCAGGGCTACTGGAGTCGTTCCCCAAGTCGTTACGGATACTACTATGGAAGAATTCAAGAAATTTTGACCCGGACCCCCTTCACCTAAAAAATCTGTGAGCTAACACACAAGAAATACTGGTAAAATCGCCTAATTCCTATTGCGTCGCCAATAAAATGCTCCTAAACCCCTCTATAGCACCACCGGGGATACTAGAGTCGTTCCTCTGGTCGTTACGGACGCTACTATGGAAGAATACAAGAAAATTCGACGCAGACCCCTGGCACCAAAAAACTCTGTGGGCTAACAAACACGAAAAACTGGCAAAATCGCCTAATTCCTATTGCATCGCAAATAAAATGATCCTAAACCCCTCTAAAGAGCCGCCGGGGCTACTGGAGTCATTCTCTAGGTCGTTACGGACGCTACTATAGAAGAATCCAAGAAAATTCGACCCAGACCCCCGGCACCTAAAAAATCCGTGGGCTAACACACACGAAAAAATGGCAAAATCGCCTAATTCCTATTGCGTCGCCAATAAAATGCTCCTAAACCCATCTAAATCATTGTCGGGGCTACTGGAGTCGTTCCCAAGGTCGTTACGGATGCTACTATTAAAGAATCCAAGAAAATTTGACCCGGCCCCCCGGCACCTAAAAAGTTCGTGGGCTAACACACATGAAAACCTGGCAAAATCTTCTAATTCCTATTGCGTCGACAGTAAAATGCTCCTAAATCCCTCTATAGCACCGCCAGGGCTACTGGAGTCGTTCCCCGGGTCGTTACGGATGCTACTATAGAAGAATCCAAGAAAATTCGACCCGTACCCCCGTCACCTAAAAAATCCTTACGCTAATACACACGAAAAACTGGCAAAATCTCCTAATTCCTATTGCGTCGCAAATAAAATGCTTCTAAACCCCTTTATAGCACAGTCGGGGCTACTGGAGTCGTTCTCCAGGTCGTTACGGATGCTACTATGGAAGAAATCAAGAAAAGTTGACCCGGACCCCCGGTACCTAAAAAATTCGTGGGTTAACACACACGAAAAACTGGCAAAATCGCCAAATTCCTATTGCGTCGCCAATAAAATGCTCCTAAACCCCTCTATAGCATCGCCGGGGCTATTGGGGTCATTCCCTAGGTCGTTACGGACTCTACTATAGAATAATCCAAGAAAATTCAACCCGCACCCCCGGCACCTAAAAAATCCATGGGCTAACACACACGAAAAATTAGCAAAATCGCCTAATTCCTATTGTGTCTCAAATAAAATGCTCCTAAACCCCTCTATACTGCCGTCAGGGCAACTGGAGTCGTTCCCCAGGTTGTTACGGATGCTACTATGGAAGAATCCAAGAAAATTCGACCCGGACCCCCTTCACCTAAAAAATCTGTGGGCTAACACACAAGAAATACTGGCAAAATCGCCTTATTAATATTGCGTCGCTGATAAAATGCTCCTAAACCCCTCTATAGCACCGCCGGGGCTACTGGAGTCGTTCCCCAGGTCGTTTCGGACGCTACTATGGAAGAATACAAGAAAATTCGACTCGGACCCCCGGCATCTAAAAAATCTGTGGGCTAACACACACGAAAAACTGGCAAAACCGCATAATTCCTATTGCGTCGCCAATAAAATGCTCCTAAACCCATCTAAAGCGCCGCCGGGGCTACTGGAGTCGTTCCCCAGGTCGTTACGGATGCTACAATTGAAAAATCCAAGAAATTTTGACCCGGCCCCCCGGCACCTAAAAAGTTCGTGGGCTAACAAACATGAAAACCTAGCAAAGTCTTCTAATTCCTATTGCGTCGCCAATAAAATGCTCCTAAATCCCTCTATAGCACCGCCAGGGCTACTGGAGTCGTTCCCCAGGTCGTTACGGATGCTACTATGGAAGAATCCAAGAAAATTCGACCCTTACCCCCGTCACCTAAAAAATCCTTACGCTAACACACACGAAAAACTAGCAAAATTGCCTAATTCCTATTGCGCCGCCAATAAAATGCTCCTGAACCACTCTTAAGCACCGCCGAGGCTACTGGAGTCGTTCCCCAGGTCGTTACGGACGCTACTATGGAAGAATTCTAGAAAATTTGACCCAAACCCCTGGCACCCAAAAATTTTGTGGGTTAACACACACGAAAAACTGGCAAATCCCCTAATTCCTATTGCGTCGCTAGTAAAATTATCCTAAACCCCTCTATAGCACCGCCGGGGCTACTTGAGTCATTCCCCAGGTCGTTACGGACGCTACTCTGGAAGAAATCAAGAAAATTCGACCCCGACCTCCGGCATCTAAATATTCAGTGGGCTAACACACACAAAAAACTGGCAAAATCGCCTAATTCCCATTGCGTCGCCAATAAAATGCTCCTAAACCCCTCTATAGCACCGCCGGGGCAACTGGAGTCTTTCCCGAGGTCGTTACGGACGCTACTATGGATGAATCCAAGAAAATTTGACCCAAACCCCTGACACCTAAAAAATCCGTGAGTTAACACACACGAAAAACTAGCAAAATCACCTAATTCCTATTACGTCGTCAATAAAATGCTCCTAAATCCCTCTATAGCGCCGCCGGGGCTACTGGAGTCGTTCCCCAGATCGTTATGGACGCTACTATGGAAAAATCCAAGAAAATTTGACCAGGACCCCCAGCACCTAAAACATCCGTGGGCTAACACACATGAGAAACTGGCAAAATCGCCTAATTCCTATTGCGTCGCCAATAAAATGCTCCTAAACCCATCTAAAGCGCCGCCGGGGCTACTGGAGTCGTTCCCCAGGTCGTTACGGATGCTACTATTGAAGAATCCAAGAAAATTTGACCCGGCCCCCGGCACCTAAAACGTTCGTGGGCTAACACACATGAAAACCTGGCAAAATCTTCTAATTCCTATTGCGTCGCCAATAAAATGCTCCTAAATCCCTCTATAGCACCGCCAGGGCTACTGGAGTCGTTCCCCAGGTCGTTACGGATGCTACTATGGAAGAATCCAAGAAAATTTGACCCGTACCCCCGTCACCTAAAAAATCCTTATGCTAATACACACGAAAAACTGGCAAAATTGCCTAATTCCTATTGCGCCGCCAATAAAATGTTCCTGAACCACTCTAAAACACCGCCGGGGCTATTGGAGTCGTTCCCCAAGTAGTTACGAACGCTACTATGGAAGAATTCTAGAAAATTTGACCCAAACCCCTGGCACCCAAAAACTTTGTGGGGTTAACACACACGAAAAACTGGCAAATCCCCTAATTATTATTGCGTCGCTAATAAAATTATCCTAAACCCCTCTATAGCACCGCCGGGGCTACTGGAGTCATTCCCCAGGTCGTTACGGACGCTACTCTGGAAGAAATCAAGAAAATTCGACCCCGACCTCCGGCATCTAAATATTCAGTGGGCTAACACACACAAAAAACTGGCAAAATCGCCTAATTCCCATTGTGTCGCCAATAAAATGCCTATAAACCCCTCTATAGCACCGCCGGGGCTACTGGAGTCTTTCCCCAGGTCGTTACGGACGCTACTATGGAAGAATCCAAGAAAATTTAACCCAAACCCCTGACACCTAAAAAATCTGTGGGTTAACACACACGAAAAACTAGCAAAATCACCTAATTCCTATTACGTCGCCAATAAAATGCTCCTAAATCCCTCTATAGCGCCGCCGGGGCTACTGGAGTCTTTCCTCAGGTCGTTATGGACGCTACTAAGGAAGAATCCAAGAAAATTCGACCCGGACCCCCGACACCTAAAAAATCTGTGGGTTAACACACACGAAAAATTGGCAAAATCGCCTAATTCCTATTGCGTCTCCAATAAAATGCTTCTATACCCCTCTAAAGCGCCGCCGGGGCTACTGGAGTCGTTCCCAGGTCGTTACAGACGCTACTATTGAAGAATCGAAGAAAATTTGACCTGCACCCCCGGCACCTAAAAAATATGTGCGCTAACACACACAAAAAACTGGCAAAATCTCCTAATTCCTATTGCGTCGCCAATAAAATGCTCCTAAACTCCTCTATAGCACCGTTGGGGCAACTGGAGTCGTTCTCCAGGTCGTTACGGATGCTACTATGGAAGAAATCAAGAAAATTCGACCCACACCCCCGGCACCTAAAAAATCCGTGGGCTAACACACACGAAAAACTAGCAAAATGGCCTAATTCCTATTGCGTCTCAAATAAAATGCTCCTAAACCCCTCTATACTGCCGTCAGGGCAACTGGAGTCGTTCCCCAGGTCGTTACGGACGCTACAAATAGAAGAATCCAAGAAATTTAAACACGTCCCCCCGACACTTAACAAATCCTTGGGCTAACACACACAAAAAACTGGCAAAATCGCCTAATTCCTATTGCATCTCAAATAAAATGCTTCTAAATCCCTCTAAAGTACCGCCGGGGCTACTGGAGTCATTCCCCAGGTCATTATAGATGCTACTATGGAAGAAATCAAGAAAATTCAACCCGCACCCCCGGCACCTTAAAGATCCATTGGCTAACACACACAAAAAAATTGCAAAATCGCCTAAATCCTATTGCGTCGCCAATAAAATGCTCCTAAGACCCTCTAAAGCGCTGTCGGGGCTACTATATTCGTTCCCCAGGTCGTTACGGACGCTACTATGGAAGAATCCAAGAAAATTTGACCCGGACCCCCTTCACCTAAAAAATCTGTGGGCTAACACACACAAAAAACTGGCAAAATCTCCTAATTCCTATTGCATCGCCAATAAAATCATCCTAAACCCCTCTATAGCGCCGCCGGGGCTACTAGAGTCATTCCCAGGTCGTTACGGACGCTATTATGGAAGAATCCAAGAAAATATTCGACTCGGACCCCCAGCACCTAAAAAATCCGTAGGCTAACACACACGAAAATCTGGCAAAATCGCCTAATTCCTATTGCGTCGCCAATAAAATGCTCCAGAACCCCTCTAAAGAGCCGCCAGGGCTACTGGAGTCGTTCCCCAGTTCGTTACGGACGCTACTATGGAAGAATCCAAGAAAATTTGTCCTGCACCCCCAACACCTAAAAAATCCGTGGACTAACACACACGAAAAACTGGCAAAATCACCTAATTCCTGTTGCATCGCCAATAAAATGTTCCTAAACCCCTCTATAGCACCTCCGGGACTACTGCAGTCATTTCCCAGATCGTTACGGATGCTATTATAGAATAATCCAAAAAAATTTGACCCGGACCCCCGGCACCTAAAAAATCTGTGGGCTAACACACACAAAAAACTGGCAAAATCACCTAATTCCTATTACATCGACAATAAAATGCTCCTAAACCACTCTAAAGCACCGCTGGGGCAATTGGAGTCATTCCCCAGGTCGTTATGGACGCTACGATGGAAGAATCCAAGAAAATTCGACTCGGACCCCCGGCACCTAAAATATCCGTGGGCTAACACACACGAAAAAGTGGCAAAATTGCCTAATTCCTATTGCGCCGCCAATAAAATGCTCCTAAAACACTCTATAGCACCGTCGGAGCTACTGGAGTCGTTCCCCAGGTCGTTATGGATGCTACAATGGAAGAATCCAAGAAATTTAGACACGGCCCCCCGGCACGTAAAAAATTTGTGGGCTAACACACACGAAAAAGTGGCAAAATTGCCTAATTCCTATTGCGCCGCCAATAAAATGCTACTAAACCCCTCTATAGCGCCGTCGGGGCTACTGGAGTCGTTCCCAGGTCGTTACGGACGCTACAATGGAAGAATCGAAGATATTTCGACACGGCCCCCCGGCACCTAAAAAATCATGTGGGCTAACACACACGAAAAACTTGCAAAATCGCCTAATTCCTACTGCGTCGCCAATAAAATGCTCCTGAACCCTCTAGAGCGCCGCCGGAGCTACTGGAGTCGTTCTCTAGGTCATTACGGACGCTACTATTGAAGAATCCATGAAAATTTGACCCAAACCCCCGGTACCTAAAAAATTTGTGGGTTAACACACACGAAAAACTGGCAAAATCGCCTAATTTGTATTGCGCCGTAAATAAAATGCTCCTAAATCCCTATATAGCACCGCCGGGGCCACTAGAGTCGTTCCCCAGGTCTTTACGGACGCTACTATGGAAGAAATCAAGAAAATTCGACCCGGACCCCCGACACCTATAAATTCTGTGGGCTAACACACACGAAAAACTGGCAAAATTGCTTAATTCCTATTGTGCTGCCAATACAATGCTCCTAAACCTCTCTATTGCACCGCCGAGGCTACTGGAGTCGTTCCCTAGGTCGTTACGGATGCTACTATGGAAGAAATCAAGAAATTTCGACCCGGACCCCCGGCACCTAAAATATCTGTGGGCTAACACACAAGAAAAAGTGGAAAAATTGCTTAATTCCTATTGCGCCGCTAATAAAATGCTCCTAAACCCCTCTATAGCACTGCCGGGGCTACTGGAATCGTTCCCAGTTCGTTACGGACGCTACTATTGAAGAATCCAAGAAAATTCGACACGGACCCCTGGCTCGTAAAAAATCTGTAGGCTAACACACACGGAAAACTGGCAAAATTGACTAATTCCTATTGAGTCTCTAATAAAATGATCCTAAAAACCTCTAAAGCAGCGCCGGGGCAACTGGAGTCATTCCCCAGGTCATTACGGACACTAAAATGGAAGAATCCAAGAAAATTCGACCCGGACACCCAGCACCTAAAATATCTGTGGGCTAAAAAACACGAAAAAGTGGCAAAATTGCCTAATTCCTATTGCGCCGCCAATAAAATGCTCTTAAATTCCTCTATAGCGCCGCCAGGGCTACTGGAGTAGTTCCCCAGGTCGTTACGGACGCTACAATGGAATAATCCAAGAAATTTCGACACGGACCCCTGGCACCTAAAAAATCATGTGGGCTAACACACACGAAAAACTTGCAAAATCGCCTAATTCCTATTGCGTCGCTAATAAAATGCTCCTGAACCCTCTAGAGTGCCGCCGGAGCTACTGGAGTCGTTCCCTATGTCATTACGGATGCTACTATTGAAGAATCCAAGAAAATTCGACCCGGACCCCCGGCACCTAAAAAATCCGTGGGCTAACACACACGAAAATCTGGCAAAATGGCCTAATTCCTATTGCGTCGCCAATAAAATGCTCTAGAACCCCTTTAAAGAGCCGCCAGGGCTACTGGAGTCGTTCCCCAGTTCGTTACGGACGCTACTATGGAAGAATCCAAGAAATTTTGTCTCGCACCCCCAACACCTAAAAAATGCGTGGACTAACACACACGAAAAACTGGCAAAATCGCCTAATTTCTATTGCATCGCCAATAAAATGTTCCTAAACCCCTCTATAGCACCTCCGGGGCTACTGTTGTTGTTCCCCAGATTGTTACGGATGATACTACAGAATAATCCAAAAATATTTGACTCGGACCCCCAACACTTAAAATATCTGTGTGCTAACATACACGAAAAATTGGCAAAATTGCTTAATTCTATTGCGCCGCTAATAAAATGTTCCTAAACCCCTCTAAAGCACCGCCGGGACTACTGGAGTCGTTCCCCAGGTCGTTACGGACGATACTATGGAAGAATCAAAGAAAATTCGACCCGGACCCCCAGTACCTAAAATATCCATGGGCTAACACACACGAAAAAGTGGCAAAATTGCCTAATTCCTATTGCGCCACTAATAAAATGCTCATAAACCCCTCTATAGAGCCGTCGGGGCTATGGGAGTTGTTCCCCAGGTCGTTACGGATGCTACTATGGAAGAATCCAAGAAAATTTGACCTAGACCCCCGGCACCTAAAAAATGTGTAGGCTAACACACACGAAAAACTGGCAAAATCTCCTAATTCCTATTGCGTCGCCAATAAAATGCTCCTAAACTCCTCTATAGCACCGTCGGGGCTACTGGAGTCGTTCTCCAGGTCGTTACAAATGCTACTATGTAAGAAATCAAGAAAATTCGACCTGCACCCCCGGCACCTAAAAAATACGTGGGCTAACACACACGAAAAACTAGCAAAATTGCCTAATTCCTATTGCGTCGCCAATAAAATGCTCTTAAACCCCTCTAAAGCGCCGCCGGGGCTACTGGAGTCGTTTCCCAGGTCGTTACGGATGCTACTATAGAAGAATCCAAGAAATTTCGACCCGAACCCCCCGTACCTAAAATATCCGTGGGCTAACACACACGAAAAAGTGGCAAAATAGCCTAATTCCTATTGCGCCACTAATAAAATGTTCCTAAACCCCTCTATAAAGCCATCGGGGCTACTGTAGTTGTTCCCCAGGTTGTTACGGATGCTATAATGGAAGAATCCAAGAAATTTTGACCCAGACCCCCGGCACCTAAAAAATCTGTGGGCTAACACACACGAAAAACTGGCAAATCCCCTAAGTCCTATTGCGTCGCTAATAAAATGCTCCTAAACCTCTCTATAGCACCTCTGGGGCTATTGGATTCATTCCCCAGGTCGTTACGGATGCTACTATGCAAGAATCCAAGAAAATTTAACCCGGACCCCCGGTACCTAAAATATCCGTGGGCTAACACACACGAAAAAATGGCAAAATTACTTAATTCCTATTGCGCCGGCAATAAAATGCTCCTAAACCCCTCTTAAGCGCCACCGAGTCTACTGGAGCCGTTCCCCAAGTCGTTACGGATGCTAATATGGAGGAATTCAAGAATTTTGACCCGGACCCCCTTCATCTAAATTATCTGTGGGCTAACACACAAGAAATACTGGCAAAATTGCCTAATTCCTATTCCGTCGCCAATAAAATGCTCCTAAACCCCTCTATAGCATCGCCGGGGCTACTGGAGTCATTCCCCAGGTTGTTACGGATGCTACAATGGAAGAATACAAGAAAATTCGATGCGGACCCCCGGCACCAAAAAAATCCATGGGCTAACACATACGAAAAACTGGCAAAATCACCTAATTCCCATTGCGTCGACAATAAAATACTCCTAAACCCCTCTATAGCACCGCCGAGGCTACTGGAGTCTTTTCCCAAGTCGTTACGGACGCTACTATGGAAGAATCCAAGAAAATTTGACCCGAACCCCCAGCACCTAAAAAATCTGTGGGTTAACACACACGAAAAACTGGCAAAATTACCTAATTCCTATTACGTCGACAATAAAATGCTCTTAAATCCCTCTATAGCGCCGCCGGGGCTACTGGAGTCGTTCCCCAGGTCGTTATGGACGCTACTATGGAAGAATCCAAGAAAATTCGACCCGGACCCCCGGCACCTATAAAATCCATGGGTTAACACACACGAAAAACTGGCAAAATCGCCTAATTCCTATTGCGTCTCCAATAAAATGCTCCTATACCCCTCTAAAGCGCCGCCGGGTCTACTGGAGTCGTTCCCAGATCGTTACGGACGCTACTATGGAAGAATCCAAGAAAATTTGACCTGGACCCCCGGCACCTAATAATCTGTGGGCTAACACACACGAAAAACTGGCAAAATCTCATAATTCCTATTGCATCGCCAATAAAATGCTCTTAAACCCCTCTATAGCACCGTTGGGGCTACTGGAGTCGTTCTCCAGGTCGTTACGGATGCTACTATGGAAGAAATCAAGAACATTTGACCCGCACCCCCAACACCTAAAAAATCTGTGGGCTAACACACACGAAAAACTAGCAAAATCGAATAATTCCTATTGTGTCGCCAATAAAATGCTCTTAAACCCCTCTAAAGCGCCGCCGGGGCTACTGGAGTCGTTCCCCAGGTCGTTACGGACGCTACTATGGAAGAATCAAATAAAATTCGACCCGGACCCCCAGTACCTAAAATATCCATGGGCTAACACACACGAAAAAGTGGCAAAATTGCCTAATTCCTATTGCGCCACTAATAAAATGCTCATAAACCCCTCTATAGAGCCGTCGGGGCTATGGGAGTTGTTCCCCAGGTCGTTACGGATGCTACAATGGAAGAATCCAAGAAATTTAGACACGACCTCCCGGAAAGTAAAAAATCTGTGGGCTAACACACACGAAAAAATGGCAAAATCACCTAATTCCAATTTCATTGCTAATAAAATGCTCCTAAACCCATCTAAAGCACTGCCGGGGCTACTGGAGTCGTTCCCCAGGTGGTTACGGATGTTACTGTAGAAAATTTGACCCGGACCCCCGGCACCTAAAAAATCTTTAGGCTAACACACACGAAAAACTGGCAAAATCGCCTAATTCCTATTGTGTCTCAAATAAAATGCTCCTAAACCCCTCTATACTGCCGTCAGGGCAACTGGAGTCGTTCCCCAGGTCGTTACGGACGCTACTATGGAAGAAATCAAGATAATTCGACCCGCACCCCCGGCACCTAAAAAATCCGTGGGCTAGCACACATGAAAAACTTGCAAAATCGCCTAATTCCTATTGCGTCGCAAATAAAATGCTTCATAACCCCTTGAAAGCACTGTCGGGGCTACTGGAGTCGTTCCCTAGGTCGTTACGGACGATACTATGTAATAATCCAAGAAAATTTGAAACAAACCCCCAGCACCTAAAAAATCTGTGGGTTAACACACACAAAAAACTATCAAAATCGCTTAATTCCTATTGCGTCACCAATAAAATGCTCCTAAACCCCTCTAAAGCGTCGTCGGGGCTACTGGAGTCGTTCCCAAGGTCGTTACGGATGCTACTATGGAAGAATCCAAGAATATTCGACCCGGACCCCCGACACCTAAAATATCTGTGGGCTAACACACAAAAAAGTGGCAAAATTGTCTAATTCCTTTTGCGCCGCTAATAAAATGCTCCAAAACCTCTCTATAGCACTGTTGGGGCTACTGAAGTCGTTCCCCAGGTTGTTACGGACGTTACTATTGAAGAATCGAAGAAATTTGACCCGTACCCCTGGCACCTAAAAAATTCGCGGGCTAACATACACGAAAAACTAGCAAAATCGCCTAATTCCTATTGCGTCGCCAATAAAATGCTCCTAAACCACTCTAAAGCACCGCCAGGGCTATTGGAGTCGTTCTCCAGGTCGTTACGGATGCTACTATGGAAGAATCCAAGAAGATTTGACCCGGACCCTCGGCACCTAAAATATCTGTGGGCTAATACACACGAAAAACTGGCAAAATTGCCTAATTCCTATTGCATTGCTAATAAAATGCTCCTAAACCCCTATACAGTATCGCCGGGGCTATTGGAGTCGTTTCCTAGGTCGTTTTGGATGCTACTATGGAAGAATCCAAGAAAATTCGACCCGGACCCCCGGCACCTAAGAAATCTGTGGGCTAACACACACAAAAAACTTGCAAAATCGCCCTAATTCTATAGCATCGCCAATAAAATGCTCCTAAACCACTCTAAAGCACCGTCGGGGCTACTAGAGTCGTTCCCCAGGTCGTTACAGACGCTACTACAGAAGAATCTAAGAAAATTTGACCCGAACCCCCGGCACCTAAAAAATTCATGGGTTAACACACACGAAAAACTGGCAAAAATCGCCTAATTTATATTGCATCGCCAATAAAATGCTCCTAAATCCCTCTATAGCGCCGCCGGGGATACTGGAGTCGTTCCCCAGGTCGTTATGGACGCTACTATAGAAGAATCCAAGAAAATTTGACCCGGACCCCTGGCACCTAAAAAATCTGTGGGCTAACACACACTAAAAACTGGAAAAATTGCCTAAATCCTATTGCGTCTCCAATAAGATGCTCCTAAACCCCTCTATAGCACTTCCGGGGCTATTGGAGTCGTTCCCAGGTCGTTACGGACGCTACTATGGAAGAATGGAAGAAAATTCGACCCGTAACCCCGGCTCCTAAAAAATCTGCGGGCTAACACACACAAAAAACTGGCAAAATTGCCTAATTTCTATTGCGTCGCCAATGAAATGCTCCTAAACCAGTCTAAAGCGCCACCGGGGCTACTAGAGTCGTTCCCCAGGTCGTTACGGATCCTACTACGGAAGAATCCAAGAAAATTTGATCCGAACCCCCGACACCTAAAAAATCCGTGGGCTAACACACACGAAAAACTGGCAAAATCACCTAATTCCAATTGCGTTGCCAATAAAATGCTCCTAAACCCATCTATAGCGCCGCTGGGGCTACTGGAGTCTTTCCCCAGGTCGTTACGGACGCTACTATGGAAGAATCAAAGAAAATTCTACCCGAACCCCCGGCACCTAAAAAATCCGTGGGCTAGAACACACGAAAAACTAGCAAAATCGCCTAATTCGTATTGCGTCGCCAATAAAATGTTCCATAACCCCTCGTAAGAGCCTCCAGGGCTACTGGAGTCGTTCCCCAGGTCGTTACGGACACTACTATGGAAGAATACAAAAATATTTGACCCAAACCCCCGGCACCTAAAAAATTCGTGGGTTAACACACACGAAAAACTGGCAAAATCGCCTAATTTCTATTGCGTCGCCAATAAAATGCTCCTAAACCCCTCTAAAGAGCCGCCAGGGCTACTGGAGTCGTTCCCCAGGTCGTTACGGAAGCTACTATGGAATAATCCAAGAAAATATGACCCGGACCTCCGGCACCTAAAAACTCTGTGGGCTAACACAAACGAAAAACTGGCAAAATCGCCTAATTCCTATTGCATCGCCAATAAAATGCTCCTAAACCCCTCTAAAGCACCCTCGGGGCTACTGGAGTCGTTCCCCAGGTCGTTATGGACGCTACTATGTAAGAATCCAAGAAATTTTGACTCGGACCCCCGGCACCTAAAAAATCCGTGGCTAACACACGAAAAACTGGCAAAATCGCCTAATTTTTAATGCGTCACTAATAAAATACTCCTAAACCCCTCTAAAGAGCCGCCGGGGCTACTGGAATCGTTCCCTAGGTTGTAAAATATCTGTGGGCTAACTCACACAAAAAAGTGGCAAAATTGCCTAATTCCTATTACGCCGCCAATAAAATGCTCCTAAACCCCTCTATAGCGCCGTCGGGGCTACAGGAGTCGTTCCCCAGGTCGTTTCGGATGCTAGAAATGGAAGAATCCAAGAAATTTAGAAATGGCCCCCCGGCACGTAAAAAATTCAGGGGCTAACACACACGAAAAACTGGCAAAATCGCCTAATTCCTATTGTGTCTCAAATAAAATGCTCCTAAACCCCTCTTAAGTTCCGCTAGGGTTACCGGAGTCGTTCCCTAAGTCGTTACGGATGCTACTATGGAAGAAATCAAGACAATTCGACTAGCACCCCCGGCACCTAAAAAATCCGTGGGCTAGCACACACGAAAAACTGGCAAAAATCGCCTAATTTATATTGCATCGCCAATAAAATGCTCTTAAATCCCTCCATAGCGCCGCCGGGGATACTGGAGTCATTCCCCAGGTCGTTATGGACGCTACTATAGAAGAATCTAAGAAAATTTGACCCGGACCCCTGGCACCTAAAAAATCCGTGGGCTAACACACACTAAAAACTGGAAAAATTGCCTAAATCCTATTGCGTCTCCAATAAGATGCTCCTAAACCCCTCTATAGCACCTCCGGGGCTATTGGAGTCGTTCCCAGGTCGTTACGGACGCTACTGTGGAAGAATGGAAGAAAATTCGACCCGTAACCCCGGCTCCTAAAAAATCTGCGGGCTAACACACACAAAAAACTGGCAAAATTGCCTAATTCCTATTGCGTCGCCAATAAAATGCTCCTAAACCAGTCTAAAGTGCCGCCGGGGCTACTAGAGTCGTTCCCCAAGTCGTTACGGATCCTACTACGGAAGAATCCAAGAAAATTTGATCCGAACCCCCGACACCTAAAAAATCCGTGGGCTAACACACACGAAAAACTGGCAAAATCACCTAATTCCAATTGCGTTGCCAATAAAATGCTCCTAAACCCATCTATAGCGCCGCTGGGGCTACTGGAGTCTTTCCCCAGGTCGTTACGGACGCTACAATGGAAGAATCAGAGAAAATTCGACCCGAACCCCCGGCACCTAAAAAATCCGTAGGCTAGAACACACGAAAAACTAGCAAAATCGCCTAATTCGTATTGCGTCGCCAATAAAATGTTCCATAACCCCTCGTAAGAGCCTCCAGGGCTACTGGAGTCGTTCCCCAGGTCGTTACGGACACTACTATGGAAGAATACAAAAATATTTGACCTAAACCCCCGGCACCTAAAAAATTCGTGGGTTAACACACACGAAAAACTGGCAAAATCGCCTAATTTCTATTGCGTCGCCAATAAAATGCTCCTAAACCCCTCTAAAGAGCCGCCAGGGCTACTGGAGTCGTTCCCCAGGTCGTTACGGAAGCTACTATGGAATAATCCAAGAAAATATGACCCGGACCTCCGGCACCTAAAAACTCTGTGGGCTAACACAAACGAAAAACTGGCAAAATCGCCTAATTCCTATTGCATCGCCAATAAAATGCTCCTAAACCCCTCTAAAGCACCCTCGGGGCTACTGGAGTCGTTCCCCAGGTCGTTATGGACGCTACTATGTAAGAATTCAAGAAATTTTGACTCGGACCCCCGGCACCTAAAAAATCCGTGGCTAACACACACGAAAATCTGGCAAAATCGCCTAATTTTTAATGCGTCACTAATAAAATACTCCTAAACCCCTCTAAAGAGCTGCCGGGGCTACTGGAATCGTTCCCTAGGTTGTAAAATATCTGTGGGCTAACTCACACAAAAAAGTGGCAAAATTGCCTAATTCCTATTACGCCGCCAATAAAATGCTCCTAAACCCCTCTATAGCGCCGTCGGGGCTACAGGAGTCGTTCCCCAGGTCGTTTCGGATGCTAGAAATGGAAGAATCCAAGAAATTTAGAAATGGCCCCCCCGGCACGTAAAAAATTCATGGGCTAACACACACGAAAAACTGGCAAAATCGCCTAATTCCCATTGCGTCGACAATAAAATACTCCTAAACCCCTCTATAGCACCGCCGAGGCTACTGGAGTCTTTTCCCAAGTCGTTACGGACGCTACTATGGAAGAATCCAAGAAAATTTGACCCGAACCCCCAGCACCTAAAAAATCTGTGGGTTAACACACACGAAAAACTGGCAAAATTACCTAATTCCTATTACGTCGACAATAAAATGCTCTTAAATCCCTCTATAGCGCCGCCGGGGCTACTGGAGTCGTTCCCCAGGTCGTTATGGACGCTACTATGGAAGAATCCAAGAAAATTCGACCCGGACCCCCGGCACCTATAAAATCCATGGGTTAACACACACGAAAAAACTGGCAAAATCGCCTAATTCCTATTGCGTCTCCAATAAAATGCTCCTATACCCCTCTAAAGCGCCGCCGGGTCTACTGGAGTCGTTCCCAGATCGTTACGGACGCTACTATGGAAGAATCCAAGAAAATTTGACCTGGACCCCCGGCACCTAATAATCTGTGGGCTAACACACACGAAAAACTGGCAAAATCTCATAATTCCTATTGCATCGCCAATAAAATGCTCTTAAACCCCTCTATAGCACCGTTGGGGCTACTGGAGTCGTTCTCCAGGTCGTTACGGATGCTACTATGGAAGAAATCAATAAAATTTGACCCGCACCCCCGACACCTAAAAAATCCGTGGGCTAACACACACGAAAAACTAGCAAAATCGAATAATTCCTATTGTGTCGCCAATAAAATGCTCTTAAACCCCTCTAAAGCGCCGCCGGGGCTACTGGAGTCGTTCCCCAGGTCGTTACGGACGCTACTATGGAAGAATCAAAGAAAATTCGACCCGGACCCCCAGTACCTAAAATATCCATGGGCTAACACACACGAAAAAGTGGCAAAATTGCCTAATTCCTATTGCGCCACTAATAAAATGCTCATAAACCCCTCTATAGAGCCGTCGGGGCTATGGGAGTTGTTCCCCAGGTCGTTACGGATGCTACAATGGAAGAATCCAAGAAATTTAGACACGACCTCCCGGAAAGTAAAAAATCTGTGGGCTAACACACACGAAAAAATGGCAAAATCACCTAATTCCAATTTCATTGCTAATAAAATGCTCCTAAACCCATCTAAAGCACTGCCGGGGCTACTGGAGTCGTTCCCCAGGTGGTTACGGATGTTACTGTAGAAAATTTGACCCGGACCCCCGGCACCTAAAAAATCTGTAGGCTAACACACACGAAAAACTGGCAAAATCGCCTAATTCCTATTGTGTCTCAAATAAAATGCTCCTAAACCCCTCTATACTGCCGTCAGGGCAACTGGAGTCGTTCCCCAGGTCGTTACGGACGCTACTATGGAAGAAATCAAGATAATTCGACCCGCACCCCCGGCACCTAAAAAATCCGTGGGCTAGCACACATGAAAAACTTGCAAAATCGCCTAATTCCTATTGCGTCGCAAATAAAATGCTTCATAACCCCTTGAAAGCACTGTCGGGGCTACTGGAGTCGTTCCCTAGGTCGTTACGGACGATACTATGTAATAATCCAAGAAAATTTGAAACAAACCCCCAGCACCTAAAAAATCTGTGGGTTAACACACACAAAAAACTATCAAAATCGCTTAATTCCTATTGCGTCACCAATAAAATGCTCCTAAACCCCTCTAAAGCGTCGTCGGGGCTACTGGAGTCGTTCCCAAGGTCGTTACGGATGCTACTATGGAAGAATCCAAGAAAATTCGACCCGGACCCCCGACACCTAAAATATCTGTGGGCTAACACACAAAAAAGTGGCAAAATTGTCTAATTCCTTTTGCGCGCCAATAAAATGCTCCAAAACCTCTCTATAGCACTGTTGGGGCTACTGAAGTCGTTCCCCAGGTTGTTACGGACGTTACTATTGAAGAATCGAAGAAATTTGACCCGTACCCCTGGCACCTAAAAAATTCGCGGGCTAACATACACGAAAAACTAGCAAAATCGCCTAATTCCTATTGCGTCGCCAATAAAATGCTCCTAAACCACTCTAAAGCACCGCCAGGGCTATTGGAGTCGTTCTCCAGGTCGTTACGGATGCTACTATGGAAGAATCCAAGAAGATTTGACCCGGACCCTCGGCACCTAAAATATCTGTGGGCTAATACACACGAAAAACTGGCAAAATTGCCTAATTCCTATTGCATTGCTAATAAAATGCTCCTAAACCCCTATACAGTATCGCCGGGGCTATTGGAGTCGTTTCCCAGGTCGTTTTGGATGCTACTATGGAAGAATCCAAGAAAATTCGACCCGGACCCCCGGCACCTAAGAAATCTGTGGGCTAACACACACAAAAAACTTGCAAAATCGCCCTAATTCTATAGCATCGCCAATAAAATGCTCCTAAACCACTCTAAAGCACCGTCGGGGCTACTAGAGTCATTCCCCAGGTCGTTACAGACGCTACTACAGAAGAATCTAAGAAAATTTGACCCGAACCCCCGGCACCTAAAAAATTCATGGGTTAACACACACGAAAAATTGGCAAAATCGCCTAATTCCTATTGCATCGCCAATAAAATGCTCCTAAACCCCTCTAAAGCACCCTCGGGGCTACTGGAGTCGTTCCCCAGGTCGTTATGGACGCTACTATGTAAGAATCCAAGAAATTTTGACTCGGACCCCCGGCACCTAAAAAATCCGTGGCTAACACACACGAAAATCTGGCAAAATCGCCTAATTTTTAATGCGTCACTAATAAAATACTCCTAAACCCCTCTAAAGAGCTGCCGGGGCTACTGGAATCGTTCCCTAGGTTGTAAAATATCTGTGGGCTAACTCACACAAAAAAGTGGCAAAATTGCCTAATTCCTATTACGCCGCCAATAAAATGCTCCTAAACCCCTCTATAGCGCCGTCGGGGCTACAGGAGTCGTTCCCCAGGTCGTTTCGGATGCTAGAAATGGAAGAATCCAAGAAATTTAGAAATGGCCCCCCGGCACGTAAAAAATTCATGGGCTAACACACACGAAAAACTGGCAAAATCGCCTAATTCCTATTGTGTCTCAAATAAAATGCTCCTAAACCCCTCTTAAGTTCTGCTAGGGTTACCGGAGTCGTTCCCCAGGTCGTTACGGACGCTACTATGGAAGAAATCAAGACAATTCGACTAGCACCCCCAGCACCTAAAAAATCTGTGGGCTAGCACACATGAAAAACTAGCAAAATCGCCTAATTCCTATTGCGTCGCAAATAAAATGCTTCATAACCCCTCTAAAGCTACCGGGGCTACTGGAGTCGTTCCCCAGGTCGTTACGGACGATACTATGTAACAATCCAAGAAAATTTGAACCAAACCCCCAGCACCTAAAAATTCTGTGCGTTAACACACACGAAAAACTGACAAAATCGCCTAATTTCTATTGTGTCGCCAATAAAATGCTCCTAAACCCCTCTATAGCGCCGCCGGGGCTACTAGAGTCATTCTCCAGGTCGTTACGGACGCTATTATAGAAGAATCCAATAAAATTCAACCCGGTCCCCTAGCACCTAAAAAATCCGTGGGCTAACACACATGAAAAACTGGCAAAATCGCCTAATTCCTATTGCGTCGCCAATAAAATGCTCCAAAACCCCTCTAAAGAGACGCCAGGTCTACTGGAGTCGTTCTTCAGTTCTTTACGGACTCTACTATGGAAGAATCCAACAAAATTCATCCCGCACCCCCAACACCTGAAAAATCCGTTGGCTAACACACACAAAAAACTTGCAAAATTGCCTAATTCCTATTGCGTCGAAAATAAAATGCTCCTGAACCCCTCTAAAGCGCCGTCTGGGCTACTGGAGTCGTTCCCCAGGTCGTTACGGACGCTAATATGGAAGAATCCAAGAAATTTCGACACGGACCCCCGGCACCTAAAATATCATATGGGCTAACACACACGAAAAACTGGCAAAATCCCCTAATTCCGATTGCGTCGCCAATAAAATGCTCCTAAACCCCTCTATAGCACCTCCGGGGCTACTAGAGTCATTCCCCAAGTCGTTACGGACGCTACTATTGAAGAATCCAAGAAAATTTCGACCCGGACCCCCGGCACCTAAAAACTCTGAGGGTTAACACACACAAAAAACTAGCAAAATCGCCTAATTCCTATTGCGTCTCCAATAAAATGCTCCTATACCCCTCTAAAGCTCCGCCGGGGCTACTGGAGTCCTTCCCTAGGTCATTACGGATGCTACAATGGAAGAATCCAAGAAAATTTGACCTGGACCCCCGGCACCTAAAAAATCTGTGGGCTAACACACACGAAAAACTGGCAAAATCTCTTAATTCCTATTGCGTCGCTAATAAAATGCTCCTAAACCCCTCTATAGCACTGTTGGGGCTACTGGAGTCGTTCTCCAGGTTGTTACGGATGCTACTATAGAAGAAATCAAGAAAATTCTACCCGCACCCCCGGCACCTAAAAAATCCGTGGGCTAGCACACACGAAAAACTAGCAAAATCACCTAATTCCTATTGCGTCGCCAATAAAATGCTCTTAAACCCTCTAAAGCGACGCCGGGGATACTGGAGTTGTTCCCAGGTCGTTACCGACGCTACTATGGAAGAATCCAAGAAAATTCAACCCGGACCCCCAGTACCTAAAATATCCGTGGGCTAACACACACGAAAAAGTGGCAAAATTGCCTAATTCCTATTGCGCCACCAATAAAATGCTCCTAAACCCATCTATAGAGCCGTCAGGGCTATGGGAGTCGTTCCCCAGGTCGTTACGGATGCTACAATGGAAGAATCCAAGAAATTTAGACACGGCCTGCCAGAAAGTAAAAAATCTATGGGCTAACACACACAAAAAAATGGCAAAATCACCTAATTCCAATTTCATTGCCAATAAAATGCTCCTAAACCCATCTAAAGCACTGCCGGGGCTACTGGAGTCGTTCCCCAGGTGGTTACGGATGCTACTACGTAAGAATCTAAGAATATTTGACCTGAACCCCCGGCACCTAAAAAATCTGTGGGTTAACACACACGAAAAACTGGCAAAATCGCCTAATTCCTATTACATCGCCAATAAAATGCTCCTAAATCCCTCTATAGCACCGCCGGGGTAACTGGAGTAGTTTCCCAGGTCGTTATGGATGCTACTATGGAAGAATCCAAGAAAATTCGACCCGCACCCCTGGCACCTAAAAAATCTGTGGGTTAACACACACGAAAAACTGGCAAAATCGTCTAATTCCTATTGCATCTGCAATAAAATGCTCCTATACCCATCTAAAGCGCCGCCGGGGCTATTGAAGTCATTCCCGGGTCGTTACGGATGCTACTATGGAAGAATCCAAGAAAATTTGACCTGGACCACGGCACCTAAAAAATCTGTGGGCTAACACACACGAAAAACTGGCAAAATCTCCTAATTCCTATTGCGTCGCCAATAAAATGCTCCTAAACCCCTCTATAGCACCGTTGGGGCTACTGGAGTCGTTCTCCAGATCGTTATGGATGCTACTATTGAAGAATCCAAGAAAATTTGACCCGGACCCCTGACACCTAAAAAATCTGTGGGCTAACACACGAAAAACTGGCAAAATCGCCTAATTCCTATTGTGTCTCAAATAAAATGCTCCTAAACCCCTCTTAAGTGCCGCCGGGGTTACTGGAGTCGTTCCCCAGGTCGTTACGGACGCTACTATGGAAGAAATCAAGACAATTCGACCCGCACCCCCGGCACCTAAAAAATCTGTGGGCTAGCTCACACGAAAAACTTGCAAAATCGCCTAATTCCTATTGCATCGCAAATAAAATGCTTTATAACCCCTCTAAAGCGCTGTCGGGGCTACTGGAGTCGTTCCCCAGGTCGTTACGGACGATACTATGTAACAATCCAAGAAAATTTTAACCAAACCCCCAGCACCTAAAAAATCTGTGGGTTAACACACACAAAAAACTGTCAAAATCGCCTAATTCCTATTGCGTCGCCAATAAAATGCTCCTAAACCCCTCTAAAGAGTCTCGGGGCTACTGGAGTCGTTCCCAAGGTCGTTACAGATGCTACTATGGAAGAATCCAAGAAAATTCGACCCGGACCCCCGACACCTAAAATATCCGTGAGCTAACACACAAAAAAGTGGCAAAATTGTCTAATTCCTATTGCGCCGCCAATAAAATGCTCCAAAACCTCTCTATAGCGCTTCCGGGGCTACTGGAGTCGTTACCCAGGTTGTTACGGACGCTACTATTGAAGAATCGAATAAAATTTTACCCGTACCCCCGGCACCTAAAAAATTCACAGGCTAACATACACGAAAAACTAGCAAAATCGCCTAATTCCTATTGCATCGCCAATAAAATGCTCCTAAACCACTCTAAAGCACCGCCGGGGCTATTGGAGTCGTTGTCCAGGTCGTTACGGATGCTACTATGGAAGAATCCAAGAACATTTGACCCGAACCCTCGGCACCTAAAATATCTGTGGGCTAATACACACGAAAAACTGGCAAAATTGCCTAATTCCTATTGCGTCGCTAATAAAATGATCCTAAACCCCTATACAGTATCGCCGGGGCTATTGGAGTCGTTCCCCAGGTCGTTTTGGATGCTACTCTGGAAGAATCCAAGAAAAGTCGACCCGGACCCCCGGCACCTAAGAAATCTGTGGGCTAACACACACAAAAAACTTGAAAAATCGCCTAATCCTATAGCATCGCCAATAAAATGCTCCTGAACCACTCTAAAGCGCCGTCGGGGCTACTAGAGTCGTTCCCCAGGTCGTTACAGACGCTACTACAGAAGAATCTAAGAAAATTTGACCCGAACCCCCCGGCACCTAAAATATTCGTGGGTTAACACACACGAAAAACTGGCAAAATTGCCTAATTTCTATTGCATCGCCAATAAAATGCTCCTAAATCCCTCTATAGCGCCGCTGGGGCAACTGGAGTCGTTCCCCAGGTCGTTACGGACGCTACTATAGAAGAATCCAAGAAAATTTGACCCGGACCCCTGGCACCTAAAAAATCCGTGGGCTAACACACACTAAAAACTGGAAAAATCGCCTAAATCCTATTGCGTCTCCAATAAAATGCTCCTAAACCCCTCTATAGCAAAGCCGGGGCTATTGGAGTCGTTCCTAGGTCGTTACAGACGCTACTATGGAAGAATGGAAGAAAATTCGACCCGTAACCCTGGCTCCTAAAAAATCTGCAGGCTAACACACACAAAAAATTGGCAAAATCGCCTAATTCCTATTGCATCGCCAATAAAATTCTCCTAAACCACTCTAAAGCGCCGCCGGGGCTACTGGAGTCGTTCCCCAGGTCGTTACGGATCCTACTACGGAAGAATCCAAGAAAATTTGATCCGAACCACACACGAAAAACTGGCAAAATCGCTTAATTCCTATTGCATTGCCAATAAAATGCTCCTAAACCTATCTATAGCGCCGCCGGGGCTACTGGAGTCTTTCCCCAGGTCGTTACGGACGCTACTATGGAAGAATCAAAGAAAATTCGACCCGAACCCCCGGCACCTAAAAATCTGTGGGCTAGAACACACGAAAAACTAGCAAAATCGCCTAATTCGTATTGCGTCGCCAATAAAATGCTCCATAACCCCTCTAAAGAGCCTCCAGGGCTACTGGAGTCGTTCCCTAGGTCGATACGGACGCTACTATGGAAGAATTAAGGAAATTTCGACCCGCACCCCCAACACCTAAAAAATCTGTGGGATAACACACACGAAAAACTGGCAAAATCGCCGAATTCCTATTGCGTCGCCAATAAAATGCTCCTAAACCCCTCTAAAGAGCCGCCAGGGCTACTGAAGTCATTCCCCAGGTCGTTACGGACGCTACTATGGAAGAAATCAAGACAATTCGGCCAGCACCCCCGGCACCTAAAAAATCCGTGGGCTAGCACACATGAAAAACTAGCAAAATCGCCTAATTCCTATTGCGTCGCAAATAAAATGCTTCATAACCCCTCTAAAGCGCTGCCGGGGCTACTGGAGTCGTTCCCCAGGTCGTTACGGACGATACTATGTAACAATCCAAGAAAATTTGAACCAAACCCCCGGCACCTAAAAATTCTGTGCGTTAACACACACGAAAAACTGACAAAATCGCCTAATTTCTATTGTGTCGCCAATAAAATTCTCCTAAACCCCTCTATAGCGCCAACGGGGCTACTAGAGTCGTTCTCCAGGTCGTTACGGATGCTATTATGGAAGAATCCAAGAAAATTCAACCCGGTCCCCTAGCACCTAAAAAATCCGTGGGCTAACACACACGAAAAACTGGCAAAATCGCCTAATTCCTATTACGTCGCCAATAAAATGCTCCAAAACCCCTCTAAAGAGACACCAGGGCTACTAGAGTCGTTCCTCAGTTCTTTACGGACTCTACTATGGAAGAATCCAACAAAATTCGTCCCGCACCCCCAACACCTAAAAAATCCGTTGGCTAACACACACAAAAAACTTGCAAAATCGCGTAATTCCTATTGCGTCGAAAATAAAATGCTCCTGAACCCCTCTAAAGCGCCGTCTGGGCTACTAGAGTCGTTCCCCAGGTCGTTACGGACGCTACTATGGAAGAATCCAAGAAATTTCGACACGGACCCCCGGCACCTAAAATATCATGTGGGCGAACACACACGAAAAACTGGCAAAATCCCCTAATTCCGATTTCGTCGCCAATAAAATGCTCCTAAACCCCTCTATAGCACCTCCGGGGCTACTAGAGTCATTCCCCAATTCGTTACGGACGCTACTATTGAAGAATCCAAGAAAATTTCGACCCGGACCCCCGTCACCTAAAAAGTCTGAGGGTTAACACACACAAAAAACTAGCAAAATCGCCTAATTCCTATTGCGTCTCCAATAAAATGCTCCTATACCCCTCTAAAGCTCCGCCGGGGCTACTGGAGTCGTTCCCTAGGTCGTTACGGATGCTACAATGGAAGAATCCAAGAAAATTTGACCTAGACCCCCGGCACCTAAAAAATCTGTGGGCTAACACACACGAAAAAACTGGCAAAATCTCTTATTCCTATTGCGTCGCCAATAAAATGCTCCTAAACCCCTCTATAGCACTGTTGGGGCTACTGGAGTCGTTCTCCAGGTTGTTACGGATGCTACTATAGAAGAAATCAAGAAAATTCTACCCGCACCCCTGGCACCTAAAAAATCAGTGGGCTAGCACACACGAAAAACTAGCAAAATCGCCTAATTCCTATTGCGTCGCCAATAAAATGCTCTTAAACCCTCTAAAGCGACGCCGGGGCTACTGGAGTTGTTCCCAGGTTGTTACCGACGCTACTATGGAAGAATCCAAGAAAATTCGACCCGGACCCCCAGTACCTAAAATATCTGTGGGCTAACACACACGAAAAAGTGGCAAAATTGCCTAATTCCTATTGCGCCACCAATAAAATGCTCCTAAACCCATCTATAGAGCCGTCAGGGCTATGGGAGTCGTTCCCCAGGTCGTTACGGATGCTACAATGGAAGAATCCAAGAAATTTAGACACGGCCTGCCAGAAAGTAAAAAATCCGTGGGCTAACACACACGAAAAACTTGCAAAATCTCCTAATTCCTATTGCGTCGCCAATAAAATGCTCCTAAACCCCTCTAGAGCGCCGCCGGAGCTACTGGAGTCGTTCTCTAGGTCATTACGGACGCTACTACGTAAGAATCTAAGAATATTTGACCTGAACCCCCGGCACCTAAAAAATCTGTAGGTTAACACACACGAAAAAACTGGCAAAATTGCCTAATTCCTATTACGTCGCCAATAAAATGCTCCTAAATCCCTCTATAGCACCGCCGGGGCAACTGGAGTAGTTCCCTAGGTCGTTATGGACGCTACTATGGAAGAATCCAAGAAAATTTGACCCGCACCCCTGGCACCTAAAAAATCTGTGGGTTAACACACACGAAAAACTGGCAAAATCGTCTAATTCCTATTGCGTCTGCAATAAAATGCTCCTATACCCCTCTAAAGCGCCGCCGAGGCTATTGGAGTCATTCCCGGGTCGTTACGGATGCTACTATGGAAGAATCCAAGAAAATTTGACCTGGACCACGGCACCTAAAAAATCTGTGGGCTAACACACACGGAAAAACTGGCAAAATCTCCTAATTCCTATTGCGTCGCCAATAAAATGCTCCTAAACCCCTCTATAGCACCGTTGGGGCTACTGGAGTCGTTCTCCATGTCGTTATGGATGCTACTATTGAAGAATCCAAGAAAATTTAACTCGGACCCCCGACACCTAAAAAATCATGGGCTAACACACGAAAAACTAGCAAAATCGCCTAATTCCTATTGTGTCTCAAATAAAATGCTCCTAAACCCCTCTTAAGTGCCGCCGGGGTTACTGGAGTCATTCCCCAGGTCGTTACGGACGCTACTATGGAAGAAATCAAGACAATTCGACCCGCACCCCCGGCACCTAAAAAATCCGTGGGCTAGCTCACACAAAAAACTTGCAAAATCGCCTAATTCCTATTGCGTCGCAAATAAAATACTTCATAACCCCTCTAAAGCGTTGTCGGGGCTATTGGAGTCGTTCCCCAGGTCGTTACGGACGATAATATGTAACAATCCAAGAAAATTTGAACCAAACCCCCAGCACCTAAAAAATCTGTGGGTTAACACACACAAAAAACTATCAAAATCGCCTAATTCCTATTGCGTCGCCAATAAAATGCTCCTAAACCCCTCTAAAGAGTCGTCGGGGCTACTGGAGTCGTTCCCAAGGTCGTTATGGATGCTACTATGGAAGAATCATAGAAAATTCGACCCGGACCCCCGACACCTAAAATATCCGTGAGCTAACACACAAAAAAGTGGCAAAATTGCCTAATTCCTATTGCGCCGCCAATAAAATGCTCCAAAACCTCTCTATAGCGCTGTCGGGGCTACTGGAGTCGTTCCCTAGGTTGTTACGGACGCTACTATTGAAGAATCGAAGAAACTTTTACCCGTACCCCCGGCACCTAAAAAATTCGCAGGCTAACATACACGAAAAACTAGCAAAATCGCCTAATTCCTATTGCGTCGCCAATAAAATGCTCCTAAACCACTCTAAAGCACCGCCGGGGCTATTGGAGTCGTTGTCCAGGTCATTACGGATGCTACTATGGAAGAATCCAAGAAGATTTGACCCGGACCCTCGGCACCTAAAATATCCGTGGGCTAATATACACGAAAAACTGGCAAAATTGCCTAATTCCTATTGCGTCGCTAATAAAATGCTCCTAAACCCCTATACAGTATCGCCGGGGCTATTGGAGTCGTTCCCCAGGTCGTTTTGGATGCTACTCTGGAAGAATCCAAGAAAATTCGACCGGGACCCCCGGCACCTAAGAAATCTGTGGGCTAACACACACAAAAAACTTGCAAAATCGCCTAATCCTATAGCATCGCCAATAAAATGCTCCTGAACCACTCTAAAGCGCCGTCGGGGCTACTAGAGTCGTTCCCCAGGTCGTTACAGACGCTACTACAGAAGAATCTAAGAAAATTTGACCCGAACCCCCGGCACCTAAAATATTCGTGGGTTAACACACACGAACAACTGGCAAAATTGCCTAATTTCTATTGCATCGCCAATAAAATGCTCCTAAATCCCTCTATAGCGCCGCCGGGGCAACTGGAGTCGTTCCCCAGGTCGTAACGGACGCTACTATAGAAGAATCCAAGAAATTTTGACCCGGACCCCTCGCACCTAAAAAATTCGTGGGCTAACACACACTAAAAACTGGAAAAATCGCCTAAATTCTATTGCGTCTCCAATAAAATGCTCCTAAACCCCTCTATAGCACAGCCGGGGCTATTAGAATCGTTCCCAGGTCGTTACGGACGCTACTATGGAAGAATGGAAGAAAATTCGACCCGTAACCCCGGCTCCTAAAAAATCTGCGGGCTAACACACACAAAAAACTGGCAAAATCGCCTAATTCCTATTGCGTCGCCAATAAAATGCTCCTAAACCACTCTAAAGCGCCGCTGGGGCTACTGGAGTCGTTCCCCAGGTCGTTACGGATCTTACTACGGAAGAATCCAAGAAAATTTGATCCGAACCACACACGAAAAACTGGAAAAATCGCCTAATTCCTATTGCATTGCCAATAAAATGCTCCTAAACCTATCTATAGCGCCGCCGGGGCTACTGGAGTCTTTCCCCAGGTCGTTACGGACGCTACTATGGAAGAATCAAAGAAAATTCGACCCGAACCCCCGGCACCTAAAAAATCCGTGGGCTAGAACACACGAAAAACTAGCAAAATCACCTAATTCATATTGCGTCGCCAATAAAATGCTCCATAACCCCTCTAAAGAGCCTCCAGGGCTACTGCAGTCGTTTCCTAGGTCGTTACGGATGCTACTATGGAAGAATTAAGGAAATTTCGACCCGCACCCCCAACACCTAAAAAATCTGTGGGATAACACACACGAAAAACTAGCAAAATCGCCGAATTCCTATTGCGTCGCCAATAAAATGCTCCTAAACCCCTCTAAAGATCCGCCGGGGCTACTGGAGTCGTTCCCTAGGTTGTTACGGACGCTACTATGGAAGATTCCAAGAAAGTTTGACCCGGACCCCCGGCACTTAAAATATCTGTGGGCTAACTCACACGAAAAAAGTGGCAAAATTGCCTAATTCCTATTGCGCCGCTAATAAAATGCTCCTAAACCCCTCTATAGCGCCGTCGGTGCTACTGAAGTCATTCCCCAGGTCGTTACGGACGCTACAAATGGAAGAATCCAAGAAATTTAGAAATGGCCCTTTGGCACGTAAAAGATTCATGGGCTAACACACACGAAAAATTGGCAAAATCGCCTAATTCCTATTGCATCGCCAATAAAATGCTCCTAAACCCCTCTTAAGTGCCGTCGGGGTTACTGGAGTCGTTCCCCAGGTCGTTACGGACGCTACTATGGAAGAAATGAAGACAATTCGACCAGCACCCCGGCACCTAAAAAATCCGTGGGCTAGCACACATGAAAAACTAGCAAAATCGCCTAATTCCTATTGCGTCGCAAATAAAATGCTTCATAACCCCTCTAAAGCGCTGCCGGGGCTACTGAAGTCGTTCCCCAGGTCGTTACGGACGATACTATGTAACAATCCAAGAAAATTTGAACCAAACCCCCGGCACCTAAAAATTCTGTGCGTTAACACACACGAAAAACTTACAAAATAGCCTAATTTCTATTGTGTCGCCAATAAAATGCTCCTAAACCCCTCTATAGCGCCGTCGGGGCTACTGGAGTCATTCCCCAGGTCGTTACGGACGCTAAAAATGGAAGAATTTAAGAAATTTAGAAATGGCCCCCCGGCACATAAAAAATTCATGGGGTAACACACACGAAAAACTGGCAAAATCGCCTAAATTCCTATTGTGTCTCAAATAAAATGCTCCTAAACCCCTCTTAAGTGCCGTCGGGGTTACTGGAGTCGTTCCCCAAGTCGTTACGGACGCTACTACGGAAGAAATCAAGACAATTCGACCAGCACCCCCGGCACCTAAAAAATTCGTGGGCTAGCACACATGAAAAACTAGCAAAATCGCCTAATTCCTATTGCGCCGCCAATAAAATGCTCCAAAACCTCTCTATAGCGCTGCCGGGGCTACTGGAGTCGTTCCCCAGGTTGTTACGGACGCTACTATTGAAGAATCGAAGAAACATTTACCCGTACCCCCGGCACCTAAAAAATTCGCGGGCTAACATACACGAAAAACTAGCAAAATTGCCTAATTCCTATTGCATCGCCAATAAAATGCTCCTAAACAATTCTAAAGCACCGCCGGGGCTATTGGAGTCGTTGTCCAGGTCGTTACGGATGCTACTATGGAAGAATCCAAGAAGATTTGACCCGGACCCTCGGCACCTAAAATATCCGTCGGCTAATACACACGAAAAACTGGCAAAATTGCCTAATTTCTATTGCGTCGCTAATAAAATGCTCCTAAACCCCTATACAGTATCGCCGGGGCTATTGGAGTCGTTCCCCAGGTCGTTTTGGATGCTACTATGGAAGAATCCAAGAAAATTTGACCCGGACCCCCGGCACCTAAGAAATCTGTGGGCTAACACACACAAAAAACTTGTAAAATCGCCTCCTATAGCATCGCCAATAAAATGCTCCTGAACCACTCTAAAGCGCCGTCGGGGCTACTAGAGTCATTCCCAGGTCGTTACAAACGCTACTACCGAAGAATCTAAGAAAATTTGACCCGAACCCCCGGCACCTAAAATATTTGTGGGTTAACACACACGAAAAACTGGGAAAATTGCCTAATTTCTATTGCATCACCAATAAAATGCTCCTAAATCCCTCTATAGCGCCGCCGGGGCTACTGGAGTCGTTCCCCAGGTCGTTACGGACGCTACTATAGAAGAATCCAAGAAAATTTGACCCGGACCCCTGGCACCTAAAAAATTCGTGGGCTAACACACACTAAAAACTGGAAAAAATCGCCTAAATCCTATTGCGTCTCCACTAAAATGCTCCTAAACCCCTCTATAGCACAGCCGGGGCTATTGGAGTCGTTACCAGGTCATTACGGATGCTACAATGGAAGAATGGAAGAAAATTCGACCCGTAACCCCGGCTCCTAAAAAATATGCGGGCTAACACACACAAAAAACTGGCAAAATTGCCTAATTCCTATTGCGTCGCCAATAAAATGCTCCTAAACCACTCTAAAGCACCGCCGGGGCTACTGGAGTCGTTCCCCAGGTCGTTACGGATCCTACTACGGAAGAATGCAAGAAAATTTGATCCGAACCACACACGAAAAACTGGCAAAATCGCCTAATTCCTATTGCATTGCCAATAAAATGCTCCTAAACCTATCTATAGCGCCGCTGGGGCTACTAGAGTCTTTCCCCAGGTCGTTACGGACGCTACTATGGAAGAATCAAAGAAAATTCGACCCGAAACCCCGGCACCTAAAAAATCTGTGGGCTAGAACACACGAAAAACTAGCAAAATTGTCTAATTCGTATTGCGTCGCCAATAAAATGCTCCATAACCCCTCTAAAGAGCCTCCAGGGCTACTGGAGTCGTTCCCTAGGTCGTTACGGACGCTACTATGGAAGAATTAAGGAAATTTCGATCCGCACCCCCAACACCTAAAAATTCTGTGGGATAACACATACGAAAAACTGGCAAAATCGACGAATTCCTATTGCGTCGCCAATAAAATGCTCCTAAACCCCTCTAAAGAGCCGCCAGGGCTACTGAAGTCGTTCCCCAGGTCGTTACGGAAGCTACTATAGAAGAATCCAAGAAAATATGACCCGGACCTCCGGCACCTAAAAACTCTGTGGGCTAACACACACGAAAAATTGGCAAAATCGCCTAATTCCTATTGCATCGCCAATAAAATGCTCCTAAACCCCTCTAAAGCACCGCCGAGGCTACTGGAGTCGTTCCCTAGGTCGTTACGGACGCTACTATGTAAGAATCCAAGAAAATTTGACTCGGACCCCCGGCACCTAAAAAATCCGTGGCTAACACACACGAAAAACTGGCAAAATCACCTAATTTTTATTGCGTCACCAATAAAATACTCCTAAACCCCTCTAAAGAGCCGTCAGGGCTACTGGAGTCGTTCCCTAGGTTGTTACGGACGCTACTATGGAAGATTCCAAGAAAGTTTGACCCGGACCCCCGGCACTTAAAATATCTGTGGGCTAACTCACACGAAAAAGTGGCAAAAATTGCCTAATTCACTGGAGTCATTCCCCAGGTCGTTACGGACGCTACAAATGGAAGAATCCAAGAAATTTAGAAATGGCCCTTTGGCACGTAAAAAATTCATGGGCTAACACACACGAAAAACTGGCAAAATCGCCTAATTCCTATTGTGTCTCAAATAAAATGCTCCTAAACCCCTCTTAAGTGCCGTCGGGGTTACTGGAGTCATTCCCCAGGTCGTTACGGACGCTACTATGGAATAAATCAAGACAATTCGACCAGCACCCCCGACACCTAAAAAATCCGTGGGCTAGCACACATGAAAAACTAGCAAAATCGCCTAATTCCTATTGCGTCGCAAATAAAATGCTTCATAGCCCCTCTAAAGCGCTGCCGGGGCTACTGGAGTCGTTCCCCAGGTCGTTACGGACGATACTATGTAACAATCCAAGAAAATTTGAACCAAACCCCCGGCACCTAAAAATTCTGTGCGTTAACACACACGAAAAACTTACAAAATTGCCTAATTTCTATTGTGTCGCCAATAAAATGGTCCTAAACCCCTCTATAGCGCCGCCGGGGCTACTAGAGTCGTTCTCCAGGTCGTTACGGACGCTATTATGGAAGAATCCAATAAAATTCAACCCGGTCCCCTAGCACCTAAAAAATCCGAGGGCTAACACACACGAAAAACTGGCAAAATCGCCTAATTCCTATTGTGTCGCCAATAAAATGCTCTAAAACCCCTCTAAAGAGCCGCCAGGACTACTGAAGTCGTTCCCCAGTTAGTTACGGACTCTACTATGGAAGAATCCAAGAAAATTCGTCCCGCACCCCCAACACCTAAAAAATCCGTGGACTAACACACACAAAAAACTGGCAGAATCGCCTAATTCCTATTGCATCGCCAATAAAATGCTCCTAAACCCCTCTATAGCGCCGCCGGGGCTACTGGAGTCGTTCCCCAGGTCGTTACGGACGCTATTATGGAAGAATCCAAGAAAATTTGACCCGGACCCCCGGGACCTAAAAAATCTGTGGGCTAACACACACGAAAAAGTGGCAAAATCGCCTAATTCCTATTGTGTCGCCAATAAAATGCTCCAGAACCACTCTAAAGTGCCGCCAGGGCTACTGGAGTCGTTCCCTAGGTCGTTACAAACACTATAATGGAAGAATCCAAGAAATTTAGACACGGCCCCCCGGCACTTAAAAAATCCTTGGGCTAACACACACAAAAATCTGGCAAAATCGCCTAATTCCTATTGCGTCTCAAATAAAATGCTCCTAAATCCCTCTAAAGCGCCGCCGGGGCTACTGGAGTCATTACCCAGGTCGTTACAGATGCTACTATGGAAGAAATCAAGAAAATTCAACCCGCACTCGCGACACCTAAAAAATCCGTTGGCTAACACACACAAAAAACTTGCAAAATCGCCTAATTCTTATTGCGTCGCCAATAAAATGCTCCTAAACCACTCTATAGCGCAGTCGAGGCTACTGGAGTCGTTCTCCAGGTCGTTACGGACGCTACAAATGGAAGAATCCAAGAAATTTAAAAATGCCCCCCCGGCACGTAAAAAATCCGTGGGCTAACACACACGAAAAACTGGCAAAATCCCCTAATTCCGATTGCGTAGCCAATAAAATGCTCCTAAACCCCTCTATAGCACCTCCAGGGCTACTGGAGTCATTCCCCAGGTCGTTACGGATGCTACTATTGAAGAATCCAAGAAAATTTGACCCGTACCCCCGACATCTAAAATATCTGTGGGCTAACACACACGAAAAAGAGGCAAAATCGCCTAATTCCTATTGCGCCGCCAATTAAATGCTCCTAAACCCCTCTAAAGCGCCGCCGGGGCTACTGGAGTCGTTCCCCAAGTCGTTACAGATGCTACTATGGAAGTATACAAGAAAATTCGACTCGGACCCCCGGCACCTAAAAAATCTGTGGGCTAACACACACGAAAAACTGGCAAAATCGCCTAATTTCTATTGCGTCGCAAATAAAATGCTCCTAAACCACTCTATTGCACCACTGGGGCTACTGGAGTCATTCCCCAAGTCGTTACGGATGCTACTATAGAGGAAATCATTAAAATTCGACCCAAACCCCTCTATAGCGCCGCCGGGGCTACTAGAGTCGTTCTCCAGGTCGTTACGGACGCTATTATGGAAGAATCCAAGAAAATTCAACCCGGTCCCCTAGCACCTAAAAAATCCGAGGGTTAACACACACGAAAAACTGGCAAAATCACCTAATTCCTCTTGCGTTGCCAATAAAATTCTCCTGAACCACTCTAAAGCGCCGCCAGGGCTACTGGAGTCGTTCCCCAGGTCGTTACGGATGCTACTATAGAATAATCCAAAAATATTTGACCCGGACCCCCATCACCTAAAATATCCGTGGACTAACACACACGAAAAACTGGCAAAATTGCCTAATTCCTATTGCATCGCCAATAAAATGTTCCTAAACCCCTCTATAGCACCTTTGGGGCTACTGGAGTTATTCCCCAGGTCGTTACGGATGCTACTATAGAATAATCCAAAAATATTTGACCCGGACCCCCATCACCTAAAATATCCGTGGGCTAACACACACAAAAAAGTGGCAAAATTGCTTAATTTCTATTGCGCCGCCAATAAAATGCTCCTAAACCCCTCTAAAGCACCGCCGGGACTACTGGAGTTGTTTCCCAGATCGTTACGGACGCTACTATGGAAGATATCAAGACAATTCGACCCGCACCCCCGGCACCTAAAAAATCTGTGGGCTAGCACACACGAAAAACTTGCAAAATCGCCTAATTCCTATTGCGTCGCAAATAAAATGCTTCATAACCCCTCTAGAGTGCCGCCGGAGCTACAGGAGTCATTCCCTATGTCATTACGGATGCTACTATTGAAGAATCCAAGAAGATTCGACCCGGACCCCAGCACCTAAACAATCTGTGGGCTAACACACACGAAAATCTGGCAAAATCACCTAATTCCTATTGCGTCGCCAATAAAATCCTCTAGAACCCCTCTAAAGATCCGCCAGGGCTACTGGAGTCGTTCCCCAGTTCATTATGTACGCTACTATGGAAGAATCCAAGAAATTTCGTCCCGCACCCCCAACACCTAAAAAATCCGTGGACTAACACACACGAAAAACTAGCAAAATCGCCTAATTCTTATTGCATCGCCAATAAAATGCCCCTGAACCCCTCTAAAGCGCCGCCAGGGCTACTAGAGTCGTTCCCCAGGTCGTTACGGACGCTATTATGGAAGAATCCAAGAAAATTCGACCTGGACCCCCAGCACCTAAAAAATCTGTGGGCTAACACACACGAAAATCTAGCAAAATCGCCTAATTCCTATTGCGTCGCCAATAAAATGCTCCAGAACCCCTCTAAAGAGCCGCCAGGGCTACTGGAGTCGTTCCCCAGTTCGTTACGGACGCTACTATGGAAGAATTCAAGAAAATTCATCCCGCACCCCCAACACCTAAAAATTCCATGGACTAACATACACGAAAAACTGGCAGAATCGCCTAATTCCTATTGCAGGGCCAATAAAATGCTCCTAAACCCTTCTATAGCGCCGCCGGGGCTACTAGAGTCGTTCCCCAGGTCGTTACGGACGCTATTATGGAAGAATTCAAGAAAATGTGACCCGGACCCCCGGGACCTAAAAAATCCGTGGGCTAACACACACGAAAAAGTGGCAAAATCGCCTAATTCCTATTGTGTCGCCAATAAAATGCTCCAGAACCACTCTAAAGCGCCGCCAGGGCTACTGGAGTCGTTCCCTAGGTCGTTACGAACACTATAATGGAAGAATCCAAGAACATTTGACCCGAACCCCCGACACCTAAAAAATCTGTGGGCTAACACACACGAAAAACTTGCAAAATCGCCTAATTCCTATTGCGTCGCCAATAAAATGCTCCTGAACCCCTCTAGAGTGCTGCCGGAGCTACTGGAGTCGTTCCCTATGTCATTACGGATGCTACTATTGAAAAATCCAAGAAAAGTCGACCCGGACCCCCGGCACCTAAAAAATCTGTGGGCTAACACACACGAAAATCTGGCAAAATCGCATAATTCCTATTGCGTCGCCAATAAAATGCTCCAGAACCCCTCTAAAGCACCGCCGGGGCTACTAGAGTCGTTCCCCAGGTCATTACGGACGCAACTATGGAAGAATCTAAGAAATTTGACCCGAACCCCCGGCACCTAAAAATTTGTGGGCTAACACACGAAAAACTAGCAAAATTGCCTAATTCCTATTGCGTCGCCAATAAAATGCTCCTAAACCCCTCTATAGCGCCGCCGGGGCTACTGGAGTCGTTCCCCAGGTCGTTACGGACGCTATTATGGAAGAATCCAAGAAAATATGACCCGGACCCCCCGGTACCTAAAAAATCCGTGGGCTAACACACACGAAAAAGTGGCAAAATCGCCTAATTCCTATTGTGTCGCCAATAAAATGCTCCAGAACCACTCTAAAGCGCCGCCAGGGCTACTGGAGTCGTTCCCTAGGTCGTTACAAACACTATAATGGAAGAATCGAAGAAATTTAGACACGGCCCCCCGGCACTTAAAAAATCCTTGGGCTAACACACACAAAAATCTGGCAAAATCGCCTAATTCCTATTGCGTCTCAAATAAAATGCTCCTAAATCCCTTTAAAGCACCGCCGGGGCTACTGGAGTCATTATCCAGGTCGTTATAGATATGGAAGAAATCAAGAAAATTCAACCCGCACCCGCGGCACCTAAAAAATCCGTTGGCTAACACACACAAAAAACTTGCAAAATCGCCTAATTCTTATTGTGTCGCCAATAAAATGCTCCTAAACCACTCTATAGCGTCGTCGAGGCTACTGGAGTCGTTCTCCAGGTCGTTACGGACGCTACAAATGGGATAATCCAAGAAATTTAAAAATGGCCCCCCGGCACGTAAAAAATCCGTGGGCTAACACACACGAAAAACTGGCAAAATCCCCTAATTCCGATTGCGTAGCCAATAAAATTCTCCTAAACCCCTCTATAGCACCTCCGGGGCTACTGGAGTCATTACCCAGGTCGTTACGGACGCTACTATTGAAGAATCCAAGAAAATTTGACCCGGACCCCCGACATCTAAAATATCTGTGGGCTAACACACACGAAAAAGTGGCAAAATCGCCTAATTCCTATTGCGCCACAATTAAATGCTCCTAAACCCCTCTAAAGCACCGCCGGGGCTACTGGAGTCGTTCTCCAGGTCGTTACAGATGCTACTATGGAAGAATCCAAGAAGATTCGACCCAAACCGCCGGCACCTAAAAAATCTGTGGGTTAACACACACGAAAAACTGGCAAAATCACCTAATTTCTATTGCGTCGCCAATAAAATTCTCCTGAACAACTCTAAAGCGCCGCCAGGGCTACTGGAGTCGTTCCCTAGGTCGTTACGAACACTATAATGGAAGAATCCAAGAACATTTGACTCGAACCCCTGGCACCTAAAAAATCTGTGGGCTAACACACACGAAAAACTTGCAAAATCGCCTAATTCCTATTGCGTCGCCAATAAAATGCTCCTGAACCCCTCTAGAGTGCCGCCGGAGCTGCTGGAGTTGTTCCCTATGTCATTACGGATGCTACTATTGAAGAATCCAAGAAAATTCGACCCGGACCCCCAGCACCTAAAAAATCTATGGGCTAACACACACGAAAATCTGGAAAATCGCCTAATTCCTATTGCGCCGCCAATAAAATTCTCTAGAACCCCTCTAAAGAGACGTCAGGGCTACTAGAGTCGTTCCCCAGTTTGTTACGGATGCTACTATGGAAGAATCCATGAAATTTTGTCCCGCACCCCCAACACCTAAAAAATCCGTGGACTAACACACACGAAAAACTGGCAAAATTGCCTAATTCCTATTGCATCGCCAATAAAATGTTCCTAAACCCCTCTATAGCACCTTTGGGGCTACTGGAGTTATTCCTCAGGTCGTTACGGATGCTACTATAGAATAATCCAAAAATATTTGACCCGGACCCCCATCACCTAAAATATCCTTGGGCTAACACACACGAAAAAGTGGCAAAATTGCTTAATTTCTATTGCTCCGCCAATAAAATGCTCCTAAACCCCTCTAAAGCACCGCTGGGACTACTGGAGTTGTTTCCCAGATCGTTACGGACGCTACTATGGAAGAAATCAAGACAATTCAACCCGCACCCCCGGCACCTAAAAAATCTGTGGGCTAGCACACACGAAAAACTACAAAATCGCCTAATAACTATTTTGTCGCAAATAAAATGCTTCATAACCCCTCTAGAGTGCCGCCGGAGCTACAGGAGTCGTTCCCTATGTCATTACGGATGCTACTATTGAAGAATCCAAGAAGATTCGACCCGGACCCCAGCACCTAAAAAATCTGTGGGCTAACACACACGAAAATTTGGCAAAATCACCTAATTCCTATTGCGTCGCCAATAAAATGCTCTAGAACCCCTCTAAAGATCAGCCAGGGCTACTGGAGTCGTTCCCCAGTTCGTTACGTACGCTACTATGGAAGAATCCAAGAAATTTCGTCCCGCACCCCCAACACCTAAAAAATCCGTGGACTAACACACACGAAAAACTAGCAAAATCGCCTAATTCTTATTGCATCGCCAATAAAATGCCCCTGAACCCCTCTAAAGCGCCGCCAGGGCTACTAGAGTCGTTCCCCAGGTCGTTACGGACGCTATTATGGAAGAATCCAAGAAAATTCGACCTGGACCCCCAGCACCTAAAAATCTGTGGGCTAACACACACGAAAATCTAGCAAAATCGCCTAATTCCTATTGCGTCGCCAATAAAATGCTCCAGAACCCCTCTAAAGAGCCGCCAGGGCTACTGGAGTCGTTCCCCAGTTCGTTACGGATGCTACTATGGAAGAATCCAAGAAAATTCTTCCCGCACCCCCAACACCTAAAAATTCCATGGACTAACATACACGAAAAACTGGCAGAATCGCCTAATTCCTATTGCATCGCCAATAAAATGCTCCTAAACCCCTCTATAGAGCCGCCGGGGCTACTGGAGTCGTTCCCCAGGTCGTTACGGACGCTATTATGGAAGAATTCAAGAAAATTTGACACGGACCCCCGGGACCTAAAAAATCCGTGGGCTAACACACACGAAAAAGTGGCAAAATCGCCTAATTCCTATTGTGTCGCCAATAAAATGCTCCAGAACCACTCTAAAGCGCCGCCAGGGCTACTGGAGTCATTCCCTAGGTCGTTACGAACACTATAATGGAAGAATCCAAGAACATTTGACCCGAACCCCCGACACCTAAAAAATCTGTGGGCTAACACACACGAAAAACTTGCAAAATCGCCTAATTCCTATTGCGTCGCCAATAAAATGCTCCTGAACCCCTCTAGAGTGCCGCCGGAGCTACTGGAGTCGTTCCCTATGTCATTACGGATGCTACTATTGAAGAATCCAAGAAAAGTCGACCCGGACCCCCGGCACCTAAAAAATCTGTGGGCTAACACACACGAAAATCTGGCAAAATTGCCTAATTCCTATTGCGTCGCCAATAAAATTCTCCAGAACCCCTCTAAAGCACCGCCGGGGCTATTGGAGTCGTTCCCCAGGTCATTACGGACGCAACTATGGAAGAATCCAAGAAAATTTGACCCGAACCCCCGGCACCTAAAAAATTTGTGGGCTAACACACGAAAAACTAGCAAAATTGCCTAATTCCTATTGCGTCACCAATAAAATGCTCCTAAACCCCTCTATAGCGCCGCCTGGGCTACTGGAGTCGTTCCCCAGGTCGTTACGACACGCTATTATGGAAGAATCCAAGAAAATTCGACCCGCACCCCCAACACCTAAAAAATCCGTGGACTAACACACACGAAAAACTGGCAAAATCGCCAAATTTCTATTGCATCGCCAATAAAATGCTCCTAAACCCCTTTATAGCACCTCCTGGTCTACTGGAGTCGTTCCCCAGGTCGTTACGGACGCTACTATAGAATAATCCAAAAAAATTTGACTCGGACCCCCGGCACCTAAAATATCCGTGGGCTAACACACACGAAAAAGTGGCAAAATTGCTTAATTCCTATTTTGCCGCCAATAAAATGCTCCTAAACCCCTCTAAAGCGCCGGCGGGACTATTGGAGTCGTTTCCCAGCTCGTTACGGACGCTACTATGGAAGAATCAAAGAAATTTTAACCCGAACCCCCGGCACGTAAAAAATCCCTGGGCTAACACACACGAAAAACTTGCAAAATTGCCTAATTCCTATTGCGTCTCAAATAAAATGCTCCTAAACCACTCTAAAGCGCCGCCGGGGTTACTAGAGTCATTCCCCAGGTCGTTACAGACGCTACTATATAAGAATCCAAGAAAATTGGACCCGGACCCCCGGCACCTAAAAAATCTGTGGGTTAACACACACGAAAAACTGGCAAAATTGCCTAATTCCTATTGCGTCGGCAATAAAATGCTCCTAAATCCCTCTATAGTGACGCCGGGGCTACTAGAGTCATTCCCCAGGTCGTTACGGACGCTATTATGGAAGAATCCAAGAAAATTAGACCCGGACCCCCAGCACCTAAAAAATCTGTGGGCTAACACACACGAAAATCTAGCAAACTCGACTAATTCCTATTGCGTCGCCAATAAAATGCTCTTAAACCCCTCTAAAGAGCCGCCAGGGCTACTGGAGTCGTTCCCCAGTTCGTTACGGACGCTACTATGGAAGAATTCAAGAAAATTCATCCCGCACCCCCAACACCTAAAAATTCCATGGACTAACATACACGAAAAACTGGCAGAATCGCCTAATTCCTATTGCGTCGCCAATAAAATGCTCCTAAACCCCTCTATAGCACCGCCGGGGCTACTGGAGTCGTTCCCTAGGTCATTACGGACGCTACTATGGAAGAATCCAAGAAAATTTGACCCGGACCCCGGGCACCTAAAAAATTTGTGGGCTAACACACACGAAAAAGTGGCAAAATCGCCTAATTCCTATTGCGTCGCCAATAAAATGCTCCAGAACCACTCTAAATCGCCGTCGGGGCTACTGGAGTCGTTCCCTTGGTCGTTACGGACGCTATTATGGAAAAATCCACAAACTGGCAAAATCGCCTAATTCCTATTGCGTCTCCAATAAAATGCTCCTATACCCCTCTAAAGCTCCGCCGGGGCTACTAGAGTCGTTCCCCAGGTCGTTACAGACGCTACTATGGAAGAATCCAAGAAAATTTGACCTGGACCCCCGGCACTTAAAAATCTGTGGGCTAACACACACAAAAAACTGGTAAAATCTCCTAATTCCTATTGCGTCACCAATAAAATGCTCCTAAACCCCTCTATAGCACCGTTGGGGCTACTGGAGTCGTTCTCTAGGTTGTTACGGATGCTAATATGGAAGAATTCAAGAAAATTCGACCCGCACCCCCGGCACCTAAAACATCCGTGGGCTAACACACACAAAAAACTAGCAAAATCGCCTAATTCCTATTGCGTCGCCAATAAAATGCTCTTAAACCCCTCTAAAGCGCTGCCGGGGCTACTAGAGTCGTTCCCCAGGTCGTTACGGACGCTACTATGGAAGAATCAAAGAAAATTCGACCCGGACCCCCAGTACCTAAAATATCCGTGGGATAACACATACGAAAAAGTGGCAAAATTGCCTAATTCCTATTGCGCCACCAATAAAATGCTCCTAAACCCCTCTATTGAGCCATCGGGGCTACAAGAGTCGTTCCCCAGGTCTTTACGGATGCTACAATGGAAGAATCCAAGAAATTTAGACACGTCCTCCCGGAAAGTAAAAAATCTATGGGCTAACACACACGAAACAATTGGCAAAATCGCCTAATTCCTATTGTGTCGCCAATAAAATGCTTCTAAACCCATCTAAAGCGCTGCCAGGGCTACCGGAGTCGTTCCCCAGGTGGTTACGGATGCTATTGTGGAAGAATCCAAGAAAATTTGACCCAGACCCCCGGCACCTAAAAAATCCGTGGGCTAACACACACGTAAAACTGGCAAAATCGCCTAATTCCTATTACGTCGCCAATAAAATGCTCCTAAACCCCTCTATAGCATCACCGGGGATATTGGAGTCATTCCCCAGATCGTAACGGACGCTACTATGGAAGAATTCAAGAAAATTTGACCCGAACCCCTGGCACCTAAAAAATTTATGGGTTAACACACACGAAAAACTGGCAAAATCGCCTAATTCCTATTGCGTCGCAAATAAAATGATCCTAAACCCCTCTAAAGCGCCGCCGGGGCTATTTGACTCATTCCCCAGGTCGATACGGACACTACTCTGCAAGAAATCAAGAAAATTCGACCAAGACCCCGGCATCTAAAAATTCAGTGGGCTAACACATACAAAAAACTGGCAAAATCAACTAATTCCCACTGCGTCGCCAATAAAATGCTCCTAAACCCCTCTATAGCACCGCCGGGGCTATAGGAGTCTTTCCCCAAGTCGTTACAGACGCTACTATGGAATTATCCAACAAAATTTATCCCGAACCCCCGGCACCTAAAAAATCCGTGGGTTAACACACACGAAAAACTGGCAAAATCGCCTAATTCCTATTACGTCACCAATAAAATGCTCTTAAATCCCTCTATAGCGCCGCTGTGGCCACTAGAGTCGTTCCCCAGGTCTTTATGGACGCTACTATGGAAGAATCTAAGAAAATTCGACCCGGACCCCTGGCACCTAAAAAATCTGAGGGTTAACACAGATAAAAAACTGGCAAAATCGCCTAATTCCTATTGCGTCTCCAATAAAATGCTACTATACCCCTCTAAAGCTCCGCCGGGGCTACTAGAGTCGTTCCCCAGGTCGTTACAGACGCTACTATGGAAGAATCCAAGAAAATTTGACCTGGACCCCCGGCACCTAAAAAATCTGTGGGCTAACACACACGAAAAACTGGTAAAATCTCCTAATTCCTATTGCGTCGCCAATAAAATGCTCCTAAACCCCTCTATAGCACCGTTGGGGCTACTGGAGTCGTTCTCTAGGTCGTTACGGAAGCTTCTATGGAAGAAATCAAGAAAATTCGACCCGGACCCCAGCACCTAAAAAATCCATTGGCTAACACACACGAAAAACTAGCAAAATCGCCTAATTCCTATTGCGTCGCCAATAAAATGCTCTTAAACCCCTCTAAAGCGTCGCCGGGGCTACTAGAGTCGTCCCCCAGGTCGTTACGGATGCTACTATGGAAGAATCAAAGAAAATTCGACCCGGACCCCCAGTACCTAAAATATCTGTGGGCTAACATACACGAAAAAGTGGCAAAATTGCCTAATTCCTATTGCGCCACCAATAAAATGCTCCTAAACCCCTCTATAGAGCCGTCGGGGCTACGAGAGTCGTTCCCCAGGTCGTTACAGATGCTATAATGGAAGAATCCAAGAAATTTAGACACGGCCTCTTGGAAATTAAAAAATCCGTGGGCTAACACACACGAAAAACTTGCAAAATCGCCTAATTCCTATTGTGTCGCCAATAAAATGCTTTTGAACCCCTCCAAAGAGCCACCGGGACTATTGGAGTCGTTCCCTAGGTCGTTACGGATGCTACTATGTAAGAATCCAAGAATATTTGACATGAACCCCCGGCACCTAAAAAATCTGTGGGTTAACACACACGAAAAACTGGTAAAATTGTCTAATTCCTATTGCGTTGCCAATAAAATACTCCAAAATCCCTCTATAGCGCTGCCGGGGCTACTGGAGTCGTTCCCTAGGTCGTTATAGATGCTACTATTGAAGAATCTAAGAAAATTCGACCCGGACCCCCGGTACCGAAAACATCCGTAGGCTAACACACACGAAAAACTGGCAAAATCGCCTAATTCCTATTGCGTCGCCAATAAAATGCTCCTAAACCCCTCTATAGCATCGACGGGGATATTAGAGTCATTCCCCAAGTCGTTACGGACGCTACTATGGAAGATTCCAAGAAAATTTGACTCGAACCCCTAGCACCTAAAAAATCTGTGGGTTAACACACACGAAAAACTAGCAAAATCGCCTAATTTCTATTACGTCGCCAATAAAATGCTCCTAAATCTTTCTATAGCACCACTGGGGCTACTGGAGTCGTTCCCCAGGTCGTTATGGATGCTACTATGGAAGAATCCAAGAAAATTCGACCCGGACCCCTGGCACATAAAAATTCTGTGGGTTAACACACACGAAAAACTGGCAAAATTGCCTAATTCCTATTGCGTCTCCAATAAAATGCTCCTAAATCTTTCTATAGCACCGCTGGGGCTACTGGAGTCGTTCCCCAGGTCTTTATGGACGCTACTATGGAAGAATGCAAGAAAATTTGACCTGGACGCCCGGCACCTAAAAAATCTGTGGGTTAACACACAAGAAAAACTGGCAAAATAGCCTAATTCCTATTGCGTCTCCAATAAAATGCTCCTATACCCCTCTAAAGCGCCGCCGGGGCTATTAGAGTCATTCCACAGGTCGTTACGGAAGCTACTATGGAAGAATCTAAGAAAATTTGACCCGCACCCCCGGCACCTAAAAAATCTGTGGGCTAACACACACGAAAAACTAGCAAAATCGCCTAATTCCTATTGCGTCGCCAAGAAAATACTCTTAAACCCTTCTAAAGCGCCGCCGGGGCTACTAGAGTCGTTCCCCAGGTCGTTACGGACGCTACTATGGAAGAATCAAAGAAATTTCGACCCGGACCCCCAGTACCTAAAATATCCGTGGGCTAACACACACGAAAAAGTGGCAAAATTGCCTAATTCCTATTGCTCCACCAATAAAATGCTCCTAAACCCCTCTATAGAGCCGTCGTGGCTACGGGAGTCGTTCCCCAAGTCGTTACGGATGCTACAATGGAAGAATCCAAGAAATTTAGACACGGCCTCCCGGAGAGTAAAAAATCCATGGGCTAACACACACGAAAAACTTGCAAAATCGCCTAATTCCTATTGTGTCGCCAATAAAATGCTCCTGAACCCCTCCAAAGCGCCACCGGGGCTATTGGAGTCGTTCCCTAGGTCGTTACGGATGCTACTATGTACGAATCCAAGAATATTTGACCCGAACCCCCGGCACCTAAAAATCTGTGGGTTAACACACACGAAAAACTGTCAAAATTGCCTAATTCCTATTGCGTCGCCAATAAAATGCTCCTAAATCCCTCTATAGCGCCGCCGGGGCTACTGGAGTCGTTCCCCAGGTCGTTTTGGACGCTACTATTGAAGAATCCAAGAAAATTCGACCCATACCCCCGGCACCGAAAAAATCCATAGGCTAACACACACGAAAAACTGGCAAAATCGCCTAATTTCTACTGTATCTCCAATAAAATGCTCCTAAGCCCCTCTAAAGCGCCGTCGGGGCTACTATAGTCGTTCTCCAGGTTGTTATGGATGCTAAAATGGAAGAATCCTAGAAAATTTGACCCGGACCCCCGGCACCTAAAAAATCTGTGGGCTAACACACACGAAAAGCTGGCAAAATCGCCTAATTCTATTGCGTCGCAAATAAAATGATCCTAAACCCCTCTAAAGCGCCGTCGGAGCTACTGTAGTCGTTCCCCAGTTCGTTACGGACGCTTATATGGAAAAATCCAAGAAATTTTGACCCGGACCCCGGCACCTAAAAGATCCGTGGGCTAATACACACGAAAAAACTGGCAAAATTGCCTAATTCCTATTGCGTCGCAAATAAAATGCTCCTAAACCCCTATATAGCATCGCCAGGGCTATTGGAGTCGTTCCCCAGGTCGTTTTGGACGCTACTATGGAAAAATCCAAGAAAATTCGACCCGGACCCCCGGCACCTAAGAAATCCGTGGTCTAACACACACAAAAAACTTGCAAAATCGCCTAATCCTATTGCATCGCCAATAAAATGCTCCTGAACCACTCTAAAGCGCCGCCGGGGCTACTAGAGTCGTTCCCCAGGTCGTTACAGACGCTACTACAGAAGAATCTAAGAAAATTTGACCCGAACCCCCGGCACCTAAAAAATTCGTGGGTTAACATACACGAAAAAACTGGCAAAATCGCCTAATTTCTATTGCATCGCCAATAAAATGCTCCTAAATCCCTCTATAGCGCCGCCGGGGCTACTGGAGTCGTTTCCCAGGTCGTTACGGACGCTACTATAGACGAATCCAAGAAAATTTGACCCGGACCCCTGGCACCTAAAAAATCCATGGGCTAACACACACTAAAAATAGGCAAAATCGCCTAAATCCTATTGCGTCTCCAATAAAATGCTCCTAAACCCCTCTATAGCACCGCCGGGGCTGCTGGAGTCGTTCCCAGGTCGTTACGGACGCTACTATGGAAGAATCTTAGAAAATTCGACCCAGACCCCCGACACCTAAAAAATCCGCGGGCTAACACACACAAAAAACTAGCAAAATCGCCTAATTCCTATTGCGTCTCCAATAAAATGCTCCTAAACCACTCTAAAGCGCCGCCGGGGCTACTGGAGTTGTTCCCCAGGTCGTTACGGATACTACTACGGAAGAATCCAAGAAAATTCGATCCGAACCTTTGACACCTAAAAAATCCGTGGACTAACACATACGAAACACTCGCAAAATTGCCTAATTCCTATTGCGTCACTAATAAAATGCTCCTAAACCCATCTATAGCGCCGCCGGGGCTACTGGATTCTTTCCCCAGGTTGTTACGGATGCTACTATGGAAGAATCAAAGAAAATTCGACCCGAACCCCTGGCACCTAAAAAATCCGTGGGCTAGAACACACGAAAAACTAGCAAAATCGCCTAATTCGTATTGCGTCGCCAATAAAATGCTTCATAACCCCTCTAAAGAGCCTCCAGGGCTACTGATGTCGTTCCCCAGGTCGTTACGGACGCTACTATGGAAGAATCAAGGAAATTTCGACCCGCACCCCCAACACCTAAAAAATCTGTGGGCTAACACACACGAAAAACTGGCAAAATCATCGAATTCCTATTGCGTCGCCAATAAAATGCTCTTAAACCCCTCTAAAGAGCCGGCAAGGCTACTGGAGTCGTTCCCCAGGTCGTTACGGAAGCTACTATGGAAGAATCCAAGAAAATTTGACCCGGACCTCCGGCACCTAAAAACTCTGTGGGCTAACACACACGAAAAACTGGCAAAATCGCCTAATTCCTATTGCATCGCCAATAAAATGCTCCTAAACCCCTATATAGCACCACCGGGGCTATTGGAGTCGTTCCCCAGGTCGTTACGGACGCTACTATGGAAGAATCAAGGAAATTTCGACCCGCAACCCCAACACTTAAAAAATCTATGGGCTAACACACACGAAAAACTAGCAAAATCGTCTAATGTTTATTGCGTCGCCAATAAAATGCTCCTAAACCCCTCTAAAGATCCGCCAGGGCTACTGGAGTCGTTCCCAGGTCGTTACGGAAGCTACTATGGAAGAATCCAAGAAAATTTGACCGGGACCTCCGGCACCTAAAAACTCTGTGGGCTAACACACACGAAAAACTGGCAAAATCGCCTAATTCCTATTACATCGCCAATAAAATGCTCCTAAACCCCTCTAAAGCACCGCCGGGGCTACTGGAGTCGTTCCCCAGGTCGTTACGGACGCTACTATGTAAGAATGCAAGAAAATTTGACTCGTACCCCCAGCACCTAAAAAATCCATGGCTAACACGAACGAAAAACTGGCAAAATCGTCTAATGTTTATTGCGTCGCCAATAAAATACTCTTAAACCCCTCTAAAGATCCGCCGGGGCTACTGGAGTCATTCCCTAGGTTGTTACAGATGCTACTATGGAAGAATCCAAGAAAGTTTGACCCGGACCCCCGGCACCTAAAATATCTGTGGGCTAACTCACACGAAAAAGTGGCAAAATTGCCTAATTCCTATTGCGCCGCTAATAAAATGCTCCTAAACCCCTCTATAGCGTCGTCGGGGCTACTGGAGCCGTTCCCCAGGTCGTGACGGATGCTACAAATGGAAGAATCCAAGAAATTTAGAAATGGCCCCCCGGCACGTAAAAAATCCATGGGCTAACACACACGAAAAACTCGCAAAATTGCCTAATTCCTATTGCGTCTCAAATAAAATGCTCCTAAATCCCTCTAAAGCACCGCCGGGGCTACTGGAGTCATTCCCCTGGTCATTACGGATGCTACTATGGAAGAAATCAAGAAAATTCAAACTGCACCTCGGGCACCTAAAAAATCCGTTGGCAAACACACACAAAAAACTTGCAAAATCGCCTAATTCCTATTGCATCGATAATAAAATGCGCCTGAACCCCTCTAAAGTGCCGTCGGGGCTACTGGAGTCGTTCCCTAGGTTGTTATGGATGCTACTAAGGAAGAATCAAGGAAAATATGACCCGAACCCCCGGCACCTAAAAATTCTGTGCGTTAACACACACGAAAAACTGACAAAATCGCCTAATTCCTATTGTGTCGCCAATAAAATGCTCATAAACCCCTCTATAGCGCCGCCGGGTCTACTAGAGTCGTTCTCCAGGTCGTTACGGACGCTATTATGGAAGAATCCAAGAAAATTCGACCCGGTCCCCCAGCACCTAAAAAATCCGTGGGCTAACACACACGAAAAACTGACAAAATTGCCTAATTCCTATTGCGTCGCCAATAAAATGCTCCTAAGCCCCTCTAAAGCACCGTCGGGGCTACTGGAGTCGTTCCCCAGGTCGTTACGGATACTACTATGGAAGAATCCAAGAAAATTCGACCCAGACCCCCGACACCCAAAATATTTATAGGCTAACACACCTGAAAAACTGGCAAAATAGCCTAATTCCTATTGCGTCTCCAATAAAATGCTCCTATACCCCTCTAAAGTGCCGCCGGGGCTACTGGAGTCGTTCCTCAGGTCATTACGGACGCTACTATGGAAGAATTCAAGAAAATTCGACCCAGACCCCCGGCACCTAAAAATTCAGTGGGCTAACACACACGAAAAACTGTCAAAATCGCTTAATTCCCATTGCGTCGCCAATAAAATGCTCATAAACCACTCTATAGCACCGCCGGGGCTACTGGAGTCTTTCCCCAGGTCGTTACGGATGCTACTATGGAAGAATCCAAGAAAATTTGACCCGAACTCCCGGCACCTAAAAAATCCATGGGTTAACACACACGAAAAACTGGCAAAATCACCTAATTCCTATTACGTCGCCAATTAAATGCTCCTAAATCTCTCTATAGGGCCGCCGGGGCTATTGGAGTCGTTCCCCAGGTCGTTGCGGACGCTACTATGGAAGAATCTTAGAAAATTCGACCCAGACCCCCGGCACCTAAAAAATCTGTGGGCTAACACACACGAAAAACTGGCAAAATCGTTTAATTCCTATGGCATCTCCAATAAAATGCTCCTATACCTCTCGAAAGCGCCGCCGGGGCTACTGGAGTCATTCCCCAGGTCATTACGGACGCTACTATGGAAGAATCCAAGAAAATTTGACCCGAACCCCCGGCATCTAAAATATCTGTGGGCTAACACACACGAAAAACTGTCAAAATCGCCTAATTCCTATTGTGTCTCCAATAAAATGCTCCTATACCCCTCTAAAGCGACGCCAGGGCTACTGGAGTCGTTCCACAGGTCGTTACGGACGCTACTATGGAAGAATCCAAGAAAATTTGACCCGCACCCCCGGCACCTAAAAATCCGATGGCTAACACACACGAAAAACTAGCAAAATCGCCTAATTCCAATTGCTTCGCCAATAAAATGCTCCTGAATACTTCTAAAGCACCGCCGGAGCTACTGGAGTCGTTCCCTACGTCGTTACGAACGCTACTATGGAAGAATCCATGAAAATATGTCCCGAACCCTCGGCACCTAAAAAATCCGAGGGTTAACACATACGAAAAACTAGCAAAATCGCCTAACTCCTATTGCGTCGCCAATAAAATACTCCTAAACCCCTATACAGCGTCGCCGGGGCTACTGGAGTCCTTCCCCAGGTCGTTAAGGACGCTACTATGGAAGAATATAAGAAAATTCGACCCGGACCCCCGACACCTAAAAAATCTGTGGGCTAACACACACAAAAAACTGGCAAAATCGCCTAATTCCTAGTATGTCGCTAATAAAATGCTTCTAAGCCCCTCTAAAGCGCCTCCGGGGCTACTCTAGTCGTTCCCCAGGTCGTTACGGACGCTACTATGGAAAAATCCAAGAAAAGTTGACCCGGACCCCCGGCACCTACAAAATCTGTGGGTTAACACACACGAAAAACTGGCAAAATCACCTAATTCCTATTACGTCGCCAATTAAATGCTCCTAAATCTCTCTATAGGGCCGCCGGGGCTATTGGAGTCGTTCCCCAGGTCGTTACGGACGCTACTATGGAAGAATCTTAGAAAAACTGGCAAAATAGCCTAATTCCTATTGCGTCGCCAATAAAATGCTCCTAAACCACTCTAAAGCACCGCCGGGGCTATTGGAGTCGTTCTCCAGGTCGTAACGGACGCTACTATGGAAGAATCCAAGAAAATTTGACCCGAACCCCCGGCACCTAAAAAATTCGTGGGTTAACACACACGAAAAACTGGCAAAATCGCCTAATTCCTATTGCGTCGCCAATAAAATGCTCCTTAACCACTCTATAGCACCACCGGGGCTACTCGAGTCGTTCCCTAGGTCATTACGTATGCTACTATTGAAGAATCCAATAAAATTTGACCCGTACCCCCGGCATCTAAAAAATCCGTGGGCTAACACACACGAAAATCTGGCTAAATCGCCTAATTCCTATTGTGTCTCAAATAAAATGCTCCTAAACCCCTCTTAAGTGCTGCCGGAGTTACTGGAGTCGTTCCCCAGGTCATAACGGACGCTACTATGGAAGAAATCAAGAAAATTCGACCCGTACCTCCGGCACCTAAAAAATCTGTGGGCTAGCACACACGAAAAACTTGCAAAATCGCCTAATTTCTATTGCGTCGCCAATAAAATGCTCCTAAACCCCTTTAAAACGTTGTCGGGGGTACTGGAGTCGTTCCCCAGGTCGTTACGGATGCTACTATGGAATAATCCAAGAAAATTCAACCCGGACCCCCAACACCTAAAATATCCGTGGGCTAACATACGAAAAAGTGGCAAAATTGCCTAATTCCTATTGCGTCGCCAATAAAATGCTCCTAAACCCCTATATAGCATCGCCGGGGCTATTGGATTCGTTCCCCAGGTCGTTTTGGACGCTACTATGGAAGAATCCAAGAAAATTCGACCCGAACCCCCGGCATCTAAGAAATCCGTGGGCTAACACACACAAAAAATTTGCAAAATCGCCTAATCCTATTGCATCGCCAATAAAATGCTCCAAAACCTCTCTAAAGCGCTGCCGGGGCTACTAGAGTCGTTCCCCAGGTCGTTACGGACGATACTATTGAAGAATCCAAGAAAATTTGACCCAAACCTCCTGCACCTAAAAAATCCGTGGGTTAACACACATGAAAAACTGTCAAAATCGCCTAGTTCCTATTGCGTCGCCAATAAAATCCTCCTAAACCCCTCTAAAGCGTTGTCGGGGGTATTGGAGTCGTTCCCCAGGTCGTTACGGATTCTACTACGAAATAATCCAAAAATATTCAACCCGGACCCCCGACACTTAAAATATCCGTGGGCTAACACACGAAAAAGTGGCAAAATTGCCTATTCCTATTGCGTCGCCAATAAAATGCTCCTAAACCCCTATATAGCATCGCCAGGGCTAGTGGAGTCGTTCCCCAGGTCGTTTTGGAAGCTACTATCGAAGAATCCCAGAAAATTCGACCCGAACCCCCAGCACCTAAGAAATCCGTGGGCTAACACACACAAAAAACTTGCAAAATCGCCTAACCCTATTGCATCGCCAATAAAATGCTCCAAAACCTCTCTATAGCGCTGCCGGGGCTACTGGAGTCGTTCCCCAGGTTGTTACGGACGCTACTATTGAAGAATGGAAGAAAAATTGGCCCGTACCCCCGGCACCTAAAAAATTCGCGGGCTAACACACACAAAAAACTGGCAAAATAGCCTAATTACTATTGCGTCGCCAATAAAATGCTCCTAAACCACTCTAAAGCACCACCGGGGCTATTGAAGTCGTTCTCCAGGTCGTTACGGATGCTACTATGGAAGAATCCAAGAAGATTTGACCCGGACCCTCAGCACCTAATAGATCTGTGGGCTAATACACACGAAAAACTGGCAAAATCGCCTAATTCCTATTGCGTCTCCAATAAAATGCTCCTAAACCACTCTAAAGCGCCGCCGGGGCTACTGGAGTTGTTCCCCAGGTCATTACGGATACTACTATCGAAGAATCCAAGAAAATTCGATCCGAACCTTTGACACCTAAAAAATCCGTGGACTAACACATACGAAACACTGGCAAAATTGCCTAATTCCTATTGCGTCACCAATAAAATGCTCCTAAACCCATCTATAGCGCTGTCGGGGCTACTGGATTCTTTCCCCAGGTCGTTACGGATGCTACTATGGAAGAATCAAGGAAAATTCGACCCGAACCCCCGGCACCTAAAAAATCCGTGGGCTAGAACACATGAAAAACTAGCAAAATCGCCTAATTCATATTGCGTCGCCAATAAAATGCTTCATAACCCCTCTAAAGAGCCGCCAGGGCTACTGGAGTCGTTCCCCAGGTCGTTACGGACGCTACTATGGAAGAATCAAGGAAATTTCGACCTGCAGCCCCAACACCTAAAAAATCTGTGGGCTAACACATACGAAAAACTGGCAAAATCAACGAATTCCAATTGCGTCGCCAATAAAATGCACCTAAACCACTCTAAAGAGCTGCCAGGGCTACTGGAGTCGTTCCCCAGGTCGTTACGGAAGCTACTATGGAAGAATCCAAGAAAATTTAATCGGGACCTCCGGCACCTAAAAACTATGTGGGCTAACACACACGAAAAACTGGCAAAATCGCCTAATTCCTATTGCATCGCCAATAAAATGCTCCTAAACCCCTCTAAAGCACCGCCGGGGCTACTGGAGTCGTTCCCCAGGTCGTTACGGACGCTACTATGTAAGAATGCAAGAAAATTTGACTCGTACCCCCAGCACCTAAAAAATCCGTGGCTAACATGAACGAAAAACTGGCAAAATCGTCTAATGTTTATTGCGTCGCCAATAAAATACTCCTAAACCCCTCTAAAGATCCGCCGGGGCTACTGGAGTCGTTCCCTAGATTGTTACGGATGCTACTATGGAAGAATCCAAGAAAGTTTGACCCGGACCCCCGGCACCTAAAATATCTGTGGGCTAACTCACACGAAAAAGTGGCAAAATTTTCTAATTCCTATTGCGCCGCTAATAAAATGCTCATAAACCCCTCTATAGCGTCGTCGGGGCTACTGGAGTCGTTCCCCAGGTCGTTACGGATGCTACAAATGGAAGAATCCAAGAAATTTAGAAATGGCCCCCCGGCACGTAAAAAATCCATGGGCTAACACACACGAAAAACTGGCAAAATCGCCTAATTCCTATTGCGTCTCAAATAAAATGCTCCTAAATCCCTCTAAAGCGCCGCCGGGGCTACTGGAATCATTCCCCAGGTCGTTACGGATGCTACTATGGAAGAAATCAAGAAAATTCAAACTGCACCTCCGGCACCTAAAAAATCCGTTGGCAAACACACACAAAAAACTTACAAAATCGCCTAATTCCTATTGCATCGATAATAAAATGCGCCTGAACCCCTCTAAAGTGCCGCCGGGGCTACTGGAGTCGTTCCCTAGGTTATTACGGATGCTACTAAGGAAGAATCAAGGAAAATATGACCCGAACCCCCGGCACCTAAAAATTCTGTGCGTTATCACACACGAAAAACTGACAAAATCGCCTAATTCCTATTGTGTCGCCAATAAAATGCTCCTAAACCCCTCTATAGCGCCGCCGGGTCTACTAGAGTCGTTCTCTAGGTCGTTACGGACGCTATTACGGAAGAATCCAAGAAAAATCGACCCGGTCCCCCGGCACCTAAAAAATCCGTGGGCTAACACACACGAAAAACTGGCAAAATTGCCTAATTCCTATTGCGTCGCCAATAAAATGCTCCAGAACCCCTCTAAAGAGTTTCCAGATCTATTGGAGTCGTTCCCCAGTTCGTTACGGATGCAACTATAGAAGAAATCAAGAAAATTCAACCCGCACCCCCGGCACCTAAAAAATCCGTTGGCTAACACATACAAAAAACTTGCAAAATCGCCTAACTCCTATTGCGTCGCCAATAAAATACTCCTAAACCCCTATACAGCGTCGCCGGGGCTACTGGAGTCCTTCCCCAGGTCGTTAAGGATGCTACTATGGAAGAATATAAGAAAATTCGACCCGGACCCCCGACACCTAAAAAATCTGTGGGCTAACACACACAAAAAACTGGCAAAATCGCCTAATTCCTAGTATGTCGCTAATAAAATGCTTCTAAGCCCCTCTAAAGCGCCTCCGGGGCTACTCTAGTCGTTCCCCAGGTCGTTACGGACGCTACTATGGAAAAATCCAAGAAAAGTTGACCCGGACCCCCGGCACCTACAAAATCTGTGGGTTAACACACACGAAAAACTGGCAAAATCACCTAATTCCTATTACGTCGCCAATTAAATGCTCCTAAATCTCTCTATAGGGCCGCCGGGGCTATTGGAGTCGTTCCCCAGGTCGTTACGGACGCTACTATGGAAGAATCTTAGAAAAACTGGCAAAATAGCCTAATTCCTATTGCGTCGCCAATAAAATGCTCCTAAACCACTCTAAAGCACCGCCGGGGCTATTGGAGTCGTTCTCCAGGTCGTTACGGACGCTACTATGGAAGAATCCAAGAAAATTTGACCCGAACCCCCGGCACCTAAAAAATTCGTGGGTTAACACACACGAAAAACTGGCAAAATCGCCTAATTCCTATTGCGTCGCCAATAAAATGCTCCTTAACCACTCTATAGCACCACCGGGGCTACTCGAGTCGTTCCCTAGGTCATTACGTATGCTACTATTGAAGAATCCAATAAAATTTGACCCGTACCCCCGGCATCTAAAAAATCCGTGGGCTAACACACACGAAAATCTGGCTAAATCGCCTAATTCCTATTGTGTCTCAAATAAAATGCTCCTAAACCCCTCTTAAGTGCTGCCGGAGTTACTGGAGTCGTTCCCCAGGTCATAACGGACGCTACTATGGAAGAAATCAAGAAAATTCGACCCGTACCTCCGGCACCTAAAAAATCTGTGGGCTAGCACACACGAAAAACTTGCAAAATCGCCTAATTTCTATTGCGTCGCCAATAAAATGCTCCTAAACCCCTTTAAAACGTTGTCGGGGGTACTGGAGTCGTTCCCCAGGTCGTTACGGATGCTACTATGGAATAATCCAAGAAAATTCAACCCGGACCCCCAACACCTAAAATATCCGTGGGCTAACATACGAAAAAGTGGCAAAATTGCCTAATTCCTATTGCGTCGCCAATAAAATGCTCCTAAACCCCTATATAGCATCGCCGGGGCTATTGGATTCGTTCCCCAGGTCGTTTTGGACGCTACTATGGAAGAATCCAAGAAAATTCGACCCGAACCCCCGGCATCTAAGAAATCCGTGGGCTAACACACACAAAAAATTTGCAAAATCGCCTAATCCTATTGCATCGCCAATAAAATGCTCCAAAACCTCTCTAAAGCGCTGCCGGGGCTACTAGAGTCGTTCCCCAGGTCGTTACGGACGATACTATGTAACAATCCAAGAAAATTTGACCCAAACCTCCTGCACCTAAAAAATCCGTGGGTTAACACACATGAAAAACTGTCAAAATCGCCTAGTTCCTATTGCGTCGCCAATAAAATCCTCCTAAACCCCTCTAAAGCGTTGTCGGGGGTATTGGAGTCGTTCCCCAGGTCGTTACGGATTCTACTACGAAATAATCCAAAAATATTCAACCCGGACCCCCGACACTTAAAATATCCGTGGGCTAACATACGAAAAAGTGGCAAAATTGCCTATTCCTATTGCGTCGCCAATAAAATGCTCCTAAACCCCTATATAGCATCGCCAGGGCTAGTGGAGTCGTTCCCCAGGTCGTTTTGGAAGCTACTATCGAAGAATCCCAGAAAATTCGACCCGAACCCCCAGCACCTAAGAAATCCGTGGGCTAACACACACAAAAAACTTGCAAAATCGCCTAACCCTATTGCATCGCCAATAAAATGCTCCAAAACCTCTCTATAGCGCTGCCGGGGCTACTGGAGTCGTTCCCCAGGTTGTTACGGACGCTACTATTGAAGAATGGAAGAAAAATTGGCCCGTACCCCCGGCACCTAAAAAATTCGCGGGCTAACACACACAAAAAACTGGCAAAATCGCCTAATTACTATTGCGTCGCCAATAAAATGCTCCTAAACCACTCTAAAGCACCACCGGGGCTATTGAAGTCGTTCTCCAGGTCGTTACGGATGCTACTATGGAAGAATCCAAGAAGATTTGACCCGGACCCTCAGCACCTAATAGATCTGTGGGCTAATACACACGAAAAACTGGCAAAATCGCCTAATTCCTATTGCGTCTCCAATAAAATGCTCCTAAACCACTCTAAAGCGCCGCCGGGGCTACTGGAGTTGTTCCCCAGGTCATTACGGATACTACTATCGAAGAATCCAAGAAAATTCGATCCGAACCTTTGACACCTAAAAAATCCGTGGACTAACACATACGAAACACTGGCAAAATTGCCTAATACCTATTGCGTCACCAATAAAATGCTCCTAAACCCATCTATAGCGCTGTCGGGGCTACTGGATTCTTTTCCCAGGTCGTTACGGATGCTACTATGGAAGAATCAAGGAAAATTCGACCCGAACCCCCGGCACCTAAAAAATCCGTGGGCTAGAACACATGAAAAACTAGCAAAATCGCCTAATTCATATTGCGTCGCCAATAAAATGCTTCATAACCCCTCTAAAGAGCCGCCAGGGCTACTGGAGTCGTTCCCCAGGTCGTTACGGACGCTACTATGGAAGAATCAAGGAAATTTCGACCTGCAGCCCCAACACCTAAAAAATCTGTGGGCTAACACATACGAAAAACTGGCAAAATCAACGAATTCCAATTGCGTCGCCAATAAAATGCACCTAAACCACTCTAAAGAGCTGCCAGGGCTACTGGAGTCGTTCCCCAGGTCGTTACGGAAGCTACTATGGAAGAATCCAAGAAAATTTAATCGGGACCTCCGGCACCTAAAAACTATGTGGGCTAACACACACGAAAAACTGGCAAAATCGCCTAATTCCTATTGCATCGCCAATAAAATGCTCCTAAACCCCTCTAAAGCACCTCCGGGGCTACTGGAGTCGTTCCCCAGGTCGTTACGGACGCTACTATGTAAGAATGCAAGAAAATTTGACTCGTACCCCCAGCACCTAAAAAATCCGTGGCTAACATGAACGAAAAACTGGCAAAATCGTCTAATGTTTATTGCGTCGCCAATAAAATACTCCTAAACCCCTCTAAAGATCCGCCGGGGCTACTGGAGTCGTTCCCTAGGTTGTTACGGATGCTACTATGGAAGAATCCAAGAAAGTTTGACCCGGACCCCCGGCACCTAAAATATCTGTGGGCTAACTCACACGAAAAAGTGGCAAAATTTTCTAATTCCTATTGCGCCGCTAATAAAATGATCCTAAACCCCTCTATAGCGTCGTCGGGGCTACTGGAGTCGTTCCCCAGGTCGTTACGGATGCTACAAATGGAAGAATCCAAGAAATTTAGAAATGGCCCCCCGGCACGTAAAAAATCCATGGGCTAACACACACGAAAAACTGGCAAAATCGCCTAATTCCTATTGCGTCTCAAATAAAATGCTCCTAAATCCCTCTAAAGCGCCGCCGGGGCTACTGGAATCATTCCCCTGGTCGTTACGGATGCTACTATGGAAGAAATCAAGAAAATTCAAACTGCACCTCCGGCACCTAAAAAATCCGTTGGCAAACACACACAAAAAACTTGCAAAATCGCCTAATTCCTATTGCATCGATAATAAAATGCGCCTGAACCCCTCTAAAGTGCCGCCGGGGCTACTGGAGTCGTTCCCTAGGTTATTACGGATGCTACTAAGGAAGAATCAAGGAAAATATGACCCGAACCCCCGGCACCTAAAAATTCTGTGCGTTATCACACACGAAAAACTGACAAAATCGCCTAATTCCTATTGTGTCGCCAATAAAATGCTCCTAAACCCCTCTATAGCGCCGCCGGGTCTACTAGAGTCGTTCTCTAGGTCGTTACGGACGCTATTACGGAAGAATCCAAGAAAAATCGACCCGGTCCCCCGGCACCTAAAAAATCCGTGGGCTAACACACAAGAAAAACTGGCAAAATTGCCTAATTCCTATTGCGTCGCCAATAAAATGCTCCAGAACCCCTCTAAAGAGTTTCCAGATCTATTGGAGTCGTTCCCCAGTTCGTTACGGATGCAACTATAGAAGAAATCAAGAAAATTCAACCCGCACCCCCGGCACCTAAAAAATCCGTTGGCTAACACATACAAAAAACTTGCAAAATCGCCTAATTTCTATAGCGTCGCCAATAAAATGCTCCTGAACCTTTCTAAAGCGCCGTCGGGGCTACTGGAGTCGTTCCCCAGGTCGTTACGGACTCTACTATAAAGAATCAAAGAAAATTTGACCGGAACCCCCGGCACCTAAAAAATCCTTGGGTACACACATGAAAAACTAGCAAAATCGCCTAATTCCTACTGCGTCGCCAATAAAATGCTCCTAAGCCCCTCTAAAGCACTGCCGGGGCTACTGGAGTCCTTCCCCAGGTCGTTTCGGATACTACTATGGAAGAATCCAAGAAAATTCGACCCAGACCCCCGACACCTAAAAAATTTATAGGCTAACACACCTGAAAAACTGGCAAAATAGCCTAATTCCTATTGCGTCTCCAATAAAATGCTCCTATACCCCTCTAAAGCGCCGCCGGGGCTACTGGAGTCGTTCCTCAGGTCATTACGGATGCTACTATGGAAGAATTCAAGAAAATTCGACCCAGACCCCCAGCACCTAAAAATTCAGTGGGCTAACACACACGAAAAACTGGCAAAATCGCTTAATTCCCATTGCATCGCCAATAAAATGCTCATAAACCACTCTATAGCACCACCGGGGCTACTGGAGTCTTTCCCCAGGTCGTTACGGATGCTACTATGGAAGAATCCAAGAAAATTTGACCCGAACTCCCGGCACCTAAAAAATCCATGGGTTAACACACACGAAAAACTGGCAAAATCACCTAATTCCTATTACGTCGCCAATTAAATGCTCCTAAATCTCTCTATAGGGCCGCCGCGGCTATTGGAGTCGTTCCCTAGGTCGTTGCGGACGCTACTATGGAAGAATCTTAGAAAATTCGACCCAGACCCTCGGCACCTAAAAAATCTGTGGGCTAACACACTCGAAAAACTGGCAAAATCGTTTAATTCCTATTGCATCTCCAATAAAATGCTCCTATACCTCTCAAAAGCACCGTCGGGGCTACTGGAGTCATTCCCCAGGTCATTACGGACGCTACTATGGAAGAATCCAAGAAAATTTGAGCCGAACCTCCGGCACCTAAAAAATCTGTGGGCTAACAAACACGAAAAACTGGCAAAATCGCCTAATTCCTATTGCGTCTCCAATAAAATGCTCCTATACCCCTCTAAAGCGATGCCAGGGCTACTGGAGTCGTTCCACAGGTCGTTACGGACGCTACTATGGAAGAATCCAAGAAAATTTGACCTGCACCCCCGGCATCTAAAAAATCCGTGGGCTAACACACATGAAAAACTAGCAAAATCGCCTAATTCCTATTGCTTTGCCAATAAAATGCTCCTAAACACTTCTAAAGCACGCCGGAGCTACTGGAGTCGTTCCCTACGTCGTTACGGACGCTACTATGGAAGAATCCAAGAAAATTTGTCCCGAACCCTCGGCACCTAAAAAATCCGAGGGTTAACACACACGAAAAACTGGCAAAATCGCCTAACTCCTATTGCGTCGCCAATAAAATGCTCCTAAACCCCTATACAGCGTCACCGGGGCTACTGGAGTCCTTCCCCAGGTCGTTAAGGACGCTACTATGGAAGAATATAAGAAAATTCGACCCGGACCCCCGGCACCTAAAAAATCTGTGGGCTAACACACATAAAAAACTGGCAAAATCGCCTAATTCCTAGTGTGTCGCTAATAAAATGCTTCTAAGCCCCTCTAAAGCGCCTCCGGGGCTACTCTAGTCGTTCCCCAGGTCGTTACGGACGCTACTATGGAAAAATCCAAGAAAAGTTGACCCGGACCCCCGGCACCTAAAAAATCTGTGGGTTAACACACACGAAAAACTGGCAAAATCATCTAATTTCTATTACGTCGCCAATTAAATGCTCCTAAATCTCTCTATAGTGCCGCCGGGGCTATTGGAGTCGTTCCCCAGGTCGTTACGGACGCTACTACGGAAGAATCTTAGAAAATTCGACCCAGACCCCCGACACCTAAAAAATTCGCGGTCTAACACACACGAAAAACTGGCAAAATAGCCTAATTCCTATTGCGTCGCCAATAAAATGCTCCTAAACCACTCTAAAGCACCGCCGGGGCTATTGGAGTCGTTCTCCAGGTCGTTACGGATGCTACTATAGAAGAATCCAAGAAGATTTGACCCGTACCCTCGGCACCTAAAAAATCTGTGGGCTAATACACACGAAAAACTGGCAAAATTGCCTAATTCCTATTGCGTCGCCAATAAAATGCTCCTAGACCACTCTAAAGCGACGCCAAGGCTACTGGAGTCGTTTCATAGGTAGTTACGGATGCTACTATGGAAGAATCCAAGAAAATTTGACCCGCACCCCCGGCACCTAAAAAATCCGTGGGCTAACACACATAAAAAACTAGCAAAATCGCCTAATTTCCTATGGCTTCGCCAATAAAATGCTCCTGAACACTTCTAAAGCGCCGCCGGGGCTACTGGAGTCGTTCCCTACGTCGTTACGGATGCTACTATGGAAGAATCCAAGAAAATTTGTCCCGAACCCTCGGCACCTAAAAAATCCGAGGGTAAACACACACGAAAAACTGGCAAAATCGCCTAACTCCTATTGCGTCGCCAATAAAATGCTCCTAAACCCCTATACAGCGTCGCCGGGGCTACTGGAGTCATTCCCCATGTCGTTAAGGACGCTACTATGGAAGAATATAAGAAAATTCGACCCGGACCCCCGACACCTAAAAAATCTGTGGGCTAACACACACAAAAAACTGGCAAAATCGCCTAATTCCTACTGTGTCGCTAATAAAATGCTTCTAAGCCCCTCTAAAGCGCCTCCGGGGCTACTGTAGTCGTTCCCCAGGTCTTTACGGACGCTAGTATGGAAAAATCCAAGAAACGTTGACCCGGACCCCCGGCACCTAAAAAATCTGTGGGTTAACACACACGAAAAATTGGCAAAATCCCCTAATTCCTATTGCGTCGCCAATAAAATGCTCCCAAACCCCTCTATAGCACCTTCGGGGATACTGGAGTCCTTCCCCAGGTCGTTACGGACGCTACTATTGAAGAATCCAAGAAAATTTGACCCAGACTTCCGGCACCTAAAATATCCGTGGGCTAAAACACACGAAAAACTTGAAAAATTGCCTAATTCCTACTACGTCGCCAATAAAATGCTCCTAAGCCTCTCTAAAGCACCGTCGGGGCTACTGTAGTCATTCCCCAGGTCGTTACGAACGCTACTATGGAAGACTCCAAGAAAATTTGTCCCGGACCCCCGGTACCTAAATATCCATAGGCTAACACACACGAAAAAGTGGCAAAATTGCTTAATTCCTAATGCGCCGCCAATAAAATGCTCCTAAACCCCTCTAAAGCGCCGTCGGGGCTAATGGAGTCGTTCCCCAGGTCGTTACGGATGCTACTATGAAAGAATTCAAGAAACTTTGACCCAGACCCCCTTCACCTAAAAATTCTGTGGGCTAACACACAAGAAATACTAGCAAAATCGCCTAATTCCACTTGCGTCGCCAATAAAATGCTCCTAAACCCCTCTATAGAACCGCCGAGGCTACTGGAGTCGTTCCCCAGGTCGTTACAGACGCTACTATGGAATAATGCAAGAAAATTCAACTCGGACCCCCAACACCTAAAAAATCTGTGGGCTAACACACACGAAAAGCTGGCAAAATCGCCTAATTCTATTGCGTCGCAAATAAAATGATCCTAAACCCCTCTAAAGCGCCGTCGGAGCTACTGTAGTCGTTCCCCAGTTCGTTACGGACGCTTATATGGAAAAATCCAAGAAATTTTGACCCGGACCCCGGCACCTAAAAAATCTGTGGGCTAACACACACGAAAAAGTGGAAAAATTGCTTAATTCCTATTGCGCCCCTAATAAAATGTTCCTAAACCCCTCTATAGCACCTCCGGGGCTACTGGAGTCATTCCCCAGGTCGTTACGGACGCTACTATGGAAGAAATTAAGAAAAATCGACCCAGACCCCCAGCACCTAAAAATTCGTGGGTTAACACACACGAAAAACAAGCAAAATCGCCTAATTCCAATTGCGTCGCCAATAAAATTATCCTGAACCCCTCTAAAGCGCTGCCGAGGCTACTGGAGTCGTTCCCCTGGTTGTTACGGATGCTACTATGGAAGAATCCAAGAAAATTTAACCCGAACCCCTGGCAAATAAAAAATCCGAGGGCTAACACACAAGAAATACTGGAAAAATCACCTAATTCCTATTGCATTGCCAATAAAATGCTCATAAACCCCTCTATAGCGCCGCCGGGGCTACTGGAGTCGTTCCCCAGGTCGTTACGGATGCTACTATGGAAGAATCCACGAAAATTCGACCCGAACCCCCGGCACCTAAAAAATCTGTGGGCTAAAACACACGAAAAACTGGCAAAATTGCCTAATTCCTACTGCGTCGCCAATAAAATGCTCCTAAGCCCCTCTAAAGCGACACCGGGGCTACTATATTCGTTCCCCAGGTCGTTACGGACGCTACTAAGGAAAAATCCAAGAAACTTTGACCCGTACCCCCTTCACCTAAAAAATCTGTGGGCTAACACACAAGAAATACTGATAAAATCACCTAATTCCTATTGCATCGCCAATAAAATTCTCCTAAACCCCTCTATAGCGCCGCCGGGGCTACTGGAGTCATTCCCAAGTCGTTACAGAAACTACAATGGAAGAATACAAGAAAATTCGACTCGAACCCCTGGCACCTAAAAAATCCGTGGGCTAACACACACGAAAAACTGGCAAAATCGCCTAATTCCTATTGCGTCGCAAATAAAATGATCCTAAACCCCTCAAAATTGCTGCCAGGGCAACTAGAGTCGTTCTCCAGGTCGTAAAGGACGCTACTATGGAAGAATCCAAGAAAATTTGACCCGGACCCCCGGCACCTAAAAAATCCGTGGGCTAACACACACGAAAAACTGGTAAAATCGCCTAATTCCTACTACGTCGCTAATAAAATGCTCCTAAGCCCCTCTAAAGCGCCGTCGGGGCTACTGTAGTCGTTCCCCAGGTCGTTACGGATGCTACTATGGAAAAATCAAAGAAATTTTGTCCCAGACCCCCGGCACCTAAAAAATCTGTGGGTTAACACACACGAAAAACTGGCAAAATCCACTAATTCCTATTGCATCGCCAATAAAATGTTCCTAAACCCCTCTATAGCACCTCCGGGGCTACTGGAGTCATTCCCCAGGTCATTACGGACGCTACTATGGAAGAATCCAAGAAAATTTGACCTGGACCGCCGGCACTTAAAATATCCGTAGGCTAACACACACGAAAAAATGGCAAAATTGCTTAATTCCTATTGCACCGCTAATAAAATGCTCCTAAACCCGTCTAAAGCGTCGTCGGGGCTACTGGAGTCGTTCCCCAGATCGTTACGGATGCTACTATGAAAGAATTCAAGAAATTTTGACCCGGACCCCCTTCACCTAAAAAATCTGTGGGCTAACACACACGAAAAACTGGAAAAATCGCCTAATTCCAATTGCGTCGCCAATAAAATGCTCCTAAACACCTATATAGCGTCGCTGGGGCTACTTGAGTCGTTCCCCAGGTCGTTAAGGATGCTACTATAGAGGAATACAAGAAAATTCGACTCGGACCCCAACACCTAAAAAATCCGTGGGCTAACACACACGAAAAACTAGCAAAATTGCCTAATTCTATTGCATCGCAAATAAAATGATCCTAAACCCCTCTAAAGCGTCGCTGGAGCTACTGGAGTCGTTCTCAAGGTCGTAATGGACGCTGCTATGGAAGTAATCAAGAAAATTCGACCCGAACCCCCGGTACCTAAAAATTCTGTGGGCTAACACACACGAAAAACTGGCAAAATTGCCTAATTCCTATTGCATCACCAATAAATGCTCCTAAACCTCTCTATTGCACCGCCGGGGCTACTGGAGTCGTTCCCCAGGTCGTTACGGATGCTATTATTGAAGAATCCAAGAAAATTTGACCCGGACCCCCTTCACCTAAAAAATCTGTGGGCTAACACACAAGAAATACTGGCAAAATTGCCTAATTATAATTGTGTCGCCAATAAAATGCTCCTATACCCCTCTAAAGCGCCGTTGGGGCTACTGGAGTCGTTCCCCAGGTCGTTACGGACGCTACTATGGAAGAATCCAAGAAAATTCGACCCAGACCCCCGGCACCTAAAAATTCAGTGCGCTAACACACACGAAAAACTAGCAAAATCGCTTAATTCCCATTGCGTCGCCAATAAAATGCTCATAAACCCTCTATAGCACCGCCGGGGCTACTGGAGTCTTTCCCCAGGTCGTTACGGATGCTACTATGGAAGAATCCAAGAACATTTGACCCGAACCCCTGGCACCTATAAAATCCATGGGTTAATACACACGAAAAACAGGCAAAATCGCTTAATTCCTATTACGTCGCAAATTAAATGCTCCTAAATCTCTCTATAGGGCCGTCGGGGCTACTAGAGTCGTTCCCCAGGTCGTTACGGAAGCTAATATGGAAGAATCTAAGAAAATCCGACCCGGACCCCCGGCACCTAAAATATCTGTGGGCTAACACACATGAAAAACTGGCAAAATCGCCTAATTCCTATTGCGTCTCCAATAAAATGCTCCTATACCCCTCTAAAGCGCCGCCGGGGCTACTGGAGTCATTCTCCAGGTCGTTACGGATGCTACTATGGAAGAATCCAAGAAACTTTGACCCGAACCCCCGGCACCTAAAAAATCTGTGGGCTAACACACACGAAAAACTGGCAAAATCGCCTAATTGCTATTGCGTCTCCAATAAAATGCTCCTATACCCCTCTAAAGCGATGCCAGGGCTACTGGAGTCGTTCCACAGGTCTTTACGGATGCTACTATTGAAGAATCTAAGAAAATTCGACCCGAATCCCGGTCACCTAAAAAATCCGTGGGCTAACACATACAAAAACCCTGCAAAATCACCTAATTCCTATTCCATCGCCAATAAAATGCTTCTGAACCCTTCTAAAGCACCGCCGGGGCTACTGGAGTCGTTCCCTACGTCGTTACGGACGCTACTATTGAAGAATCCAAGAAAATTTGACCCGAACCCTCGGCACCTAAAAAATCCGAGGTTTAACACACGAAAAACTGGCAAAATCGCCTAATTCCTATTGCGTCGCCAATAAAATGTTCCTAAACACCTATATAGCGTCGCCGGGGCTATTGGAGTCGTTCCCCAGGTCGTTACGGACGCTACTATGGAAGAATCCAAGAAAATTCGACCCGGACCTCCGGCACCTAAAACATCCGTGGGCTAACACACGAAAAACTGGCAAAATCTCCTAATTCCTACTACGTCGCTAATAAAATGCTCCTAAGTCCCTCTAAAGCGCCTCTGGGGATACTGTAGTCGTTCCCCAGGTCATTACGGACGCTACTATTGAAGAATCCAAGAAAAGTTAACCCAGACCACCGGCACCTAAAAAATCTATGGGTTAACACACACGAAAAACTGGCAAAATCCCCTAATTCCTATTGCATCGCCAATAAAATGCTCCTTAACCCCTCTATAGCACCTCCGGGGCTACTGGAGTCCTTCCCCAGGTCGTTACGGACGCTACTAAGGAAGAATCCAAGAAAATTTGACCCATACCTCCGGCACCTAAAATATCTGTGGGCTAACAAACACGAAAAACTAGCAAAATCGCATAATTCCTACTGCATCGCCAATATAATGCTCCTAGGCCCTTTTAAAGCGCTGTCGGGGCTACTATAGTCGTTCCCAGGTCGTTACGGATGCTACTATGGAAAAATCCAAGAAATTTTGACCCGGACCCCCGGCACCTAAAAAATCTGTGGGCTAACACACACGAAAAACTGGCAAAATCCCTTAATTCCTATTGCATCGCCAATGAAATGCTCCTAAACCCATCTATAGCATCTCCAGGGCTACTGGAGTCATTCTCCAGGTCGTTACGGACGCTACTATTGAAGAATCCAAGAAAATTTCACCCGTACCCCCGGCACCTAAAATATCCGTGGGCTAACACATACAAAAAAGTGGCAAAATTGCTTAATTCCTATTGCGTCGCCAATAAAATGCTCCTAAACCCCTCTAAAGCGTCGTCGGGGCTACTGGAGTCTTTCCCCAGGTCTTTACGGACGCTACTATGGAAAAATCCAAGAAAATTTGACGCGGACCCCCAGCGCCTAAAAAATCTGTGGGCTAACACACACACGAAAAACTGGCAAAATCCCTAATTCCTATTGCGTCGCCAATAAAATGTTCCTAAACCCCTCTATAGCACCTCCGGAGCTACTGGAGTCATTCCCCAGGTCGTTACGGACGCTACTATGGAAGACTCCAAGAAAATTTGACCCGTTTCCCCGGCACCTAAAATATCCATAGGCTAACACACACGAAAAAGTGACAAAATTGATTAATTCCTATTGCGCCGCCAATAAAATGCTCTTAAACCACTCTAAAGCGCCGTCGGGGATACTGGAGTCGTTCCCCAGGTCGTTACTGATGCTACTATGAAAGAATTCAAGAAACTTTGACTCGGACCCCCTTCATCTAAAAAATCTATGGGCTAACACACAAGAAATACTGGCAAAATCGCCTAATTCCAATTGCGTCGCCAATAAAATGCTCCTAAACCCCTCTATAGAACTGACGGGGCAACTGGAGTCGTTCCCCAGGTCGTTACAGACGCTACTATGGAAGAATATAAGAAAATTCGACTCGGACCCCCAACACCTAAAAAATCCATCGGCTAACACACACGAAAAGCTGGCAAAATCGCCTAATTCTATTGCATCGCAAATAAAATGCTCCTAAACCCCTCTAAAGTGCCGCCGGAGCTACTGGAGTCGTTCTCCAGGTCGTAACGGATGCTACTATGGAATAAATCAAGAAAATTCGACCCGGACCCCCGGCACCTAAAAATTCGTGGGTTAACACACACGAAAAACTAGCAAAATTGCCTAATTCCTATTGCGTCGCCATTAAAATGCTCCTGAACCCCTCTAAAGCGCCGTCGGGGCTACTGGAGTCGTTCACCTAGTTGTTACGGATGCTACTATAGAAGAACGCAAGGAAACTTGACCCGGACCCCAGGCACGTAAAATATCCGTGGGCTAACACACACGAAAAAGTGGCAAAATAGCTTAATTTCTATTGCGCCGCCAATAAAATGCTCCTAAACCCCTCTAAAGAGCCGCAGGGGCTACTGGAGTCGTTCCCCAGGTCGTTACGGATGCTACTATGGAAGAATTCAAGAAAATTTGACCCGGACCCCCTTCAACTAAAACATCTGTGGGCTAACACACAAGAAATACTAGCAAAATCGCCTAATTCCTATTGCGTCGCCAATAAAATGCTCCTAAACACCTCTATAGCACCGCCGGGGCTACAGGAGTCGTCCCAAGGTCGTTACGGACGGTACTATGGAAGAATCCAAGAAACGTTTTTACCCGGACCCCTGGCACCTAAAAAAACTGTGGGCTAACACACACGAAAAACTGGCAAAATCCCCTAATTCCTATTACGTCGCCAATAAAATGCTCCTAAACCCCTCTATAGCACCTCCGGGGCTACTGGAGTCATTCCCGAGGTCGTTATGGATGCTACTATTAAAGAATCCAAGAAAATTTGACCCGGACCCCCGGCACCTAAAATATTTGTGGGCTAACACACACGAAAAAGTGGCAAAATTGCTTAATTCCTATTGTGCCGCCAATAAAATGCTCATAAACCCCTCTAAAGCGCCGTCGGGGCTACTGGTGTCGTTCCCCAGGTCGTTACGGATGCTACTATGGAAAAATCCAAGAAAATTTGATCCAGACCTCCGGCGCCTAAAAATTCTGTGGGCTAACACACACGAAAAACTGGCAAAATCCCCTAATTCCTATTGCGTCGCTAATAAAATGCTCCGAAACCCATTTATAGAACCTCCGAGGCTACTGGAGTCATTCCCCAGGTCATTACGGATGCTACTATGGAAGAATCCAAGAAAATTTGACCCGTTTCCCCGGCACCTAAAATATCCGTAGGCTAACACACACGAAAAAGCGGTAAAATTACTTAATTCCTATTGCGCCGCCAATAAAATGCTCTTAAACCCCTCTAAAGCACCGCCGGGGATACTGGAGTCGTTCCCCAGGTCGTTACGGATGCTACTATGAAAGAGTTTAAGAAATTTTGACCCGGACCCCCTTCACCTAAAAAATCTGTGGGCTAACACACAAGAAATACTGGCAAAATCGCCTAATTCCTATTGCGTCGCCAATAAAATGCTCCTAAACCCCTCTATAGCACCTTCGGGGCTACCGGAGTCATTCCCTAGGTCGTTATGGATGCTACTATTGAAGAATCCAAGAAAATTTGACCCGGACCCCCGGCACCTAAAATATCTGTGGGCTAACACACACGAAAAAGTGGCAAAATTGCTTAATTCCTATTGTGCCGCCAATAAAATGCTCCTAAACCCCTCTCAAGCGCCGTCGGGGCTACTGGGGTCGTTCCCCAGGTCATTACATATGCTACTATGGAAAAATCCAAGAAATTTTGACCTAGACCCCCGGCGCCTAAAAAATCTGTGGGCTAACACAAACGAAAAACTGGCAAAATCGCCTAATTCCTACTGCGTCGCCAATAAAATGCTCCTAAGCCCCTCTAAAGCACCGCCAGGGCTACTATATTTGTTCCCCAGGTCGTTACGGACGCTACTATCGAAGAATCCAAGAAAATTCGACCCGGACCCCCTTCACCTAAAAAATCTGTGGGCTAACACACACGAAAAACTGGCAAAATCGCCTAATTCCTATTGCGTCGCCAATAAATTGCTTCTAAACCTCTCTATTGCACCGCCAGAGCTACTGGAGTCGTTCCCCAAGTCGTTATGGACGCTACTATGGAAGAAATCTAGAAAAATCGACCTAGACCCCCAGCACCTAAAAATTCGTGGGTTAACACACACGAAAAACTAGCAAAATTGCCTAATTCCTATTGCGTCGCCAATAAAATGCTCCTGAACCCCTCTAAAGCGCCGCCGGGGCTACTGGAGTCGTTCCCTTGGTCGTTACGGACGCTACTATGGAAGAATCCAAGAAAATTTGACCCGAACCCCCGGCACCTAAAAAATCTGTGGGCTAACACACACGAAAAACTGGCAAAATCGCCTAATTCCTATTGCGTCGCCAATAAAATTTTCCTAAAACCCTATATAGCGCCGTCGGGGCTACTGGAGTCGTTCCCCAGGTCGTTACGGACACTACTATGGAAGAATCCACGAAAATTCGACTCGGACCCCCGACTCCTAAAAAATCTGTGGGCTAACACACACGAAAAACTGGCAAAATCGCCTAATTCCTACTGCGTCGCCAATAAAATGCTCCTAAGCCCCTCTAAAGCACCGCCGGAGCTACTATATTTGTTCCCCATGTCGTTACGGATGCTACTATGGAAGAATCTAAGAAAATTTGACCCGGACCCCCTTCACCTAAAAAATCTGTGGGCTAACACACACGAAAAACTGGCAAAATCGCCTAATTCCTATTGTGTCGCCAATAAAATGCTCCTAAAACCCTCTATAGCGCCGTCGGGGCTACTGGAGTTGTTCCCTAGGTCGTTACGGACGCTACTATAGAAGAATCCACAAAAATTCGACTCGGACCCCTGGCACCTAAAAAATCCGTGGGCTAACACACACGAAAAATTGGCAAAATCGCCTAATTCCTACTGCGTCGCCAATAAAATGCTCCTAAGCCCCTATAAAGCGCCGCCGGGGCTACTATATTCGTTCCCCAGGTCGTTACGGATGCTACAATGGAAGAATCCAAGAAAATTTGACCCAGACCCCCTTCACCTAAAAATTCTGTGGGATAACACACACGAAAAACTGGCAAAATTGCCTAATTCCTATTGAATCGCCAATAAAATGCTCCTAAACCCCTCTATAGCGCCGCTGGGGCTACTGGAGTCGTTTCCCAGGTCGTTACGGACACTACTATGGAAGAATGCAAGAAAATTCCGTGGGCTAACACACACGAAAAACTGGCAAAATTGCCTAATTCCTATTGCATCGCCAATAAAATGCTTCTAAACCCCTCTATAGCGCCGCCGGGGCTACTGGAGTCGTTCCCCAGGTCGTTACGGATGCTACTATGGAAGAATATAAGAAAATTTGACTCGGACCCCTAGCACGTAAAAAATCCGTGGTCTAACACACATGAAAAACTGGCAAAATCGCCTAATTCCTATTGCACCGCCAATAAAATGCTCTAAAACCCCTCTAAAGCACAGCCGGGGATACTGGAGTCGTTCCCCAGGTCGTTACGGATGCTACTATGAAAGAATTTAAGAAAAATTGACCCGGACCCCCTTCACCTAAAAAATCTGTGGGCTAACACACAAGAAATACTGGCAAAATCGCTTAATTCCTATTGCATCGCCAATAAAATGCTCCTAAACCCCTCTATAGAACCACCGGAGCTACTTGAGTCATTCCCTAGGTCGTTACAAAAGCTACTATGGAAGAGTACAAGAAAATTCGACTCGTACCCCCAACACCTAAAAAATCTGTGGGCTAACACACACGAAAAACTGGCAAAATTGCCTAATTCTATTGCGTCGCAAATAAAATGATCCTATACCCCTCTAAAGCGCCGCCGGAGCTACTGGAGTCGTTCTCCAGGTCGTAACGGAAGCTACTATGGAAGAAATCAAGAAAATTCGACCCAGACCCCCGGTACCTAAAAATTCTGTGGGCTAACACACACGAAAAACTAGCAAAATTTCCTAATTCCTATTACGTCGCCAATAAATGCTCCTAAACCCCTCTATTGCACCGCCGGGGCTACTAGAGTCGTTCCCCAGGTCGTTATGGACGCTACTATGGAAGAAATCAAGAAAAATCGACCTAGACCCCCAGCACCTAAAAATTCGTGGGTTAACACACACGAAAAACTAGCAAAATCGCCTAATTCCTATTGCGTCGCCAATAAAATGCTCCTGAACCCCTCTAAAGCGCCACCGGGGCTACTGGAGTCATTCCCCTGGTCGTTACGGACGCTACTATGGAAGAATCCAAGAAAATTTGACCCGAACCCCCGGCACCTAAAAAATCTGTGGGCTAACACACACGAAAAACTGGCAAAATCGCCTAATTCCTATTGCGTCGCCAATAAAATTCTCCTAAAACCCTCTATAGCGCCGTCGGGGCTACTGGATTCATTTCCCAGGTCGTTACGGATGCTACTATGGAAGAATCCATGAAAATTCGACTCGGACCCCCGGCACCTAAATAATCCATGGGCTAACACACACGAAAAACTGGCAAAATCGCCTAATTCCTACTGCGTCGCCAATAAAATGCTCCTAAGCCCCTCTAAAGCGCCACCGGGGCTACTATATTTGTTCCCCAAGTCGTTACGGATGCTACTATGGAAGAATCCAAGAAAATTTGACCCGGACCCCCTTCACCTAAAAAATCTGTGGACTAACACACACGAAAAACTGGCAAAATCGCCTAATTCCTATTACGTCGCCAATAAAATGCTCCTAAACCCCTCTATAGCGCCGTTGGGGCTACTGGAGTCGTTCCCCAGGTCGTTACGGACACTACTATGGAAGATTGCAAGAAAATTCGACTCAGACCCCTGGCACCTAAAAAATCCGTGGGCTAACACACACAAAAAACTGGCAAAATCGCCTAATTCCTATTGCGTCGCTAATAAATTGCTCCTAAACCCCTATATAGCGCCACCGGGGCTACTGGAGTCGTTCACCAGGTCGTTACGGATGCTACTATGGAAGAATCCAAGAAAATTCGACCCGGACCCCCGGCACCTAAAAAATCCGTGGGCTAACACAAATGAAAAACTGGCAAAATTGCCTAATTTCTATTGCGTCGCCAATAAATGCTCCTAAACCCCTCTATTGCACCGCTGGAGCTACTGGAGTCATTCCCCAGGTCATTACGGACGCTACTATGGAAGAAATCAAGAAAAATCGACCCAGACCCCAGCACCTAAAAATTCGTGGGTTTACACACACAAATAACTAGAAAAATCACCTAATTCCTATTGTGTCGCCAATAAAATGCTCCTGAACCCCTCTATAGCACCTCTGGGGCTATTGGAGTCATTCCCCTGGTCGTTACGGATGCTACTATTGAAGAATCCAAGAAAATTTGACCCGTACCCCCTTCACCTAAAAAATCTGTGGGCTAACACACACGAAAAACAGGCAAAATCGCTTAATTCCTATTGTGTCGCCAATAAAATGCTCCTAAAACCCTCTATAGAACCACCGGATCTACTTGAGTCATTCCCTAGGTCGTTACAAAATCTACTATGGAAGTGTACAAGAAAATTCGACTCGTACCCCCCAACACCTAAAAAATCCGTGGGCTAACACACACGAAAAACTGGCAAAATTGCCTAATTCTATTGCGTCGCAAATAAAATGATCCTAAACCCCTCTAAAGCGCCGCCGAAGCTACTGGAGTCGTTCTCCAGGTCGTAACGGAAGCTACTATGGAAGAAATCAAGAAAATTCGACCCAGACCCCCGGTACCTAAAAATTCTGTGGGCTAATACACACGAAAAACTAGCAAAATTTCCTAATTTCTATTACGTCGCCAATAAATGCTCCTAAACCCCTCTATTGCACCGCCGGGGCTACTAGTGTCGTTCCCCAGGTCGTTATGGACGCTACTACGGAAGAAATCAAGAAAAATCGACCTAGACCCCCAGCACCTAAAAATTCGTGGGTTAACACACACAAAAAACTAGCAAAATCGCCTAATTCCTATTGCGTCGCCAATAAAATGCTCCTGAACCCCTCTAAAGCGCCGCCGGGGCTACTGGAGTCATTCCCCTGGTCGTTACGGACGCTACTATGGAAGAATCCAAGAAAATTTGACCCGAACCCCCGGCACCTAAAAAATCTGTGGGCTAACACACACGAAAAATTGGCAAAATCGCCTAATTCCTATTGCGTCGCCAATAAAATTTTCCTAAAACCCTCTATAGCGCCGTCGGGGCTACTGGAGTCGTTCCCCAGGTCGTTACGGACGCTACTATGGAAGAATCCACGAAAATTCGACTCGGACCCCCGACACCTAAAAAATCCGTGGGCTAACACACACGAAAAACTGGCAAAATCGCCTAATTCCTACTGCGTCGCCAATAAAATGCTCCTAAGCCCCTCTAAAGCGCCGTCGGGGCTACTATATTTGTTCCTCATGTCGTTACGGATGCTACTATGGAAGAATCCAAGAAAATTTGACCCGGACCCCCTTCAACTAAAAAATCTGGGGGCTAACACAAACGAAAAACTGGCAAAATCGCCTAATTCCTATTGTGTCGCCAATAAAATGCTCCTAAAACCCTCTATAGCGCCGTTGGGGCTACTGGAGTTGTTCCCTAGGTCGTTACGGACGCTACTATAGAAGAATCCACAAAAATTCGACTCGGACCCCTGGCACCTAAAATATCCGTGGGCTAACACACACGAAAAACTGGCAAAATCGCCTAATTCCTACTGCGTCGCCAATAAAATGCTCCTAAGCCCCTCTAAAGCGCCGCCGGGGCTACTATATTCGTTCCCCAGGTCGTTACGGATGCTACAATGGAAGAATCCAAGAAAATTTGACCCAGACCCCCTTCACCTAAAAATTCTGTGGGATAACACACACGAAAAACTGGCAAAATTGCCTAATTCCTATTGAATCGCCAATAAAATGCTCCTAAACCCCTCTATAGCACCGCTGGGGCTACTGGAGTCGTTCCCCAGGTCGTTACGGACACTACTATGGAAGAATGCAAGAAAATTCGACTCGGACCCCTGGCACCTAAAAAATCCGTGGGCTAACACACACGAAAAACTGGCAAAATCGCCTAATTCCTATTGCGTCGCCAATAAAATGCCCTTAAACCTCTCTATAGCGCCGTCGGGGCTACTGGAGTCGTTCCCCAGGTCGTTACGGATGCTACTATGGAAGAATACAAGAAAATTCGACTCGGACCCCCGACACCTAAAAAATCCGTGGGCTAACACACACGAAAAACTGGCAAAATTGCCTAATTCCTACTGCGTCGCCAATAAAATGCTCCTAAGCCCCTCTAAAGCACCGTCGGGGCTACTATATTTGTTCCTCATGTCGTTACGGATGCTACTATGGAAGAATCTAAGAAAATTTGACCCGGACCCCCTTCACCTAAAAAATCTGTGGGCTAACACACACGAATAACTGGCAAAATCGCCTAATTCCTATTGTGTCGCCAATAAAATGCTCCTAAAACCCTCTATAGCGCCGTCTGGGCTACTGGAGTTGTTCCCTAGGTCGTTACGGACGCTACTATAGAAGAATCCACAAAAATTTGACTCGGACCCCTGGCACCTAAAAAATCCGTGGGCTAACGCACACGAAAAACTGGCAAAATCGCCTAATTCCTACTGCGTCGCTAATAAAATGCTCCTAAGCCCTTCTAAAGCGCCGCCGGGGCTACTATATTCGTTCCCCAGGTTGTTACGGATGCTACAATGGAAGAATCCAAGAAAATTTGATCCAGACCCCCTTCACCTAAAAATTCTGTGGGATAACACACACGAAAAACTGGCAAAATTGCCTAATTCCTATTGAATCGCCAATAAAATGCTCCTAAACCCCTCTATAGCACCGCTGGGGCTACTGGAGTCGTTCCCTAGGTCGTTACGGACACTACTATGGAAGAATGCAAGAAAATTCGACTCGGACCCCTGGCACCTAAAAAATCCGTGGGCTAACACACACGAAAAACTGGCAAAATCGCCTAATTCCTATTGCGTCGCCAATAAAATGCCCTTAAACCTCTCTATAGCGCCGTCGGGGCTACTGGAGTCGTTCCCCAGGTCGTTACGGACGCTACTATGGAAGAATCCACGAAAATTCGACTCGGACCCCCAACACCTAAAAAATCCGTGGACTAACACACACGAAAAACTGGCAAAATTGCCTAATTCCTACTGCGTCGCCAATAAAATGCTCCTAAGCCCCTCTAAAGCACCGTCGGGGCTACTATATTTGTTCCTCATGTCGTTACGGATGCTACTATGGAAGAATCCAAGAAAATTTGACCCGGACCCCCTTCACCTAAAAAATCTGTGGGGTAACACACACGAAAAACTGGCAAAATCGCCTAATTCCTATTGTGTCGCCAATAAAATGCTCCTAAAACCCTCTATAGCGCCGTCGGGTCTACTGGAGTTGTTCCCTAGGTCGTTACGGACGCTACTATAGAAGAATCCACAAAAATTCGACTCGGACCCCTGGCACCTAAAAAATCCGTGGGCTAACACACACGAAAAACTGGCAAAATCGCCTAATTCCTACTGCGTCGCCAATAAAATACTCCTAAGCCCCTCTAAAGCGCCGCCGAGGCTACTATATTCGTTCCCCAGGTCGTTACGGATGCTACAATGGAAGAATCCAAGAAAATTTGACCCAGACCCCCTTCACCTAAAAATTCTATGGGATAACACACACGAAAAACTGGCAAAATTGCCTAATTCCTATTGAATCGCCAATAAAATGCTCCTAAACCCCTCTGTAGCGCCGCTGGGGCTACTGGAGTCGTTCCCCAGGTCGTTACGGACACTACTATGGAAGAATGCAAGAAAATTCGACTCGGACCCCTGGCACCTAAAAAATCCGTGGGCTAACACACACGAAAAACTGGCAAAATCGCCTAATTCCTATTGCATCACCAATAAAATGCTCCTAAACCCCTCTATAGCGCTGCCGGGGTTACTGGAGTCGTTCCCCAAGTATTTACGGACACTACTATGGAAGAATATAAGAATATTTGACTCGGACCCCTAGCACGTAAAAAATCCGTGGTCTAACACACATGAAAAACTGGCAAAATCGCCTAATTCCTATTGCGCCGCCAATAAAATGCTCTAAAATCCCTCTAAAGCACAGCCGGGGATACTGGAGTCGTTCCCCAGGTCGTTACGGATGCTACTATGAAAGAATTTAAGAAAAATTGACCCGGACCCCCTTCACCTAAAAAATCTGTGGGCTAACACACAAGAAATACTGACAAAATCGCTTAATTCCTATTGCATCGCCAATAAAATGCTCCTAAACCCCTCTATAGAACCACCGGAGCTACTTGAGTCATTCCCTAGGTCGTTACAAAAGCTACTATGGAAGAGTACAAAAAAATTCGACTCGCACCCCCAACACCTAAAAAATCTGTGGGCTAACACACACGAAAAACTGGCAAAATTGCCTAATTCTATTGCGTCGCAAATAAAATGATCCTATACCCCTCTAAAGCGCCGCCGGAGCTACTGGAGTCGTTCTCCAGGTCGTAACGGAAGCTACTATGGAAGAAATCAAGAAAATTCGACCCAGACCCCCGGTACCTAAAAATTTTGTGGGCTAACACACACGAAAAACTAGCAAAATTTCCTAATTCCTATTACGTCGCCAATAAATGCTCCTAAACCCCTCTATTGCACTGCCGGGGCTACTAGAGTCGTTCCCCAGGTCGTTATGGACGCTACTATGGAAGAAATCAAGAAAAATCGACCTAGACCCCCAGCACCTAAAAATTCGTGGGTTAACACACACGAAAAACTAGCAAAATCACCTAATTCCTATTGCGTCGCCAATAAAATGCTCCTGAACCCCTCTAAAGCGCCGCCGGGGCTACTGGAGTCATTCCCCTGGTCGTTACGGACGCTACTATGGAAGAATCTAAGAAAATTTGACCCGAACCCCCGGCACCTAAAAAATCTGTGGGCTAACACACACGAAAAACTGGCAAAATCGCCTAATTCCTATTGCGTCGCCAATAAAATTCTCCTAAAACCCTCTATAGCGCCGTCGGGGCTACTGGATTCGTTCCCCAGGTCGTTACGGATGCTACTATGGAAGAATCCATGAAAATTCGACTCGGACCCCCGGCACCTAAATAATCCATGGGCTAACACACACGAAAAACTGGCAAAATCGCCTAATTCCTACTGCGTCGCCAATAAAATGCTCCTAAGCCCCTCTAAAGCGCTACCGGGGCTACTATATTTGTTCCCCAAGTCGTTACGGATGCTACTATGGAAGAATCCAAGAAAATTTGACCCGGACCCCCTTCACCTAAAAAATCTGTGGGCTAACACACACGAAAAACTGGCAAAATCGCCTAATTCCTATTACGTCGCCAATAAAATGCTCCTAAACCCCTCTATAGCGCCGTTGGGGCTACTGGAGTCGTTCCCCAGGTTGTTACGGACACTACTATGGAAGAATGCAAGAAAATTCGACTCAGACCCCTGGCACCTAAAAAATCCGTGGGCTAACACACACAAAAAACTGGCAAAATTGCCTAATTCCTTTTGTGTCGCTAATAAATTGCTCCTAAACCCCTATATAGCGCCACCGGGGCTACTGGAGTCGTTCACCAGGTCGTTACGGATGCTACTATGGAAGAATCCAAGAAAATTCGACCCGGACCCCCGGCACCTAAAAAATCTGTGGGCTAACACAAATGAAAAACTGGCAAAATTGCCTAATTTCTATTGCGTCGCCAATAAATGCTCCTAAACCCCTCTATTGCACCGCTGGAGCTACTGGAGTCACTCCCCAGGTCATTACGGACGCTACTATGGAAGAAATCAAGAAAAATCGACCCAGACCCCAGCACCTAAAAATTCGTGGGTTTACACACACGAAAAACTAGAAAAATCACCTAATTCCTGTTGTGTCGCCAATAAAATGCTCCTGAACCCCTCTATAGCACCTCTGGGGCTATTGGAGTCATTCCCCTGGTCGTTACGGATGCTACTATTGAATAATCCAAGAAAATTTGACCCGTACCCCCTTCACCTAAAAAATCTGTGGGCTAACACACACGAAAAACTGGCAAAATCGCCTAATTCCTATTGTGTCGCCAATAAAATGCTCCTAAAACCCTCTATAGCGCCATCGGGGCTATTGGAGTTGTTCCCTAGGTCGTTACGGACGCTACTATAGAAGAATCCACAAAAATTCGACTCGGACCCCCGGCACCTAAAAAATCCGTGGGCTAACACACACGAAAAACTGGCAAAATCGCCTAATTCCTACTGCGTCGCCAATAAAATGCTCCTAAGCCCCTCTAAAGCGCCGCCGGGGCTACTATATTCGTTCCCCAGGTCGTTAAAGATGCTACTATGGAAGAATCCAAGAAAATTTGACCCGGACCCCCTTCACCTAAAAATTCTGTGGGATAACACACACGAAAAACTGGCAAAATTGCCTAATTCCTATTGCATCGCCAATAAAATGCTCCTAAACCCCTCTATAGCGCCGCTGGGGCTACTGGAGTCGTTCCCCAGGTCATTATGGATGCTACTATGGAAGAATCCAAGAAAATTCGACCCGGACCCCCGGCACCTAAAAAATCTGTGGGCTAACACACATGAAAAACTGGCAAAATTTCCTAATTCCTATTGCATCGCCAATAAATGTTCCTAAACCCCTCTATTGCACCGCCGGGGCTACTGGAGTCGTTCCCCAGGTCGTTACGGATGCTACTATGAAAGAGTTTAAGAAATTTTGACCCGGACCCCCTTCACCTAAAAAATCTGTGGGCTAACACACAAGAAATACTGGCAAAATCGCCTAATTCCTATTGCGTCGCCAATAAAATGCTCCTGAACCCCTCTAAAGCGCCGCCGGGGCTACTGGAGTCGTTCCCCTGGTCTTTACGGACGCTACTATGGAAGAATCCAAGAAAATTTGACCCGGACCCCCGGCACCTAAAAAATCTGTGGGCTAACACACACGAAAAACTGACAAAATTGCCTAATTCCTATTGCGTCGCCAATAAATGCTCCTAAACCCCTCTATTGCACCGCCGGGGCTACTAGAGTCGTTCCCCAGGTCGTTATAGACGCTACTATGGAAGAAATCAAGAAAAATTGACCCAGTCCCCCAGCACCTAAAAATTCGTGGGTTAACACACACGAAAAACTAGCAAAATCGCCTAATTCCTATTGCGTTGCCAATAAAATGCTCCTGACCCCTCTAAAGCGCCGCCGGGGCTACTGGAGTCGTTCCCCTGGTCGTTACGAACGCTACTATGGAAGAATCTAAGAAAATTTGACCCGAACCCCCGGCACCTAAAAAATCTGTGGGCTAACACACACGAAAAACTGGCAAAATGGCCTAATTCCTATTCCATCGCCAATAAATGCTCCTAAACCCCTCTATACCACCGCCGGGGCTACTGGAGTCGTTCCTCAGGTCGTTACGGATGCTACAATGGAAGAATCTAAGAAAATTCGACCCGGACCCCCGGCACCTAAAAAATTCGTGGGCTAACACACACGAAAAACTGGCAAAATCGCCTAATTCCTATTGTGTCGCCAATAAAATGCTCCTGAGCCCCTCTAAAGTGCCGTCGGAGATACTATAGTCGTTCCCCAGGTCGTTACGGACGCTACTAAGGAAGAATCCAAGAAATTTCGACCCGGACCCCCTTCACCTAAAATATCTGTGGGCTAACACAAAAGAAATACTAGCAAAATCGCCTAATTCCTATTGCGTCGCCAATAAAATGCACCTAAAACCCTCTATAGCGCCGCCAGGGCTACTAGAGTCGTTCCCCAGGTCGTTACGGACACTCCTATGGAAGAATATAAGAAACTTTGACCCGGACCCCCTACACCTAAAAAATATGTGGGCTAACACACAAGAAAAACTGGCAAAATTGCCTAATTCCTATTGCGTCGCCAATAAAATGCTCCTAAACCCGTCTAGAGCGCCGCTGGGGCTACTGGAGTCGTTCCCCAAGTCGTTACGGATGCTACTATGGAAGTACACAAGAAAATTCTACTCGTACCCCCAGCACCTAAAAAATCCATGGGCTAACACACACGAAAAACAGGCAAAATCGGGTAATTCCTATTGCATCGCCAATAAAATGATCCTAAACCCCTCTAATGCATCGCCGGGGCTACTGGAGTCGTTCCCCAAGTCGTAACGAACGCTACTATGGAAGAAATCAAGAAATTTCGACCCGTACCCCCAGTTCCTAAAAATTATGTCGGCTCACACATACGAAAAACTGGCAAAATTGCCTAATTCCTATTGCGTCGCCAATAAAATGCTCCTAAACCCTTCTATTGCACCGCAGAGACTACTGGAGTCGTTTCCCAGGTTGTTACGGATGCTACTATGGAAGAAATCAAGAAAATTTGACCCAGACCCCTAGCAACTAAAAATTCAGTGGGATAACACACACGAAAAACTGGCAAAATTGCCTAATTCCTATTGCATCGCCAATAAATGCTCCTAAACCCCTCTATTGCACCACCGGGGCTACTGGAGTCGTTCCCCAGGTCGTTACGGATGCTACTATTAAAGAGTTTAAGAAATTTTGACCCGGACCCCCTTCACCTAAAAAATCTGTGGGCTAACACACAAGAAATACTGGCAAAATCGCCTAATTCCTATTGCGTCGCCAATAAAATGCTCCTAAACCCCTCTAAAGCGCCGCCGGGGCTACTGGAGTCGTTCCCCTAGTCTTTACGGACGCTACTATGGAAGAATCCAAGAAAATTTGACCCGGACCCCCGGCACCTAAAAAATCTGTGGGCTAACACACACGAAAAACTGACAAAATTGCCTAATTCCTATTGCGTCGCCAATAAATGCTCCTAAACCCCTCTATTGCACCGCCGGGGTTACTGGAGTCGTTCCCCAGGTCGTTATGGACGCTACTATGGAAGAAATCAAGAAAAATTGACCCAGACCCCCAGCACCTAAAAATTCGTGGGTTAATACACACGAAAAACTAGCAAAATCGCCTAATTCCTATTGCGTCGCCAATAAAATGCTCCTGACCCCTCTAAAGCGCCGCCGGGGCTACTGGAGTCGTTTCCCTGGTCGTTACGGACGCTACTATGGAAGAATCTAAGAAAATTTGACCCGAACCCCCGGCACCTAAAAAATCTGTGGGCTAACACACACGAAAAACTGGCAAAATTGCCTAATTCCTATTCTATCGCCAATAAATGCTCCTAAACCCCTCTATACCGCCGCCGGGGCTACTGGAGTCTTTCCTCAGGTCGTTACGGATGCTAAAATGGAAGAATCTAAGAAAATTCGACCCGGACCCCCGGCACCTAAAAAATTCGTGGGCTAACACACACGAAAAACTGGCAAAATCGCCTAATTCCTATTGCGTCGCCAATAAAATGCTCCTGAGCCCCTCTAAAGTGCCGTCGGAGATACTATAGTCGTTCCCCAGGTCGTTACGGATGCTACTAAGGAAAAATCCAAGAAATTTCAACCCGGACCCCCTTCACCTAAAAAATCTGTGGGCTAACACACAAGAAATACTAGCAAAATCGCCTAATTCCTATTGCGTCGCCAATAAAATGCACCTAAAACCCTCTATAGCGCCGCCAGGGCTACTGGAGTCGTTCCCTAGGTCGTTACGGACACTCCAATGGAAGAATATAAGAAACTTTGACCCGGACCCCCTACACCTAAAAAATATGTGGGCTAACACACAAGAAAAACTGGCAAAATTGCCTAATTCCTATTGCGTCGCCAATAAAATGCTCCTAAACCCGTCTAGAGCGCCGCTAGGGCTACTGGATTCGTTCCCCAAGTCGTTACGGATTCTACTATGGAAGTACACAAGAAAATTCTACTCGTACCCCCAGCACCTAAAAAATCCGTGGGCTAATACACACGAAAAACTGGCAAAATCGGGTAATTCCTATTGCATCGCCAATAAAATGATCCTAAACCCCTCTAATGCATCGCCGGGGCTACTGGAGTCGTTCCCAAGTCGTAACGAACGCTACTATGGAAGAAATCAAGAAATTTCGACCCGTACCCCCGGTTCCTAAAAATTATGTCGGCTCACACATACGAAAAACTGGCAAAATTGCCTAATTCCTATTGCGTCGCCAATAAAATGCTCCTAAACCCTTCTATTGCACCGCCGAGACTACTGGAGTCGTTTCCCAGGTCGTTACGGATGCTACTATGGAAGAAATCAAGAAAATTTGACCCAGACCCCTAGCAACTAAAAATTCAGTGGGATAACACACACGAAAAACTGGCAAAATTGCCTAATTCCTATTGCATCGCCAATAAATGCTCCTAAACCCCTCTATTGCACCACCGGGGCTACTGGAGTCGTTCCCCAGGTCGTTACGGATGCTACTATTGAAGAATCCAAGAAGATTCGACATGGACCCCCGCCACGTAAAAAATCTGTGGCTAACACACACGAAAATCTGGAAAAATTACCTAACTCCTATTGCGTCTCTAATAAAATGATCCTAAACCCCTCTAAAGCACCGCCGGGGCTACTGGAGTCATTCCCCAGGTCGTTATGGACGCTACTATGGAAGAATTTAAGAAAACTCGACCCATACCCCCAGCACCTAAAAATTTGTGGGTTAACACACACGAAAAACTGGCAAAATTGCCTAATTCCTATTGCGTCGCCAATAAATGCTGCTAAACCCCTCTATACCGCCGCCGGGGCTACTGGAGTCGTTCCTCAGGTCGTTACGGATACTACTATGGAAGAATCCAAGAAAATTCGACCCGGACCCCCGGCACCTAAAAAATTCGTGGGCTAACACACATGAAAAACTGGCAAAATCGTCTAATTCCTATTGCGTCGCCAATAAAATGCTCCTGAGCCCCTTTAAAGTGCCGTCGGGGCTACTATAGTCGTTTCCCTGGTCGTTACAGATGCTACTAAGGAAAAATCCAAGAAAATTCGACCCGGACCCCCTTCACCTAAAAAATCTGTGGGCTAACACACAAGAAATACTAGCAAAATCGCCTAATTCCTATTGCGTCGCCAATAAAATGCACCTAAACCCCTCTATAGGGCCGCCGGGGCTACTGGAGTCGTTCCCTAGGTCGTTACGGACACTACTATGGAAGAATCCAAGAAACTTTTACTCGGACCCTTGGCACCTAAAAAATTTATGGGCTAACACACACGAAAAACTGGCAAAATCGCCTAATTCCTGTTGCGTCGCAAATAAAATGATTCTAAACCCCTCTAAAGTGCCGCCGGGGCTACTGGAGTCGTTCTCCAGGTCGTAACGGACGCTACTATAGAAGAATCCAAGAAAATTCGACTCGTACCCCCGACACCTAAAAAATTTGTGGGCTAATACATGAAAAACTGGCAAAATCGCCTAATTTCTACTACATTGCCAATAAAATGCTCCTAAGCACCTCTAAAGCGCCGCCGGGGCTACTGTAGTCGTTTCGCAGGTCGTTACGGACTCTACTATGGAAAATTCCAAGAAATATTGACCCAGACCCCCGACACCTAAAAAATCTATGAGCTAACACACATGAAAAAGTGGCAAAATCCCCTGATTCCTATTGCGTCGTCAATAAAATGCTCCTAAAACCCTCTATAGAACCTCCGGGGCTTCTGGAGTCATTCCCCAGGACGTTACGGACACTACTATGGAAGAATCCAAGAAAATTTGACCCGAACCCCCAGCACCGAAAATATCTGTGGGCTAACACACATGAAAAAGTGGCAAAATTGCTTAATTCCTATTGCGCCGCTAATAAAATGCTCATAAAACCCTCTAAAGCGCTGTCGGGGCTACTAGAGTCGTTCTACAGGTCGTAACGGACGCTACTATGGATGAATCAAAGAAAATTCGACCCAGACCCCCGGCACCTAAAAAATTTGTGGGCTAACACACACGAAAAACTGGCAAAATCACCTAATTCCTACTGCATCACCAATAAAATGCTCCTAAGCACCTCTAAGGCGCCGTCGGGGCTACTGTAGTCGTTTACCAGGTCGTTACGTATGCTACTACGGAAAATTCCAAGAAATTTTGACCCGGACCCCCGGAACCTAAAAAATCTGTGGGCTAACACACACGAAAAAGTGGTAAAATCCCCTAATTCCTATTGCGTCGCCAATAAAATGCTCCTGAACCCCTCTAAAGCGCCGCCGGGGCTACTGGAGTCGTTCCCCTGGTCGTTACGGACCCTACTATGGAAGAATCCAAGAAAATTTGACCCGAACCCCCGGCACCTAAAAAATCTATGGGCTAACACACACGAAAAACTGGCAAAATTGCCTAATTCCTATTCCGACGCCAATAAATGCTCCTAAACCCTTCTATACCGCTATCGGGGCTATTGGAGTCGTTCCTCAGGTCGCTACGGATGCTACTATGGAAGAATCCAAGAAAATTCGACCCAGACCCCGGCACCTAAAAAATTCGTGGGCTAACAAACACGAAAAACTGGCAAAATCGCCTAATTCCTATTGCGTCGCCAATAAAATGCTCCTGAGCCCCTCTAAAGTGTCGTCGGGGCTACTATAGTCGTTCCCCAGGTCGTTACGGACGCTACTAAGGAAAAATCCAAGAAAGTTTGACCCGGACCCCCTTCACCTAAAAAATCTGTGGGCTAACACACAAGAAATACTAGCAAAATCGCCTAATTCCTATTGCGTCGCCAAAAAAATGCACCTAAACCCATCTATAGCGTCGCCGGGGCTACTGGAGTCGTTCCCTAGGTCGTTACGGACACTACTATGGAAGAATCCAAGAAACGTTTACTCGGACCCCTGGCACCTAAAACATTTATGGGCTAACACACACGAAAAACTGGCAAAATCGCCTAATTCCTGTTGCGTCGCAAATAAAATGCTCCTAAACCCCTCTAAAGTGCCGCCGGGGCTACTGGAGTCATTCTACAGGTCGTAACGGACGCTACTATGGAAGAATCCAAGAAAATTTGACTCGTACCCCCGGCACCTAAAAAATCTGTGGGCTAATACACGAAAAATTGGCAAAATCGCCTAATTCCTACTACATGGCCAATAAAATGCTCCTAAGCACCTCTAAAGCACCGCCGGGGCTACTGTAGTCGTTTCCCAGGTCGTTATGGACTCTACTATGGAAAATTCCAAGAAATTTTGACCCGGACCCCCGACACCTAAAAAATCTATGGGCTAACACACACGAAAAAGTGGCAAAATCCCCTCATTCCTATTGCGTTGCCAATAAAATGCTCCTAAACCCCTATATAGCACTTTCGGGGCTACTGGAGTCATTCCCCAGGTCGTTACGGATGCTACTATGGAAGAATCCAAGAAAATTTGACCCGAACCCCCGGCACCTAAAATATCCGTGGGCTAACACACACGAAAAAGTGGCAAAATTGCTTAATTCCTATTGCGCCGCTAATAAAATGCTCCTAAACCCCTCTAAAGCGCCGCCTGGGCTACTGGAGTCGTTCCCTAGGTCGTTACGGACACTCCTATGGAAGAATACAAGAAAATTTGACCCGGACCCCCTACACCTAAAAATATGTGGGCTAACACACAAGAAAAACTGGCAAAATTGCCTAATTCCTATTGCGTCGCCAATAAAATGCTCCTAAACCCGTCTAGAGCGCCACTGGGGCTACTGGAGTCGTTCCCCAAGTCGTTACGGATGCTACTATGGAAGTATACAAGAAAATTCTACTCGTACCCCCAGCACCTAAAAAATCCGTGGGCTAACACACACGAAAAACTGGCAAAATCGGGTAATTCCTATTGCGTCGCCAATAAAATGATCCTAAACCCCTCTAAAGCATCGCCGAGGCTACTGGAGTCGTTCCCCAAGTCGTAACGAACGCTACTATGGAAGAAATCAAGAAAATTCGACCCGGACCCCCGGTTCCTAAAAATTATGTCGGCTAACACACACGAAAAACTGGCAAAATTGCCTAATTCCTATTGCATCACCAATAAAATGCTCCTAAACCCTTCTATTGCACCGCCGAGACTACTGGAGTCGTTCCCCAGGTCATTACGTACGCTACTATGTAAGAAATCAAGAAAATTTGACCCAGACCCCTAGCAACTAAAAATTCAGTGGGATAACACACACGAAAAACTGGCAAAATTGCCTAATTCTCATTGCATCACCAATAAAATGCTCCTAAACCTCTCTATAGCACCACCAAGGCTACTGGGGTCTTTCCCCAGGTCGTTACGGATGCTACTATGGAAGAATCCAAGAAAATTCGATACGGACCCCTGGCACGTAAAAATTCTGTGGGCTAACACACACGAAAATCTGGAAAAATTACCTAATTCCTATTGCGTCTCTAATAAAATGATCCTAAACCCCTCTAACGCACCTCCGGGGCTACTGGAGTCATTCCCCAGGTCATTACGGATGTTACTATGGAAGAATCTAAGAAAATTCGACCCAGACCCCCAGCACCTAAAAATTCGTGGGTTAACACACACGAAAAACTAGCAAAATCGCCTAATTCCTATTGCGTCGCCAATAAAATGCTCCTGAACCCCTCTAAAGCGCCGCCGGGGCTACTGGAGTCGTTCCCCTGGTCGTTACGGATGCTACTATATAAGAATCCAAGAAAATTTGACCCGAACCCCCGGCACCTAAAAAATCCATGGTCTAACACACACGAAAAACAGGCAAAATTACCTAATTCCTATTCCAACGCCAATAAATGCTCCTAAACCCCTCTATACCGCCGCCGGGGCTACTGGAGTCGTTCCTCAGGTCGTTACGGATGCTACTATGGAAGAATCCAAGAAAATTCGACCCGGACCCCCGGCACCTAACAAATTCGTGGGCTAACACACAGGAAAAACTAGCAAAATCGCCTAATTCCTATTGCGTCGCCAATAAAATGCTCCTGAGACCCTCTAAAGTGCCGCCGGGGCTACTGTAGTCGTTTCCCAGGTCGTTACGGACTCTACTATGGAAAATTCCAAGAAATTTTTACCCGGACCCCCGACACCTAAAAAATCTATGGGCTAACACACACGAAAAAGTGGCAAAATCCCCTCATTCCTATTGCATCGCCAATAAAATGCTCCTAAACCCCTCTATAGCACCTCCGGGGCTACTGGAGTCATTCCCCAGGATGTTACAGACACTACTATGGAAGAATCCAAGAAAATTTGACCCGAACCCCCGGCACCTAAAATATCCGTGGGCTAACACACACGAAAAAGTGGCAAAATTGCTTAATTCCTATTGCGCCGCTAATAAAATGCTCCTAAACCCCTCTAAAGCGCCGCCTGGGCTACTGGAGTCGTTCCCTAGGTCGTTACGGACACTCCTATGGAAGAATACAAGAAAATTTGACCCGGACCCCCTACACCTAAAAATATGTGGGCTAACACACAAGAAAAACTGGCAAAATTGCCTAATTCCTATTGCGTCGCCAATAAAATGCTCCTAAACCCGTCTAGAGCGCCACTGGGGCTACTGGAGTCGTTCCCCAAGTCGTTACGGATGCTACTATGGAAGTATACAAGAAAATTCTACTCGTACCCCCAGCACCTAAAAAATCCGTGGGCTAACACACACGAAAAACTGGCAAAATCGGGTAATTCCTATTGCGTCGCCAATAAAATGATCCTAAACCCCTCTAAAGCATCGCCGAGGCTACTGGAGTCGTTCCCCAAGTCGTAACGAACGCTACTATGGAAGAAATCAAGAAAATTCGACCCGGACCCCCGGTTCCTAAAAATTATGTCGGCTCACACACACGAAAAACTGGCAAAATTGCCTAATTCCTATTGTGTCGCCAATAAAATGCTCCTAAACCCTTCTATTGCACCGCCGAGACTACTGGAGTCGTTCCCCAGGTCATTACGTACGCTACTATGTAAGAAATCAAGAAAATTTGACCCAGACCCCTAGCAACTAAAAATTCAGTGGGATAACACACACGAAAAACTGGCAAAATTGCCTAATTCTCATTGCATCACCAATAAAATGCTCCTAAACCTCTCTATAGCACCACCAAGGCTACTGGGGTCTTTCCCCAGGTCGTTACGGATGCTACTATGGAAGAATCCAAGAAAATTCGATACGGACCCCTGGCACGTAAAAATTCTGTGGGCTAACACACACGAAAATCTGGAAAAATTACCTAATTCCTATTGCGTCTCTAATAAAATGATCCTAAACCCCTCTAACGCACCTCCGGGGCTACTGGAGTCATTCCCCAGGTCATTACGGATGTTACTATGGAAGAATCTAAGAAAATTCGACCCAGACCCCCAGCACCTAAAAATTCGTGGGTTAACACACACGAAAAACTAGCAAAATCGCCTAATTCCTATTGCGTCGCCAATAAAATGCTCCTGAACCCCTCTAAAGCGCCGCCGGGGCTACTGGAGTCGTTCCCCTGGTCGTTACGGATGCTACTATATAAGAATCCAAGAAAATTTGACCCGAACCCCCGGCACCTAAAAAATCTATGGTCTAACACACACGAAAAACAGGCAAAATTACCTAATTCCTATTCCAACGCCAATAAATGCTCCTAAACCCCTCTATACCGCCGCCGGGGCTACTGGAGTCGTTCCTCAGGTCGTTACGGATGCTTCTATGGAAGAATCCAAGAAACTTCGACCCGGACCCCCGGCACCTAACAAATTCGTGGGCTAACACACAGGAAAAACTAGCAAAATCGCCTAATTCCTATTGCGTCGCCAATAAAATGCTCCTGAGACCCTCTAAAGTGCCGCCGGGGCTACTGTAGTCGTTTCCCAGGTCGTTACGGACTCTACTATGGAAAATTCCAAGAAATTTTTACCCGGACCCCCGACACCTAAAAAATCTATGGGCTAACACACACGAAAAAGTGGCAAAATCCCCTCATTCCTATTGCATCGCCAATAAAATGCTCCTAAACCCCTCTATAGCACCTCCGGGGCTACTGGAGTCATTCCCCAGGATGTTACAGACACTACTATGGAAGAATCCAAGAAAATTTGACCCGAACCCCCGGCACCTAAAATATCCGTGGGCTAACACACACGAAAAAGTGGCAAAATTGCTTAATTCCTATTGCGCCGCTAATAAAATGCTCCTAAACCCCTCTAAAGCGCCGCCGGGGCTACTGGAGTCGTTCCCTAGGTCGTTACGGACACTCCTATGGAAGAATACAAGAAAATTTGACCCGGACCCCCTACACCTAAAAATATGTGGGCTAACACACAAGAAAAACTGGCAAAATTGCCTAATTCCTATTGCGTCGCCAATAAAATGCTCCTAAACCCGTCTAGAGCGCCACTGGGGCTACTGGAGTCGTTCCCCAAGTCGTTACGGATGCTACTATGGAAGTATACAAGAAAATTCTACTCGTACCCCCAGCACCTAAAAAATCCGTGGGCTAACACACACGAAAAACTGGCAAAATCGGGTAATTCCTATTGCGTCGCCAATAAAATGATCCTAAACCCCTCTAAAGCATCGCCGAGGCTACTGGAGTCGTTCCCCAAGTCGTAACGGACGCTACTATGGAAGAAATCAAGAAAATTCGACCCGGACCCCCGGTTCCTAAAAATTATGTCGGCTAACACACACGAAAAACTGGCAAAATTGCCTAATTCCTATTGCGTCGCCAATAAAATGCTCCTAAACCCTTCTATTGCACCGCCGAGACTACTGGAGTCGTTCCCCAGGTCATTACGTACGCTACTATGTAAGAAATCAAGAAAATTTGACCCAGACCCCTAGCAACTAAAAATTCAGTGGGATAACACACACGAAAAACTGGCAAAATTGCCTAATTCTCATTGCATCACCAATAAAATGCTCCTAAACCTCTCTATAGCACCACCAAGGCTACTGGGGTCTTTCCCCAGGTCGTTACGGATGCTACTATGGAAGAATCCAAGAAAATTCGATACGGACCCCTGGCACGTAAAAATTCTGTGGGCTAACACACACGAAAAATAGGCAAAATTACCTAATTCCTATTGCGTCTCTAATAAAATGATCCTAAACCCCTCTAACGCACCGCCGGGGCTACTGGAGTCATTCCCCAGGTCATTACGGATGTTACTATGGAAGAATCTAAGAAAATTCGACCCAGACCCCCAGCACCTAAAAATTCGTGGGTTAACACACACGAAAAACTAGCAAAATCGCCTAATTCCTATTGCGTCGCCAATAAAATGCTCCTGAACCCCTCTAAAGCGCCGCCGGGGCTACTGGAGTCGTTCCCTAGGTCGTTACGGATGCTACTATATAAGAATCCAAGAAAATTTGACCCGAACCCCCGGCACCTAAAAAATCTATGGTCTAACACACACGAAAAACAGGCAAAATTACCTAATTCCTATTCCAACGCCAATAAATGCTCCTAAACCCCTCTATACCGCCGCCGGGGCTACTGGAGTCGTTCCTCAGGTCGTTACGGATGCTTCTATGGAAGAATCCAAGAAACTTCGACCCGGACCCCCGGCACCTAACAAATTCGTGGGCTAACACACAGGAAAAACTAGCAAAATCGCCTAATTCCTATTGCGTCGCCAATAAAATGCTCCTGAGACCCTCTAAAGTGCCGCCGGGGCTACTGTATTCGTTTCCCAGGTCGTTACGGACTCTACTATGGAAAATTCCAAGAAATTTTTACCCGGACCCCCGACACCTAAAAAATCTATGGGCTAACACACACGAAAAAGTGGCAAAATCCCCTCATTCCTATTGCATCGCCAATAAAATGCTCCTAAACCCCTCTATAGCACCTCCGGGGCTACTGGAGTCATTCCCCAGGATGTTACAGACACTACTATGGAAGAATCCAAGAAAATTTGACCCGAACCCCCAGCACCGAAAATATCTGTGGGCTAACACACATGAAAAAGTGGCAAAATTGCTTAATTCCTATTGCGCCGCCAATAAAATGCTCATAAAACCCTCTAAAGCGCCGTCGGGGCTACTAGAGTCGTTCTACAGGTCGTAACGGACGCTACTATGGATGAATCAAAGAAAATTCGACCCAGACCCCCGGCACCTAAAAAATCTGTGGGCTAACACACACGAAAAACTAGCAAAATCACCTAATTCCTACTGCGTTGCCAATAAGATGCTCCTAAGCACCTCTAAGGCACCATCGGGGCTACTGTAGTCGTTTCCCAGGTCGTTACGGACGCTACTATGGAAAATTCCAAGAAATTTTGACCCGGACCCCCGGCACCTAAAAAATCTGTGGGCTAACACACACGAAAAAGTGGCAAAATCCCCTAATTCCTATTGCGTCGCTAATAAAATGCTCCTAAACCCCTCTATAGAACCTTCAGTGCTACTGCAGTCATTCCCCAGGTTGTTAAGGATTCTACTATGGAAGAATCCAAGAAAATTTGACCCGAACCCCCGGCACCTAAAATATCCGTGGGCTAACACACACGAAAAAGTGGCAAAATTGCTTAATTCCTATTGCGCCGCTAATAAAATGCTCCTAAACCCCTCTAAAGCGCCGCCTGGGCTACTGGAGTCGTTCCCTAGGTCATTACGGACACTCCTATGGAAGAATACAAGAAACTTTGACCCGAACCCCCTACACCTAAAAAATATGTGGGCTAACACACAAGAAAAACTGGCAAAATTGCCTAATTCCTGTTGCGTCGCCAGTAAAATGCTCCTAAACCCGTCTAGAAAGCCGCTGGAGCTTCTGGAGTCGTTCCCCAAGTCGTTACGGATGCTACTATGGAAGTATACAAGAAAATTCTACTCGTACCCCCAGCACCTAAAAAATTCGTGGGCTAACACAAACGAAAAACTGGCAAAATCTGGTAATTCCTATTGCGTCGCCAATAAAATGATCCTAAACCCCTCTAAAGCATCGCCGGGGCTACTGGAGTCATTCCCCAAGTCATAACGAACACTACTATGGAATAAATCAAGAAAATTCGACCCGGACCCCCGGTTCCTAAAAATTATGTCGGCTCAAACTAACGAAAAACTGGTAAAATCGCCTAATTCCTATTGCATCTCTAATAAAATGCTCCTATACCCCTCTAAAGCGTCGCCGATGCTACTAGAGTCGTTCCCCAGGTCGTTATGGACGCTACTATGGCAGAATCCAAGATGTTTTGACCCGGACCCCCTTCACCTAAAAATTATGTGGGCTAACACACACGAAAAACTGACAAAATTGCCTAATTCCTATTGCGTCGCCAATATTATGCTCCTAAACCCCTCTATAGCACCGTCAGGGCTTCTGGAATCGTTCTCCAGGTCGTTACGGATGCTACTATTGAAGAAATCAAGAAAATTCAAACCGCACCCCCGGCACCTAAAAAATCTGTGGGCTAACACATACGAAAAACTGGCAAAATTGCTTAATTCCTATTGCGCCGCCAATGAAATGCTCCTAAACCCCTCTAAAGCGTCGTCGGGGCTACTGGAGTCATTCCCCAGGTCGTTACGGAAGCTACTATGGAAAAATCCAAGAAACTTTGACCCGTACCACCGGCACCTAAAAAATCTGTGGTATAACACACGAAAAAATAGCAAAATTCCCTAATTCCAATTGCGTCGCCAATAAAATGCTCCAAAGCCCATCTATAGGACCTCCGGGGCTACTGGAGTCATTCCCCAGGTCGTTACGGATGCTACTATGGAAGAATCCAAGAAAATTTGACCCGGACCCCCGACACCTAAAAAATCTATGGGCTAACACACACGAAAAAGTGGCAAAATCCCCTCATTCCTATTGCGTTGCCAATAAAATGCTCCTAAACCCCTCTATAGCACTTTCGGGGCTACTGGAGTCATTCCCCAGGTCGTTACGGATGCTACTATGGAAGAATCCAAGAAAATTTGACCCGAACCCCCGGCACCTAAAATATCCGTGGGCTAACACACACGAAAAAGTGGCAAAATTTCTTAATTCCTATTGCGCCGCCAATAAAATGCTCCTAAACCCTCTAAAGCGCCATCGGGGATACTAGAGTCGTTCCCCAGGTCGTTATGGATGCTACTATGGAAGAATCCAAGAAAATTCGACATGGACCCCTGGCACGTAAAAAATCTGTGGGCTAACACACACGAAAATGTGGAAATATTACCTAATTCCTATTGCGTCTCTAATAAAATGATCCTAAACCCCTCTAAAGCACCGCCGGGGCTACTGGATTTATTCCCTAGGTCGTTATGGACGCTACTATGGAAGAATCCAAGAAAATTCGACCCAGACCCCGGCACCTAAAATATCCGTGGGCTAACACACATGAAAAAGTGGCAAAATTGCCTAATTCCTATTATGTCTCCAATAAAATACTCCTATACCTCTCTAAAGCTCTGCCGGGGTTACTGGAGTCGTTCCCCACGTCATTACAGACGCTACTATGGATGAATATCCAAGTAAATTTGACCCGAACCCCCGGCACCTAAAAAATACGTGGGTTAACACACACGAAAAACTGGCAAATTCGTCTAATTCCTATTGCGTCGCTAATAAAATGCTCCTAAATCCCTCTATAGCGCCGCCGGGGCTACTGGAGTCGTTCCCCAGGTCGTTACGGACGCTACTATAGAAGAATCCGAGGAAATTTGACCCAAACCCCTGGCACCTAAAAAATCCGTGGGCTAAAACACACGAAAAACAGGCAAAATCGCCTAATTCCTATTGCATCTCCAATAAAATGCTCCTATACCCCTCTAAAGCGCTGCCGGGGCTACTAGAGTCGTTCCCCAGGTCGTTATGGACGCTACTATGGCCGAATCAAAGAAAATTTGACCCGGACCCCCTTCACCTAAAAAATCCGTGGGCTAACACATACGAAAAACTGACAAAATAGCCTAATTCCTATTGCGTCGCCAATTATATGCTCCTAAACCCCTCTATAGCACCGTCGGGGCTACTGGAATCGTTCTCCAGGTCGTTACGGACGCTACTATTGAAGAAATCAAGAAAATTCAAACCAAACCCCTGGCACCTAAAAAATCCGTGGGCTAACACACACGAAAAACTGGCAAAATTGCTTAATTTCGATTGCGCCGCCAATGAAATGCTCCTAAACCCCTCTAAAGCACCGCCGGGGCTACTGGAGTCATTCCCCAGGTCGTTACGGACGCTACTATGGAAAAATCCAAGAAACTTTGACCCGTACCCCCGACACCTAAAAAATCTGTGGGCTAACACACACAAAAAACTAGCAAAATCCCCTAATTCCTATTGCGTCACCAATAAAATGCTCCTACGCCCCTCTATAGCACCTCTGGGGCTACTGGAGTCAATCTCCACGTCGTTACTTATACTACTATGGAAGAATCCAAGAAAATTTGACCTGGACCCCCGGCACCTAAAATATCCGTGGGCTAACACACACGAAAAACTGGCAAAATCGCCTAATTCCTACAGCGTCGCCAATAAAATGCTCCTAAGCCCCTCTAAAGCACCACCGGGGCTACTGTAGTCGTTCCCCAGGTCGTTACGGACGCTACTATGGAAAAATCCAAGAAATTTTGACCCGGACCCCCGGCACCTAAAACATTTGTGGGCTAACACACACGAAAAATTGGCAAAATCCCCTAATTCCTATTGCGTCGCCAATAAAATGCTCCTAAACCCCTCTATAGCACCTCCGGGGCTACTGGAGTCATTCCCCAGGTCGTTACGGATGCTACTATAGAAGAATCCAAGAAAAGTTGACCCGGACCCCGGAACCTAAAATATCTGTGGGCTAACACACACGAAAAAGTGGCAAAATTGCTTAATTACTATTGCGCCGCCAATAAAATGCTCCTAAACCCCTCTAAAGCGCCGCCGGGTCTACTGGAGTCATTCCCCAGGTCGTTACGGACGCTACTATGGAAAATTCCAAGAAAATTTGACCCGGAACCCCGGCACATAAAATATCCGTGGGCTAACACACACGAAAAAGTGGCAAAATCCCCTACTTCCTATTGCGTCGCCAATAAAATGCTCCCAAACCCCTCTTAAGTGCCGCCGGGGCTACTGGAGTCGTTCCCCAGGTCGTTACGGATGCTACTATGGAAGAATTCAAGAAATTTTGACCCGAATCCCCGGCACCTAAAATATCCGTGGGCTAACACACACGAAAAAGTGGCAAAATTTCTTAATTTCTATTGCGCCGCCACTAAAATGCTCCTAAACCCCTCTAAAGCACCGCCGGGGCTACTGGATTCATTCCCCAGGTTGTTACGGACGCTACTATGGAAGAATCCAAGAAAATTCGACCCAGACCCCGGCACCTAAAATATCCGTGGGCTAACACACATGAAAAAGTGGCAAAATTGCCTAATTCCTATTATGTCTCCAATAAAATACTCTTATACCTCTCTAAAGCTCTGTCGGGGTTACTGGAGTCGTTCCCCACGTCGTTACAGACGCTACTATGGATGAATCCAAGTAAATTTGACCCGAACCCCCGGCACCTAAAAAATACGTGGGTTAACACACACGAAAAACTGGCAAATTCGTCTAATTCCTATTGCGTCGCTAATAAAATGCTCCTAAATCCCTCTATAGCGCCGCCGGGGCTACTGGAGTCGTTCCCCAGGTCGTTACGGACGCTACTATGGAAGAATCCAAGTAAATTTGACCCAAACCCCTGGCACCTAAAAAATCCGTGGGCTAACACACACGAAAAACTGGCAAAATCGCCTAATTCGTATTGCATCTCCAATAAAATGCTCCTATACCCCTCTAAAGCGCTGCCGGGGCTACTAGAGTCGTTCCTCAGGTCGTTATGGACGCTACTATGGCCGAATCAAAGAAAATTTGACCCGGACCCCCTTCATCTAAAAAATCCGTGGGCTAACACATACGAAAAACTGACAAAATAGCCTAATTCCTATTGCGTCGCCAATTATATGCTCCTAAACCCCTCTATAGCACTGTCAGGGCTACTGGAATCGTTCTCCAGGTCGTTACGGACACTACTATTGAAGAAATCAAGAAAATTCAAACCAAACCCCTGGCACCTAAAAAATCCGTGGGCTAACACACACGAAAAACTGGCAAAATTGCTTAATTTCTATTGCGCCGCCAATGAAATGCTCCTAAACCCCTCTAAAGCACCGCCGGGGCTACTGGAGTCATTCCCCAGGTCGTTACGGACGCTACTATGGAAAAATCCAAGAAACTTTGACCCGTACCCCCGACACCTAAAAAATCTGTGGGCTAACACACACAAAAAACTAGCAAAATCCCCTAATTCCTATTGCGTCACCAATAAAATGCTCCTACGCCCCTCTATAGCACCTCTGGGGCTACTGGAGTCAATCTCCACGTCGTTACTTACACTACTATGGAAGAATCCAAGAAAATTTGACCTGGACCCCCGGCACCTACAATATCTGTGGGCTAACACACACGAAAAACTAGCAAAATCGCCTAATTCCTACAGCGTCGCCAATAAAATGCTCCTAAGCCCCTCTAAAGCACCGCCGGGGCTACTGTAGTCGTTCCCCAGGTCGTTACGGACGCTACTATGGAAAAATCCAAGAAATTTTGACCCGGACCCCCAGCACCTAAAACATTTGTGGGCTAACACACACGAAAAATTGGCAAAATCCCCTAATTCCTATTGCGTCGCCAATAAAATGCTCCTAAACCCCTCTATAGCACCTCCGGGGCTACTAGAGTCATTCCCCAGGTCGTTACGGATGCTACTATAGAAGAATCTAAGAAAATTTGACCCGGACCCCGGCACCTAAAATATCTGTGGGCTAACACACACGAAAAAGTGGCAAAATTGCTTAATTACTATTGCGCCGCCAATAAAATGCTCCTAAACCCCTCTAAAGCGCCGCCGGGTCTACTGGAGTCATTCCCCAGGTCGTTACGGACGCTACTATGGAATATTCCAAGAAAATTTGACCCGGAACCCCGGCACATAAAATATCCGTGGGCTAACACACACGAAAAAGTGGCAAAATCCCCTAATTCCTATTGCGTCGCCAATAAAATGCTCCCAAACCCCTCTTAAGTGCCGCCGGGGCTACTGGAGTCGTTCCCCAGGTCGTTACGGATGCTACTATGGAAGAATTCAAGAAATTTCGACCCGAATCCCCGGCACCTAAAATATCTGTGGGCTAACACACACGAAAAAGTGGCAAAATTTCTTAATTCCTATTGCGCCGCCACTAAAATACTCCTAAACCCCTCTAAAGCACCGCCGGGGCTACTGGAGTCGTTCCCCAGGTTGTTACGGATGCTACTATGGAAAAATCCAAGTAAATTTGACCCGAACCCCCGGCACCTAAAAAATACGTGGGTTAACACACACGAAAAACTGGCAAATTCGTCTAATTCCTATTGCGTCGCTAATAAAATGCTCCTAAATCCCTCTATAGCACCGCCGGGGCTACTGGAGTCGTTCCCCAGGTCGTTACGGACGCTACTATGGAAGAATCCAAGAAAATTTGACCCAAACCCCTGGCACCTAAAAAATCCGTGGGCTAACACACACGAAAAACTGGCAAAATCGCCTAATTCCTATTGCATCTCCAATAAAATGCTTCTATACCCCTCTAAAGCGCTGCCGGGGCTACTAGAGTCGTTCCCCAGGTCATTATGGACTCTACTATGGCCGAATCAAAGAAAATTTGACCCGGACCCCCTTCACCTAAAAAATCCGTGGGCTAACACATACGAAAAACTGACAAAATAGCCTAATTCCTATTGCGTCGCCAATTATATGCTCCTAAACCCCTCTATAGCACCGTCGGGGCTACTGGAATCGTTCTCCAGGTCGTTACGGACGCTACTATTGAAGAAATCAAGAAAATTCAAACCAAACCCCTGGCACCTAAAAAATCCGTGGGCTAACACACACGAAAAACTGGCAAAATTGCTTAATTTCTATTGCGCCGCCAATGAAATGCTCCTAAACCCCTCTAAAGCACCGCCGGGGCTACTGGAGTCATTCCCCAGGTCGTTACGGACGCTACTATGGAAAAATCCAAGAAACTTTGACCCGTACCCCCGACACCTAAAAAATCTGTGGGCTAACACACACAAAAAACTAGCAAAATCCCCTAATTCCTATTGCGTCACCAATAAAATGCTCCTACGCCCTTCTATAGCACCTCTGGGGCTACTGGAGTCAATCTCCACGTCGTTACTTATACTACTATGGAAGAATCCATGAAAATTTGACCTGGACCCCCGGCACCTAAAATATCCGTGGGCTAACACACACGAAAAACTGGCAAAATCGCCTAATTCCTACAGCGTCGCCAATAAAATGCTCCTAAGCCCCTCTAAAGCACCGCCGGGGCTACTGTAGTCGTTCCCCAGGTCGTTACGGACTCTACTATGGAAAAATCCAAGAAATTTCGACCAGGACCCCCGGCACCTAAAACATTTGTGGGCTAACACACACGAAAAATTGGCAAAATCCCCTAATTCCTATTGCGTCGCCAATAAAATGCTCCTAAACCCCTCTATAGCACCTCCGGGGCTACTGGAGTCATTCCCCAGGTCGTTACGGATGCTACTATAGAAGAATCCAAGAAAAGTTGACCCGAACCCCGGCACCTAAAATATCTGTGGGCTAACACACACGAAAAAGTGGCAAAATTGCTTAATTACTATTGCGCCGCCAATAAAATGCTCCTAAACCCCTCTAAAGCGCCGCCGGGTCTACTGGAGTCGTTCCCCAGGTCGTTACGGATGCTACTATGGAAGAATTCAAGAAATTTTGACCCGAATCCCCGGCACCTAAAATATCCGTGGGCTAACACACACGAAAAAGTGGAAAAATTTCTTAATTCCTATTGCGCCGCCACTAAAATGCTCCTAAACCCTTCTAAAGCACCGCCGGGGCTACTGGAGTCGTTCCCCAGGTCGTTACGGACGCTACTATGGAAGAATCCAAGAAAATTTGACCCAAACCCCTGGCACCTAAAAAATCCGTGGGCTAACACACACGAAAAACTGGCAAAATCGCCTAATTCCTATTGCATCTCCAATAAAATGCTCCTATACCCCTCTAAAGCGCTGCCGGGGCTACTAGAGTCGTTCCCCAGGTCATTATGGACTCTACTATGGCCGAATCAAAGAAAATTTGACCCGGACCACCTTCACCTAAAAAATCCGTGGGCTAACACATACGAAAAACTGACAAAATAGCCTAATTCCTATTGCGTCGCCAATTATATGCTCCTAAACCCCTCTATAGCACCGTCGGGGCTACTGGAATCGTTCTCCAGGTCGTTACGGACGCTACTATTGAAGAAATCAAGAAAATTCAAACCAAACCCCTGGCACCTAAAAAATCCGTGGGCTAACACACACGAAAAACTGGCAAAATTGCTTAATTTCTATTGCGCCGCCAATGAAATGCTCCTAAACCCCTCTAAAGCACCGCCGGGGCTACTGGAGTCATTCCCCAGGTCGTTACGGACGCTACTATGGAAAAATCCAAGAAACTTTGACCCGTACCCCCGACACCTAAAAAATCTGTGGGCTAACACACACAAAAAACTAGCAAAATCCCCTAATTCCTATTGCGTCACCAATAAAATGCTCCTACGCCCCTCTATAGCACCTCTGGGGCTACTGGAGTCAATCTCCACGTCGTTACTTATACTACTATGGAAGAATCCATGAAAATTTGACCTGGACCCCCGGCACCTAAAATATCCGTGGGCTAACACACACGAAAAACTGGCAAAATCGCCTAATTCCTACAGCGTCGCCAATAAAATGCTCCTAAGCCCCTCTAAAGCACCGCCGGGGCTACTGTAGTCGTTCCCCAGGTCGTTACGGACTCTACTATGGAAAAATCCAAGAAATTTCGACCAGGACCCCCGGCACCTAAAACATTTGTGGGCTAACACACACGAAAAATTGGCAAAATCCCCTAATTCCTATTGCGTCGCCAATAAAATGCTCCTAAACCCCTCTATAGCACCTCCGGGGCTACTGGAGTCATTCCCCAGGTCGTTACGGATGCTACTATAGAAGAATCCAAGAACAGTTGACCCGGACCCCGGCACCTAAAATATCTGTGGGCTAACACACACGAAAAAGTGGCAAAATCCCCTAATTACTATTGCGTCGCCAATAAAATGCTCCCAAACCCCTCTTAAGTGCCGCCGGGGCTACTGGAGTCGTTCCCCAGGTCGTTACGGATGCTACTATGGAAGAATTCAAGAAATTTTGACCCGAACCCCCGGCACCTAAAATATCCGTGGGCTAACACACACGAAAAAGTGGCAAAATTTCTTAATTCCTATTGCGCCGCCACTAAAATGCTCCTAAACCCCTCTAAAGCGCTGTCGGGGCTACTGGAGTCGTTCCCCAGGTCGTTACGGATGCTATTTTTGAAAAATCTAAGAAAAGTTTACCCGGACCCCCAGCGCCTAAAAAATATGTGGGCTAACAAACACGAAAAACTGGCAAAATCCCCTAATTCCTATTGCGTCGCCAATAAAATGCTCCTAAACCCCTCTATAGCACCTACGGGGCTACTAGAGTCATTCCCAGGTCGTTACGGACGCTACTATGGAAGAATCCAAGAAAATTTGACCCGAACCCCCGGCACCTAAAATATCTGTAGGCTAACACACACGAAAAAGTGGCAAAATTGCTTAATTCCTATTGCGCCGCCAATAAAATGCTCCTAAACCCCTCTAAAGTGCCGCCGGGGCTACTGGAGTCGTTCCGCAGGTTGTTACGAATGCTACTTTGAAAGAATCAAAAAAATTTGACCCGGACCCCCTTCACCTAAAAAATCTGTGGCTAACACACAAGAAAAAATGGCAAAATTGCCTAATTCCTATTGCGTCGCCAATAAAATGCTCCTAAACCCGTCTAGAGTGCCGTCGGGGCTACTGGAGTCGTTACCCAGGTCGTTACAAATGCTACTATGGAAGAATACAAGAAAATTCGACTCGGACCCCCAACACCTAAAAAATCCATGGGCTAACACACTCGAAAAACTGGCAAACTCGTCTACTTCTATTGCGTCGCAAATAAAATGATCCTACACCCCTCTAAAGCGCTGCCGGAGCTACTGGAGTCATTCTCCAGGTCGTAACGGACGTTACTATGGACGAAATAAAGAAAATTCAACTCGGAACCCTGGTACGTAAAAATTCTGTGGGCTAACACACACGAAAAACTAGCAATATTGCCTAATTCCTATTGCGTCGCTAATAAATGCTCCTAAACCCCTCTATTGCACCGCCGGGGCTACTGGAGTCGTTCCCCAGGTCATTACGAATGCTACTATGGAAGAAATCAAGAAAAATCGACCCAGACCCCCAGCACCTAAAAATTCGTGGGTTAACACACACGAAAAAGTAGCAAAATAGCCTAATTCCTATTGCGTCGCCAATAAAATGCTCCTAAATCCCTCTAAAGCGCCGCCGAGGCTACTGGATTCGTTCCCCTGGTTGTTACGGATGCTACTATTGAAGAATCCAACAAAATTTGACCCAAACCCCCGGCACCTAAAAAATCTGAGGGTTAACACACACGAAAAACTGGCAAAATCGCCTAATTCCTATTGCGTCGCCAATAAAATGCTCCTAAACCCCTCTATAGCGCCGCCGGGGCTACTGGAGTCGTTCCCCAGGTTGTTATAGACACTACTATGGAAGAATCCAAGAAACATCGACCCAGACCCTCGGCACCTAAAAAATCTGTGGGCTAACACACACGAAAAAGTGGCAAAATTTCTAAATTCCTATTGCGCCGCCAATAAAATACTCCTAAACCCCTCTAAAGCACCGTCGGGGCTACTGGAGTCGTTCCCCAGGTCGTTACGGACGTTATTATGGAAGAAATCAAGAAAAATCGACCTAGACCCCCAGCACCTAAAAATTCGTGGGTTAACACACACGAAAAACTAGCAAAATTACGTAATTCCTATTGCGTCGCCAATAAAATCCTCCTGAACCCCTCTAAAGTGCCACCGGTGCTACTGGAGTCATTCCCCAGGTCGTCACGGACGCTACTATAGAAGAATCCAAGAAAATTCGACCCGGACCCCCGACACCTAAAATATCTGAGGGTTAACACACACGAAAAACTGGCAAAATCGCCTAATTCCTATTGCGTCGCCAATAAAATGCTCCTAAACCCCTCTATAGCGCCGCCGGGGCTACTAGAGTCGTTCCCCAGGTTGTTATAGACACTACTATGGAAGAATCCAAGAAACTTCGACCCGGACCCCCGGCACCTAAAAAATCTGTGGGCTAACACACACGAAAAAGTGGCAAAATTTCTAAATTCCTATTGCGCCGCCAATAAAATACTCCTAAACCCCTCTAAAGCGCCGTTGGGGCTACTGGAGTCGTTCCCCAGGTCGTTACGGACGTTATTATGGAAGAAATCAAGAAAAATCGGCCCAGACCCCCAGCACCTAAAAATTCGTGGGTTAACACACACGAAAAACTAGCAAAATTACGTAATTCCTATTGCGTCGCCAATAAAATGCTCCTGAACCCCTCTAAAGCGCCGCCGGGGCTACTGGAGTCATTCCCCAGGTCGTCACGGACGCTACTATAGAATAATCCAAGAAAATTCGACCCGGACCCCCGACACCTAAAAAATCTATGGCTAACACACACGAAAAACTGGCAAAATCGCCTAATTCCTACTGCGTCGCCAATAAAATGCTTCTAAGCCCCTCTAAAGTGCCGCCGGGGCTACTATAGTCATTCTCCAGGTCGTTACGGACGCTACTAAAGAAAAATCCAAGAAAATTTGACCCGGACCCCCTTCACCTAAAAAATCTGTGGGCTAACACACAAGAAATATTGGCAAAATCGCCTAATTCCTATTGCGTAGCCAATAAAATGCTCCGAAACCCTTCTATAGCACCGCCGGGGCTACTGGAGTCGTTTCCCAGGTCGTTACGGACACTACTATGGAAGAATATAAGAAAATTTAACTCGTACCCCTGGCACCTAAAAAATCCGTGGGCTAACACACACGAACAACTGGCAAAATCGCCTAATTCCTGTTGCATCGCAAATAAAATGATCCTAAATCCCTCTATAGCACATCCGGGGCTACTGGAGTCATTCCCCAGGTCGTTACGGACGCTACTATGGAAGAATCAAAGAAAATTTAACTCGGACCCCCGGCACCTAAAATATCCGTGGGCTAACACACACGAAAAAGTGGCAAAATTGCTTAATTCCTATTGCGCCGCCAATAAAATGCTCCTAAGCCCCTCTAAAGTGCCGCCGGGGCTACTGTAGTCGTTCCCCAGGTCATTACGGATGCTACGATTGAAGAATCCAAGAAATTTTGACCCGAACCCCCGGCACCTAAAATATCCGTGGGCTAACACATACGAAAAAGTGGCAAAATTGCTTAATTCCTATTGCGCCGCCAATAAAATGCTCTTAAACGCCTCTAAAGCGCCGTCAGGGCTACTGGAGTTGTTACCCAGGTCGTTACGGACGCTACTATGGAAAAATCCAAGAAAATATGACCCAGACCCACGGCGCCTAAAAAATATGTGGGCTAACATACACGAAAAACTGGCAAAATCCCTTAATTCCTATTGCGTCGCCAATAAAATGCTCCTAAACCCCTCTATAGCACCTCTGGGCTACTGAAGTCCTTCCCCAGGTCGTTACGGACGCTACTATGGAAGAATCCAAGAAAATTTGATCCGGACCCCCGGCACAAAAAATATCCGTGGGCTAACACACACGAAAAAGTGGCAAAATTACTTAATTCCTATTGCGCCGCCAATAAAATGCTCCTAAACCCCTCTAAAGCGCGGCCAGGGCTACTGGAGTCATTCCCCAGGTCATTACGTATGCTACTATGAAATAATTCTAGAAAATTTGATTCGGACCCCCTTCACCTAAAAAATCTGTGGGCTAACACACAAGAAATACTGGCAAAATCAGCTAATTCCTATTACGTCGCCAATAAAATGCACCTAAACCCCTCTATAGAACCTCCGGGGCTACTGGAGTCCTTCCCCAGGTCGTGACGGACGCTACTATAGAAGAATCCAAGAAAATTTGACCCGGACCCTCGGCACCTAAAATATCCGTGGGCTAACACATACGAAAAACTGGCAAAATCGCCTAATTCCTACTGCGTCGCCAATAAAATGCTCCTAAGCCCCTCTAAAGCGCCGCAGGGGATACTGTAGTCGTTCCCCAGGTCGTTACAGATGCTACTATGGAAAAATCAAAGAAAGTTTGACCCGGACCCCCGACACCTAAAAAATCTATGGGCTAACACACACGAAAAACTGGCAAAATCCCCTAATTCCTATTGCGTCGCCAATAAAATGCTCCTAAACCCCTCTATAGCACCTCCGGGGCAACTGGAGTCCTTCCCCATGTCGTTACGAACGCTACTATGGAAGAATCCAAGAAAATTTGACACAGACCCCCGGCACCTAAAATATCCGTGGGCTAACACACACGAAAAACTGGCAAAATTGCTTAATTCCTATTGCGCCGCCGATAAAATGCTCCTAAACCCCTCTAAAGCGTCGTCGGGGCTACTGGAGTTTTTCCCTAGGTCGTTACGGATGCTACTATGGAAAAAACTAAGAAAATTTGACCCAGAACCCCGACGCCTAAAAAATCTGTGGGCTAACACACACGAAAAACTGGCAAAATTCCCTAATTCCTATTGCGTCGCCAATAAAATGCTCCTAAACCCCTCTATAGCACCTCCGAGGCTACTGGAGTCCTTACCCAGGTCGTTACGGACGCTACTATATAAGAATCCAAGAAAATTTAACCCAGACCCCCGGCACATAAAATATGTGTGGGCTAACACACACGAAAAACTGGCAAAATTGCTTAATACATATTGCGCCGCCAATAAAATGCTCCTAAACCCCTCTAAAGCATCGCCGGGGCTACTGGAGTCGTTCCCGAGGTCATTACGGATGCTACTATGAAAGAATTCAAGAAACATTGACCCAGACCCCCTTCACCTAAAAAATCTGTGGGATAACACACAAGAAATACTGGCAAAATCGCCTAATTCCTATTGCGTCACCAATAAAATACTCCTAAACCCCTCTATAGAACCGCCGGGGCTACTGGAGTCGTTCCCCAGGTCGTTACAGACGCTACTATGGAAGAATACAAGAAAATTCGACACGGACCCCTGGCACGTACAAAATATGTAGGCTAACACACACGAGCTACTAGAGTTGTTCCCCCCGGCACCTAAAAATTCTATCGGCTCACACACTCCAAAATCTGGAAAAATTACCTAATTCCTATTGCGTCTCTAATATAATGATCCTAAACCCCTCTAAAGCACAGCTGGGGCGGCTGGAGTCGTTCCCCAGGTCGTTACGGATGCTACTATGGAAGAATCTAAGAAAATTCGACCCAGACCCCGGCACCTAAAATATCCATGGGCTAACACACACGAAAAAGTGGCAAAATTGCCTAATTCCTATTGTGTCTCTAATAAAATGCTCCTATACCCCTCTAAAGCGCCGCTGGGGCTACTAGAGTCGTTCACCAGGTCGTTACAGACGCTACTATGGAAGAATCCAAGAAAATTTGACCCGAACCCCCGACACCTAAAAAATCTGTGGGTTAGCATACACGAAAAACTGGCAAAATCGCCTAATTCCTATTGCGTCGCCAATAAAATGCTTCTAAATCCCTCTATAGCGCCGCTGGGGCTACTAGAGTCGTTCCCCGGGTCATTACGGACGCTACTATGGAAGAATCTAAGAATATTCGACTCGGACCCCTGGCACCTAAAAAATCCGTAGGCTAACACGCACAGAAAACTAACAAAATCGCCTAATTCCTATTGCATTTCCAATAAAATGCTACTATACCCCTCTAAAGCGCCGCCGGGGCTACTAGTGTCGTTCCCCAGGTCGTTACGGACGCTACAATAGAAGAATCCAAGAAAATTTGACCCGAACCCCCGGCACCTAAAAAATCTGTGGGCTAACACACACGAAAAGCTGGCAAAATCTCCTAATTCCTATTGCGTCGCCAATAAAATTCTCCTAAACCCCTCTATAGCAATGTCGGGGCTACTGGAGTCGTTCTCCAAGTCGTTACAAATGCTACTATGGAAGAAATCAAGAAAATTCGACCCGCACCCCCGGCACCTAAAAATTCTGTGGGCTAACACACACGAAAAACTGGCAAAATTGCCTAATTCCTATTGCGTCGCCAATAAAATGCTCCTAAACCCCTCTATTGCACCGTCGGGGCTACTGGAGTCATTCCCCAGGTCGTTACGGACGCTACTAAGGAAAAATCCAAGAAAATTTGACCCAGACCCCTGACACCTACAAAATCTGTGGGCTATCACACACGAAAAACTGGCAAAATCCCTAATTCCTATTATGTTTCCAATAAAATGCTCCTAAACCCCTCTATAACACCTCCAGGGCTACTGGAGTCATTCCCCAGGTTGTTACGGACGCTACTATGGAAGAATCCAAGAAAATTTGACCCGGACCCCGAGACCTAAAATATCTGTGGGCTAACACACACGAAAAAGTTGCAAAATTACTTAATTCCTATTGTGCCGCCAATAAAATGCTCCTATACCCCTCTAAAGTGCCACCGGGGCTACTGGAGTCGTTCCCCAGGTCGTTACGGACGCTACTATGGAAGAATCCAAGAAAATTTGACCAGAACCCTCGGCACCGAAAAAATTCGTCGGTTAACACACAAGAAAAACTGGCAAAATCGCATAATTCCTTTTGCGTCGCCAATAAAATGCTCCTAAAGCACTATAAAGCACCGCCGGGGCTACTGGAGTCGTTCCCCAGGTCGTTACGGAAGATACTATGCATGAATCCAAGAAAATTTGACCCGGACCCCCGGTACCTTAAAAATTCAGTGGGATAACACACACGAAAAACTGGCAAATTCGCCTAATTCTCATTGCGTCTCCAATAAAATGCTCCTAAACCCCTCTATAGCACCACCGGGGCTACTGGAGTCTTTCCCCAGGTCGTTACGGATGCTACTATGGAAGAATCCAAGAAAATTCGACACGGACCCCCGGCACGTACAAAATCTGTGGGCTAACACACACGAAAATCTGGAAAAATTACCTAATTCCTATTGCGTCTCTAATAAAATGCTTCTAAACCCCTCTAAAGCACCATCGAGGCTACTGGAGTCATTCCCCAGGTCGTTATGGATGCTAGTATGGAAGAATCCAAGAAATTTTGACCCAGACTCCGGTACCTAAAATATCCATGGAATAACACACACGAAAAAGTGGCAAAATTGCCTAATTCCTATTGTGTCTCCAATAAAATGCTCCTATACCCCTCTAAAGCGCCGCTAGGGCAACTGGAGTCGTTCCCCAGGTCGTTACAGACGCTACAATGGAAGAATCCAAGAAAATTTGACCCGAACCCCCGGCACCAAAAAAATCTGTGGGTTAACACACACGAAAAACTGGCAAAATCGCCTAATTCCTATTGCGTCGCAAATAAAATGCTCCTAAATCCCTATATAGCGCCGCCGGGGCTACTAGAGTCGTTCCCCAGGTCGTTACGGATGCTAAAATGGAAGAATCCAAGAAAATTCGACCCGGACCTCCGGCACCTAAAAAATCCGTGGGCTAACACAAATGAAAAACTGGCAAAATTGCCTAATTCCTATTGCATCTCCAATAAAATGCTCCTATACCCCTCTAAAGCGCCGCTGGGGCTACTAGAGTCGTTCCCCAGGTCGTTACGGACGCTACTATGGAAGAATCCAAGAAAATTTTACCCAGACCCCCTTCACCTAAAAAATATGTGGGCTAACACACAAGAAAAACTGGCAAAATCTGCTAATTCCTATTGCATCGCCAATAAAATACTCCTAAACCCCTCTATAGCGCCGCCGGGGCTACTGGAGTCGTTCCCCAGGTCGTTATGGATGCTACTATGGAAGAATAAAAGAAAATTTGACTCGGACCCCCGGCACCTAAAAAATCCGTGGGCTAACACACACGAAAAACTGGCAAAATCGCCTAATTCCTACTGCGTCGCCAATAAAATGCTCCTAAGCCCCTCTAAAGCGCCGTCGGGGCTACTATATTTGTTCCTCATGTCGTTACGGATGCTATTATGGAAGAATCCAAGAAAATTTGACCCGGACCCCCTTCACCTAAAAAATCTGTGGGCTAACACACACGAAAAACTGGCAAAATCGCCTAATTCCTATTGTGTCGCCAATAAAATGCTCCTAAAACCCTCTATAGCGCCGTCGGGGCTACTGGAGTTGTTCCCTAGGTCGTTACGGATGCTACTATAGAAGAATCCACAAAAATTCGACCCAGACCCCGGCACCTAAAATATCCATGGGCTAACACACACGAAAAAGTGGGAAAATCGCCTAATTCCTACTGCGTCGCCAATAAAATGCTCCTAAGCCCCTCTAAAGCGCCGCCGGGGCTACTATATTCGTTCCCCAGGTCGTTACAGATGCTACTATGAAAGAATCCAAGAAACTTTGACCCGAACCCCCGACACCTAAAAATTCTGTGGGTTAGCACACACGAAAAACTGACAAAATCGCCTAATTCCTATTGCGTCGCCAATAAAATGCTTCTAAATCCCTCTATAGCGCCGCTGGGGCTACTGGAGTCGTTCCCCGGGTCATTACGGACGCTACTATGGAAGAATCTAAGAATATTCGACTCGGACCCCTGGCACCTAAAAAATCCGTAGGCTAACACGCACAGAAAACTAACAAAATCGCCTAATTCCTATTGCATTTCCAATAAAATGCTACTATACCCCTCTAAAGCGCCGCCGGGGCTACTAGTGTCGTTCCCCAGGTCCTTACGGACGCTACAATAGAAGAATCCAAGAAAATTTGACCCGAACCCCCGGCACCTAAAAAATCTGTGGGCTAACACACACGAAAAGCTGGCAAAATCTCCTAATTCCTATTGTGTCGCCAATAAAATTCTCCTAAACCCCTCTATAGCACCGTCGGGGCTACTGGAGTGGTTCTCCAAGTTGTTACAGATGCTACTATGGAAGAAATCAAGAAAATTCGACCCGCACCCCCGGCATCTAAAAATTCTGTGGGCTAACACACACGAAAAACTGGCAAAATTGCCTAATTCCTATTGTGTCGCCAATAAAATGCTCCTAAACCCCTCTATTGCACCGTCGGGGCTACTGGAGTCATTTCCCAGGTCGTTACGGACGCTACTAAGGAAAAATCCAAGAAAATTTGACCCAGACCCCCGACACCTACAAAATCTGTGGGCTATCACACACGAAAAACTGGCAAAATCCCCTAATTCCTATTATGTTTCCAATAAAATGCTCCTAAACCCCTCTATAACACCTCCAGGGCTACTGGAGTCATTCCCCAGGTTGTTACGGACGCTACTATGGAAGAATCCAAGAAGATTTGACCCGGACCCCGAGACCTAAAATATCTGTGGGCTAACACACACGAAAAAGTTGCAAAATTACTTAATTCCTATTGTGCCGCCAATAAAATGCTCTTATACCCCTCTAAAGTGCCACCGGGGCTACTGGAGTCGTTCCCCAGGTCGTTACGGACGCTACTATGGAAGAATCCAAGAAATTTTGACCAGAACCCTCGGCACCGAAAAAATTCGTCGGTTAACACACAAGAAAAACTGGCAAAATTGCATAATTCCTTTTGCGTCGCCAATAAAATGCTCCTAAAGCACTATAAAGCGCCGCCGGGGCTACTGGAGTCGTTCCCCAGGTCGTTACGGAAGATACTATGCATGAATCCAAGAAAATTTGACCCGGACCCCCGGTACCTTAAAAATTCAGTGGGATAACACACACGAAAAACTGGCAAATTCGCCTAATTCTCATTGCGTCTCCAATAAAATGCTCCTAAACCCCTCTATAGCACCACCGGGGCTACTGGAGTCTTTCCCCAGGTCGTTACGGATGCTACTATGGAAGAATCCAAGAAAATTCGACACGGACCCCCGGCACGTACAAAATCTGTGGGCTAACACACACGAAAATCTGGAAAAATTACCTAATTCCTATTGCGTCTCTAATAAAATGCTTCTAAACCCCTCTAAAGCACCATCGAGGCTACTGGAGTCATTCCCCAGGTCGTTATGGATGCTAGTATTGAAAAATCCAAGAAATTTTGACCCAGACTCCGGTACCTAAAATATCCGTGGAATAACACACACGAAAAAGTGGCAAAATTGCCTAATTCCTATTGTGTCTCCAATAAAATGCTCCTATACCCCTCTAAAGCGCCGCTGGGGCAACTAGAGTCGTTCCCCAGGTCGTTACAGACGCTACAATGGAAGAATCCAAGAAAATTTGACCCGAACCCCCGGCACCAAAAAAATCTGTGGGTTAACACACACGAAAAACTGGCAAAATCGCCTAATTCCTATTGCGTCGCAAATAAAATGCTCCTAAATCCCTATATAGCGCCGCCGGGGCTACTAGAGTCGTTCCCCAGGTCGTTACGGATGCTAAAATGGAAGAATCCAAGAAAATTCAACCCGGACCTCCGGCACCTAAAAAATCCGTGGGCTAACACAAACGAAAAACTGGCAAAATTGCCTAATTCCTATTGCATATCCAATAAAATGCTCCTATACCCCTCTAAAGCGCCGCTGGGGCTACTAGAGTCGTTCCCCAGATCGTTACGGACGCTACTATGGAAGAAACCAAGAAAATTTTACCCAGACCCCCTTCACCTAAAAAATATGTGGACTAACACACAAGAAAAACTGGCAAAATCTGCTAATTCCTATTGCATCGCCAATAAAATGCTCCTAAACCCCTCTATAGCGCCGCCGGGGCTACTGGAGTCGTTCCCCAGGTCGTTATGGATGCTACTATGGAAGAATAAAAGAAAATTTGACTCGGACCCCCGACACCTAAAAAATCCGTGGGCTAACACACACGAAAAACTGGCAAAATCGCCTAATTCCTACTACGTCGCCAATAAAATGCTCCTAAGCCCCTCTAAAGCGCCGTCGGGGCTACTATATTTGTTCCTCATGTCGTTACGGATGCTACTATTGAAGAATCCAAGAAAATTTGACCCGGACCCCCTTCACCTAAAAAATCTGTGGGCTAACACACACGAAAAACTGGCAAAATCGCCTAATTCCTATTGTGTCGCCAATAAAATGCTCCTAAAACCCTCTATAGCGCCGTCGGGGCTACTGGAGTTGTTCCCTAGGTCGTTACGGATGCTACTATAGAAGAATCCACAAAAATTCGACTCGGACCCCTGGCACCTAAAAAATCTGTGGGCTAACACACACGAAAAAGTGGCAAAATCGCCTAATTCCTACTGCGTCGCCAATAAAATGCTCCTAAGCCCCTCTAAAGCGCCGCCGAGGCTACTATATTCGTTCCCCAGGTCGTTACGGATGCTACAATGGAAGAATCCAAGAAAATTTGACCCAGACCCCCTTCACCTAAAAATTCTGTGGATAACACACACGAAAAACTGGCAAAATTGCCTAATTCCTATTGAATCGCCAATAAAATGCTCCTAAACCCCTCTATAGCACCGCTGGGGCTACTAGAGTCATTCCCCAGGTCGTTACGGACACTACTATGGAAGAATGCAAGAAAATTCGACTCGGACCCCTGGCACCTAAAAAATCCGTGGGCTAACACACACGAAAAACTGGCAAAATCGCCTAATTCCTATTGCGTCGCCAATAAAATGCCCTTAAACCTCTCTATAGTGCCGTCGGGGCTACTGGAGTCGTTCCCCAGGTCGTTACGGACGCTACTATGGAAGAATCCACGAAAATGCGACTCGGACCCCCGACACCTAAAAAATCTGTGGGCTAACACACACGAAAAACTGGCAAAATTGCCTAATTCCTACTGCGTCGCCAATAAAATGCTCCTAAGCCCCTCTAAAGCACCGTCGGGGCTACTATATTTGTTCCTCATGTCATTACGGATGCTACTATGGAAGAATCCAAGAAAATTTGACCCGGACCCCCTTCACCTAAAAAATCTGTGGGCTAACACACACGAAAAACTGGCAAAATTGCCTAATTCCTATTGTGTCGCCAATAAAATGCTCCTAAAACCCTCTATAGCGCCGTCGGGGCTACTGGAGTTGTTCCCTAGGTCGTTACGGACGCTACTATAGAAGAATCCACAAAAATTCGACTCGGACCCCTGGCACCGAAAAAATCCGTGGGCTAACACACACGAAAAACTGGCAAAATCGCCTAATTCCTACTGCGTCGCCAATAAAATGCTCCTAAGCCCCTCTAAAGCGCCGCCGGGGCTACTATATTCGTTCCCTAGGTCGTTACGGATGCTACAATGGAAGAATCCAAGAAAATTTGACCTAGACCCCCTTCACCTAAAAATTCTGTGGGATAACACACACGAAAAACTGGCAAAATTGCCTAATTCCTATTGAATCGCCAATAAAATGCTCCTAAACCCCTCTATAACGCCGCTGGGGCTACTGGAGTCGTTCCCCAGGTCGTTACGGACACTACTATGGAAGAATGCAAGAAAATTCGACTCGGACCCCTGGCACCTAAAAAATCTGTGGGCTAACACACACGAAAAACTGGCAAAATCGCCTAATTCCTATTGCGTCGCCAATAAAATGCCCTTAAACCTCTCTATAGCGCCGCCGGGGCTACTGGAGTCGTTCCCCAGGTCGTTATGGATGCTACTATGGAAGAATAAAAGAAAATTTGACTCGGACCCCCGACACCTAAAAAATCCGTGTGCTAACACAAACGAAAAACTGGCAAAATCGCCTAATTCCTACTGCGTCGCCAATAAAATGCTCCTAAGCCCCTCTAAAGCGCCGTCGGGGCTACTATATTTGTTCCTCATGTCGTTACGGATGCTACTATGGAATAATCCAAGAAAATTTGACCCGGGCCCCCTTCACCTAAAAAATCTGTGGGCTAACACACACGAAAAACTGGCAAAATCGCCTAATTCCTATTGTGTCGCCAATAAAATGCTCCTAAAACCCTCTATAGCGCCGTCGGGGCTACTGGAGTTGTTCCCTAGGTCGTTACGGATGCTACTATAGAAGAATCCACAAAAATTCGACTCGGACCCCTGGCACCTAAAAAATCTGTGGGCTAACACACACGAAAAAGTGGCAAAATCGCCTAATTCCTACTGCGTCGCCAATAAAATGCTCCTAAGCCCCTCTAAAGCGCCGCCGGGGCTACTATATTCGTTCCCCAGGTCGTTACGGATGCTTCAATGGAAGAATCCAAGAAAATTTGACCCAGACCCCCTTCACCTAAAAATTCTGTGGATAACACACACGAAAAACTGGCAAAATTGCCTAATTCCTATTGAATCGCCAATAAAATGCTCCTAAACCCCTCTATAGCGCCGCTGGGGCTACTGGAGTCGTTCCCCAGGTTGTTACGGACACTACTATGGAAGAATGCAAGAAAATTCGACTCGGACCCCTGGCACCTAAAAAATCCGTGGGCTAACACACACGAAAAACTGGCAAAATCGCCTAATTCCTATTGCGTCGCCAATAAAATGCCCTTAAACCTCTCTATAGCGCCGTCGGGGCTACTGGAGTCGTTCCCCAGGTCGTTACGGACGCTACTATGGAAGAATCCACGAAAATTCGACTCGGACCCCCGACACCTAAAAAATCTGTGGGCTAACACACACGAAAAACTGGCAAAATTGCCTAATTCCTACTGCGTCGCCAATAAAATGCTCCTAAGCCCCTCTAAAGCACCGTCGGGGCTACTATATTTGTTCCTCATGTCATTACGGATTCTACTATGGAAGAATCCAAGAAAATTTGACCCGGACCCCCTTCACCTAAAAAATCTGTGGGCTAACACATACGAAAAACTGGCAAAATTGCCTAATTCCTATTGTGTCGCCAATAAAATGCTCCTAAAACCCTCTATAGCGCCGTCGGGGCTACTGGAGTTGTTCCCTAGGTCGTTACGGACGCTACTATAGAAGAATCCACAAAAATTCGACTCGGACCCCTGGCACCGAAAAAATCCGTGGGCTAACACACACGAAAAACTGGCAAAATCGCCTAATTCCTACTGCGTCGCCAATAAAATGCTCCTAAGCCCCTCTAAAGCGCCGCCGGGACTACTATATTCGTTCCCCAGGTCGTTACGGATGCTACAATGGAAGAATCCAAGAAAATTTGACCCAGACCCCCATCACCTAAAAATTCTGTGGGATAACACACACGAAAAACTGGCAAAATTGCCTAATTCCTATTGAATCGCCAATAAAATGCTCCTAAACCCCTCTATAGCGCCACTGGGGCTACTGGAGTCGTTCCCCAGATCGTTACGGACACTACTATGGAAGAATGCAAGAAAATTCGACTCGGACCCCCGGCACCTAAAAAATCCGTGGGCTAACACACACGAAAAACTGGCAAAATCGCCTAATTCCTATTGCGTCGCCAATAAAATGCCCTTAAACCTCTCTATAGCGCCGTCGGGGCTACTGGAGTCGTTCCCCAGGTCGTTACGGACGCTACTATGGAAGAATCCACGAAAATTCGACTCGGACCCCCAACACCTAAAAAATCCGTGGGCTAACACAAACGAAAAACTGGCAAAATTGCCTAATTCCTACTGCGTCGCCAATAAAATGCTCCTAAGCCCCTCTAAAGCACCGTCGGGGCTACTATATTTGTTCCTCATGTCGTTACGGATGCTACTATGGAAGAATCCAAGAAACTTTGACCCGGACCCCCTTCACCTAAAAAATCTGTGGGCTAACACACACGAAAAACTGGCAAAATTGCCTAATTCCTATTGTGTCGCCAATAAAATGCTCCTAAAACCCTCTATAGAGCCGTCGGGGCTACTGGAGTTGTTCCCTAGGTCGTTACGGACGCTACTATAGAAGAATCCACAAAAATTCGACTCAGACCCCTGGCACCTAAAAAATCCGTGGGCTAACACACACGAAAAACTGGCAAAATCGCCTAATTCCTACTGCGTCGCCAATAAAATGCTCCTAAGCCCCTCTAAAGCGCCGCCGGGGCTACTATATTCGTTCCCCAGGTCGTTACGGATGCTACAATGGAAGAATCCAAGAAAATTTGACCCAGACCCCCTTCACCTAAAAATTCTATGGGATAACACACACGAAAAACTTGCAAAATTGCCCAATTCCTATTGAATCGCCAATAAAATGCTCCTAAACCCCTCTGTAGCGCCGCTGGGGCTACTGGAGTCGTTCCCCAGGTCGTTACGGACACTACTATGGAAGAATGCAAGAAAATTCGACTCGGACCCCTGGCACCTAAAAAATCTGTGGGCTAACACACACGAAAAACTGGCAAAATCGCCTAATTCCTATTGCATCACCAATAAAATGCTCCTAAACCCCTCTGTAGCGCCGCCGGGGCTACTGGAGTCGTTCCCCAAGTATTTACGGACACTACTATGGAAGAATATAAGAAAATTTGACTCGGACCCCTAGCACGTAAAAAATCCGTGGTCTAACACACATGAAAAACTGGCAAAATCGCCTAATTCCTATTGCGCCGCCAATAAAATGCTCTAAAACCCCTCTAAAGCACAGACGGGGATACGGGAGTCGTTCCCCAGGTCGTTACGGATGCTACTATGAAAGAATTTAAGAAAAATTGACCCGGACCCCCTTCACCTAAAAAATATGTGGGCTAACACACAAGAAATACTGGCAAAATCGCTTAATTCCTATTGCATCGCCAATAAAATGCTCCTAAACCCCTCTATAGAACCACCGGAGCTACTTGAGTCATTCCCTAGGTCTTTACAAAAGCTACTATGGAAGAGTACAAGAAAATTCGACTCGTACCCCCAACACCTAAAAAATCTGTGGGCTAACACACACGAAAAACTGGCAAAATTGCCTAATTCTATTGCGTCGCAAATAAAATGATCCTATACCCCTCTAAAGCGCCGCCGGAGCTACTGGAGTCGTTCTCCAGGTCGTAACGGAAGCTACTATGGAAGAAATCAAGAAAATTCGACCCAGACCCCCGGTACCTAAAAATTCTGTGGGCTAACACACACGAAAAACTAGCAAAATTTCCTAATTCCTATTACGTCGCCAATAAATGCTCCTAAACCCCTCTATTGCACCGCCGGGGCTACTAGAGTCGTTCCCCAGGTCGTTATAGACGCTACTATGGAAGAAATCAAGAAAAATCGACCTAGACCCCCAGCACCTAAAAATTCGTGGGTTAACACACACGAAAAACTAGCAAAATCGCCTAATTCCTATTGCGTCGCCAATAAAATGCTCCTGAACCCCTCTAAAGCGCCGCCGGGGCTACTGGAGTCATTCCCCTGGTCATTACGGACGCTACTATGGAAGAATCCAAGAAAATTTGACCCGAACCCCCGGCACCTAAAAAATCTGTGGGCTAACACACACGAAAAACTGGCAAAATCGCCTAATTCCTATTGCGTCGCCAATAAAATTCTCCTAAAACCCTCTATAGCGCCGTCGGGGCTACTGGATTCGTTCCCCAGGTCGTTACGGATGCTACTATGGAAGAATCCATGAAAATTCGACTCGGACCCCCGGCACCTAAATAATCCGTGGGCTAACACACACGAAAAACTGGCAAAATCACCTAATTCCTACTGCGTCGCCAATAAAATGCTCCTAAGCCCCTCTAAAGCGCCACCGGGGCTACTATATTTGTTCCCCAAGTCGTTACGGATGCTACTATGGAAGAATCCAAGAAAATTTGACCCGGACCCCCTTCACCTAAAAAATCTGTGGGCTAACACACACGAAAAACTGGCAAAATCGCCTAATTCCTATTACGTCGCCAATAAAATACTCCTAAACCCCTCTATAGCACCGTTGGGGCTACTGGAGTCGTTCCCCAGGTCGTTACGGACACTACTATGGAAGAATGCAAGAAAATTCGACTCAGACCCCTGGCACCTAAAAAATCCGTGGGCTAACACACACAAAAAACTGGCAAAATCGCCTAATTCCTATTGCGTCGCTAATAAATTGCTCCTAAACCCCTATATAGCGCCACCGGGGCTACTGGAGTCGTTCACCAGGTCGTTACGGATGCTACTATGGAAGAATCCAAGAAAATTCGACCCGGACCCCCGGCACCTAAAAAATCTGTGGGCTAACACAAATGAAAAACTGGCAAAATTGCCTAATTTCTATTGCGTCGCCAATAAATGCTCCTAAACCCCTCTATTGCACCGCTGGAGCTACTGGAGTCATTCCCCAGGTCATTACGGACGCTACTATGGAAGAAATCAAGAAAAATCGACCCAGACCCCAGCACCTAAAAATTCGTGGGTTTACACACACGAAAAACTAGAAAAATCACCTAATTCCTATTGTGTCGCCAATAAAATGCTCCTGAACCCCTCTATAGCACCTCTGGGGCTATTGGAGTCATTCCCCTGGTCGTTACGGATGCTACTATTGAAGAATCCAAGAAAATTTGACCCGTACCCCCTTCACCTAAAAAATCTGTGGGCTAACACACACGAAAAACTGGCAAAATCGCCTAATTCCTATTGTGTCGCCAATAAAATGCTCCTAAAACCCTCTATAGCGCCGTCGGGGCTACTGGAGTTGTTCCCTAGGTCGTTACGGACGCTACTATAGAAGAATCCACAAAAATTCGACTCGGACCCCCAGCACCTAAAAAATCCGTGGGCTAACACACACGAAAAACTGGCAAAATCGCCTAATTCCTACTGCGTCGCCAATAAAATGCTCCTAAGCCCCTCTAAAGCGCCGCCGGGGCTAATATTTGTTCCCCAGGTCGTTACAGATGCTACTATGGAAGAATCCAAGAAAATTTGACCCGGACCCCCTTCACCTAAAAATTCTGTGGGATAACACACACGAAAAACTGGCAAAATTTCCTAATTCCTATTGCATCGCCAATAAAATGCTCCTAAACCCCTCTATAGCGCCGCTGGGGCTACTGGAGTCGTTCCCCAGGTCATTATGGATGCTACTATGGAAGAATCCAAGAAAATTCGACCCGGACCCCCGGCACCTAAAAAATCTGTGGGCTAACACACATGAAAAACTGGCAAAATTGCCTAATTCCTATTGCATCGCCAATAAATGCTCCTAAACCCCTCTATTGCACCGCAGGGGCTACTGGAGTCGTTCCCCAGGTCGTTACATATGCTACTATGAAAGAGTTTAAGAAATTTTGACCCGGACCCCCTTCACCTAAAAAATCTGTGGGCTAACACACAAGAAATACTGGCAAAATCGCCTAATTCCTATTGCGTCGCCAATAAAATGCTCCTGAACCCCTCTAAAGCGCCGCCGGGGCTATTGGAGTCGTTCCTCTGGTCTTTACGGACGCTACTATGGAAGAATCCAAGAAAATTTGACCCGGACCCCCGGCACCTAAAAAATCTGTGGGCTAACACACACGAAAAACTGACAAAATTGCCTAATTCCTATTGCGTCGCCAATAAATGCTCCTAAACCCCTCTATTGCACCGCCGGGGCTACTAGAGTCGTTCCCCAGGTCGTTATAGACGCTACTATGGAAGAAATCAAGAAAAATTGACCCAGACCCCCAGCACCTAAAAATTCGTGGGTTAACACACACGAAAAACTAGCAAAATCGCCTAATTCCTATTGCGTCGCCAATAAAATGCTCCTGACCCCTCTAAAGCGCCGCCGGGGCTACTAGAGTCGTTCCCCTAGTCGTTACGAACGCTACTATGGAAGAATCTAAGAAAATTTGACCCGAACCCCCGGCACCTAAAAAATCTGTGGGCTAACACACACGAAAAACTGGCAAAATTGCCTAATTCCTATTCCATCGCCAATAAATGCTCCTAAACCCCTCTATACCACCGCCGGGGCTACTGGAGTCGTTCCTCAGGTCGTTACGGATGCTACAATGGAAGAATCCAAGAAAATTCGACCCGGACCCCCGGCACCTAAAAAATTCGTGGGCTAACACACACGAAAAACTGGCAAAATTGCCTAATTCCTATTGCGTCGCCAATAAAATGCTCCTGAGCCCCTCTAAAGTGCCGTCGGAGATACTATAGTCGTTCCCCAGGTCGTTACGGACGCTACTAAGGAAAAATCCAAGAAATTTCGACCCGGACCCCCCTTCACCTAAAATATCTGTGGGCTAACACAAAAGAAATACTAGCAAAATCGCCTAATTCCTATTGCGTCGCCAATAAAATGCACCTAAAACCCTCTATAGCGCCGCCAGGGCTACTAGAGTCGTTCCCCAGGTCGTTACGGACACTCCTATGGAAGAATATAAGAAACTTTGACCCGGACCCCCTACACCTAAAAAATATGTGGGCTAACACACAAGAAAAACTGGCAAAATTGCCTAATTCCTATTGCGTCGCCAATAAAATGCTCCTAAACCCGTCTAGAGCGCCGCTGGGGCTACTGGAATCGTTCCCCAAGTCGTTACGGATGCTACTATGGAAGTACACAAGAAAATTCTACTCGTACCCCCAGCACCTAAAAAATCCATGGGCTAACACACACGAAAAACAGGCAAAATCGGGTAATTCCTATTGCATCGCCAATAAAATGATCCTAAACCCCTCTAATGCATCGCCGGGGCTACTGGAGTCGTTCCCCAAGTCGTAACGAACGCTACTATGGAAGAAATCAAGAAATTTCGACCCGTACCCCCGGTTCCTAAAAATTATGCCGGCTCACACATACGAAAAACTGGCAAAATTGCTTAATTCCTATTGCGTCGCCAATTAAATGCTCCTAAACCCTTCTATTGCACCGCAGAGACTACTGGAGTCGTTTCCCTGGTCGTTACGGATGCTACTATGGAAGAAATCAAGAAAATTTGACCCAGACCCCTAGCAACTAAAAATTCAGTGGGATAACACACACGAAAAACTGGCAAAATTGCCTAATTCCTATTGCATCGCCAATAAATGCTCCTAAACCCCTCTATTGCACCGCCGGGGCTACTGGAGTCGTTCCCCAGGTCGTTACGGATGCTACTATGAAAGAGTTTAAGAAATTTTGACCCGGACCCCCTTCACCTAAAAAATCTGTGGGCTAACACACAAGAAATACTGGCAAAATCGCCTAATTCCTATTGCGTCGCCAATAAAATGCTCCTAAACCCCTCTAAAGCGCCGCCGGGGCTACTGGAGTCGTTCCCCTAGTCTTTACGGACGCTACTATGGAAGAATCCAAGAAAATTTGACCCGGACCCCCGGCACCTAAAAAATCTGTGGGCTAACACACACGAAAAACTGACAAAATTGCCTAATTCCTATTGCGTCGCCAATAAATGCTCCTAAACCCCTCTATTGCACCGCCGGGGCTACTGGAGTCGTTCCCCAGGTCGTTACGGACACTACTATGGAAGAATGCAAGAAAATTCGACTCAGACCCCTGGCACCTAAAAAATCCGTGGGCTAACACACACAAAAAACTGGCAAAATCGCATAATTCCTATTGCGTCGCTAATAAATTGCTCCTAAACCCCTATATAGCGCCACCGGGGCTACTGGAGTCTTTCACCAGGTCGTTACGGATGCTACTATGGAAGAATCCAAGAAAATTCGACCCGGACCCCCGGCACCTAAAAAATCTGTGGGCTAACACAAATGAAAAACTGGCAAAATTGCCTAATTTCTATTGCGTCGCCAATAAATGCTCCTAAACCCCTCTATTGCACTGCTGGAGCTACTGGAGTCATTCCCCAGGTCATTACGGACGCTACTATGGAAGAAATCAAGAAAAATCGACCCAGACCCCCGGCACCTAAAAAATTCGTGGGCTAACACACACGAAAAACTGGCAAAATCGCCTAATTCCTATTGCGTCGCCAATAAAATGCTCCTGAGCCCCTCTAAAGTGCCGTCGGAGATACTATAGTCGTTCCCCAGGTCGTTACGGATGCTACTAAGGAAAAATCCAAGAAATTTCAACCCGGACCCCCTTCACCTAAAAAATCTGTGGGCTAACACACAAGAAATACTAGCAAAATCGCCTAATTCCTATTGCGTCGCCAATAAAATGCACCTAAAACCCTCTATAGCGCCGCCAGGGCTACTGGAGTCGTTCCCTAGGTCGTTACGGACACTCCTATGGAAGAATATAAGAAACTTTGACCCGGACCCCCTACACCTAAAAAATATGTGGGCTAACACATAAGAAAAACTGGCAAAATTGCCTAATTCCTATTGCGTCGCTAATAAAATGCTCCTAAACCCGTCTAGAGCGCCGCTGGGGCTACTGGATTCGTTCCCCAAGTCGTTACGGATGCTACTATGGAAGTACACAAGAAAATTCTACTCGTACCCCCAGCACCTAAAAAATCCATGGGCTAACACACACGAAAAACTGGCAAAATCGGGTAATTCCTATTGCATCGCCAATAAAATGATCCTAAACCCCTCTAATGCATCGCCGGGGCTACTGGAGTCGTTCCCCAAGTCGTAACGAACGCTACTATGGAAGAAATCAAGAAATTTCGACCCGGACCCCCGGTTCCTAAAAATTATGTCGGCTCACACATACGAAAAACTGGCAAAATTGCCTAATTCCTATTGCGTCGCCAAGAAAATGCTCCTAAACCCTTCTATTGCACCGCCGAGACTACTGGAGTCATTCCCCAGGTCGTTACGGATGCTACTATGGAAGAAATCAAGAAAATTTGACCCAGACCCCTAGCAACTAAAAATTCAGTGGGATAACACACACGAAAAACTGGCAAAATCGCCTAATTCTCAATGCATCACCAATAAAATGCTCCTAAACCCCTCTATAGCACTACCAGGGCTACTGGAGTCTTTCCCCAGGTCGTTACGGATGCTACTATTGAAGAATCCAAGAAGATTCGACATGGACCCCCGCCACGTAAAAAATCTGTGGCTAACACACACGAAAATTTGGAAAAATTACCTAACTCCTATTGCGTCTCTAATAAAATGATCCTAAATCCCTCTAAAGCACCGCCGGGGCTACTGGAGTTATTCCCCAGGTCGTTATGGATGCTACTATGGAAGAATCCAAGAAAATTCGACCCAGACCCCCAGCACCTAAAAATTTGTGGGTTAACACACACGAAAAACTGGCAAAATTGCCTAATTCCTATTGCGTCGCCAATAAATGCTGCTAAACCCCTCTATACCGCCGCCGGGGCTACTGGAGTCGTTCCTCAGGTCGTTACGGATGCTACTATGGAAGAATCCAAGAAAATTCGACCCGGACCCCCGGCACCTAAAAAATTCGTGGGCTAACACACATGAAAAACTGGCAAAATCGTCTAATTCATATTGCGTCGCCAATAAAATGCTCCTGAGCCCCTTTAAAGTGCCGTCGGGGCTACTATAGTCGCTTCCCTGGTCGTTACAGATGCTACTAAGGAAAAATCCAAGAAAATTCGACCCGGACCCCCTTCACCTAAAAAATCTGTGGGCTAACACACAAGAAATACTAGCAAAATCGCCTAATTCCTATTGCGTCGCCAATAAAATGCACCTAAACCCCTCTATAGGGCCGTCGGGGCTACTGGAGTCGTTCCCTAGGTCGTTACGGACACTACTATGGAAGAATCCAAGAAACCTTTACTCGGACCCTTGGCACCTAAAAAATTTATGGGCTAACACACACGAAAAACTGGCAAAATCGCCTAATTCCTGTTGCGTCGCAAATAAAATGCTTCTAAACCCCTCTAAAGTGCCGCCGGGGCTACTGGAGTCGTTCTCCAGGTCGTAACGGACGCTACTATGGAAGAATCCAAGAAAATTCGACTCGTACCCCCGACACCTAAAAAATTTGTGGGCTAATACACGAAAAACTGGCAAAATCGGCTAATTTCTACTACATTGCCAATAAAATGCTCCTAAGCACCTCTAAAGCGCCGCCGGGGCTACTGTAGTCGTTTCGCAGATCGTTACGGACTCTACTATGGAAAATTCCAAGAAATATTGACCCAGACCCCCGACACCTAAAAAATCTATGAGCTAACACACACGAAAAAGTGGCAAAATCCCCTGATTCCTATTGCGTCATCAATAAAATGTTCTTAAACCCCTCTATCGAACCTCTGGGGCTTCTGGAGTCATTCCCCAGGACGTTACGGACACTACTATGGAAGAATCCAAGAAAATTTGACCCGAACCCCCAGCACCGAAAATATCTGTGGGCTAACACACATGAAAAAGTGGCAAAATTGCTTAATTCCTATTGCGCCGCCAATAAAATGCTCATAAAACCCTCTAAAGTGCCGTCGGGGCTACTAGAGTCGTTCTACAGGTCGTAACGGACGCTACTATGGATGAATCAAAGAAAATTCGACCCAGACCCCCGGCACCTAAAACATTTGTGGGCTAACACACACGAAAAACTGGCAAAATCACCTAATTTCTACTGCGTCGCCAATAAAATGCTCCTAAACCCGTCTAGAGCGCCACTGGGGCTACTGGAGTCGTTCCCCAAGTCGTTACGGATGCTACTATGGAAGTATACAAGAAAATTCTACTCGTACCCCCAGCACCTAAAAAATCCGTGGGCTAACACACACGAAAAACTGGCAAAATCGGGTAATTCCTATTGCGTCGCCAATAAAATGATCCTAAACCCCTCTAAAGCATCGCCGAGGCTATTGGAGTCGTTCCCCAAGTCGTAACGAACGCTACTATGGAAGAAATCAAGAAAATTCGACCCGGACCCCCGGTTCCTAAAAATTATGTCCGCTCACACACACGAAAAACTGGCAAAATTGCCTAATTCCTATTGCGTCGCCAATAAAATGCTCCTAAACCCTTCTATTGCACCGCCGAGACTACTGGAGTCGTTCCCCAGGTCATTACGTACGCTACTATGTAAGAAATCAAGAAAATTTGACCCAGACCCCTAGCAACTAAAAATTCAGTGGGATAACACACACGAAAAACTGGCAAAATTGCCTAATTCTCATTGCATCACCAATAAAATGCTCCTAAACCCCTCTATAGCACCACCAAGGCTACTGGGGTCTTTCCCCAGGTCGTTACGGATGCTACTATGGAAGAATCCAAGAAAATTCGATACGGACCCCTGGCACATAAAAAATCTGTGGGCTAACACAGACGAAAATCTGGAAAAATTACCTAATTCCTATTGCGTCTCTAATAAAATGATCCTAAACCCCTCTAAAGCACCTCCGGGGCTACTGGAGTCATTCCCCAGGTCATTACGGACGTTACTATGGAAGAATCTAAGAAAATTCGACCCATACCCCCAGCACCTAAAAATTCGTGGGTTAACACACACGAAAAACTAGCAAAATCGCCTAATTCCTATTGCGTCGCCAATAAAATGCTCCTGAACCCCTCTAAAGCGCCGCCGGGGCTACTCGAGTCGTTCCCCTGGTCGTTACGGATGCTACTATATAAGAATCCAAGAAAATTTGATCCGAATCCCCGGCACCTAAAAAATCTATGGGCTAACACACACGAAAAACTGGCAAAATTGCCTAATTCCTATTCCAACGCCAATAAATGCTCCTAAACCCCTCTATACCGCCGCCGGGGCTACTGGAGTCGTTCCTCAGGTCGTTACGGATGCTTCTATGGAAGAATCCAAGAAACTTCGACCCGGACCCCCGGCACCTAACAAATTCGTGGGCTAACACACAGGAAAAACTAGCAAAATCGCCTAATTCCTATTGCGTCGCCAATAAAATGCTCCTGAGACCCTCTAAAGTGCTGCCGGGGCTACTGTAGACGTTTCCCAGGTCATTACGGACTCTACTTTGGAAAATTCCAAGAAATATTTACCCGGACCCCCGACACCTAAAAAATCTATGGGCTAACACACACGAAAAAGTGGCAAAATCCCCTCATTCCTATTGCATCGCCAATAAAATGCTCCTAAACCCCTCTATATCACCTCCGGGGCTACTGGAGTCATTCCCCAGGACGTTATAGACACTACTATGGAAGAATCCAAGAAAATTTGACCCAAACCCCCAGCACCGAAAATATCTGTGGGCTAACACACATGAAAAAGTGGCAAAATTGCTTAATTCCTATTGCGCCGCCAATAAAATGCTCATAAAACCCTCTAAAGCGCCGTCGGGGCTACTGGAGTCGTTCTACAGGTCGTAACGGATGCTACTATGGATGAATCAAAGAAAATTCGACCCAGACCCCCGGCACCTAAAAAATCTGTGGGCTAACACACACGAAAAACTAGCAAAATCACCTAATTCCTACTGCGTTGCCAATAAGATGCTCCTAAGCACCTCTAAGGCGCCGTCGGGGCTACTGTAGTCGTTTCCCAGGTCGTTACGGACGCTACTATGGAAAATTCCAAGAAATTTTGACCCAGACCCCCGGCACCTAAAAAATCTGTGGGCTAACACACACGAAAAAGTGGCAAAATCCCCTAATTCCTATTGCGTCGCTAATAAAATGCTCCTAAACCCCTCTATAGCACCTTCAGTGCTACTGCAGTCATTCCCCAGGTTGTTAAGGATTCTACTATGGAAGAATCCAAGAAAATTTGACCCGAACCCCTGGCACCTAAAATATCTGTGGGCTAACACACACGAAAAAGTGGCAAAATTGCTTAATTCCTATTGCGCCGCTAATAAAATGCTCCTAAACCCCTCTAAAGCGCCGCCTGGGCTACTAGAGTCATTCCCTAGGTCGTTACGGACACTCCTATGGAAGAATACAAGAAACTTTGACCCGAACCCCCTACACCTAAAAAATATGTGGGCTAACACACAAGAAAAACTGGCAAAATTGCCTAATTCCTGTTGCGTCGCCAGTAAAATGCTCCTAAACCCGTCTAGAAAGCCGCTGGAGCTTCTGGAGTCGTTCCCCAAGTCGTTACGGATGCTACTATGGAAGTATACAAGAAAATTCTACTCGTACCCCCAGCACCTAAAAAATTCGTGGGCTAACACACACGAAAAACTGGCAAAATCTGGTAATTCCTATTGCGTCGCCAATAAAATGATCCTAAACCCCTCTAAAAAAATCGCTGGGGCTACTGGAGTCATTCCCCAAGTCATAACGAACACTACTATGGAATAAATCAAGAAAATTCGACCCGTACCCCCGGTTCCTAAAAATTATGTCGGCTCAAACACACGAAAAACTGGTAAAATCGCCTAATTCCTATTGCATCTCCAATAAAATGCTCCTATACCCCTCTAAAGCGTCGCCGATGCTACTAGAGTCATTCCCCAGGTCGTTATGGACGCTACTATGGCAGAATCCAAGATGTTTTGACCCGGACCCCCTTCACCTAAAAATTCTGTGGGCTAACACACACGAAAAACTGACAAAATCGCCTAATTCCTATTGCGTCGCCAATATTATGCTCCTAAACCCCTCTATAGCACCGTCAGGGCTTCTGGAATCGTTCTCCAGGTCGTTACGGATGCTACTATTGAAGAAATCACGAAAATTCAAACCGCACCCCCGGTACCTAAAAAATCCGTGGGCTAACACATACGAAAAACTGGAAAAATTGCTTAATTCCTATTGCGCCGCCAATGAAATGCTCCTAAACCCCTCTAAAGCGTCGTCGGGGCTACTGGAGTCATTCCCCAGGTCGTTACGGACGCTACTATGGAAAAATCCAAGAAACTTTGACCCGGACCACCGGCACCTAAAAAATCTGTGGTATAACACACGAAAAAATAGCAAAATTCCCTAATTCCAATTGCGTCGCCAATAAAATGCTCCAAAGCCCATCTATAGGACCTCCGGGGCTACTGGAGTCATTCCCCAGGTCGTTACGGATGCTACTATGGAAGAATCCAAGAACATTTGACCCGGACCCCCGACACCTAAAAAATCTATGGGCTAACACACACGAAAAAAGTGGCAAAATCCCCTCATTCCTATTGCGTTGCCAATAAAATGCTCCTAAACCCCTCTATAGCACTTTCGGGGCTACTGGAGTCATTCCCCAGGTCGTTACGGATGATACTATGGAAGAATCCAAGAAAATTTGACCCGAACCCTCGGCACCTAAAATATCCGTGGGCTAACACACACGAAAGAGTGGCAAAATTTCTTAATTCCTATTGCGCCGCGAATAAAATGCTCCTAAACCCTCTAAAGCGCCATCGGGGCTACTGGAGTCGTTCCCCAGGTCATTACGGATGCTACTATGGAAGAATCCAAGAAAATTCGACATGGACCCCTGGCACGTAAAAAATCTGTGGGCTAACACACACAAAAATGTGGAAATATTACCTAATTCCTATTGCGTCTCTAATAAAATGATCCTAAACCCCTCTAAAGCACCGCCGGGGCTACTGGATTTATTCCCTAGGTCGTTATGGACGCTACTATGGAAGAATCCAAGAAAATTCGACCCAGACCCCGGCACCTAAAATATCCGTGGTCTAACACACATGAAAAAGTGGCAAAATTGCCTAATTCCTATTATGTCTCCAATAAAATACTCTTATACCTCTCTAAAGCTTTGCCGGGGTTACTGGAGTCGTTCCCCACGTCATTACAGACGCTACTATGGATGAATATCCAAGTAAATTTGACCCGAACCCCCAGCACCTAAAAAATACGTGGGTTAACACACACGAAAAACTGGCAAATTCGTCTAATTCCTATTGCGTCGCTAATAAAATGCTCCTAAATCCCTCTATAGCACCGCCGGGGCTACTGGAGTCGTTCCCCAGGTCGTTACGGACGCTACTATAGAAGAATCCAAGGAAATTTGACCCAAACCCCTGGCACCTAAAAAATCCGTGGGCTAAAACACACGAAAAACAGGCAAAATCGCCTAATTCCTATTGCATCTCCAATAAAATGCTCCTATACCCCTCTAAAGCGCTGTCGGGGCTACTAGAGTCGTTCCCCAGGTCGTTATGGACGCTACTATGGCCGAATCAAAGAAAATTTGACCCGGACCCCCTTCACCTAAAAAATCCGTGGGCTAACACATACGAAAAACTGACAAAATAGTCTAATTCCTATTGCGTCGCCAATTATATGCTCCTAAACCCCTCTATAGCACCGTCGGGGCTACTGGAATCGTTCTCCAGGTCGTTACGGACGCTACTATTGAAGAAATCAAGAAAATTCAAACCAAACCCCTAGCACCTAAAAAATTCGTGGGCTAACACACACGAAAAACTGGCAAAATTGCTTAATTTCTATTGCGCCGCCAATGAAATGCTCCTAAACCCTCTAAAGCACCGCCGGGGCTACTGGAGTGATTCCCCAGGTCGTTACGGACGCTACTATGGAAAAATCCAAGAAACTTTGACCCGTACCCCCGACACCTAAAAAATCTGTGGGCTAACACACACAAAAAACTAGCAAAATCCCCTAATTCCAATTGCGTCACCAATAAAATGCTCCTACGCCCCTCTATAGCACCTCTGGGGCTACTGGAGTCAATCTCCACGTCGTTACTTACACTACTATGGAAGAATCCAAGAAAATTTGACTTGGACCCCCGTCACCTAAAATATCCGTGGGCTAACACACACGAAAAACTGGCAAAATCGCCTAATTCCTACAGCGTCGCCAATAAAATGCTCCTAAGCCCCTCTAATGCACCGCCGGGGCTACTGTAGTCGTTCCCCAGGTCGTTACGGACGCTACTATGGAAAAATCCAAGAAATTTTGACCCGGACCCCCGGCACCTAAAACATTTGTGGGCTAACACACACGAAAAATTGGCAAAATCCCCTAATTCCTATTGCGTCGCCAATAAAATGCTCCTAAAGCCCTCTATAGCACCTCCGGGGGCTACTGGAGTCATTCCCCAAGTCGTTACGGATGCTACTATAGAAGAATCCAAGAAAAGTTGACCCGGACCCCGGCACCTAAAATATCTGTGGGCTAACACACACGAAAAGTGGCAAAATTGCTTAATTACTATTGCGCCGCCAATAAAATGCTCCTAAACCCCTCTAAAGCGCCGCCGGGTCTACTGGAGTCATTCCCCAGGTCGTTACGGACGCTACTATGGAAAAGTCCAAGAAAATTTGACCCGGAACCCCGGCACATAAAATATCCGTGGGCTAACACACACGAAAAAGTGGCAAAATCCCCTAATTCCTATTGCGTCGCCAATAAAAATGCTCCCAAACCCCTCTTAAGTGCCGCCGGGGCTACTGGAGTCGTTCCCCAGGTCGTTACGGATGCTACTATGGAAGAATTCAAGAAATTTTGACCCGAATCCCCGGCACCTAAAATATCCGTGGGCTAACACACACGAAAAAGTGGCAAAATTTCTTAATTCCTATTGCGCCGCCACTAAAATGCTCCTAAACCCCTCTAAAGCACCGCCGGGGCTACTGGATTCATTCCCCAGGTCGTTACGGACGCTACTATGGAAGAATCCAAGAAAATTCGACCCAGACCCCGGCACCTAAAATATCCGTGGGCTAACACACATGAAAAAGTGGCAAAATTGCCTAATTCCTATTATGTCTCCAATAAAATACTCCTATACCTCTCTAAAGCTCTGCCGGGGTTACTGGAGTCGTTCCCCACGTCGTTACAGACGCTACTATGGATGAATCCAAGTAAATTTGACCCAAACCCCCGGCACCTAAAAAATACGTGGGTTAACACACACGAAAAACTGGCAAATTCGTCTAATTCCTATTGCGTCGCTAATAAAATGCTCCTAAATCCCTCTATAGCGCCGCCGGGGCTACTGGAGTCGTTCCCCAGGTCGTTACGGACGCTACTATGGAAGAATCCAAGAAAATTTGACCCAAACCCCTGGCACCTAAAAAATCCGTGGGCTAACACACACGAAAACCTGGAAAAATCGCCTAATTCGTATTGCATCTCCAATAAAATGCTCCTATACCCCTCTAAAGCGATGCCGGGGCTACTAGAGTCGTTCCCCAGGTCGTTATTGACGCTACTATGGCCGAATCAAAGAAAATTTGACCCGGACCCCCTTCACCTAAAAAATCCGTGGGCTAACACAAACGAAAAACTGACAAAATAGCCTAATTCCTATTGCGTCGCCAATTATATGCTCCTAAACCCCTCTATAGCACCGTCGGGGCACTGGAATCGTTCTCCAGGTCGTTACGGACACTACTATTGAAGAAAATCAAAGAAATTCAAACCAAAACCCCTGGCACCTAAAAAATCCGTGGGCTAACACACACGAAAAACTGGCAAAATTGCTTAATTTCTATTGCGCCGCCAATGAAATGCTCCTAAACCCCTCTAAAGCACCGCCGGGGCTACTGGAGTCATTCCCCAGGTCGTTACGGACGCTACTATGGAAAAATCCAAGAAACTTTGACCCGTACCCCTGACACCTAAAAAATCTGTGGGCTAACACACACAAAAAAACTAGCAAAATCCCCTAATTCCTATTGCGTCACCAATAAAATGCTCCTACGCCCCTCTATAGCACCTCTGGGGCTACTGGAGTCAATCTCCACGTCGTTACTTACACTACTATGGAAGAATCCAAGAAAATTAGACCTGGACCCCCGTCACCTAAAATATCCGTGGGCTAACACACACGAAAAACTAGCAAAATCGCCTAATTCCTACTGCGTCGCCAATAAAATGCTCCTAAGCCCCTCTAAAGCACCGCCGGGGCTACTATAGTCGTTCCCCAGGTCGTTACGGACGCTACTATGGAAAAATCCAAGAAATTTTGACCCGGACCCCCAGCACCTAAAACATTTGTGGGCTAACACACACGAAAAATTGGCAAAATCCCCTAATTCCTATTGCGTCGCCAATAAAATGCTCCTAAACCCCTCTATAGCACCTCCGGGGCTACTGGAGTCATTCCCCAGGTCGTTACGGATGCTACTATAGAAGAATCCAAGAAAATTTGACCCGGACCCCGGCACCTAAAATATCTGTGGGCTAACACACACGAAAAAGTGGCAAAATTGCTTAATTACTATTGCGCCGCCAATAAAATGCTCCTAAACCCCTCTAAAGCACCGCCGGGTCTACTGGAGTCATTCCCCAGGTCGTTACGGACGCTACTATGGAAAATTCCAAGAAACTTTGACCCGGAACCCCGGCACATAAAATATCCGTGGGCTAACACACACGAAAAAGTGGCAAAATCCCCTAATTCCTATTGCGTCGCCAATAAAATGCTCCCAAATCCCTCTTAAATGCCGCCGGGGCTACTGGAGTCGTTCCCCAGGTCGTTACGGATGCTACTATGGAAGAATTCAAGAAATTTTGACCCGAATCCCCGGCACCTAAAATATCTGTGGGTTAACACACACGAAAAAGTGGCAAAATTTCTTAATTCCTATTGCGCCGCCACTAAAATGCTCCTAAACCCCTCTAAAGCACCACCGGGGCTACTGGAGTCGTTCCCCAGGTCGTTACGGATGCTACTATGGAAAAATCCAAGTAAATTTGACCCGAACCCCCGGCACCTAAAAAATACGTGGGTTAACACACACGAAAAACTGGCAAATTCGTCTAATTCCTATTGCGTCGCTAATAAAATGCTCCTAAATCCCTCTATAGCACCACCGGGGCTACTGGAGTCGTTCCCCAGGTCGTTACGGACGCTACTATGGAAGAATCCAAGAAAATGTGACCCAAACCCCTGGCACCTAAAAAATCCGTGGGCTAACACACACGAAAAACTGGCAAAATCGCCTAATTCCTATTGCATCTCCAATAAAATGCTCCTATACCCCTCTAAAGCGCTGCCGGGGCTAGTAGAGTCGTTCCCCAGGTCGTTATGGACGCTACTATGGCCGAATCAAAGAAAATTTGACCCGGACCCCCTTCACCTAAAAAATCCGTGGGCTAACACATACGAAAAACTGACAAAATAGCCTAATTCCTATTGCGTCGCCAATTATATGCTCCTAAACCCCTCTATAGCACCGTCGGGGCTACTGGAATCGTTCTCCAGGTCGTTACGGACGCTACTATTGAAGAAATCAAGAAAATTCAAACCAAACCCCTGGCACCTAAAAAATCCGTGGGCTAACACACACGAAAAACTGGCAAAATTGCTTAATTTCTATTGCGCCGCCAATGAAATGCTCCTAAACCCCTCTAAAGCACCGCCGGGGCTACTGGAGTCATTCCCCAGGTCGTTACGGACGCTACTATGGAAAAATCCAAGAAACTTTGACCCGTACCCCCGACACCTAAAAAATCTGTGGGCTAACACACACAAAAAACTAGCAAAATCCCCTAATTCCTATTGCGTCACCAATAAAATGCTCCTACGCCCCTATATAGCACCTCTGGGGCTACTGGAGTCAATCTCCACATCGTTACTTACACTACTATGGAAGAATCCAAGAAAATTTGACCTGGACCCCCGGCACCTAAAATATCCGTGGGCTAACACACACGAAAAACTGGCAAAATCGCCTAATTCCTACAGCGTCGCCAATAAAATGCTCCTAAGCCCCTCTAATACACCGCCGGGGCTACTGTAGTCCTTCCCCAGGTCGTTACGGATGCTACTATGGAAAAATCCAAGAAATTTTGACCCGGACCCCCGGCACCTAAAACATTTGTGGGCTAACACACACGAAAAATTGGCAAAATCCCCTAATTCCTATTGCGTCGCCAATAAAATGCTCCTAAACCCCTCTATAGCACCTCCGGGGCTACTGGAGTCATTCCCCAGGTCGTTACGGATGCTACTATAGAAGAATCCAAGAAAATTTGACCCGGACCCCGGCACCTAAAATATCTGTGGGCTAACACACACGAAAAAGTGGCAAAATTGCTTAATTACTATTGCGCCGCCAATAAAATGCTCCTAAACCCCTCTATAGCACCGCCGGGTCTACTGGAGTCATTCCCCAGGTCGTTACGGACGCTACTATGGAAAATTCCAAGAAAATTTGACCCGGACCCCCGGCACATAAAATATCCGTGGGCTAACACACACGAAAAAGTGGCAAAATCCCCTAATTCCTATTGCGTCGCCAATAAAATGCTCCCAAACCCCTCTTAAGTGCCGCCGGGGTTACTAGAGTCGTTCCCCAGGTCGTTACGGATGCTACTATGGAAGAATTCAAGAAATTTTGACCCGAACCCCCGACACCTAAAATATCCGTGGGCTAACACACACGAAAAAGTGGCAAAATTTCTTAATTCCTATTGCGCCGCCACTAAAATGCTCCTAAACCCCTCTAAAGCGCCGTCGGGGCTACTGGAGTCGTTCCCCAGGTCGTTACGGATGCTATTTTTGAAAAATCTAAGAAAAGTTTACCCGGACCCCCAGCGCCTAAAAAATATGTGGGCTAACAAACACGAAAAACTGGCAAAATCCCCTAATTCCTATTGCGTCGCCAATAAAATGCTCCTAAACCCCTCTATAGCACCTACGGGGCTACTAGAGTCATTCCCAGGTCGTTACGGATGCTACTATGGAAGAATCCAAGAAAATTTGACCCGAACCCCCGGCACCTAAAATATCTGTAGGCTAACACACACGAAAAAGTGGCAAAATTGCTTAATTCCTATTGCGCCGCCAATAAAATGCTCCTAAACCCCTCTAAAGTGCCGCCGGGGCTACTGGAGTCGTTCCCCAGGTTGTTACGGATGCTACTTTGAAAGAATCAAGAAAATTTGACCCGGACCCCCTTCACCTAAAAAATCTGTGGGCTAACACACAAGAAAAAATGGCAAAATTGCCTAATTCCTATTGCGTCGCCAATAAAATGCTCCTAAACCCGTCTAGAGTGCCGTCGGGGCTACTGGAGTCGTTACCCAGGTCGTTACAAATGCTACTATGGAAGAATACAAGAAAATTCGACTCGGACCCCCAACACCTAAAAAATCCATGGGCTAACACACTCGAAAAACTGGCAAACTCGTCTACTTCTATTGCGTCGCAAATAAAATGATCCTACACCCCTCTAAAGCGCTGCCGGAGCTACTGGAGTCATTCTCCAGGTCGTAACGGACGTTACTATGGACGAAATAAAGAAAATTCAACTCGGAACCCTGGTACCTAAAAATTCTGTGGGCTAACACACACGAAAAACTAGCAAAATTGCCTAATTCCTATTGCGTCGCTAATAAATGCTCCTAAACCCCTCTATTGCACCGCCGGGGCTACTGGAGTCGTTCCCCAGGTCATTACGAACGCTACTATGGAAGAAATCAAGAAAAATCGACCCAGACCCCCAGCACCTAAAAATTCGTGGGTTAACACACACGAAAAAGTAGCAAAATAGCCTAATTCCTATTGCGTCGCCAATAAAATGCTCCTAAATCCCTCTAAAGCGCCGCCGAGGCTACTGGATTCGTTCCCCTGGTTGTTACGGATGCTACTATTGAAGAATCCAACAAAATTTGACCCAAACCCCCGGCACCTAAAAAATCTGAGGGTTAACACACACGAAAAACTGGCAAAATCGCCTAATTCCTATTGCGTCGCCAATAAAATGCTCCTAAACCCCTCTATAGCACCGCCGGGGCTACTGGAGTCGTTCCCCAGGTTGTTATAGACACTACTATGGAAGAATCCAAGAAACTTCGACCCGGACCCTCGGCACCTAAAAAATCTGTGGGCTAACACACACGAAAAAGTGGCAAAATTTCTAAATTCCTATTGCGCCGCCAATAAAATACTCCTAAACCCCTCTAAAGCGCCGTCGGGGCTACTGGAGTCGTTCCCCAGGTCGTTACGGACGTTACTATGGAAGAAATCAAGAAAAATCGACCCATACCCCCAGCACCTAAAATATCCGTGGGCTAACACACACGAAAAACTGGCAAAATTGATTAATTCCTATTGCGCCGCCGATAAAATGCTCCTGAACCCCTCTAAAGCGCCGCCGGGGCTACTGGAGTCATTCCCCAGGTCGTCACGGACGCTACTATAGAAGAATCCAAGAAAATTCGACCCGGACCCCCGACACCTAAAAAATCTGAGGGTTAACACACACGAAAAACTGGCAAAATCGCCTAATTCCTATTGCGTCGCCAATAAAATGCTCTTAAACCCCTCTATAGCGCCGCCGGGGCTACTGGAGTCATTCCCCAGGTTGTTACAGACACTACTATGGAAGAATCCAAGAAACTTCGACCCGGACCCCCGGCACCTAAAAAATCTGTGGGCTAACACACACGAAAAAGTGGCAAAATTTCTAAATTCCTATTGCGCCGCCAATAAAATACTCCTAAACCCCTCTAAAGCGCCGTCGGGGCTACTAGAGTCGTTTCCCAGGTCGTTACGGACGTTACTATGGAAGAAATCAAGAAAAATCGACCCAGACCCCCAGCACCTAAAAATTCGTGGGTTAACGCACACGAAAAACTAGCAAAATCGCCTAATTTCTATTGCGTCGCCAATAAAATGCTCCTGAACCCCTCTAAAGCGCCGCCGGGGCTACTGGATTCATTCCCCAGGTCGTTACGGATGCTACTATGGAAGAATCCAAGAAAATTCGACCCAGACCCCGGCACCTAAAATATCCGTGGGCTAACACACATGAAAAAGTGGCAAAATTGCCTAATTCCTATTATGTCTCCAATAAAATACTCCTATACCTCTCTAAAGCTCTGCCGGGGTTACTGGAGTCGTTCCCCACGTCGTTACAGACGCTACTATGGATGAATCCAAGTAAATTTGACCCGAACCCCCGGCACCTAAAATATCTGTGGGTTAACACACATGAAAAACTGGCAAAATCGCCTAATTCCTATTGCGTCGCAAATAAAATGCTCCTAAATCCCTATATAGCGCCGCCAGGGCTACTAGAGTCGTTCCCCAGGTCGTTGCGGATGCTACAATGGAAGAATCCAAGAAAATTCGACCCGGACCTCCGGCACCTAAAAAATCCGTGGGCTAACACAAACGAAAAACTGGCAAAATTGCCTAATTCCTATTGCATCTCCAATAAAATGCTCCTATACCTCTCTAAAGCGCCGCTGGGGCTACTAAAGTCGTTTCCCAGGTCGTTACGGACGGTATTATGGAAGAATCCAAGAAAATTTTACCCAGACCCCCTTCACCTAAAAAATATGTGGGCTAACACATAAGAAAAACTGGCAAAATCCGACACGGACCCCTAACACGTAAAAAATCTGTGGGTTAACACACACGAAAATCTGGAAAAATTACCTAATTCCTATTGCGTCTCTAATAAAATGATCCTAAACCCCTCTATAGCGCCGCCGGGGCTACTGGAGTCGTTCCCCAGGTCGTTACATACGCTACTATGGAAGAATCCAAGAAAATTTGACCCGAACCCCCGGCACCTAAAAAATCTGTGGGTTAACACACATGAAAAACCGGCAAAATCACCTAATTCCTATTGCGTCGCCAATAAAATGCTCATAAATCCCTCTATAGCACCGTCGGGGCTACTAGAGTCGTTCCCCAGGTCGTTACGGACGCTACAATGGGAGAATCTAAGAAAATTCGACCCGGACCTCCAGCACCTAAAAAATCCGTGGGCTAACACAAACGAAAAACTGGCAAAATTGCCTAATTCCTATTGCATCTCCAATAAAATGCTCCTATACCCCTCTAAAGCGCCGCTAGGGCTACTAGAGTTGTTCCCCAGGTCGTTACGGACGCTACTATGGAAGAATCCAAGAAAATTTTACCCAGACCCCCTTCACCTAAAAAATATGTGGGTTAACACACACGAAAAACTGGCAAAATCGCCTAATTCTTATTACGTTGCCAATAAAATGCTCCTAAATCCCTATATAGCGCCGCCGGGGCTACTGACGTCGTTCCCCACGTCGTTACTTACACTACTATTGAAGAATCCAAGAAAATTTGACCCGGACCCCCGGCACCTAAAATATCCGTGGGCTAACACACACGAAAAACTGGCAAAATTGCCTAATTCCTACAGCGTCGCCAATAAAATGCTCCTAAACCCCTCTAAAGCGCCGTCGGGGCTACTGTAGTCGTTCCCTAGGTTGTTACGGACGCTACTATGGAAAAATCCAAGAAACTTTGACCCGGACCCCCGGCGCCTAAAATATTTGTGGGGTAACACACACAAAAAACTGGCAAAATCCCCTAATTCGTATTGCGTCGCCAATAAAATGCTCCTAAACCGCTCTATAGCACCTCCGGGGCTACTAGAGTCTTTCCCCAGGTCGTTACAGACGCTACTATGGAAGAATCCAAGAAAATTTGACCCGAACCCCCGGCACATAAAATATCCGTGGGCTAACACACACGAAAAAGTGGCAAAATCCCCTAATTCCTATTGCGTCGCCAATAAATTGCTCCTAAACCCCTCTTAAGTGCCGCCGGGGCTACTGGAGTCGTTCCCCAGGTCGTTACGGATGCTACTATGGAAAATTCCAAGAAACTTTGACCCGGTACCCGGCGCCTAAAATATTTGTGGGCTAACACACACGAAAAACTGTCAAAATCCCCTAATTCGTATTGCATCGCCAATAAAATGCTCCTAAACCGCTCTATAGCACCTCCGGGGCTATTGGAGTGATTCCTCAGGTCGTTACGGACGCTACTATGGAAGAATCCAACAAAATTTGACCCGGACCCCCGGCACATAAAATATCCGTGGGCTAACACACACGAAAAATTGGCAAAATTTCTTAATTCCTATTGCACCGCCAATAAAATGCTCCTAAACCCCTCTAAAGCGCCGTCGGGGCTACTAGAGTCGTTCCCCAGGTCGTTACGGATGCTACTATGGAAAATCTAAGAAAATTTGACCCGGACCCCCGGCGCCTAAAAAATCTGTGGGCTAACACACATGAAAAACTGGCAAAATCCCCTAATTCCTTTTGCGTCGCCAATAAAATGCTTCTAAACCCCTCTATAGCACCTACGGGGCTACTGGAGTCATTCCCCAGGTCGTTACGGATGCTATTATGGAAGAATCCAAGAAAATTTGACCCGGACCCCCGGCACCTAAAATATCTGTAGGCTAACACACACGAAAAAGTGGCAAAATTGCTTAATTCCTATTGCGCCGCCAATAAAATGCTCCTAAACCCCTCTAAAGTGCCGCCGAGGCTACTAGAGTCGTTCCCCAGGTTGTTACGGATGCTACTATGGAAGAATTCATGAAAATTTGACCCGGACCCCCTTCACCTAAAAAATCTGTGGGCTAACACACAAGAAAAACTGGCAAAATTGCCTAATTCCTATTGCGTCGCCAATAAAATGCTCCTAAACCCGTCTAGAGCGCCGCCGGGGCTACTGGAGTCATTCCCCAGGTCGTTACAAACGCTACTATGGAAGAATACAAGAAAATTCAACTCGGACCCCCAACACCTAAAAAATCCATGGGCTAACACACTCGAAAAACTGGCAAAATCGCCTAATTCTATTGCGTCGCAAATAAAATGATCCTAAACCCCTCTAAAGCATTGTCGGAGCTATTGGAGTCGTTCTCCAGGTCGAAACGGACGTTATATGGACGAAATAAAGAAAATTCAACTCGGAACCCTGGTACCTAAAAATTCTGTGGGCTAACACACACGAAAAACTTGCAAAATTGCCTAATTCCTATTGCGTCGCCAATAAATGCTCCTAAACCCCTCTATTGCACCGCCGGGGCTACTGGAGTCGTTCCCCAGGTCGTTACGAACGCTACTATGGAAGAAATCAAGAAAAATCGACCCAGACCACCAGCACCTAAAAATTTGTGGGTTAACACACATGAAAAACTAGCAAAATTGGCTAATTCCTATTGCGTCGCCAATAAAATGCCCCTAAACCCCTCTAAAGAGCCGCCGAGGCTACTGGATTCGTTCCCCTGGTTGTTACGGATGCTACTATTGAAGAATCCAACAAAATTTGACCCAAACCCCTGGCACCTAAAAAATCCGAGGGTTAACACATACGAAAAACTGGCAAAATCGCCTAATTCCTATTGCGTCGCCAATAAAATACTCCTAAACCCCTCTATAGCGCCGCCGGGGCTACTGGAGTCGTTCCCCAGGTTGTTACGGACACTACTATGGAAGAATCCAAGAAAATTTGACCCGGACCCCCGGCACCTAAAAAATCTGTGGGCTAACACACACGAAAAAGTGGCAAAATTTCTTAATTCCTATTGCGCCGCCAATAAAATGCTCCTAAACCCCTCTAAAGCGCCGTCGGGGCTACTGGAGTCGTTCCCCAAGTCGTTACGGACGTTACTATGGAAGAAATCAAGAAAAATTGACCCAGACCCCCAGCACCTAAAAATTCGTGGGTTAACACATAAGAAAAACTAGCAAAATCGCCTAATTTCTATTGCGTCGCCAATAAAATGCTCCTGAACCCCTCTAAAGCGCCGCCGGGGCTACTGGAGTCATTCCCCAGGTCATTACAGACGCTACTATGGAAGAATCCAAGAAAATTCGACCCGGACCTCCGGCACCTAAAAAATCTATGGGCTAACAAACACGAAAAACTGGCAAAATAGCCTAATTCCTACTGCATCGCCAATAAAATGCTCCTAAGCCCCTCTAAAGTGCTGCCGGGGCTACTATAGTAATTCTCCAAGTCGTTAATGACGCTACTATGGAAAAATCCAATAAATTTTGACCCGGAACCCCGGCGCTTAAAAAATCTGTGGGCTAACACACACGAAAAACTGGCAAAATCCCCTAATTCCTATTGCGTCGCCAATAAAATGCTCCAAAACCCTTCTATAGCGCCGCCGGGGCTACTAGAGTCGTTCCCCAGGTCGTTACGGACACTACTATGGAAGAATACAAGAAAATTTGACTCGGACCCCCGGCACCTAAAAAATTCGTGGGCTAACACACACGAAAAACTGGCAAAATCCCCTAATTCCTATTGCGTCGCCAATAAAATGCTCCAAAACCCTTCTATAGCGCCGCCGGGGCTACTGGAGTCGTTCCCTAGGTCGTTACGGACACTACTATGGAAGAATCCAAGAAAATTCGACCCGGACCCCCGGCACCTAAAAAATCTATGGGCTAACACACACGAATAACTGGCAAAATCGCCTAATTCCTACTGCGTCGCCAATAAAATGCTCCTAAGCCCCTCTAAAGTGTTGCCGGGGCTACTATAGTAATTATCCAAGTCGTTAATGACGCTACTATGGAAAAATCCAATAAATTTTGACCCGGAACCCCGGCGCTTAAAAAATCTGTGGGCTAACAACCACGAAAAACTGGCAAAATCCCCTAATTCCTATTGCGTCGCCAATAAAATGCTCCAAAACCCTTCTATAGCGCCGCCGGGGCTACTGGAGTCGTTCCCCAGGTCGTTACGGACACTACTATGGAAGAATACAAGAAAATTTGACTCGGACCCCCGGCACCTAAAAAATTCGTGGGCTAACACACACGAAAAACTGGCAAAATCCCCTAATTCCTATTGCGTCGCCAATAAAATGCTCCAAAACCCTTCTATAGCGCCGCCGGGGCTACTGGAGTCGTTCCCCAGGTCGTTATGGACACTACTATGGAAGAATACAAGAAAATTTGACTCGGACCCCCGGCACCTAAAAAATTCGTGGGCTAACACACACGAAAAACTGGCAAAATCGCCTAATTCCTGTTGCGTCGCAAATAAAATGATCCTAAACCCCTCTATAGCACATCCGGGGCTACTGGAGTCATTTCCCAGGTCGTTACGGATGCTACTATGGAAGAATCGAAGAAAATTTAACCCGTACCCCCAGCACCTAAAATATCCGTGGGCTAACACACACGAAAAAGTGGTAAAATTGCTTAATTCCTATTGTGCCGCCAATAAAATGCTCCTAAACCCCTCTAAAGCGCCGCCGGAGCTACTTTAGTCGTTCCCCAGGTCAGTACGGATGCTACTATGGTAGAATCCAAGAAAATTTGACCCCGGACCCCCGGCACCTAAAATATCCGTGGGCTAACACATACGAAAAAGTGGCAAAATTGCTTAATTCCTGTTGCGCCGCCAATAAAATGCTCTTAAACGCCTCTAAAGTGCCGTCGGAGCTACTAGAGTTGTTACCCAGGTCGTTACGGACGCTACTATAGAAAAATCCAAGAAAATTTGACCCAGACCCACGGCGCCTAAAAAATCTGTGGGCTAACACACACGAAAAACAAGCAAAATCCCCTAATTCCTATTGCGTCGCTAATAAAATGCTCCTAAACCCCTCTATAGCACCTATGGGCTACTGAAGTCCTTCCCCAGGTTGTTACGGACGCTACTATAGAAGAATCCAAGAAAATTTGACCCGGACCCCCGGCACATAAAATATCTGTGGGCGTTAACACACGAAAAAGTGGCAAAATTACTTAATTCCTATTGCGCCGCCAATAAAATGCTCCTAAACCCCTCTAAAGCGCCACCGGGGCTACTGTAGTCGTTCCCCAGGTCATTACGTATGCTACTATGAAATAATTCTAGAAAATTTGATTCAGACCCCTTTTACCTAAAAAATCTGTGGTCTAACACACAAGAAATACTGGCAAAATCGCCTAATTCCTATTGCGTCGCCAATAAAATGCACCTAAACCCCTCTATAGAACCTCCGGGGCTACTGGAGTCCTTCCCGAGGTCGTTACAGACGCTACTATAGAAGATTCCAAAAAAATTTGACCCGGACCCTCGGCACCTAAAATATCCGTGGGGTAACACACACGAAAATTGGCAAAATCGCCTAATTCCTACTGCGTCGCCAATAAAATGCTCCTAAGCCCATCTAAAGCGCAGCAGGGGCTACTGTAGTCGTTCCCCAGTTCGTAACGGATGCTACTATGGAAAAAGCAAAGAAATTTTGACCCGTACCCCCGGCACCTAAAAAATCTATGGGCTAACACACACGAAAAACTGGTAAAATCCCCTAATTCCTATTGCGTCGCCAATAAAATGCTCCTAAACCCCTCTATAGCACCTCCGGGGCTACTGGAGTCCTTCCCCAGGTCGTTACGAATGCTACTATGGAAGAATGCAAGAAAATTTGACCCAGACCCACGGCACATAAAATATCCGTGGGCTAACACACACGAAAAAGTGGCAAAATTGCTTAATTCCTGTTGCGCCGCCAATAAAATGCTCTTAAATGCCTCTAAAGTGCCGTCGGGGCTACTAGAGTTGTTACCCAGGTCGTTACGGACGCTACTATAGAAACATCCAAGAAAATATGACCCGGAACCCCGGCACCTAAAAAATCTGTGGGCTAACACACACGAAAAACTGGCAAAATCCCCTAATTCCTATTGCGTCGCCAATAAAATGCTCCTAAACCCCTCTATAGCACCTCCGGGGCTACTGGAGTTCTTCCCCAGGTCGTTACGGACGCTACTATGGAAGAATCCAAGAAAATTTGACCCAGACCCCCGGCACATAAAATATCTGTGGGCTAACACACACGAAAAAGTGGCAAAATTGCTTAATACCTATTGCGCCGCCAATAAAATGCTCCTAAACCCCTATAAAGCATCGCCGGGGCTACTGGAGTCGTTCTCGAGGTCATTACGGATGTTACTATGAAAGAATTCAAGAAAATTTGACCCATACCCCCATCACCTAAAAAATCTGTGGGATAACACACAAGAAATACTGGCAAAGTCGCCTAATTCCTATTGCGTCGCCAATAAAATACTCCTAAACCCCTCTATAGAATCGCCGGGGCTACTGGAGTCGTTCCCCAGGTCGTTACAGACGCTACTATGGAAGAATACAAGAAAATTCGACTCGGACCCCCAACACCTAAAAATGTCGTGGGCTAACACACACGAAAAACTGGCAAAATCGCCTAATTCTATTGCATCGCAAATAAAATGATCCTAACCCCCTCTAAAGCGCCGCTGGAGCTAGTGGAGTCGTAACGGACGCTACTATGGAAGAAATCAAGAAAATTCAACCCGGACCCCAATACCTAAAAAATCTGTGGGCTAACACACACGAAAAATTGGCAAAATTGCCTAAATCCTATTGCGTCGCCAATAAATGCTCCTAAACCCCTTTATTGCACCGCCGGGGCTACTGGAGTCGTTCCCCAGGTCGTTACGGACGCTACTATGGAAGAAATCAAGAAAAATCGACCCAGACCCCCAGCACCTAAAAAATACGTGGGTTAACACACACGAAAAACTGGCAAATTCGTCTAATTCCTATTGCGTCGCTAATAAAATGCTCCTAAATCCCTCTATAGCACCGCCGGGGCTACTGGAGTCGTTCCCCAGGTCGTTACGGATGCTACTATGGAAGAATCTAAGAAAATTTGCCCCAGACCCCCGGCACCTAAAAAATCCGTGGGCTAACACACACGAAAAACTTGCAAAATCACCTAATTCCTAAGCCCCTCTAAAGCGCCGCTGGGGCTACTGTAGTCGTTCTCCAGGTCTTTACGGACGCTACTAAGGAAAACTCCAAGAACATTTAACCAGGACCCCCGGCACCTAAAAAATCTGTGGGCTAACACACATGAAAAACTGGCAAAATCCCCTAATTCCTATTAAGTCGCCAATAAAATGCTCCTAAACCTCTCTATATCACCTTCGGAGCTACTGGAGTCATTCCCCAGGTCATTACGAATGTTACTATGGAAGAATCCAAGAAAATTTGACTCGGGCCCCCGGCACCTAAAATATTCGTGGGCTAACACACACGAAAAAGTGGCAAAATTACTTAATTCCTATTGCGCCGCCAATAAAATGCACTATACCACTCTAAAGCGCTGCCGGGGCTACTGAAGTCGTTCCCCAGGTCGTTACAGATGCTACTATGGAAGAATTCAAGAAATTTTGACCCGAACCCCCGGCACCTAAAAATTCTGTGGGCTAACACACACGAAAAATTGGCAAAATTGCCTAATCCCTATTGCGTCGCCAATAAATGCTCCTAAACCCCTTTATTGCACTGCCGCGGCTACTGGAGTCGTTCTCCAGGTCGTTACGGACGCTACTATGGAAGAAATCAAGAAAATTCGACCCGTACCTCCGGCACCTAAAAATTCTATCGGCACACACACACGAAAATCTGGAAAAATTACCTAATTCCTATTGCGTCTCTAATATAATGATCCTAAAACCCTCTACAGCACTGCCAGGGCAGCTGGAGTCTTTCCCCAGGTCGTTACGGACGCTACTATGGAAGAATCCAAGAAAATTCGACCCAGACCCCGGCACCTAAAATATCATGGGCTAACACACACGAAAAGGTGGCAAAAATGCCTAATTCCTATTGTGTCTCTAATAAAATGCTCCTATACCCCTCTAAAGCGCCGCCGGGGCTACTAAAGTCGTTCCCCAGGTCGTTATAGATGCTACTATGGAAGAAACCAAGAAAATTTGACCCGAACGCCCGACACCTAAAAAATCTGTGGGTTAACACACACGAAAAACTGGCAAAATCGCCTAATTCCTATTGCGTCGCCAATAAAATGCTTCTAAATCCCTCTATAGCGCCGCCGGGGCTACTGGAGTCGTTCCCCAGGTCATTATGGATGCTACTATGGAATAATCCAAGAATATTCGACCCAGACCCCTGGCACCTAAAAAATCCGTAGGCTAACACGCACAGAAAACTAACAAAATCGCCTAATTCCTATTGCATTTCCAATAAAATGCTCCTATACCCCTCTAAAGCGCCGCCGGGGCTACTAGAGTCGTTCCCCAGGTTGTTACGGATGCTACAATAGAAGAATCTAAGAAAATTTGACCTGAACCCCCGGCACCTAAAAAATCTGTGGGCTAACACACACGAAAAGCTGGCAAAATCTCCTAATTGCTATTGCGTCGCCAACAAAATTCTCCTAAACCCCTCTATAGCACCATCGGGGCTACTGGAGTCGTTCTCCAAGTCGTTACAGATGCTACTATGGAAGAAATCAAGAAAATTCGACCCGCACCCCCGGCACCTAAAAATTCTATGGGCTAACACACATGAAAAACTGGCAAAATTGCCTAATTCCTATTGCGTCGCCAATAAAATTCTCCTAAACCCCTCTATTGCACCGTCGGAGCTACTGGAGTCATTCCCCAGGTCATTACGGACGTTACTATGGAAGAAATGAAGAAGATTCGACCCAGACCCCCGGCACCTTAAAAATTCAGTGGGATAACACACACGAAAAACTGGCAAATTCGCCTAATTCTCATTGCGTCTCTAATAAAATGCTCCTAAACCCCTCTATAGCACCACTAGAGCTACTGGAGTCTTTCCCCAGGTCGTTACGGATGCTACTATGGAAGAATCCAAGAAAATTCCACATGGACCCCTGGCACGTAAAAAATCTGTGGGCGTTACACACGAAAATCTAGAAAAATTACCTAATTCCTATTGCGTCTCTAATAAAATGATCCTAAACCCCTCTAAAGCACCGCCGGGGCTACTGGAGTCATTCCCCAGGTCGTTATGGACGCTAGTATGGAAGAATCCAAGAAAAATTGACCCAGACCCCGGTACCTAAAATATCCGTGGGCTAACACACACAAAAAAGTGGCAAAATTGCCTAATTCCTATTGTGTCTCTAATAAAATGCTCCTATACCCTTCTAAAGCGCCGCTGGGGCAACTGGAGTCATTCCCCAGGTCGTTACAGATGTTACTATGGAAGAAACCAAGAAAATTTGACCCGAACCCCCGTCACCTAAAAAATCTGTGGTTAACACACACGAAAAACTGGCAAAATCGCCTAATTCCTATTGCGTCGCCAATAAAATGCTCCTAAATCACTCTATAGCGCCGCTGGGGCTATTAGAGTCGTTCCCCAGGTCGTTACGGATGCTACAATGGAAGAATCCAAGAAAATTCGACCCAGACCTCCGGCACCTAAAAAATCTGTGGGCTAACACAAACGAAAAACTGGCAAAATTGCCTAATTCCTATTGCATCTCCAATAAAATGCTCCTATACCCCTCTAAAGCGCCGCTAGGGCTACTAGAGTCGTTCCCCAGGTCGTTACGGACGCTACTATGGAAGAATCCAAGAAAATTTTACCCAGACCCCCTTCACCTAAAAAATATGTAGGCTAACACACAAGAAAAACTGGCAAAATCGCCTAATTCCTATTTCGTCGCCAATAAAATGCTCCTAAACCCCTCTATAGCGCCACCGGGGCTACTGGAGTCGTTCCTTAGGTCGTTATGGATGCTACTATGGAAGAATAAAAGAAACTTTAACTCGGACCCCCGGCACCAAAAAAATCCGTGGGCTAACACACACGAAAAACTGGCAAAATGGCCTAATTCCTATTGCGTCGCCAATAAAATGCCTCTAAACCCCTCTATAGCATCGCCGGGGCTATTGGAGTCGTTCCCCAGGTTGTTACGGACTCTACTATGGAAGAATCCAAGAAAATTTGACCCGGACCCCCGGCACCTAAAAAATCCGTGGGCTAACACACACGAAAAACTTGCAAAATCGCCTAATTCCTATTGCGTCGCCAATAAAATACTCCTGAACCACTCTAAAGCGCCGCCGGGGCTACTGGAGTCGTTCCCCAGGTTGTTACGGATGCTACTATGGAAGAATCCAAGAAAGTTTGACCCAAACCCCCGGGACCTAAAAAATTCGTGGGTTAACACAGACGAAAAACTGGCAAAATCGCCTAATTCCTATTGCGTCGCCAATAAAATGCTTAAAAACCCCTCTATAGCGCCGCCGGGGCTACTGGAGTCTTTCCCCAGGTCATTGCGGATTGTACTATGGAAGAATCCAAGAAAATTTGACACGGACCCCTAGCTTGTTAAAAATCTGTGGGCTAACACACACGAAAATCTGGACAAATTACCTAATTCCTATTACGTCTCTAATAAAATGATCCTAAACCCCTCTAAAGCACCGCCGGGGCTACTGGAGTCATTCCCCAGGTCGTTACGGACGCTAGTATTGAAGAATCCAAGAAAATTTGACCCAGACCCCGGTACCTAAAATATCCATGGGCTAACACACACGAAAAACTGGCAAAATCGCCTAATTCCTATTGCGTCGCCAATAAAATGCTCCTAAATCCCTCTATAGCACCGACGGGGCTACTAGAGTCGTTCTCCAGGTCGTTACGGACGCTACTATGGAAGAATCCAAGAAAATTCGACCCGGACCTTCGGCACCTAAAAAATCCGTGGGCTAACACACACGAAAAACTGGCAAAATCGCCTAATTCCTAGTGCATCTCCAATAAAATGCTCCTATACCCTTCTAAAGTGCCGCTGGGGCTACTAGAGTCGTTCCCTTGGTCGTTACGGATGCTACTATAGAAGAATCCAAGAAAGTTTTACCCGGACCCCCTTCACCTAAAAAATATGTGGGCTAACACACAAGAAAAACTGGCAAAATCTGCTAATTCCTATTGCGTCGCCAATAAAATGCTCCTAAATCCCTCTATAGCGCCGCCGGGGCTACTGGAGCCGTTCCCCAGATCATTATGGATGCTACTATGGAAGAATAAAAGAAAATTTGACCCGGACCCCCGGCACCTAAAAAATTCGTGGGCTAACACACACGAAAAACTGACAAAACTGCCTAGTTCCTATTGCGTTGCCAATAAAATGCCCCTAAACCCCTCTATAGCATCACCGGGGCTATTGGAGTCGTTCCCCAGGTCGTTACGGACTCTACTATGGAAGAATCCAAGAAAATTTTACCCGGACCCCCGGCACCTAAAAAGTTCGTGGGCTAACACACATAAAAAACTTGCAAAATCGCCTAATTCTTATTGAGTCGCCAAATAACGGACGCAACTATCGAAGAAATCAAGAAAATTCGACCCGGACCCCCTTCACCTAAAAAATCTGTGTGCTAACACACAAGAAATACTGGCAAAATTGCCCAATTCCTATTGCGTCTCCAATAAAATGCTTCTAAACCCCTCTAAAGTGCCGCCGGGGCTACTGGAGTCGTTCCCCAGGTCGTTACGGATGCTACTGTGTAAGAATCCAAGAAACTTTGACCCGACCCCCCGGCACTTAAAAAATCCGTGGGCTAACACACACGAAAAACTGGCAAAATCACCTAATTCCTATTGCATTGCCAATAAAATGCCCTTAAACCTCTCTATAGCATCGCCGGGGCTATTGGAGTCGTTCCCCAGGTCGTTACGGACTCTACTATGGAAGAATCCAAGAACATTTGACCCGGACCCCAGGCACCGAAAAAATCCGTGGGCTAACACACACGAAAAACTTGCAAAATTGCCTAATTCCTATTGCATCGCCAATAAAATGCTCCTGAACCACTCTAAAGCGCCACCGGGGCTACTGGAGTCGTTCCCCAGGTTGTTACGGATGCTACTATTGAAGAATCCAAGAAATTTTGACCCGAACCCCCGGGACCTAAAAAATTCGTGGGTTAACACACACGAAAAACTGGCAAAATCGCCTAATTCCTATTGCGTCGCCAATAAAATGCTCCAAAACCCCTCTATAGCGCCGCCGGGGCTACTGGAGTTGTTCCCCAGGCCGTTACCAACGCTACTATAGAAGAATCCAAGAAAATTCGACCCGGACCCCCGGCACCTAAAAAATCCGTGGGCTACCACACACGAAAAACTAGCAAAATTGCTTAATTCCTATTGCGCCGCCAATAAAATGCTTCTAAACCCCTCTAATGCGCCGCCAGGGCTACTGGAGTCATTTCCCAGGTCGTCACGGACGATACTATGGAAAAATCCAATAAAATTTGACCCGGACCCCCGGCACCTAAAAAATCTGTGGGCTAACACACACGAAAAACTTGCAAAAGCCCCTAATTCCTATTGCGTCGCCACTAACATGCTCCTAAACCCCTCTATAGCACTTCCGGGGCTACTGGAGTCATTCCCTTGTTCGTTACGGACACTACTATGGAAGAATCCAAGAAAATTTGACCTAGACCCCTGGCACCTAAAATATCCGTGGGCTAACACACACGAAAAAGTGGCAAAATTACTTAATTCCTATTGCGCCGCCAATAAAATGCTCCTAAACCCCTCTAAAGCGCCGCCGGGGCTACTAGAGTCGTTCCCCAAGTCGTTACGGATGCTACTATAGAAGAATTCAAGAAACTTTGACCCGGACCCCGTTCACCTACAAAATCTGTGGGCTAACACACAAGAAATACCGGCAAAATCGCCTAATTCCTATTGCGTTGCCTATAAAATGATCCTAAACCCCTCTAAAGCGCCACCGGGGCTACTGGAGTCATTCCCCAGGTCATTACGGACGCTACTCTGGAAGAAATCAAGAAAATTCGACCCATACCCCCGGCATCTAAAAATTCAGTGGGCTAACACACATGAAAAACTGGCAAAATCGCCTAATTCCCATTGCGTCTCCAATAAAATGCTTCTAAACCCCTCTAAAGTGCTGCCGGGGCTACTGGAGTCATTCCCCAGGTCGTTACGGATGCTACTGTGTAAGAATCCAAGAAAATTTGACCCGGACCCCCGGCACGTAAAAAATCTGTGTGCTAACACACACGAAAAACTGGCAAAATCACCTAATTCCTATTGCGTCTCAAATAAAATGCTCCTAAACCCCTCTAAAGCGCTGCCGGGGCTACTGAAGTCGTTCCCCAGGTCGTTACGGATGCTACTGTGGAAGAATCCAAGAAAATTTGACCCGGACCCCCGGCACCTAAAAAATCCGTGGGCTAACACACACGAAAAACTGGCAAAATCGCCTAATTCCTATTACGTCGCCAATAAAATGCCCTTAAACCTCTCTATAGCATCGCCGGGGCTATTGGAGTCGTTCCCCAGGTCGTTACGGACTCTACTATGGAAGAATCCAAGAACATTTGACCCGGACCCCAGGCACCGAAAAAATCCGTGGGCTAACACACACGAAAAACTTGCAAAATCGCCTAATTCCTATTGCGTCGCCAATAAAATGCTCCTGAACCACTCTAAAGCGCCATCGGGGCTACTGGAGTCATTCCCCAGGTTGTTACGGATGCTACTATTGAAGAATCCAAGAAATTTTGACCCGAACCCTCAGGACCTAAAAAATTCGTGGGTTAACACACACGAAAAACTGGCAAAATCGCCTAATTTCTATTGCGTCGCCAATAAAATGCTCCAAAACCCCTCTATAGCGCCGCCGGGGCTACTGGAGTCATTCCCCAGGCCGTTACCAACGCTACTACAGAAGAATCCAAGAAAATTCGACCCGGACCCCCGGCACCTAAAAAATCCGTGGGCTACCACACATGAAAAACTGGCAAAATTGTTTAATTCCTATTGCGCCGCCAATAAAATGCTTCTAAACCCCTCTAATGCGCCGCCAGGGCTACTAGAGTCGTTTCCCAGGTCGTTACGGACGATACTATGGAAAAATCCAATAAAATTTGACCCGGACCCCCGGCACCTAAAAAATCTGTGGGCTAACACACACGTAAAACTTGCAAAAGCCCCTAATTCCTATTGCGTTGCCTATAAAATGATCCTAAACCCCTCTATAGCGCCACCGGGGCTACTGGAGTCATTCCCCAGGTCATTACGGACGCTACTCTGGAAGAAATCAAGAAAATTCGACCCATACCCCCGGCATCTAAAAATTCAGTGGGCTAACACACACGAAAAACTGGCAAAATCGCCTAATTCCCATTGCGTCTCCAATAAAATGCTTCTAAACCCCTCTAAAGTGCTTCCGGGGCTACTGGAGTCATTCCCCAGGTCGTTACGGATGCTACTGTGTAAGAATCCAAGAAAATTTGACCCGGACCCCCGGCACGTAAAAAATCTGTGTGCTAACACACAAGAAATACCGGCAAAATCGCCTAATTCCTATTGCATTGCCTATAAAATGATCCTAAACCCCTCTAAAGCACCACCGGGGCTACTGGAGTCATTCCCCAGGTCGTTACGGACGCTACTCTGGAAGAAATCAAGAAAATTTGACCCATACCCCCGGCATCTAAAAATTCAGTGGGCTAACACACACGAAAAACTGGCAAAATTGCCTAATTCCCATTGCGTCTCCAATAAAATGCTTCTAAACCCCTCTAAAGTGTTGCCGGGGCTACTGGAGTCATTCCCCAGGTCGTTACGGATGCTACTGTGTAAGAATCCAAGAACATTTGACCCGGACCCTCGGCACGTAAAAAATCTGTGTGCTAACACACACGAAAAACTGGCAAAATCACCTAATTCCTATTGCGTCTCAAATAAAATGCTCCTAAACCCCTCTAAAGTGCCGCCGGGGCTACTGGAGTCGTTCCTCAGGTCGTTACGGATGCTACTGTGGAAGAATCGCAGAAAATTTGACCCGGACCCCCGGCACCTAAAAAATCTGTGGGCTAACACACACGAAAAACTGGCAAAATCGCCTAATTCCTATTGCGTCGCCAATAAAATGCCCTTAAACCTCTCTATAGCATCGCCGGGGCTATTGGAGTCGTTCCCCAGGTCGTTACGGACTCTACTATGGAAGAATCCAAGAACATTTGACCCGGACCCCAGGCACCGAAAAAATCCGTGGGCTAACACACACGAACAACTTGCAAAATCGCCTAATTCCTATTGCGTCGCCAATAAAATGCTCCTGAACCACTCTAAAGCGCCACCGGGGCTACTGGAGTCGTTCCCCAGGTTGTTACGGATGCTACTATTGAAGAATCCAAGAAATTTTGACCCGAACCCCCGGGACCTAAAAAATTCGTGGGTTAACACACACGAAAAACTGGCAAAATCGCCTAATTCCTATTGCGTCGCCAATAAAATGCTCCAAAACCCCTCTATAGCGCCGCCGGGGCTACTGGAGTCGTTCCCCAGGCCGTTACCAACGCTACTATAGAAGAATCCAAGAAAATTCGACCCGGACCCCCGGCACCTAAAAAATCCGTGGGCTACCACACACGAAAAACTGGCAAAATTGCTTAATTCCTATTGCGCCGCCAATAAAATGCTTCTAAACCCCTCTAATGCGCCGCCAGGGCTACTGGAGTCGTTTCCCAGGTCGTTACGGACGATACTATGGAAAAATCCAATAAAATTTGACCCGGACCCCCGGCACCTAAAAAATCTGTGGGCTAACACACACGAAAAACTGGCAAAAGCCCCTAATTCCTATTGCGTCGCCACTAAAATGCTCCTAAACCCCTCTATAGCACTTCCGGGGCTACTGGAGTCATTCCCTTGTTCGTTACGGACACTACTATGGAAGAATCCAAGAAAATTTGACCTAGACCCCCGACACCTAAAATATCTGTGGGCTAACACACACGAAAAAGTGGCAAAATTACTTAATTCCTATTGCGACGCCAATAAAATGCTCCTAAACCCCTCTAAAGCGCCGCCGGGGCTACTAGAGTCGTTCCCCAAGTCATTACGGATGCTACTATAGAACAATTCAAGAAACTTTGACCCGGACCACGTTCACCTACAAAATCTGTGGGCTAACACACAAGAAATACCGGCAAAATCGCCTAATTCCTATTGCGTTGCCTATAAAATGATCCTAAACCCCTCTAAAGCGCCACCGGGGCTACTGGAGTCATTCCCCAGGTCGTTACGGACGCTACTCTGGAAGAAATCAAGAAAATTCGACCCATACCCCCGGCATCTAAAAATTCAGTGGGCTAACACACACGAAAAACTGGCAAAATCGCCTAATTCCCATTGCGTCTCCAATAAAATGCTTCTAAACCCCTCTAAATTGCTGCCGGGGCTACTGGAGTCGTTCCCCAGGTCGTTACGGATGCTACTGTGTAAGAATCCAAGAACATTTGACCCGGACCCCCGGCACATAAAAAATCTGTGTGCTAACACACACGAAAACCTGGCAAAATTGCCTAATTCTTATTACGTTGCCAATAAAATGCTCCTAAATCCCTATATAGTGCCGCTGGGGCTACTGACGTCGTTCCCCACGTCGTTACTTACACTACTATGGAAGAATCCAAGAAAATTTGACCCGGACCCCCGGCACCTAAAATATCCGTGGGCTAACACACACGAAAAACTGGCAAAATCGCCTAATTCCTATAGCGTCGCCAATAAAATGCTCCTAAGCCCCTCTAAAGCGCCGCCGGGGCTACTGTAGTCGTTCCCAGGTCATTACGGACGCTACTATGGAAAAATCTAAGAAATTTTGACCCGGACCCCCGGCACCTAAAACATTTGTGGGCTAACACACACGAAAAATTGGCAAAATCCCCTAATTTCTATTGCATCGCCAATAAAATGCTCCTAAACCCCTCTATAGCACCTCCGGGGCTACTGGAGTCATTCCCCGGGTCGTTACGGATGCTACTATGGAAGAATCCAAGAAAATTTGACCCGAACCCCAGCACCTAAAATATCCGTGGGCTAACACACACGAAAAAGTGGCAAAATTTCTTAATTCTATTGCGCCGCCAATAAAATGCTCCTAAACCCCTCTAAAGCGCCGCCGGGTCTACTGGAGTCATTCCCTAGGTCGTTACAGACGCTACTATGGAAAATTCCAAGAAACTTTGACCCGGACCCCCGGCGCCTAAAATATTTGTGGGCTAACACACACGAAAAACTGGCAAAATCCCTAATTCCTATTGCGTCGCCAATAAAATGCTCCTAAACCGCTCTATAGCACCTACGGGGCTATTGGAGTGATTCCTCAGGTCGTTACGGACGCTATTATGGAAGAATCCAACAAAATTTGACCCGGACCCCCGGCACATAAAATATCCGTAGGCTAACACACACGAAAAAGTGGCAAAATCCCCTAATTCCTATTGCGTCGCCAATAGAATGCTCCTAAACCCCTCTTAAGTGCCTCCGGGGCTACTAGAGTCGTTCCCCAGGTCGTTACGGATGCTACTATGGAAGAATTCAAGAAATTTTGACCCGAACCCCCGGCACCTAAAATATCCGTGGGCTAACACACACGAAAAAGTGGCAAAATTTCTTAATTCCTATTGCGCTGCCAATAAAATGCTCCTAAACCCCTCTAAAGCGCTATCGGGGCTACTGGAGTCGTTCCCCAGGTCGTTACAGATGCTACTATGGAAAAATCCAAGAAATTGTGACCCGGACCCCCGGCGCCTAAAAAATCTGTGGGCTAACACACACGAAAAACTGGCAAAATCCCCTAATTCCTATTGCATCGCCAATAAAATGCTCCTAAACCCCTCTATAGCACCTACGGGGCTACTGGAGTCATTCCCCAGTTCGTTACGGACGCTACTATGGAAGAATCCAAGAAATTTTGACCCGGACCCCCGGCACCTAAAATATCTGTAGGCTAACACACACGAAACACTGGCAAAATTGCTTAATTCCTATTGCGCCGCCAATAAAATGCTCCTAAACCCCTCTAAAGTGCCGCCGGAGCTACTGGAGTCGTTCCCCAGGTTGTTACGGATGCTACTATGGAAGAATTCAAGAAAATTTGACCCGGACCCCCTTCACCTAAAAAATCTGTGGGCTAACACACAAGAAAAACTGGCAAAATTGCCTAATTCCTATTGTGTCGCCAATAAAATGCTCCTAAACCCATCTAGAGCGCCGCCGAGGCTACTGGAGTCGTTCCCCAGGTCGTTACAAACGCTACTATGGAAGAATACAAGAAAATTTGACTCGGACCCCCAACACCTAAAAAATCCATGGGCTAACACACTCGAAAAATTGGCAAAATCGCCTAATTCTATTGCGTCGCAAATAAAATGATCCTAAACCCCTCTAAAGCGCTGCCGGAGCTACTGGAGTCGTTATCCAGGTCGTAACGGATGTTACTATGGACGAAATAAAGAAAATTCAACTCAGAACCCTGGTACCTAAAAATTCTGTGGGCTAACACACACGAAAAACTGGCAAAATTGCCTAATTCCTATTGCGTCGCCAATAAATGCTCCTAAACCCCTCTATTGCACCACCGGGGCTACTGGAGTCGTTCCACAGGTCGTTACGAACGCTACTATGGAAGAAATCAAGAAAAATCGACCCAGACCCCCAACACCTAAAAATTCGTGGGTTAACACACACGAAAAACTAGCAAAATTGCCTAATTCCTATTGCATCGCCAATAAAATGCTCCTAAACCCATCTAAAGCGCCGCCGAGGCTATTGGATTCGTTCCCCTGATTGTTACGGATCCTACTATTGAAGAATCCAACAAAATTTGACCCAAACCCCGGCACCTAAAAAATCCAAGGGTTAACACATACGAAAAACTGGCAAAATCGCCTAATTCCTATTGCGTCGCCAATAAAATGCTCCTAAATCCCTCTATAGCGCCGCCGGGGCTACTGGAGTCATTCCCCAGGTCGTTACGGACGCTACTATGGAAGAATCCAAGAAAATTCGACCCGGACCCCCGGCACCTAAAAAATCTATGGGCTAACACACACGAAAAACTAGCAAAATCGCCTAATTCCTACTGCGTCGCCAATAAAATACTCCTAAGCCCCTCTAAAGTGCCGCCGGGGCTACTATAGTCATTCTCCAGGTCGTTACTGACGCTACTAAGGAAAAATCCAAGAAAATTTGACCCGGACCCCCTTCACCTAAAAAATCTGTGGGCTAACACACAAGAAAAACTGGCAAAATTGCCTAATTCCTATTGCGTCGCCAATAAAATGCTCCTAAACCCGTCTAGATCGCCGCCGGGGCTACTGGAGTCGTTTCCTAAGTCGTTACAAACGCTACTATGGAAAAATACAAGAAAATTCGACTCGGACCCCCAACACCTAAAAAATCAATGGGCTAACACACTCGAAAAATTGGCAAAATCGCCTAATTCTATTGCATCGCAAATAAAATGATCCTAAACCCCTCTAAAGCGCTGTCGGAGCTACAGGAGTCGTTCTATAGGTCATAACGGATGTTACTATGGACGAAATAAAGAAAATTCGACCCGGACCCCCGGCACCTAAAAAATCTGTGGGCTAACACACACGAAAAAGTGGCAAAATTTCTTAATTCCTATTGCGCCGCCAATAAAATTCTCCTAAACCCCTCTAAAGCGCCGTCGGGGCTACTGGAGTCGTTCCTCAGGTCGTTACGGACGTTACTATGGAAGAAATCAAAAAAATCGACCCAGACCCCCAGCACCTAAAAATTCGTGGGTTAACACACACGAAAAACTAACAAAATCGCCTAATTCCTATTGCGTCGCCAATAAAATGCTCCTGAACCCCTCTAAAGCGCCATCGGGGCTACTGGAGTCATTCCCCAGGTCGTTACGGACGCTACTATGGAAGAATCCAAGAAAATTCGACCCGGACCCACGGCACCTAAAAAATCTATGGGCTAACACACACGAAAAACTGGCAAAATTGCCTAATTCCTACTGCGTCGCCAATTAAATGCTCCTAAGCCCCTCTAAAGTGCCGCCGGGGCTACTATAGTCATTCTCCAGGTTGATACTTACGCTACTAAGGAAAAATCTAAGAAAATTTGACCCGGACCCCCTTTACCTAAAAAATCTGTGGGCTAACACACAAGAAAAACTGGCAAAATTGCCTAATTCCTATTGCGTCGCCAATAAAATGCTCCTAAACCCGTCTAGATCGCCGTCGGGGCTATTGGAGTCATTCCCCAGGTCGTTACAAACGCTACTATGGAAGAATACAAGAAAATTCGACTCGGACCCCCAACACCTAAAAAATCAATGGGCTAACACACTCGAAAAATTGGCAAAATCGCCTAATTCTATTGCGTCGCAAATAAAATGATCCTAAACCCCTCTAAAGCGCCGCCGGAGCTACTGGAGTCGTTCTCCAGGTCGTAACGGATGTTACTATGGACGAAATAAAGAAAATTCAACTCAGAACCCTGGTACCTAAAAATTCTGTGGGCTAACACACACGAAAAACTGGCAAAATTGCCTAATTCCTATTGCGTCGCCAATAAATGCTCCTAAACCCCTCTATTGCACCGCCGGGGCTACTGGAGTCGTTCTACAGGTCGTTACGAACGCTACTATGGAAGAAATCAAGAAAAATCGACCCAGACCCCCAACACCTAAAAATTCGTGGGTTAACACACACGAAAAACTAGCAAAATTGCCTAATTCCTATTGCATCGCCAATAAAATGCTCCTAAACCCATCTAAAGCGCCGCCGAGGCTATTGGATTCGTTCCCCTGATTGTTACGGATCCTACTATTGAAGAATCCAACAAAATTTGACCCAAACCCCGGCACCTAAAAAATCCAAGGGTTAACACATACGAAAAATTGGCAAAATCGCCTAATTCCTATTGCGTCGCCAATAAAATGCTCCTAAATCCCTCTATAGCGCCGCCGGGGCTACTGGAGTCGTTCCCCAGGTTGTTACGGACACTACTAAGGAAGAATCCAAGAAAATTCGACCCGGACCCCCGGCACCTAAAAAATCTGTGGGCTAACACACACGAAAAAGTGGCAAAATTTCTTAATTCCTATTGTGCCGCCAATAAAATGCTTCTAAACCCCTCTAAAGCACCGTCGGGGCTACTGGAGTCGTTCCCCAGGTCGTTACGGACGTTACTATGGATGAAATCAAAAAAATCGACCCAGACCCCCAGCACCTAAAAATTCGTGGGTTAACACACACGAAAAACTAACAAAATCACCTAATTTCTATTGCGTCACCAATAAAATGCTCCTGAACCCCTCTAAAGCGCCATCGGGGCTACTGGAGTCATTCCCCAGGTCGTTACGGACGCTACTATGGAAGAATCCAAGAAAATTCGACCCGGACCCCCGGCACCTAAAAAATCTATGGGCTAACACACACGAAAAACTGGCAAAATCGCCTAATTCCTACTGCGTCGCCAATAAAATACTCCTAAGCCCCTCTAAAGTGCCGCCGGGGCTACTATAGTCATTCTCCAGGTCGTTACTGACGCTACTAAGGAAAAATCCAAGAAAATTTGACCCGGACCCCCTTTACCTAAAAATTCTGTGGGCTAACACACAAGAAAAACTGGCAAAATTGCCTAATTCCTATTGCGTCGCCAATAAAATGCTCCTAAACCCGTCTAGATCACCGTCGGGGCTATTGGAGTCATTCCCCAGGTCGTTACAAACGCTACTATGGAAGAATACAAGAAAATTCGACTCGGACCCCCAACACCTAAAAAATCAATGGGCTAACACACTCGAAAAATTGGCAAAATCGCCTAATTCTATTGCGTCGCAAATAAAATGATCCTAAACCCCTCTAAAGCGCCGCCGGAGCTACTGGAGTCGTTCTCCAGGTCGTAACGGATGTTACTATGGACGAAATAAAGAAAATTCAACTCAGAACCCTGGTACCTAAAAATTCTGTGGGCTAACACACACGAAAAACTGGCAAAATTGCCTAATTCCTATTGCGTCGCCAATAAATGCTCCTAAACCCCTCTATTGCACCGCCGGGGCTACTGGAGTAGTTCTACAGGTCGTTACGAACGCTACTATGGAAGAAATCAAGAAAAATCGACCCAGACCCCCAACACCTAAAAATTCGTGGGTTAACACACACGAAAAACTAGCAAAATTGCCTAATTCCTATTGCATCGCCAATAAAATGCTCCTAAACCCATCTAAAGCGCCGCCGAGGCTATTGGATTCGTTCCCCTGATTGTTACGGATCCTACTATTGAAGAATCCAACAAAATTTGACCCAAACCCCGGCACCTAAAAAATCCAAGGGTTAACACATACGAAAAATTGGCAAAATCGCCTAATTCCTATTGCGTCGCCAATAAAATGCTCCTAAATCCCTCTATAGCGCCGCCGGGGCTACTGGAGTCGTTCCCCAGGTTGTTACGGACACTACTAAGGAAGAATCCAAGAAAATTCGACCCGGACCCCCGGCACCTAAAAAATCTGTGGGCTAACACACACGAAAAAGTGGCAAAATTTCTTAATTCCTATTGTGCCGCCAATAAAATGCTTCTAAACCCCTCTAAAGCACCGTCGGGGCTACTGGAGTCGTTCCCCAGGTCGTTACGGACGTTACTATGGAAGAAATCAAAAAAATCGACCCAGACCCCCAGCACCTAAAAATTCGTGGGTTAACACACACGAAAAACTAACAAAATCACCTAATTTCTATTGCGTCACCAATAAAATGCTCCTGAACCCCTCTAAAGCGCCATCGGGGCTACTGGAGTCATTCCCCAGGTCGTTACGGACGCTACTATGGAAGAATCCAAGAAAATTCGACCCGGACCCCCGGCACCTAAAAAATCTATGGGCTAACACACACGAAAAACTGGCAAAATCGCCTAATTCCTACTGCGTCGCCAATAAAATACTCCTAAGCCCCTCTAAAGTGCCGTCGGGGCTACTATAGTCATTCTCCAGGTCGTTACTGACGCTACTAAGGAAAAATCCAAGAAAATTTGACCCGGACCCCCTTCACCTAAAAAATATGTGGGCTAACACACAAGAAAAACTGGCAAAATTGCCTAATTCCTATTGCGTAGCCAATAAAATGCTCCTAAACCCGTCTAGATCGCCGCCGGGGCTACTGGAGTCGTTCCCCAGGTCGTTACAAACGCTACTATGGAAAAATACAAGAAAATTCGACTCGGACCCCCAACACCTAAAAAATCAATGGGCTAACACACTCGAAAAATTGGCAAAATCGCCTAATTCTATTGCATCGCAAATAAAATGATCCTAAACCCCTCTAAAGCGCTGTCGGAGCTACAAGAGTCGTTCTATAGGTCATAACGGATGTTACTATGGACGAAATAAAGAAAATTCGACCCGGACCCCCGGCACCTAAAAAATCTGTGGGCTAACACACACGAAAAAGTGGCAAAATTTCTTAATTCCTATTGCGCCGCCAATAAAATTCTCCTAAACCCCTCTAAAGCGCCGTCGGGGCTACTGGAGTCGTTCCTCAGGTCGTTACGGACGTTACTATGGAAGAAATCAAAAAAATCAACCCAGACCCCCAGCACCTAAAAATTCGTGGGTTAACACACACGAAAAACTAACAAAATCGCCTAATTCCTATTGCGTCGCCAATAAAATGCTCCTGAACCCCTCTAAAGCGCCATCGGGGCTACTGGAGTCATTCCCCAGGTCGTTACGGACGCTACTATGGAAGAATCCAAGAAAATTCGACCCGGACCCACGGCACCTAAAAAATCTATGGGCTAACACACACGAAAAACTGGCAAAATTGCCTAATTCCTACTGCGTCGCCAATTAAATGCTCCTAAGCCCCTCTAAAGTGCCGCCGGGGCTACTATAGTCATTCTCCAGGTTGATACTTACGCTACTAAGGAAAAATCTAAGAAAATTTGACCCGGACCCCCTTTACCTAAAAAATCTGTGGGCTAACACACAAGAAAAACTGGCAAAATTGCCTAATTCCTATTGCGTCGCCAATAAAATGCTCCTAAACCCGTCTAGATCGCCGTCGGGGCTACTGAAGTCATTCCCCAGGTCGTTACAAACGCTACTATGGAAGAATACAAGAAAATTCGACTCGGACCCCCAACACCTAAAAAATCAATGGGCTAACTCACTCGAAAAATTGGCAAAATCGCCTAATTCTATTGCGTCGCAAATAAAATGATCCTAAACCCCTCTAAAGCGCTGTCGGAGCTACTGGAGTCGTTCTATAGGTCGTAACGGATGTTACAATGGACGAAATAAAGAAAATTCAACTCGGAACCCTGGTACCTAAAAATTCTGTGGGCTAACACACACGAAAAACTAGCAAAATTGCCTAATTCCTATTGCGTCGCCAATAAATGCTCCTAAACCCCTCTATTGCACCGCCAGGGCTACTGGAGTCGTTCCACAGGTCGTTACGAACGCTACTATGGAAGAAATCAAGAAAAATCGACCCAGACCCCCAGCACCTAAAAATTCGTGGGTTAACACACACGAAAAACTAGCAAAATTGCCTAATTCCTATTGCATCGCCAATAAAATGCTCCTAAACCCCTCTAAAACGCCGCTGAGGCTATTGGATTCGTTCCCCTGGTTGTTACGGATGCTACTATTGAAGAATCCAACAAAATTTGACCCAAACCCCCGGCACCTAAAAATCTGAGGGTTAACACACACGAAAAACTGGCAAAATCGCCTAATTCCTATTGCGTCGCTAATAAAATGCTCCTAAACCACTCTATAGCGCCCCCGGGGCTACTGGAGTCGTTCCCCAGGTTGTTACGAACACTACTATGGAAGAATCCAAGAAAATTCGACCCGGACCCCCGGCACCTAAAACATCTGTGGGCTAACACACACGAAAAAGTGACAAAATTTCTTAATTCCTATTGCGCCGTCAATAAAATGCTCCTAAACCCCTCTAAAGTGCCGTCGGGGCTACTGGAGTCGTTACCCAGGTCGTTACGGACGTTACTATGGAAGAAATCAAAAAAATCGATCCAGACCCCCAGCACCTAAAAATTCGTGGGTTAACACACACGAAAAACTAACAAAATCGCCTAATTCCTATTGCGTCGCCAATAAAATGCTCCTGAACCCCTCTAAAGCGCCGCCGGGGCTACTGGAGTCATTCCCCAGGTCATTACGGACGCTACTATGGAAGAATCCAAGAAAATTTGACCCGGACCCCCGGCACCTAAAAAATCTATGGGCTAACACACACGAAAAACTGGCAAAATCGCCTAATTCCTACTGCGTCGCCAATAAAATGCTCCTTACCCCGTCTAAAGTGCCGCCGGGGCTACTATAGTCATTTTGCAGGTCGTTACTGACGCTACTAAGGAAAAATCCAAGAAAATTTGACCCGGACCCCCTTCACCTAAAAAATCTGTGGGCTAACACACAAGAAATATTGGCAAAATCGCCTAATTCCTATTGCGCCGCCAATAAAATGCTCTTAAACGGCTTTAAAGCGCCGTCGGGGCTACTGGAGTTGTTACCCAGGTCGTTAAGGACGCTACTATTGAAAAATCCATGAAAATTTAACCCAGACCCACGGCGCCTAAAAAATCTGTGGGATAACACACACGAAAAATTGGCAAAATCCCCTAATTCCTATTGCGTCGCCAATAAAATTCTCCTAAACCCCTCTATAGCACCTCTGGGCTACTAAAGTCCTTCCCCAGGTCGTTACGGACGCTACTATGGAAGAATCCAAGAGAATTTGACCCGGACCCCCGGCACATAAAATATCTGTGGGCTAACACACACGAAAAAGTGGCAAAATTACTTAATTTCTATTACGCCGCCAATAAAATGCTCCTAAACCCCTCTAAAGCGCCGCCGGGGCTACTAGAGTCGTTCCCCAGGTCATTACGTATGCTACTATGAAATAATTCTAAAAAATTTGATTCGTACCCCCTTCACCTAAAAAATCTGTGGGCTAACACACAAGAAATACTGGCAAAATTGCCTAATTCCTATTGCGTCGCCAATAAAATGCACCTAAACCCCTCTATAGAACCTCCGGGGCTACTGGAGTCCTTCCCCAGGTCATTACAGACGCTACTATGGAAGATTCCAAGAAATTTTGACCCGTCCTCCCGGCACGTAAAAAATCTGTGTGCTAACACACACGAAAAACTGGCAAAATCACCCAATTCCTATTGCGTCTCAAATAAAATGCTCCTAAACCCCTTTAAAGCCCCGCCGGGGCTACTGGAGTCGTTCCCCAGGTCGTTACGGATGCTACTGTGGAAGTATCTAAGAAAATTTGACTCGGACCCCCGGCACCTAAAAAATCCGTGGGCTAACACACACGAAAAACTGGCAAAATCGCCTAATTCCTATTGCGTCGCCAATAAAATGCCCCTAAACCCCTCTATAGCACCTCCGGGGCTACTGGAGTCCTTCCCCAGGTCGTTACGGACGCTACTATGGAAGAAATCAAGAAAATTCGACCCGTACCCCCGGCACCTAAAATTTCTATGGGCTAACACACACGAAAATCTAGAAAAATTGCTTAATACCTATTGCGTCTCTAATATAATGATCCTAAACACCTCTAAAGCACCGCCGGGGTGGATGGAGTCGTTCCCCAGGTCGTTACGGACGCTACTATGATAGAATGCAAAAAATTTGACCCATACCCCCTTCACCTAAAAAGTCTGTGGGATAACACACAAGAAATAATGGCAAAATCGCCTAATTCCTATTGCGTCGCCAATAAAATACTCCTAAACCCCTCTATAGAATCGCCGGGGTTACTGGAGTCGTTCCCCAGGTCGTTGCGGATGCTACTATGGCAGAATAGAAGAAAATTCGACTCGGACCCCCAACACCTAAAAAAGCCGTGGGCTAACACACACGAAAAACTGGCAAAATCGCCTAATTCTATTGCATCGCAAATAAAATGATCCTAATCCCCTCTAAAGCGCTGCTGGAGCTAGTGGAGTCGTTCCCCAGGTCGTAACGGACGCTACTATGGAAGAAATCAAGAAAATTCAACCCAGACCCCCGGCACCTTAAATATTCAGTGGGCTAACACACACGAAAAATTGGCAAATTCACCTAATTCCTATTACGTCTCCAATAAATGCTCCTAAACCCCTTTATTGCACCGCCGAGGCTACTGGAGTCTTTCCCGAGGTCGTTACGGACGCTACTATGGAAGAATCCAAGAAAACTCGACACGGACCCCTGGCACGTAAAAATTCGTGGTCTAACACACACGAAAATCTAGCAAAATCGCTTAATTCCTATTGCGTCTCTAATAAAATGATCCTAAACCCCTCTAAAGCGCAGACGGGGCTACTGGAGTCTTTCCCCAGGTCGTTATGGACGCTAGTATGGAAGAATCCAAGAAAATTTGACCCAGACCCCCGGTACCTAAAAAATCCGTGGTCTAACACACACGAAAAACTGGCAAAATTGCCTAATTCCTATTGTGTCTCCAATAAAATGCTCCTATACCCCTCTAAAGCGCCGCTGGGGCAACTGGAGTCGTTCCTCGGGTCGTTACAGACGCTACTATGGAAGAATCCAAGAAAATTTAACCCGAACCCCCGTCACCTAAAATATCCGTGGGTTAACACACACGAAAAAGTGGCAAAATTTCTTAATTCCTATTGCGCCGCCAATAAAATGCTCCTAAACCCCTCTAAAGCACCGTCGGGGCTACTGGAGTCGTTCCCCAGGTCGTTTCGGATGCTACTATGGAAAAATCCAAGAAAATTTGACCCGTACCCCCGACACCTAAAAAATCTGTGGGCTAACACACACAAAAAACTAGCAAAATCCCCTAATTCCTATTGCGTCACCAATAAAATGCTCCTACGCCCCTCTATAGCACCTCTGGGGCTACTGGATTCATTCCCCAGTTCGTTACGGACGCTACTATGGAAGAATACAAGAAAATTTGACCCAGACCCCTTTCACCTAAAAAATATGTAGGCTAACACACAAGAAAAACTGGCAAAATCTGCTAATTCCTATTGCGTCACCAATACAATGCTCCTAAACCCCTCTATAGTGACACCGGGGCTACTGGAGTCGTTCCTTAGGTCGTTATAGTTGCTACTATGAAAGAATAAAAGAAAATTTGACACGAACCCCCGGCACCTAAAAAATCCGTGGGCTAACACACATGAAAAACTGGCAAAATCGCCTAATTCCTATTGCGTCGCCAATAAAATGCTCCTAAACCCCTCAATAGCATCGCCGGGGCTATTGGAGTCGTTCCCCAGGTCGTTACGGACTCTACTATGGAAGAATCCAAGAAAATTTGACCCGGACCCCCGGCACCTAAAAAATCCGTGGGGTAACACACACGAAAAACTGGCAAAATCGCCTAATTCCTATTACGTCGCCAATAAAATGCCCCTAAACCCCTCTATAGCATCGCCGGGGCTATTAGAGTCGTTCCCCAGGTCGTTACGGACTCTACTATGGAAGAATCCAAGAAAATTTGACCCAGACCCCCGGCACCTAAAATATCCGTGGGCTAACACACATGAAAAACTTGCAAAATCGCCTAATTCCTATTGCGTCGCCAATAAAATGCTCCTGAACCACTCTAAAGTGCCGCTCGGGCTACTGGAGTCGTTCCCCAGGTCGTTACGGATGCTACTATGGAAGAATCCAAGAAATTTTGACTCGAACCCCCGACACCTAAAAAATTCGTGGGCTAACACACAGGAAAAACTGGCGAAATCGCCTAATTCCTATTGCGTCGCCAATAAAATGCTCCTAAACCTCTCTATAGCTCCGTCAGGGCTACTGAAGTCTTTCCCCAAGTAGTTACGGACGCTATTATGGAAGAATGGAAGAAATTTCGACCCGTACCCCCGGCACTTAAAAAGTCCGTGGACTAAATCACACGAAAAACTTGCAAAATCGCCTAATTCCTATTGCGTCACCAATAAAATGCTCCTAAACCACTATAAAGCGCCGCCGGGGCTACTGGAGTTGTTCCCTAGGTTGTTACGGAAGCTACTATGGACGAATCCAAGAAAATTTGACCCGGACCCCCGGTACCTTAAAAATTCAATGGGATAACACACACGAAAAACTGGCAAAATCGCCTAATTCTCATTGCGTCGCCAATAAAATGCTCCTAAACCCCTCTATAGCACCATCGGGGCTACTAGATTCATTCCCCAGGTCGTTACGGATTCTACTATGGAAGAATCCAAGAAAATTCGACTCGGACCCCTAGCACGTAAAAAATCTGTGGGCTAACACACACGAAAATCTGGAAAAATTACCTAATTCCTATTGCATCTCTAATAAAATGATCCTAAACCCCTCTAAAGCACCGCCGGAGCTACTGGAGTCATTCCCCAGGTCGTTACGGACGCTAGTATGGAAGAATCTAAGAAAATTTGACCAGACCCCGGTACCTAAAATATCCGTGGGCTAACACACACGAAAAACTGGCAAAATTGCCTAATTCCTATTCTGTCTCTAATAAAATGCTCCTATACCCATCTAAAGCACCGCTGGGGCAACTGGAGTCGTTCCCCAGGTCGTTACAGACGCTACTATGGAAGAATCCAAGAAAATTTGACACGAACCCCCGTCACCTAAAAAATCTGTGGGTTAACACACACGAAAAACTGGCAAAATCGCCTAATTCCTATTGCGTCGCCAATAAAATGCTCCTAAATCCCTCTATAGCACCGCCGGGGCTACTACAGTCGTTCCCCAGGTCGTTACGGACGCTACTATGCAAGAATCCAAGAAAATTCGACCTGGACCTCCGGCACCTAAAAAATCTGTGGGCTAACACACACGAAAAACTGGCAAAATTGCCTAATTCCTATTGCATCTCTAATAAAATGCTCCTATACCCCTCTAAAGCGCCGCTGGGGCTACTAGAGTCATTCCCCAGGTCGTTACGGATGCTACTATGGAAGAATCCAAGAAACTTTTACCCGGACCCCCTTCACCTAAAAAATATGTGGGCTAACACACAAGAAAAACTGGCAAAATCTGCTAATTCCTATTGTGTCGCCAATAAAATGCTCCTAAACCCCTCTATAGTGCCGCCGGGGCTACTGGAGCCGTTCCCCAGGTCTTTACGGATGCTACTATGGAAAAATAATAAAAAAAATTGACCCGAACCCCCGGCACCTAAAAAATCCGTGGGCTAACATACACAAAAAATTGACAAAATCGCCTAATTCCTATTGCGTTGCCAATAAAATGCCCCTAAACCCCTCTATAGAATCACCGGGGTTATTGGAGTCGTTCCCCAGGTCGTTACGGACTCTACTATTGAAGAATCCAAGAAAATTTAACCCGGATTCCCGGCACCTAAAAAATCCGTGGGCTAACACACACGAAAAACTTGCAAAATCGCCTAATTCTTATTGCGTCGCCAAATAACGGACGCTACTATCAAAAAAATCAAGAAAATTCGACCCGGACCCCCTTCACCTAAAAAATATGTGTGCTAACACACAAGAAATACTGGCAAAATCGCCCAATTCCTATTGCGTCTCCAATAAAATGCTCCTAAACCCCTCTAAAGTGCCGCCGGGGCTACTGGAGTCGTTCCCCAGGTCATTACGGATGCTACTGTGTAATAATCCAAGAAAATTTGACCCGGCCCCCCGGCACGTAAAAACTCTGTGTGCTAACACACACGAAAAACTGGCAAAATCACCTAATTCCTATTGCGTCTCAAATAAAATGCTCCTAAACCCCTCTAAAGCGCCGCCGGGGCTACTGGAGTCGTTCCCCAGGTCGTTACGGATGCTACTGTGGAAAATTGCAAGAAAATTTGACCCCGACCCCCGGCACCTAAAAAATCCGTAGGCTAACACACACGAAAAACTGGCAAAATCGCCTAATTCCTATTGCGTCGCCAATAAAATGCCCCTAAACCCCTCTATAGCATCGCCGTGGCTATTTGAGTCGTTCCCCAGGTCGTTACGAACTCTACTATGGAAGAAATCAAGAAAATTCAACCCGGACCCCCGGCACCTAAAAAATCCGTGGGCTAACACACACGAAAAACTTGCAAAATCGACTAATTCCTATTGCGTTGCCAATAAAATGCCCCTAAACCCCTCTATAGAATCACCGGGGTTATTGGAGTCGTTCCCCAGGTCATTACGGATGCTACTATGGAAGAATCTAAGAAATTTTGACTCGAACCCCCAGGACCTAAAAAATTTGTGGGTTAACACACACGAAAAACTGGCGAAATTGCCTAATTCCTATTGCGTCGCCAATAAAATGCTCTAAAACCCCTTTATAACGCCACCGGGGCTACTGGAGTCGTTCCCCAGGCCGTTACCAACGCTACTATAGAAGAATCCAAGAAAATTTGACCCGGACCCCCGGCACTTAAAAAATCCGTGGGCTAACACACACGAAAAACTAGCAAAATTGCTTAATTCCTATCGCCAATAAAATGCTCCTAAACCCCTCTAAAGCGCCGCCAGGGATACTGGAGTCGTTCCCCAGGTCGTTACGGACGATACTATGGAAAAATCCAATAAACTTTGACCCGGACCCCGGCACCTAAAACATCTGTGGGCTAACACACACGAAAAACTGACAAAAGCCCCTAATTCCTATTGCGTCGCCACTAAAATGCTCCTAAACCCTCTATAGCACTTCCGTGGCTACTGGAGTCATTCCCTTGTTCGTTACGGACACTACTATGGAAGAATCCAAGAAAATTTGACCCAGACCCCCGGCACCTAAAATATCCGTGGGCTAACACACACGAAAAAGTGGCAAAATTACTTAATTCCTATTGCGCCGCCAATAAAATGCTCCTAAACCCCCCTAAAGTGCCGCCGGGGCTACTAGAGTCGTTCCCCAAGTCGTTACGGATGCTACTATAGAAGAATTCAAGAAACTTTGACCCGGACCCCGTTCACCTACAAAATCTGTGGGCTAACACACAAGAAATACCGGCAAAATCGCCAAATTCCTATTGCGTTGCCAATAAAATGATCCTAAACCCGTCTAAAGCGCCACCGGGGCTACTGGAGTCATTCCCCAGGTCGTTACGGACGCTACTCTGGAAGAAATCAAGAAAATTCGACCCATACCCCCGGCATCTAAAATTTCAGTGGGCTAACACACACGAAAAACTGGCAAAATCGCCTAATTCCTATTGCGTCGCTAATAAAATGCTCCTAAACCACTCTATAGCGCCGCCGGGGCTACTGGAGTCGTTCCCCAGGTTGTTACGGACACTACTATGGAAGAATCCAAGAAAATTCGACCCGGACCCCCGGCACCTAAAAAATCTGTGGGCTAACACACAAGAAAAAGTGGCAAAATTTCTTAATTCCTATTGCGCCGTCAATAAAATGCTCCTAAATCCCTATATAGCGCCGCCGGGGCTACTGACGTCATTGCCAGGTCGTTACGGATGCTATTATAGAAGAATCCAAGAAAATTCTACCCAGACCCCCGGCACCTAAAAAATCTGTGAGCTAACACACACAAAAACTGGCAAAATCGCCTAATTCCTATTGCGTCTCCAATAAAATTCTCCTATACCCCTCTAAAGCGCCGCCGGGGCTACTGGAGTAGTTCCCCAGGTCGTTACGGACCCTACTATGGAAGAATCCAAGAAAATTTGACGTGGACCCCCGGCACCTAAAAAATCTGTGAGCTAACACACACGAAAAACTGGCAAAATCTCTTAATTCCTATTGCGTCGCCAATAAAATGCTCCTAAACCCCTCTATAGCACCGTCGGGGCTACTGGAGTCGTTCTCCAGGTCATTACGGACGCTACTATGGAAGAAATCAAGAAATTTGACCCGCACCCCCGACACCTAAAAAATCTGTGGGCTAACACACATGAAAAATTGGAAGAATCGCCTAATTCCTATTGCGTCGCCAATAAAATGCTCTTAAACCCCTCTAAAGCGCCGCCGGGGCTACTAGAGTTGTTCTCCAGGTCGTAACGGATTCTACTATGGAAGAAATCAAGAAAATTCCACCCGAACCCCCGGTACCTAAAAATTCTGTGGGTTAACACACACGAAAATCTTGGCAAAATCGCCTAATTCCCATTGCGTCGCCAATAAAATGCTCATGAACCCCTTTAAAGCACCGCCGGGGCTACTGGAGTCTTTCCCCAGGTCGTTACAGACGCTACTATGGAAGAATCCAAGAAAATTTGACCCGAACCCCCGGCACCTAAAAAATCTGTGGGTTAACACAAACGAAAAACTAGCAAAATCGCCTAATTCCTATTGCGTCGCCAATAAAATGCTCCTGAACCACTTTAAAGCGCCGCCAGGGCTACTGGAGTCGTTCCCCAGGTCGTTATGGATGCTACTATAGAAGAATCTAAGAAATTTTGACCCGAACCTCCGGGACCTAAAAAATTCGTGGGTTAACACACACGAAAAACTGGCGAAATTGCCTAATTCCTATTGCGTCGCCAATAAAATGCTCCAAAACCCCTCTATAACGCCGCCGGGGCTACTGGAGTCGTTCCCCAGGCCGTTACCAACGCTACTATAGAAGAATCCAAGAAAATTTGACCCGGACCCCCGGCACCTAAAAAATCTGTGGGCTAACACACACGAAAAACTAGCAAAATCGCCTAATTCCTATTGCATCGCAAATAAAATGATTCATAACCCCTCTAAAGCGCGGACGGGGCTGCTGGAGTCATTCCCCAGGTCGTTACGGACGCTATTATGTAACAATCCAAGAAAATTTGACCCAAACCCCCGAGACCTAAAAAATCTGTGGGTTAACACACACGAAAAACTGGCAAAATCGCCTAATTCCTATTGCGTCGCCAATAAAATGCTACTAAACCCCTCTATAGCGACGCCGGGCTACTGGAGTCTTTCCCCAGGTCGTTAAAGACGCTACTATGGAAGAATCCAAGAAAATTTGACCCGAACCCCCGGCACCTAAAAAATCTATGGGTTAACACACACGAAAAACTAGCAAAATCGCCTAATTCCTATTGCGTCGCCAATAAAATGCTCCTGAACCACTTTAAAGCGCCGCCAGGGCTACTGGAGTCGTTCCCCAGGTCGTTACGGATGCTACTATGGAAGAATCTAAGAAATTTTGACCCGAACCCCCGGGACCTAAAAAATTCGTGGGTTAACACACACGAAAAACTGGCGAAATCGCCTAATTCCTATTGCATCGCCAATAAAATGCTCCAAAACCCCTCTATAACGCCGCCGGGGCTACTGGAGTCGTTCCCCAGGCCGTTACCAACGCTACTATAGAAGAATCCAAGAAAATTTGACCCGGACCCCCGGCACCTAAAAAATCCGTGGGCTAACACACACGAAAAACTAGCAAAATCGCCTAATTCCTATTGCATCGCAAATAAAATGATTCATAACCCCTCTAAAGCGCGGACGGGGCTGTTGGAGTCATTCCCCAGGTCGTTACGGACGCTATTATGTAACAATCCAAGAAAATTTGACCCAAACCCCCGAGACCTAAAAAATCTGTGGGTTAACACACACGAAAAACTGGCAAAATCGCCTAATTCCTATTGCGTCGCCAATAAAATGCTACTAAACCCCTCTATAGCAACGCCGGGCTACTAAAGTCGTTCCCCAGGTCGTTACGGAAGCTACTATGGAAGAATCCAAGAAATTTCGACCCAGACCCTCAGCACCTAAAAAATCCATGGGCTAACACACATGAAAAACTGGCAAAATCGCCTAATTCCTATTGCGTCGCTAATAAAATTCTCCTAAACCCCTCTAAAGCGCTACCGGGGCTAGTGTAGTCATTCTCAAGGTTGTTATGGACGCTACAATGGAAGAATCCAAGAAAATTTGACCCGGACCCCCGACACCAAAAAAATCCGTGGGCTAACACACACGAAAAAGTGGCAAAATCGCCTAATTTCTATTGCGTCGCCAATAAAATGCTCCTAAACCCCTCTAAAGCGCCGTCGGGGCTACTGGAGTCATTTGCCAAGTCGTTACGGACGTTACTATAGATGAATCCAAGAAAATTTGACCCGGACCCCCAACACCTAAAAAATCTGTTGTCTAACACACACGAAAAACTGGCAAAATAGCCTAATTCCTATTATGTCGCCAATAAAATGCTCCTAAACCTCTCTAAAGCATCGCCGGGGCTACTGGAGTCGTTCCCCAGGTCGTTATGGACGCTACTATGGAAGAATCCAAGAAACTTCGACCCAGACCCCCGGCACCTAAGAAATCTGTGGCTAACACACACAAAAAACTTGCAAAATTGCCTATTCCTATTGCATCGCCAATAAAATGCTCCTGAACCACTCTAAAGCGCCGCCGGGGCTACTAGAGTCGTTATCCAGGTCATTACAGACGCTACTATGGAAGAATCTAAGAAAATTTGAACCGAACCCCCGACACCTAAAAAATTCGTGGGTTAACACACACGAACAACTGGCAAAATCGCCTAATTCCCATTGTATCGCCAATAAAATGCTCCTAAATCCCTCTATAGCACCGCCGGGGCTACTGGAGTCATTCCCCAGGTCGTTACGGATGCTACTATAGAAAAATCGAAGAAAATGTGACCCAGACCCCTGGCACCTAAAAAATCTGTGGGCTAACACACACGAAAAACTTGCAAAATTGCCTAAATCCTATTGCGTCTCCAATAAAGTGCTCCTAAACCCCTCTATAGCACCGCTGGGGCTACTGAGTCTTTCCCCAGGTCGTTACGGACGCTAATATGGAAGAATGGAAGAAAATTTGACTCGTACCCCCAGCACCTAAAAAATCCGCGGGCTAGCACACACGAAAAACTGGCAAAATCGCCTAATTCCTATTGCGTCGCCAATAAAATGCTCCTAAACCACTCTAAAGCGCCGCCGGGGCTACTAGAGTCGTTCCCCTGGTCGTTACGGATGCTACTATGGAAGAATCCAAAAATATTCGACCCTTACCTCCGGCACCTAAAAAATCCGCGGGCCAACACACACGAAAAACTGGAAAAATCGCCTAATTCCTATTGTGTCGCCAATAAAATGCTCCTAAACCACTCTATAGCGCTGCCGGGGCTACTGGAGTCGTTCCCCAGGTCGTTACGGATGCTACTATGGAAGAATTAGAAAAAAATTCAACCCGGACCCCCTGCACCTGAAAAATCCTTACGATAATACACACGAAAAACTAGCAAAATTGTCTAATTTTTATTGCGTCTCCAATAAAATTCTTCTAAACCCCTCTACAGCGCCGCCGGGGCTACTTGAGTCATTCGCCAAGTCGTTACGGACACTAATATTGAAGAATCCAAGAAAATTTGACCCGAACCCCCGGCACGTAAAAATTCGTGGTCTAACACACACGAAAATCTAGCAAAATCGCTTAATTCCTATTGCGTCTCTAATAAAATAATCCTAAACCCCTCTAAAGCGCAGACGGGGCTACTGGAGTCTTTCCCCAGGTCGTTATGGACGCTAGTATGGAAGAATCCAAGAAAATTTGACCCAGACCCCCGGTACCTAAAAAATCCGTGGTCTAACACACACGAAAAACTGGCAAAATTGCCTAATTCCTATTGTGTCTCCAATAAAATGCTCCTATACCCCTCTAAAGCGCCGCTGGGGCAACTGGACTCGTTCCCCGGGTCGTTACAGACGCTACTATGGAAGAATCCAAGAAAATTTGACCCGAACCCCCGTCACCTAAAATATCCGTGGGTTAACACACACGAAAAAGTGGCAAAATTTCTTAATTCCTATTGCGCCGCCAATAAAATGCTCCTAAACCCCTCTAAAGCGCCGTCGGGGCTACTGGAGTCGTTCCCCAGGTCGTTTCGGATGCTACTATGGAAATTTCCAAGAAAATTTGACCCGGACCCCCGGCGCCTAAAAAATCTGTGGGCTAACACACACGAAAAACTGGCAAAATCCCCTAATTCCTATTACGTCGCCAATAAAATGCTCCTAAACCCCTCTATAGCACCTACGGGGCTACTGGAGTCATTCCCCAGTTCGTTACGGACGCTACTATGGAAGAATACAAGAAAATTTGACCTAGACCCCCTTCACCTAAAAAATATGTAGGCTAACACACAAGAAAAACTGGCAAAATCTGCTAATTCCTATTGCGTCGCCAATAAAATGCTCCTAAACCCCTCTATAGTGATGCCGGGGCTACTGGAGTGGTACCTTAGGTCGTTATAGATGCTACTATGAAAGAATAAAAGAAAATTTGACCCGGACCCCCGGCACGTAAAAATTCGTGGGCTAACACACACAAAAATCTAGCAAAATCGCTTAATTCCTATTGCGTCTCTAATAAAATGATCCTAAACCCCTCTAAAGCGCAGACGGGGCTACTGGAGTCTTTCCCCAGGTCGTTATGGACGCTAGTATGGAAGAATCCAAGAAAATTTGACCCAGACCCCCGGTACCTAAAAAATCCGTGGTCTAAAACACACGAAAAACTGGCAAAATTGCCTAATTCCTATTGTGTCTCCAATAAAATGCTCCTATACCCCTCTAAAGCGCCGCTGGGGCAACTGGAGTCGTTCCCCGGGTCGTTAAAGACGCTACTATAGAAGAATCCAAGAAAATTTGACCCGAACCCCCGTCACCTAAAATATCCGTGGGTTAACACACACGAAAAAGTGGCAAAATTTCTTAATTCCTAATGCGCCGCCAATAAAATGCTCCTAAACCCCTCTAAAGCGCCGTCGGGGCTACTGGAGTCGTTCCCCAGGTCGCTTCGGATGCTACTATGGAAAAATCCAAGAAAATTTGACCTGGACCCCCGGCGCCTAAAAAATCTGTGGGCTAACACACACGAAAAGCTGGCAAAATCGCCTAATTCCTATTGCGCCGCCAATAAAATGCTCCTAAACCCCCTAAAGCGCCGCCAGGGCTACTAGAGTCGTTCCCCAGGTTTTTACGGACGCTAAAATAGAGGAATGGAATAAAATTTGACCCGTACCCCCGGCACATAAAAAATCCACAGGCTAACACACACGAAAAACTGGCAAAATCGCCTAATTTCTATTGCGTCGCCAATAAAATGCTCCTAAACCACTCTAAAGCGCCGCCGGGGCTACTAGAGTCGTTCCCCAGGTCATTACGGAAGCTACTATGGAAGAATCCAAGAAAATTTGACCCGTACCCCCGGTACCTTAAAAATCCGTGAGCTAACACACACGAAAAACTAGCAAAATTACCTAATTTCTATTGCGTATCCAATAAAATGCTTCTAAACCCCTCTACAGCGTCGCCGGGGCTACTGGAGTCGTTCCCCAGGTTGTTACGGACACTACTATGGAAGAATCCAAGAAAATTCGACCCGGACCCCCGGCACCTAAAAAATCTGTGGGCTAACACATACGAAAAAGTGGCAAAATTTCTTAATTCCTATTGCGCCGTCAATAAAATGCTCCTAAATCCCTATATAGCACCGCCGGGGCTACTGACGTCATTGCCAGGTCGTTACGGATGCTACTATGGAAGAATCCAAGAAAATTCGACCCAGACCTCCGGCACCTAAAAAATCTGTGAGCTAACACACACAAAAAACTGGCAAAATCGCCTAATTCCTATTGCGTCTCCAATAAAATTCTCCTATACCCCTCTAAAGCGCCGCCGGGGCTACTGGAGTAGTTCCCCAGGTCGTTACGGACGCTACTATGGAAGAATCCAAGAAAATTTGACGTGGACCCCCGGCACCTAAAAAATCTGTGAGCTAACACACACGAAAAACTAGCAAAATCTCTTAATTCCTATTGCGTCGCCAATAAAATGCTCCTAAACCCCTCTATAGCACCGTCGGGGCTACTGGAGTCGTTCTCCAGGTCGTTACGGATGCTACTATGGAAGAAATCAAGAAATTTGACCCGCACCCTTGACACCTAAAAAATCTGTGGGCTAACACACACGAAAAATTGGAAGAATCGCCTAATTCCTATTGCGTCGCCAATAAAATGCTCTTAAACCCCTCTAAAGCGCCGCCGGGGCTACTAGAGTCGTTCTCCAGGTCGTAACAGATTCTACTATGGAAGAAATCAAGAAAATTCCACCTGAACCCCCGGTACCTAAAAATTCTGTGGGTTAACACACACGAAAATCTTGGCAAAATCGCCTAATTCCCATTGCGTCGCCAATAAAATGCTCATGAACCCCTTTAAAGCACCGCCGGGGCTACCGGAGTCTTTCCCCAGGTCGTTACAGACGCTACTATGGAAGAATCCAAGAAAATTTGACCCAAACCCCCGGCACCTAAAAAATCTGTGGGTTAACACATACGAAAAACTAGCAAAATCGCCTAATTCCTATTGCATCGCAAATAAAATGATTCATAACCCCTCTAAATTGCGGACGGGGCTGCTGGAGTCATTCCCCAAGTCGTTACGGACGCTATTATGTAACAATCCAAGAAAATTTGACCCAAACCCCCGAGACCTAAAAAATCTGTGGGTTAACACACACGAAAAACTGGCAAAATCGCCTAATTCCTATTGCGTCGCCAATAAAATGCTACTAAACCCCTCTATAGCAACGCCGGGCTACTGAAGTCGTTCCCCAGGTCGTTACGGAAGCTACTATGGAAGAATCCAAGAAATTTCGACCCAGACCCTCAGCACCTAAAAAATCCATGGGCTAACACACATGAAAAACTGGCAAAATCGCCTAATTCCTATTGCGTCGCTAATAAAATTCTCCTAAACCCCTCTAAAGCGCTACCGGGGCTAGTGTAGTCATTCTCAAGGTTGTTACGGACGCTACAATGGAAGATTCCAAGAAAATTTGACCCGGACCCCCGACACCAAAAAAATCCATGGGCTAACACACACGAAAAAGTGGCAAAATCGCCTAATTTCTATTGCGTCGCCAATAAAATGCTCCTAAACCCCTCTAAAGCGCCGTCGGGGCTACTAGAGTCATTTCCAAAGTCGTTATGGACGTTACTACAGATGAATCCAAGAAAATTTAACCCGGACCCCCAGCACCTAAAAAATCCGTTGGCTAACACACACGAAAAACTGGCAAAATAGCCTAATTCCTATTATGTCGCCAATAAAATGCTCCTAAACCTCTCTAAAGCGTCGCCGGGGCTACTGGAGTCGTTCCCCAGGTCGTTACAGACGCTACTATGGAAGAATCCAAGAAACTTCGACCCAGACCCCCGGCACCTAAGAAATCTGTGGCTAACACACACAAAAAACTTGCAAAATTGCCTATTCCTATTGCGTCGCCAATAAAATGCTCCTGAACTACTTTAAAGCGCCGCCAGGGCTACTGGAGTCGTTCCCCAGGCCGTTACGGATGCTACTATGGAAGAATCTAAGAAATTTTGACCCGAACCCCTGGGACCTAAAAAATTCGTGGGTTAACACACACGAAAAACTGGCGAAATCGCCTAATTCCTATTGCGTCGCCAATAAAATGCTCCAAAACCCCTCTATAACGCCGCCGGGGCTACTGGAGTCGTTCCCCAGGCCGTTACCAACGCTACTATAGAAGAATCCAAAAAAATTTGACCCGGACCCCCGGCACCTAAAAAATCCGTGGGCTAACACACACGAAAAACTAGCAAAATCGCCTAATTCCTATTGCATCGCAAATAAAATGATTCATAACCCCTCTAAATTGCGGACGGGGCTGCTGGAGTCATTCCCCAAGTCGTTACGGACGCTATTATGTAACAATCCAAGAAAATTTGACCCAAACCCCCGAGACCTAAAAAATCTGTGGGTTAACACACACGAAAAACTGGCAAAATCGCCTAATTCCTATTGCGTCGCCAATAAAATGCTACTAAACCCCTCTATAGCAACGCCGGGCTACTGAAGTCGTTCCCCAGGTCGTTACGGAAGCTACTATGGAAGAATCCAAGAAATTTCGACCCAGACCCTCAGCACCTAAAAAATCCATGGGCTAACACACATGAAAAACTGGCAAAATCGCCTAATTCCTATTGCGTCGCTAATAAAATTCTCCTAAACCCCTCTAAAGCGCTACCGGGGCTAGTGTAGTCATTCTCAAGGTTGTTACGGACGCTACAATGGAAGAATCCAAGAAAATTTGACCCGGACCCCCGACACCAAAAAAATCCGTGGGCTAACACACACGAAAAAGTGGCAAAATCGCCTAATTTCTATTGCGTCGCCAATAAAATGCTCCTAAACCCCTCTAAAGCGCCGTCGGGGCTACTAGAGTCATTTCCAAAGTCGTTATGGACGTTACTACAGATGAATCCAAGAAAATTTAACCCGGACCCCCAGCACCTAAAAAATCCGTTGGCTAACACACACGAAAAACTGGCAAAATAGCCTAATTCCTATTATGTCGCCAATAAAATGCTCCTAAACCTCTCTAAAGCGTCGCCGGGGCTACTGGAGTCGTTCCCCAGGTCGTTACAGACGCTACTATGGAAGAATCCAAGAAACTTCGACCCAGACCCCCGGCACCTAAGAAATCTGTGGCTAACACACACAAAAAACTTGCAAAATTGCCTATTCCTATTGCGTCGCCAATAAAATGCTCCTGAACCACTCTAAAGCGCCGCCGGGGCTACTAGAGTCGTTATCCAGGTCATTACAGACGCTACTATGGAAGAATCTAAGAAAATTTGAACCGAACCCCCGACACCTACAAAATTCGTGGGTTAACACACACGAAAAACTGGCAAAATTGCCTAATTCCCATTGTATCGCCAATAAAATGCTCCTAAATCCCTCTATAGCACCGCCGGGGCTACTGGAGTCATTCCCCAGGTCGTTACGGATGCTACTATAGAAAAATCGAAGAAAATTTGACCCGGACCCCTGGCACCTAAAATATCTGTGGGCTAACACACACGAAAAACTTGCAAAATTGCCTAAATCCTATTGCGTCTCCAATAAAATGCTCCTAAACCCCTCTATAGCACCGCTGGGGCTACTGAGTCTTTCCCCAGGTCGTTACGGACGCTACTATGGAAGAATGGAAGAAAATTCAACTCGTACCCTCAGCACCTAAAAAATCCGCGGGCTAGCACACACGAAAAACTGGCAAAATCGCCTAATTTCTATTGCGTCGCCAATAAAATGCTCCTAAACCACTCTAAAGCGCCGCCGGGGCTACTAGAGTCGTTCCCCTGGTCGTTACGGATGCTACTATGGAAGAATCCAAAAAAATTCGACCCTTACCTCCGGCACCTAAAAAATCCGCGGGCCAACACACACGAAAAACTGGCAAAATCGCCTAATTCCTATTGTGTCGCCAATAAAATGCTCCTAAACCACTCTATAGCGTTGCCGGGGCTACTGGAGTCGTTCCCCAGGTCATTACGGACGCTACTATGGAAGAATTAGAAAAAAATTTAACCCGGACCCCCAGCACCTGAAAAATCCTTACGATAATACACACGAAAAACTAGCAAAATTGTCTAATTTTTATTGCGTCTCTAATAAAATTCTTCTAAACCCCTCTACAGCGCCGCCGGGGCTACGGGAGTCATTCTCCAAGTCGTTACGGACACTAATATTGAAGAATCCAAGAAAATTTGACCCGGACCCCCGGCACCTAAAAATCCGTGGGGTAACACACATGAAAAACTAGCAAAATCTCCTAATTCCTATTGTGTTGCTAATAAAATGCTCCTAAACCTCTCTATAGCGCTGCCGAGGCTACTGGAGTCGTTCCCCAGGTTTTTACGGATGCTACAATAGAAGAATGGAATAAAATTTGACCCGTACCCCAGGCACCTAAAAAATCCGCAGGCTAACACACACGAAAAACTGGCAAAATCGCCTAATTCCTATTGCGTCGCCAATAAAATGATCCTACACCACTCTAAAGCGCCGCCGGGGCTACTAGAGTCGTTCCCCAGGTCATTACGGAAGCTACTATGGAAGAATCCAAGAAAATTTGACCCGGACCCCCGGCACCTTAAAAATCCATGGGCTAACATACACGGAAAACTGGCAAAATCGCCAAATTCCTATTGCCTCGCCAATTCAATTCTCCTAAACCCCTCTATAGCGTTGCTGGGGCTACTGGAGTCGTTCCCCAAGTCGTTACGGACGCTACTATGGAAGAATTAGAGAAAATTCAACCCGGACCCCCTGCACCTAAAAAATCCTTACGATAATACACACGAAAAACTAGCAAAATTGTCTAATTTTTATTGCGTCTCCAATAAAATCGCCTAATTCCTATTGTGTCGCCAATAAAATGCTCCTAAACCACTCTAAACCGCCGCCGGGGCTACTGGAGTCGTTCTCCAGGTCGTTACGGAAGCTACTATGGAAGAATCCAAAAAATTTAACACGGACCCCCGGCACCTTAAAAATCTGTGGGCTAACACACACGAAAAACTGGCAAAATTGCCTAATTCCTATTGCCTCGCCAATTCAATTCTCCTAAACCCCTCTATAGAGTTGACGGGGCTACTGGATTCGTTCCCCAAGTCGTTACGGACGCTACTATGGAAGAATTAGAGAAAATTCAACCCGGACCCCCTGCACCTAAAAAATCCTTACGATAATACACACGAAAAACTAGCAAAATTGTCTAATTTTTATTGCGTCTCCAATAAAATTCTTCTAAACCCCTCTACAGCGCCGCCGGGGCTACTGGAGTCATTCGCCAAGTCGTTACGGACACTAATATTGAAGAATCCAAGAAAGTTTGACCCAGACCCCCGGCACCTAAAACTCCATGGGGTAACACACACGAAAAACTAGCAAAATCTCCTAATTCCTATTGTGTTGCTAATAAAATGCTCCTAAACCTCTCTATAGCGCCGCCGGGGCTACTGGAGTCGTTCCCCAGGTTTTTACGGACGCTAAAATAGAGGAATGGAATAAAATTTGACCCGTACCCCCGGCACATAAAAAATCCACAGGCTAACACACACGAAAAACTGGCAAAATCGCCTAATTCCTATTGCGTCGCCAATAAAAAGCTCCTAAACCACTCTAAAGCGTCGCCGGGGCTACTAGAGTCGTTCCCCAGGTCATTACGGAAGCTACAATGGAAGAATCTAAGAAAATTTGACCCGGACCCCCGACACCAAAAAAATCCGTGGGCTAACACACACGAAAAAGTGGCAAAATCGCCTAATTTCTATTGCGTCGCCAATAAAATGCTCCTAAACCCCTCTAAAGCGCCGTCGGGGCTACTGGAGTCATTTGCCAAGTCGTTACGGACGTTACTATAGATGAATCCAAGAAAATTTGACCCGGACCCCCAGCACCTAAAAAATCTGTTGGCTAACACACACGAAAAACTGGCAAAATAGCCTAATTCCTATTATGTCGCCAATAAAATGCTCCTAAACCTCTCTAAAGCATCGCCGGGGCTACTGGAGTCGTTCCCCAGGTCGTTATGGACGCTAATATGGAAGAATCCAAGAAACTTCGACCCAGACCCCCGGCACCTAAGAAATCTGTGGCTAACACACACAAAAAACTTGCAAAATTGCCTATTCCTATTGCATCGCCAATAAAATGCTCCTGAACCACTCTAAAGCGCCGCCGGGGCTACTAGAGTCGTTATCCAGGTCATTACAGACGCTACTATGGAAGAATCTAAGAAAATTTGAACCGAACCCCCGACACCTAAAAAATTCGTGGGTTAACACACACGAACAACTGGCAAAATCGCCTAATTCCCATTGTATCGCCAATAAAATGCTCCTAAATCCCTCTATAGCACCGCCGGGGCTACTGGAGTCATTCCCCAGGTCGTTACGGATGCTACTATAGAAAAATCGAAGAAAATGTGACCCAGACCCCTGGCACCTAAAAAATCTGTGGGCTAACACACACGAAAAACTTGCAAAATTGCCTAAATCCTATTGCGTCTCCAATAAAGTGCTCCTAAACCCCTCTATAGCACCGCTGGGGCTACTGAGTCTTTCCCCAGGTCGTTACGGACGCTACTATGGAAGAATGGAAGAAAATTCGACTCGTACCCCCAGCACCTAAAAAATCCGCGGGCTAGCACACACGAAAAACTGGCAAAATCGCCTAATTCCTATTGCGTCGCCAATAAAATGCTCCTAAACCACTCTAAAGCGCCGCCGGGGCTACTAGAGTCGTTCCCCTGGTCGTTACGGATGCTACTATGGAAGAATCCAAAAATATTCGACCCTTACCTCCGGCACCTAAAAAATCCGCGGGCCAACACACACGAAAAACTGGAAAAATCGCCTAATTCCTATTGTGTCGCCAATAAAATGCTCCTAAACCACTCTATAGCGTTGCCGGGGCTACTGGAGTCGTTCCCCAGGTCGTTACGGATGCTACTATGGAAGAATTAGAAAAAAATTCAACCCGGACCCCCTGCACCTGAAAAATCCTTACGATAATACACACGAAAAACTAGCAAAATTGTCTAATTTTTATTGCGTCTCCAATAAAATTCTTCTAAACCCCTCTACAGCGCCGCCGGGGCTACTGGAGTCATTCGCCAAGTTGTTACGGACACTAATATTGAAGAATCCAAGAAAATTTGACCCGAACCCCCGGCACGTAAAAATTCGTGGTCTAACACACACGAAAATCTAGCAAAATCGCTTAATTCCTATTGCGTCTCTAATAAAATAATCCTAAACCCCTCTAAAGCGCAGACGGGGCTACTGGAGTCTTTCCCCAGGTCGTTATGGACGCTAGTATGGAAGAATCCAAGAAAATTTGACCCAGACCCCCGGTACCTAAAAAATCCGTGGTCTAACACACACGAAAAACTGGCAAAATTGCCTAATTCCCATTGTGTCTCCAATAAAATGCTCCTATACCCCTCTAAAGCGCCGCTGGGGCAACTGGACTCGTTCCCCGGGTCGTTACAGACGCTACTATGGAAGAATCCAAGAAAATTTGACCCGAACCCCCGTCACCTAAAATATCCGTGGGTTAACACACACGAAAAAGTGGCAAAATTTCTTAATTCCTATTGCGCCGCCAATAAAATGCTCCTAAACCCCTCTAAAGCGCCGTCGGGGCTACTGGAGTCGTTCCCCAGGTCGTTTCGGATGCTACTATGGAAATTTCCAAGAAAATTTGACCCGGACCCCCGGCGCCTAAAAAATCTGTGGGCTAACACACACGAAAAACTGGCAAAATCCCCTAATTCCTATTACGTCGCCAATAAAATGCTCCTAAACCCCTCTATAGCACCTACGGGGCTACTGGAGTCATTCCCCAGTTCGTTACTGACGCTACTATGGAAGAATACAAGAAAATTTGACCCAGACCCCCTTCACCTAAAAAATATGTAGGCTAACACACAAGAAAAACTGGCAAAATCTGCTTATTCCTATTGCGTCGCCAATAAAATGCTCCTAAACCCCTCTATAGTGATGCCGGGGCTACTGGAGTGGTTCCTTAGGTCGTTATAGATGCTACTATGAAAGAATAAAAGAAAATTTGACCCGGACCCCCGGCACGTAAAAATTCGTGGGCTAACACACACAAAAATCTAGCAAAATCGCTTAATTCCTATTGCGTCTCTAATAAAATGATCCTAAACCCCTCTAAAGCGCAGACGGGGCTACTGGAGTCTTTCCCCAGGTCGTTATGGACGCTAGTATGGAAGAATCCAAGAAAATTTGACCCAGACCCCCGGTACCTAAAAAATCCGTGGTCTAAAACACACGAAAAACTGGCAAAATTGCCTAATTCCTATTGTGTCTCCAATAAAATGCTCCTATACCCCTCTAAAGCGCCGCTGGGGCAACTGGAGTCGTTCCCCGGGTCGTTACAGACGCTACTATTGAAGAATCCAAGAAAATTTGACCCGAACCCCCGTCACCTAAAATATCCGTGGGTTAACACACACGAAAAAGTGGCAAAATTTCTTAATTCCTAATGCGCCGCCAATAAAATGCTCCTAAACCCCTCTAAAGCGCCGTCGGGGCTACTGGAGTCGTTCCCCAGGTCGCTTCGGATGCTACTATGGAAGAATCCAAGAAAATTTGACCCAGACCCCTGGCACCTAAAAAATCTGTGGGCTAACACACACGAAAAACTGGCAAAATCACCTAATTCCTATTGTGTCGCCAATAAAATGTTTCTAAACCTCTCTATAGCGCCACCGGGGCTACTGGAGTCTTTCCCCAGGTCGTTACGGACACTACTATTGAAGAATGGAAGAAAATTCGACCCGTACCCCCAGCACCTAAAATATCCGTCGGCTAACACACACGAAAAACTGGCAAAATCGTCTAATTTCTATTGCGTATCTAATAAAATACTCCTAATCCTCTCTAAAGAATCGCCAGGGCTACTGGAGTCATTCCCCAGGTTGTTACGGACGCTACTATGGAAGAATGAAAGAAAATTTGACCCAAACCCCCGGCACCTAAAAGATTCGTGGGTTAACACACATGAAAAACTGGCAAAATCGCCTAATTCCTATTGCATCGCTAATAAAATTCTCCTAAACCTCGCTATAGCTCCAACGGGGCTACTGGAGTCTTTCCCAGGTCGTTACGGACGCTACTATTGAAGAATAGAAGAAAATTCGACCTGTACCCCCGGCACCTAAAAAATCCGCGGGCTAACACACACGAAAAACTGGCAAAATCCCCTAATTCCTATTGCGTCGCAAATAAAATGCTCCTAAACCACTCTAAAGCGCCGCCGGGGCTACTGGAGTCGTTCCCAAGGTCGTTAGAGAAGCTACTATGGAAGAATCTAAGAAACTTTGACCCGGACCCCCGGTACCTTAAAAATCCGTGGGCAAAATCGCCTAATTCCTATTGCCTCGCTAATTCAATGCTCCTAAACCCCTGTATAGTGCCGTCGGCGCTACTGGAGTCGTTCTCCAGGTTGTAACGGATGATACTATGGAAGAAATCAAGAAAATTTGACCCGGACCCCCGGTACCTAAAAATTTAGTGGGCTAACACAGACGAAAAACTGGCAAAATCGCCTAATTCCTATTGCGTCGCCAATAAAATGCTCATAAACCCCTCTATAGCACCGCCAGGGCAACTGGAGTCTTTCCCTAAGTCGTTACGGACGCTACTATAGAAGAATCCATGAAAATTTGACCCGAACCCCCGGCACCTAAAAAATCTGTGGGTTAACACACACGAAAAACTAGCAAAATTGCCTAATTCCTATTGCGTCGCCAATTAAATGCTCCTATACCCCTCTAAAACGCTGCCGGGGCTACTGGAGTCGTTCCTCAGGTCGTTACGGACGCTACTATGGAAGAATCCAAAAATATTTGACCCGAACCCTCGGCACCTAAAACATCTGTGGGCTAACACAGACGAAAAACTAGCAAAATTACCTAATTTCTATTGCGTATCCAATAAAATGCTTCTAAACCCCTCTACAGCGTCGCCGGGGCTATTGGAGTCGTTCCCCAAGTCGTTACGGACGCTACTATTGAAGAATCCAAGAAAATTTGACCCAGACCCCTGGCACCTAAAAAATCTGTGGGCTAACACACACGAAAAACTGGCAAAATCACCTAATTCCTATTGTGTCGCAAATAAAATGCTTCTAAACCTCTCTATAGCGTCGCCGGGGCTACTGGAGTCTTTCCCCAGGTCGTTACGGACACTACTATGGAAGAATGGAAGAAAATTCAACCCGTACCCCCGGCACCTAAAAAATCTGTCGGCTAACACACACAAAAAACTGGCAAAATCGTCTAATTTCTATTGCGAATCTAATAAAATACTCCTAATCCTCTCTAAAGAATCGCCAGGGCTACTGGAGTCGTTCCCCAGGTTGTTACGGACGCTACTATGGAAGAATGAAAGAAAATTTGACCCAAACCCCCGGCACCTAAAAGATTCGTGGGTTAACACACATGAAAAACTGGCAAAATCGCCTAATTCCTATTGCATCGCTAATAAAATTCTCCTAAACCTCGCTATAGCTCTACCGGGGCTACTGGAGTTTTTCCCAGGTCGTTACGGACGCTACTATGGAAGAATAGAAGAAAATTCAACCTGTACCCCCGGCACCTAAAAAATCCGCGGGCTAACACACACGAAAAACTGGCAAAATCCCCTAATTCCTATTGCGTCGCCAATAAAATGCTCCTAAACCACTCTAAAGCGCCGCCGGGGCTACTGGAGTCGTTCCCAAGGTCGTTAGAGAAGCTACTATGGAAGAATCTAAGAAACTTTGACCCGGACCCCCGATACCTTAAAAATCCGTGGGCAAAATCGCCTAATTCCTATTGCCTCGCCAATTCAATGCTCCTAAACCCCTCTATAGCGCCGCCGGCGCTACTGGAGTCGTTCTCCAGGTCGTAACGGATGATACTATGGAAGAAATCAAGAAAATTTGACCCGGACCCCCGGTACCTAAAAATTCAGTGGGCTAACACAGACGAAAAACTGGCAAAATCGCCTAATTCCCATGGCGTCGCCAATAAAATGCTCATAAACCCCTCTATAGCACCGCCGGGGCAACTGGAGTCTTTCCCTAGGTCGTTACGGACGCTACTATAGAAGAATCCATGAAAATGTGACCCGAACCCCCGGCACCTAAAAAATCTGTGGGTTAACACACACGAAAAACTAGCAAAATTGCCTAATTCCTATTGCATCGCCAATTAAATGCTCCTATACCCCTCTAAAATACCGCCGGGGCTACTGGAGTCATTCCTCAGGTCATTACGGACGCTACTATGGAAGAATCCAAAAATATTTGACCCGAACCCCCGGCACCTAAAACATCCGTGGGCTAACACAGACGAAAAACTGGCAAAATTGCCTAATTCCTATTGCGTCTCCAATAAAATTATCCTATACCCCTCTAAAGCAATGTCGGGGCTACTGGTGTCATTCCCCAGGTCGTTACGGACATTACTATAGAAGAAACCAAGAAAATTTGACCCGGACCCCCGACAGCAAAAAAATCCGTGGGCTAATACACATGAAAGCACTGGAAAAATCTTCTAATTCTTATTGCGTCACCTATAAAATGCTCCTATACCCCTCTAAAGCGCCGTCGGGGCTACTGGAGTCGTTCCCCAGGTCGTTACGGACGCTACTATGAAAGAACCCAAAAAATTTTGACCCGAACCCCCGGCACCTAAAAATTCCGTGGCTAACACATACGAAAAACTGGCAAAATCTCCTAATTCCTATTGCATCGCCAATAAAATGCTACTAAACCCCTCTATAGCACTGTCGGGGCTACTGGAGTCGTTCCCCAGGTCGTTACGGACGCTACTATGGAAGAATCCAAGAAAATTTGACCCGGACCCCCGGCACCTAAAATATCTGTGGGCTAACACACACGAAAAAGTGGCAAAATTACTTAATTCCTATTGCACCGCCAATAAAATGCTCCTAAACCCCTCTAAAGCGCCGCCGGGGCTACTGTAGTCGTTCCCCAGGTCGTTACGGACGCTACTATTGAAGAAATCAAGAAAATTCGACCCGCACCCCTGGTACCTAAAAAATATGTGGGCTAACACATACGAAAAACTGGCAAAATCGCCTAATTCCTATTGCGTCGCCAATAAAATGCTCTTAAACCCCTCTAAAGCGCCGCCGGGGCTACTGGAGTTGTTTTCCAGGTCATAACGGATGCTACTATGGAAGAAATCAAGAAAATTCGACCCGGACCCTCGGTACCTAAAAATTCAGTGGGCTAACACACACGAAAAAATGGCAAAATTGTCTAATTCCTATTGCGTCGCCAATAAAATGCTCCTAAACCCCTCTATAGCACCATCGGGGCTACTGGAGTCTTTCCCCAGGTCGTTACGGACGCTACTATTGAAGAATTCATGAAAATTTAACCCGAACCCCCGGCACCTAAAAAATCCATGGGTTAACACACACGAAAAACTGGCAAAATCGCCTAATTCCTATTGCGTCGCCAATTAAATGCTCCTAAATCCCTCTATAGCACTGCCGGGGCTACTGGAGTCGTTCCCAGGTCGTTACGGACGCTACTATAGAATAATCTAAGAAAATTCGACCCGGACCCCCAGCACCTAAAAAACCGAGGGCTAACACACATGAAAAACTGGCAAAATCGCCTAATTCCTACTTCGTCGCCAATAAAATACTCCTAAGACCCTCTAAAGCGCCACCGGGGCTACTGTAGTCGTTCCCCAGGTCGTTAGGACGCTACTATGGAAGAATCCAAGAAATTTTGACCCGGACCTCCGGCACCTAAAAAATCCGTGGGCTAACACACACGAAAAACTACCAAAATCTCCTAATTCCTATTGTGTCGCCAATAAAATGCTCCTAAACCATTCTGTAGCACCGTCGGGGCTACTGGAGTCGTTCTCCAAGTCGTTATGGATGCTACTATTGAAGAAATCAAGAAAATTCGACCCGCACCCCTGGAACCTAAAACATCCGTGGGCTAACACACACGAAAAACTGGCAAAATCACCTAATTCCTATTGCGTCGCCAATAAAATACTCTTAAACCCCTCTAAAGAGCTGTCGGGGCTACTGGAGTCGTTCTCTAGGTCGTAACGGATGCTACTATGGAAGAAATCAAGAAAATTCGACCCAGACCCCCGGTATCTAAAAATTCTGTGGGCTAACACACATGAAAAACTGGCAAAATTGTCTAATTCCTATTACGTCGCAAATAAAATGCTCCTAAACCCCTCTATTGCACCGCCGGGGCTACTGGAGTCGTTCCCCAGGTCGTTACGGACGCTACTATGGAAGAAATCAAGAAAATTCAACCCAGACCCCCGGCACCTAAAAATTCAGTGGGCTAACACAGATGAAAAATTGGCAAAATCGCGTAATTCCCATTGCGTCGCCAATAAATTGCTCATAAACCCCTCTATAGCACCGCCGGGGCTACTGGAGTCTTTCCACAGGTCGTTACAGACGCTACTATGGAAGAATCAATGAAAATTTGACCCGAACCCCCGGCACCTAAACATTCCGTGGGTTAACACACACGAAAAACTGGCAAAATCACGTAATTCCTAATGCGTCGCCAATAAAATGCTCTTAAACCCCTCTAAAACGCCGCCGGGGCTACTAGAGTCATTCCCCAAGTTGTGACGGACGCTACTATGGAAGAATCCAAAAATAATTGACCCGAACCCCCGGTACCTAAAAAATCCATGGCTAACACACACGAAAAACTGGCAAAATAGCCTAATTCCTAGTGCGTCTCTAATAAAATGCTCATATACCCCTCTAAAGCGCCGTTGGGGCTACTGGAGTCTTTCCCAGGTCGTTACGGACGCTACTATGGAAGAATCCATGAAAATTTGACCCGAACCCCCGGCACCTAAAAAATCTGTGGGTTAACACACACGAAAACCTGGCAAAATCGCCTAATTTCTATTGCGTCGCCAATTAAATGCTCCTATACCACTCTAAAACGCCGTCGGGGCTACTGGAGTCGGTCCCCAGGTTGTTACGGACGCTACTATGGAAGAATCCAAAAAATTTGACCTAAACCCCCGGCACCTAAAAAATCCGTGGGCTAACACACACGAAAAACTGGCAAAATCGCCTAATTCCTATTGCGTCTCCAATAAAATGCTCCTATACCCCTCTAAAGCGACGTCGGTGCTACTGGAGTCATTCCCCAGGTCGTTACGGACGTTACTATGGAAGAATCCAAGAAAATTTGACCCGAACCTCCGGCAGGTAAAAAATCTGTGGGCTAACACACACGAAAGAACTAGCAAAATCTCCTAATTCCTATTGCGTCGCCTATAAAATGCTCCTATACCCCTCTTAAGCGCAGTCGGGGCTACTGGAGTCGTTCCCCAGGTCGTTACGGACGCTACTATGGAAGAATCCAAGAAAATTTGACCCGGACCCCCAGCACCTAAAAAATCCGTGGGTAACACACACAAAACACTAGTAAAATCTCCTAATTCCTATTGCGTCGCCAAAATATTGCTCCTAAACCCCTCTATAGCACCGTCGGGGCTACTGGAGTCGTTCTCCACGTCGTTATGGACGCTACTATTGAAGAAATCAAGAAAATTCGACCCGCACCCCTGGCACCTAAAAATCCGTGGGCTAACACATACGAAAAACTGGCAAAATCACCTAATTCCTATTGCGTCGCTAATAAAATGCTCTTAAACCCCTCTAAAGCGTTGCCGAGGCTACTGGAGTCATTCTCCAGGTCGTAACGGATGCTACTATTGAAGAAATCAAGAAAATTCGACCCGTACCCCCGGTACCTAAAAATTCAGTGGGCGAACACACATGAAAAACTGGCAAAATTTCCTAATTCCTATTGCGTCACCAATAAAATGCTCCTAAACCCCTCTATAGCACCATCGGGGCTACTAGAGTTGTTCTCCAGGTCGTTACGGACGCTACTATGGAAAAAATCAAGAAAATATGACCTGCACCCTTGGCATCTAAAAAATCTGTGGGCTAACACACACGAAAAACTGGCAAAATTGCCTAATTCCTATTGCGTCGCCAATAAAATATTAATAAACCCCTCTATAGCACCGCCGAGGCTATTGGAGTCTTTCCCAGGTCGTTACGGATGCTACTATTGAAGAATCCATGAAAATTTGACCCGAACCCCCGGCACCTAAAAAATCTGTGGGTTAACACACACAAAAAACTGGCAAAATCGCCTAATTCCTATTGCGTCGCCAATTAAATGCTCCTAAATCCCTCTATAGCACTGCCGGGGCTACTGGAGTCGTTCCCCAGGTCGTTACGGATGCTACTATTGAAAAATCTAAGAAAATTCGACCCGGACCCCCGGCACCTAAAAATCCGTGGGATAATACATACGAAAAACTGGCAAAATCGCCTAATTCCTACTGCATCGCTAATAAAATACTCCTAAGCCCCTCTAAAGCACCACCGGGGATACTGTAGTCGTTCCCCAGGTCGTTACGGACGCTACTATGGCAGAATCCAAGAAAATTTGACCCGGACCTCCGGCACCTAAAAAATCTATAGGCTAACACACACGAAAAACTGGCAAAATCTCTTAATTCCTATTGCGTCGCCAATAAAATGATACTAAACCCCTCTATAGCACCGTCGGGGCTACTGGAGTCGTTCTCCAGGTCGTTACGGATGCTACTATTGAAGAAATCAAGAAAATTCGACCCGCACCCCTAGCACCTAAAAAATCCGTGGGCTAACACACACGAAAAACTAGCAAAATTGCCTAATTCCTATTGCGTCGCCAATAAAATACTCTTAAATCCCTCTAAAGCGCCGCTGGGGCTACTGGAGTCGTTCTCCAGATCGTAATGGATGCTACTATGGAAGAAATCAAGAAAATTCAACTCGGACCCCCGACAACTAAAAATTCTGTGCGCTAACAAACACGAAAAACTGGCAAAATTGCCTAATTCCTATTGTGTCGCCAATAAAATGCTCCTAAACCTCTCTATAGCACTGCCGGGGCAACTGGAGTCTTTCCCTAGGTCGTTACGGACGCTACTATGGAAGAATCCATGAAAATTTGACCCGAACCCCCGGCACCTAAAAAATCTGTGGGTTAACACACACGAAAAACTAGCAAAATCGCCTAATTCCTATTGCGTTGCCAATTAAATGCTCCTATACCCCTCTAAAACGCCGCCGGGGCTACTGGAGTCGTTCCTCAGATCGTTACGGACGCTACTATGGAAGAAATCAAGAAAATTCAACCAAGACCCCCGGCACCTAAAAATTCAGTGGGCTAACATAGACGAAAAACTGGCAAAATCGCCTAATTCTCATTGCGTCGCCAATAAAATGCTCATAAACCCCTCTATAGCACCGCCGGGGCTACTGGAGTCTTTCCCCAGGTTATTACGGACGCTACTATGGAAGAATCCATGAAAATTTGACCCGAACCTCCGACACCTAAAAATCTGTGGGTTAACACACACTAAATTGGCAAAATGGCCTAATTCCTATTGCGTCGCCAATTAAATGCTCCTAAACCCCTTTATAGCACCTCCATTTCTACTGGAGTCGTTCTCCAGGTCGTTACGGATGCTACTATTGAAGAAATCAAGAAAATTCGACCCGCACCCCTAGCACCTAAAAAATCCGTGGGCTAACATACACGAAAAACTAGCAAAATTGCCTAATTCCTATTGCGTCGCCAATAAAATGCTCTTAAATCCCTCTAAAGTGCCGCCGGGGCTACTGGAGTCGTTTTACAGATCGTAATGGATGCTACTATGGAAGAAATCTAGAAAATTCAACCCGGACACCCGGCACCTAAATATTCTGTGGGCTAACAAACACGAAAAACTGGCAAAATTGCCTAATTCCTATTGCATCGCCAATAAAATGCTCATAAACCCCTCTATAGCACCGCCGGGGCAACTCGATTCTTTCCCTAGGTCGTTACGGATGCTACTATGGAAGAATCCATGAAAATTTGACCTGAACCCCCGGCACCTAAAATATCCGTGGGCTAACACACACGAAAAACTAGCAAAATCGCCTAATTCCTATTGCGTCGCCAATTAAATGCTCCTATACCCCTCTAAAGTGCCGCCGGGGCTACTGGAGTCGTTCGCCAGGTCGTTACGGACGCTACTATGGAAGAATCCAAAACAATTTGACCCGAACCCCCGGCACCTAAAATATCTGTGGGCTAACACACACGAAAAACTGGAAAAATCGCCTAATTCCTATTGTGTCGCCAATAAAATGATCCTAAACCCCTCTAAAGCGCCGTCGGGGCTACTGGAGTCGTTCCCCAGGTCGTTATGGACGCTACTATGGAAGAATCCAAGAAAATTTGACCCGGACCCCTGGCACCTAAAAAATCCGTGGGCTAACATACACGAAAGAACTGGCAAAATCGCCTAATTCTTATTGTGTCGCCAATAAAATGCTCATAAACCCTTCTAATGCTCCGTCGGGGCTACTGGAGTCGTTCTCGAGGTCGTTACAGACGCTACTATGGAAGAAATCAAGAAAATTCGACCCGAACCCCCAGCACCTAAGAAATCTGAGGGTTAACACACACGAAAAACAGGTAAAATCGCCTATTTCCTATTGCGTCACCAATAAAATACTCCTTAACCCCAATATAGGATCGCCGGGGCTACTGGAGTCATTTCCTAGGTCGTTACGGATGCTACTATGGAAGAATCTTAGAAAATTCGACCCGAACCCTCGGCACCTAAAAAATCCGTGAGCTAACACACACGAAAAACTAGCAAAATTGCCTAATTCCTATTGTGTCGCCAATAAAATGCTCTTAAATCCCTCTAAAGCACTGCCGGGGCTGCTGGAGTCATTCTCCAGGTCGTAATGGATGCTACTATGGAAGAAATCAAGAAAATTCAACCCGGTCCGCCGGCACCTAAAAATTCTGTGGGCTAACAAACACGAAAAACTAGCAAAATTGCCTAATTCCTATTGCGTCGCCAATAAAATGCTCCTAAACCCCTCTATTGCACCGCTGGGGCTACTGGAGTCTTTCCCTAGGTCGTTACGGACGCTACTATGGAAGAAATCAAGAAAATTTGACCCGAACCCCCGGCACCTAAAAAATCTGTGGGTTAACACATACGAAAAACTAGCAAAATCGCCTAATTCCTATTGCGTCGCCAATTAAATGCTCCTAAATCCCTCTATAGCACTGCCGGGGCTACTGGAGTCGTTCCCCAGGTCGTTACGGACGCTACTATTGAAGAATCTAAGAAAATTCGACCCGGACCCCCGGCACCTAAAAATCCGTGGGCTAACACATACGAAAAACTGGAAAAATCGCCTAATTCCTACTGTATCGCCAATAAAATACTCCTAAGCCCCTCTAAAGCGTCGCCGGGTCTACTGTAGTCGTTCCCCAGGTCGTTACGACGCTACTATGGAAGAATCCAAGAAAATTTGACCCGGACCTCCGGCACCTAAAAAATCCATAGGCTAACACACACGAAAAACTGGCAAAATCTCTTAATTCCTATTGCATCGCCAATAAAATGATACTAAACCCCTCTATAGCACCATCGGGGCTACTGGAGTCGTTCTCCAGGTCGTTACAGATGCTACTATTTAAGAAATCAAGAAAATTCGACCCGCACCCCTAGCACCTAAAAAATCTGTGGGCTAACACACGAAAAACTAGCAAAATTGCCTAATTACTATTGCGTCGCCAATAAAATGCTCTTAAATCCCTCTAAAGCGCCGCCGGGGCTACTGGAGTCGTTCTCTAGGTCGTAATAGATGCTACTATGGAAGAAAACAAGAAAATTCAACCCGGACCCCCGGCACCTAAAAATTCTGTGGGCTAACAAACACGAAAAACTGGAAATATTTGTGTGTGTTAGCCCACACAAATCCTCCTATACCCCTCTAAAACGCTGCCGGGGCTACTGGAGTCGTTCCCCAGGTCGTTACGGATGCTACTATGGAAGAATCCAAAAATATTTGACCCGGACCTCCGACACCTAAAAAATCCGTGGGCTAAAAAACACGAAAGAACTGGCAAAATATCCTAATTCCTATTGTGTCTCCAATAAAATGCTCCTATAACCCTCTAAAGCGCCGTCGGGGCTACTAGAGTCGTTACCTAGGTCGTTATGGACGCTACTATGGAAGAATCCAAGAAAATTTGACCCAGACCCCGGCACCTAAAAATCCGTGGGCTACCACACACGAAAGAACTGGCAAAATCTCCTAATTTCTATTACGTCGCCAATAAAATGCTCCTATATCCCTCTAAAGCGCCGTCGGGCCACTGGAGTCGTTCCCCAGGTCGTTACGGATGCTACTATGAAGAATCTAAGAAAATTTGACCCGGACCTCCGGCACCTAAAAAATCCATGGCTAACACTCACGAAAAACTGGCAAAATCTCCTAATTCCTATTGCGTCGCCAATAAAATGCTCTTAAATCCCTCTATATCACCGTCGGGGCTACTGGAGTCGTTCTCCAGGTCGTTACGGATGCTACTATTGAAGAAATCAAGAAAATTCGACCCGCACCCCTGGCACTTAAATAATCCGTGGGCTAACACACATGAAAAACTGGCAAAATCGCCTAATTCCTATTGCGTCGCCAATAAAATGATCTTAACCCCCTCTAAAGCGCCGCCGGGGCTACTGGAGTCGTTCTCCAGGTCGTAATGGATGCTACTATGGAAGAAATCAAGAAAATTTGACCCGGACCCCCGGTACCTAAAAATTCAGTGGGCTAACACACACGAAAAACTGGCAAAATTGCCTCATTCCTATTGCATCGCCAATAAAATGCTCCTAAACCCCTCTATAGCACCATCGGGGCTATTGGAGTCGTTCTCCAGGACGTTACGGACGCTACTATGGAAAAAATCAAGAAAATTCGACCCTCACCCTTGGCACCTAAAAAATCCATGGGCTAACACACACGAAAAACTGGAAAAATCGCCTAATTCCTATTGCGTCGCCAATAAAATGCTCATAAACCCCTCTATAACACCGCCGGCGCTACTAGTCTTTCCCCAGGTCGTTACGGACGCTACTATGGAAAAAATCAAGAAAATTCGACCCGCACCCTTGGCACCTAAAAAATCCATGGGCTAACACACACGAAAAACTGGAAAAATCGCCTAATTTCTATTGCATCGCCAATAAAATGCTTATAAACCCCTCTATAACACCGCCGGCGCTACTAGTCTTTCCCCAGGTCGTTACGGACGTTACTATGGAAAAAATCAAGAAAATTCGACCCGCACCCTTGGCACCTAAAAAATCCATGGGCTAACACACACGAAAAACTGGAAAAATCGCCTAATTCCTATTGCGTCGCCAATAAAATGTTCATAAACCCCTCTATAACACCGCCGGCGCTACTAGTCTTTCCCTAGGTCGTTACGGACGCTACTATGGAAGAATCCATGAAAATTTGACCCGAACCCTTGGCACCTAAAAAATCCGTGGGCTAACACACATTAAAGAATTGGCAAAATCTCCTAATTCCTATTGCGTCGCCAATAAAATACTCCTATACCCCTCTAAAGCGCCGTCGGGGCTACTAGAGTCGTTCCCCAGGTCGTTACAGACGCTACTATGGAAGAATCCAAGAAAATTTGACCCGGATCCCCGGTACCTAAAAATTCTGTGAGCTAACACACACGAAAAACTGGCAAAATCTACTATTTCCTATTGCGTCGCCAATAAAATGCTCCTAAACCCCTCTATAGCACCGTCGGGGCTACTGGAGTCGTTCTCCAGGTCTTTACGGACACTACAATTGAAGAAATCAAGAAAATTCGACCCGCACCCCTGGCACCTAAAAAATCCGTGGGCTAACACACACGAAAAACTGGCAAAATTGCCTAATTCCTATTGCGTCGCCAATAAAATGCTCTTAAACCCCTCTAAAGCGCCGCCGGGGCTACTGGAGTCGTTCTCCTGGTCGTAACGGATGCTACTATGAAAGAAATCAAGAAAATTCGAACCGGACCCTCAGTACCTAAAAATTCAGTGGGCTAACACACACGAAAAATTGGCAAAATCTCCTAATTCCTATTGCGTCGCCAATAAAATGCTCCTAAACCCCTCTATTGCACCGCCGAGGCTACTAGAGTCGTTCCCCAGGTCATTACGGACGCTTCTATTGAAGAAATCAAGAAAATTTGACCCACACCCCTGGCACCTAAAAATTCCGTGGGCTAACATACGAAAAACTGGCAAAATCGCCTAATTCCTATTGCGTCGCCAAAAAAATGCTCTTAAACCCCTCTAAAGCGCCACCGGAGCTACTGGAGTTGTTCTCCAGGTCGTAATGGATGCTACTATGGAAGAAATCAAGAAAATTTGACCCATACCCCCGGTACCTAAAAATTCTGTGGGCTAACAAACACGAAAAACTGGCAAAGTCTCCTAATTCCTATTATGTCGCCAATAAAATGCTCCTAAACCCCTCTATAGCACCATCGGGGCTACTGGAGTCGTTCTCCAGGTCTTTACGGACGCTACAATTGAAGAAATCAAGAAAATTCGACCCGCACCTCTGGCACCTAAAAAATCTGTGGGCTAACACACACAAAAAACTGGCAAAATCGCATAATTCCTATTGCGTCGCCAATAAAATGCTCCTAAACCCCTCTAAAGCGCCACCGGGGCTACTGGAGTCGTTCCCCAAGTCGTTACGGACGTTACTATTGAAGAGTCCAAGAAAATTTGACCCGGATTCCCGGCATCTAAAAAATCCGTGGGCTAACAGACACGAAAAACTGGCAAAATCGCCTAATTCCTATTGCGTATCTAATAAAATGCTCCTAAACCCCTCTAAAGCACCGCCGATCCTACTAGAGTTGTTACGGACGCTACTATCGAAGAATTTAAGAAAATTCGATCCGGACCCTCGGCATCTAAAAAATCCTTACGCTAATACACACGAAAAACTGGCAAAATTGCCTTATGCCTATTGCGTCTACAATAAAATGCTTCTAAACCACTCTATAGCGCCGCCGGGGCTACTGGAGTCGTTCCCAGGTCGTTATGGACGCTACTATGGAAGAATCCAAGAAAATTTGACCCGAACCCCCGGCACCTAAAAAATCCGCTAATACACACGAAAAACTAACAAAATTCCCTAATTTCTATTGCGTCTCCAATAAAATGCTCCTAAACCCCTCTAAAGCACCGTCGGGGCTACTGGAGTCATTCCCCAGGTCGTTACGGACACTACTATTGAAGAATCCAAGAAAATTTGACCCAGACCCTTGGCACCTAAAAATCTGTGGGCTAACATACACGAAAAAGTGGCAAAATTGCCTAATTTCCATTGCATCGCCAATAAAATTCTCCTAAACCCCTCTTTAGCACAGCCGGGGCTATTAGAGTCGTTCCCTAGGTCGTTACGGATGCTACAATGGAAGAATCCAAGAAATTTCGACATGGCCCTCCAGCTTGTAAAAAATCGGTGGGCTAACACACACGAAAAACTGGCAAAATTGCCTAATTCCTATTGCGTCTCAAATAAAATGCTCCTAAACCCCTCTAAAGTGCCGTCGGGGCTACTGGAGTCGTTCCCAAGGTCGTTACGGATGCTACTATGGAACAAATCAAGAAAATTGGACCCGCACCCCCGGCATCTAAATAATTTATGGGCTAACACACACGAAAAACTTGCAAAATCGCCTAATTCCTATTGTGTCACAAATAAAATGCTCCATAACCCCTCTAAAGCGCCGCCGAGGCTACTGGAGTCGTTCCCCAGGTCGTTACGGACACAACTATAGAAGAAATCAAGAAAATTTAATCCGCACCCCCGGCACCTAAAAATCTGTGGGCTAACATACACGAAAAACTTGCAAAATCGCATAATTCCTATTGCGTCGGCAATAAAATGCTCCTGAACCCCTCTAAAGCGCCGCCAAGGCTACTGGAGTCATTCTCCAGGTCGTTACGGACGCTACTATTGAAGAATCCAAGAAATTTTGACCCAAACCCCCGACACCTAAAAAATTCTGTGGGTTAACACACACGAAAAACTAGCAAAATCGCCTAATTCCTATTGCGTCTCCAATAAAATGCTCCTAAATCCCTCTATAGCACCGCCGGGGCTACTGGAGTCGTTCCCCAGGTCGTTACGGACGCTACTATGAAAGAATCAAAGAAAATTCGACTCGTACCCCTGGCACCTAAAATATCTGTGGGCTAACACACACGAAAAACTGGCAAAATCGCCTAATTCCTATTGCGTCACCAATAAAATGCTCCTATACCCCTCTAAAGCGCCGCCAGGGCTACTGGAGTCGTTCCCCAGGTCGTTACAGACGCTACTATGGAAGAAACTAAGAAAATTAGACCCGGACCTCCGACACCTAAAAAATTCGTGGGCTAACACACACGAAAAACTAGCAAAATCGCTTAATTCCTATTGCGTCGCAAATAAAATGATCCCAAACCCCTCTAAAGCGTCGCCGGGGCTACTGGAGTTGTTCCCCTGGTCGTTACGGACGCTACTATGGAAGAATCCAAGAAAATTTGACCCGGACCCCCGACACCTAAAAAATCCATGGGCTAATACACACGAAAGAACTAGCAAAATCTCCTAATTCCTATTGCATCGCCAATAAAATGCTCTTAAACCCCTCTAATGCGCCGCCGGGGCTACTGGAGTCGTTCGCCAGGTCGTAACGGATGCTATTATGGAAGAAATAAAGAAAATTTGACCCGGACCCCCTGTACATAAAAATTCTGTGGGCTAACACACAAGAAAAACTGCAAAATTGCCTTATTCCTATTGCGTCGCCAATAAAATATTCCTAAACCCCTATATTGCACCGCCGGGGCTACTGGTGTCGTTTCCCAGGTCGTTACGGAAGCTACAATAGAAGAAATCAAGAAAATTCGACCCAGACCCCCGGTACATAAAAATTCAGTGGGCTAACACAGACGAAAAACTGGCAAAATTGCCTAATTTCTATTGCGTCGCCATTTAAATGCTCCTAAATCCCTCTATAGCACCGCCGGGGCTACTAGAGTCGTTCCCCAGGTCGTTACGGACGCTACTATGGAAGAATCCAAAAATATTTGACCCGAACCCCCGGCACCTAAAAAATTTGTGGGCTAACACACACGAAAAACTGGCAAAATCGCCTAATACCTATTGCGTCTCCAATAAAATGCTCCTATACCCCTCTAAAGCACCGTCGGGGCTACTGGAGTCATTCTCCAGGTCGTTACGGACTCTACTATGGAAGAATAAGAGAAAATTCAACCCGGACCCCTCGCACCTAAAAATTCCTTACGCTAATACACACAAAAAACTGGCAAAATTGCCTAATTTCTATTGCGTCTTCAATAAAATGCTTCTAAACCCATCTACAGCACCGCCGGGGCTTTTAGAGTCGTTCCCCAGGTCGTTACGGATGCTACTATTGAAGAATCCAAGCAAATTTGACCCGAACCCCCGGCACCTAAAAAATCTGTGGGCTAACACACACGAAAAACTGGCAAAATCGCCTAATTCCTATTGTGTCGCCAATAAAATGCTACTAAACCCCTCAAAAATGCCGCCGAGGCTACTGGAGTCATTCCCAGATCGTTACGGACGCTACTATAAAAGAATCCAAGAAAATTTGACCTGAACCCCCGGCACCTAAAAAATCTGTGGGCTAACACACACGAAAAACTGGAAAAATCGCCTAATTCCTATTGCGTCTCCAATAAAATGCTCTTAAACCCTCTAAAGCGCCACCGGGGCTACTTGAGTCATTCCCCAAGTCGTTACGGATGCTACTATGGAAGAATCCAAGAAAATTCGACCTGGACCCCCGGCATCTAAAAAATCTGTGGGCTAACACACACGAAAAACTGGCAAAATTGCCTAATTCCTATTGCGTCACCAATAAAATGCTTTTATACCCCTCTAAAGCGCCGCCGGGGCTACTGGAATCGTTCCCTAGGTCGTTACGGACGCTACTATGGAATAATGCAAGAAAATTCGACCCGGACCCCCGGCACCTAAAACATCCATGGGCTAACACATATGAAAAACTGGCAAAATCGCTTAATTCCTATTGCGTAGCAAATAAAATGATCTTAAACCCCTCTAAAGCGCCGCCGGGGCTACTGGAGTCGTTTCCTTGGTCGTTACGGACACTACTATGGAAGAATCCAAGAAAATTTGACCCGTACCCCAGGCACCTAAAAATATCCATGGGCTAACACACACGAAAGAACTGGCAAAATCTCCTAATTCCTATTGCGTCGCCAATAAAATGCTCTTAAACCCCTCTAAAGCGCCGCTGGGGCTTCTGGAGTCGTTCCCCAGGTCGTTACGGAAGCTACTATGGAAGAAATCAAGAAAATTCGACCCAAACCCCCGGCACCTAAAAATTCAGTGGGCTAACACACACGAAAAACTGGCAAAATCGGCTAATTTCCATTGCGTCGCCAATAAAATGCTCATAAACCCCTCTTTAGCACCGCCGGGGCTACTGGAGTCGTTCCCCAGGTCGTTACGGATGCTACTATAGAATAATCTTAGAAAATTCGACCCAAAACCCCGGCACCTAAAAAATCTGTGGGCTAACACACACGAAAAACTGGCAAAATCGCCTAATTCCTATTGCGTCTCCAATAAAATGCTCCTATACCCCTCTAAAGCGCCGCCGGAGCTACTAGAGTCGTTCCCCAGGTCGTTACGGACGCTACTATGGAAGAATCCAAGAACATTTGACCCGGACCTCCGGCACCTAAAAAATCTGTGGGCTAACACACACGAAAAACTGGCAAAATCGCTTAATTCCTATTGCGTCGCAAATAAAATGATCCTAAACCCCTCTAAAGCGCCGCCGGGGCTACTGGAGTCGTTCCCCAGGTCGTTACGGACGCTACTATGGAAGAATCCAAGAAAATTTGACCCGGACCCCCGGCACCTAAAAAATCCATGGGCTAACATACACGAAAGAACTAGCAAAATCTCCTAATTCCTATTGCGTCGCCAATAAAATGATCTTAAACCCCTCTAATGCACCGCTGGGGCTACTGGAGTCGTTTGCCAGGTTGTAACGGATGTATTATGGAAGAAATCAAGAAAATTTGACCCGGACCCCCGGCACCGAAAAATTCAGTGGGCTAACACACACGAAAAACTGGCAAAATCGCCTAATTCCCATTGCGTTGCCAATAAAATGCTCATAAACCCCTCTATAGCACCGCCAGGGCTACTGGAGTCGTTCCCCAGGTCGTTACGGATGCTACTATGGAAGATTCTTAGAAAATTCGACCCGAAATCCCGGCACCTAAAAAATCTGTTGGTTAACACACACGAAAAACAGGCAAAATTGCCTAATTCCTATTGCGTCGCCAATTAAATGCTCCTAAATCCCTCTGTAGCACCGCCGGGGCTACTAGAGTCGTTCCCCAGGTCGTTACGGACGCTACTATGAAAGAATCCAAAAAAATTTGACCCGAAGCCCCGGCACCTAAAAAATCCGTGGGCTAACACACACGAAAACCTGGCAAAATCGCCTAATTCCTATTGCGTCTCCAATAAAATGCTCCTATACCCCTCTAAAGTGCCGTCGGGGCTACTGGAGTCATTCCCCAGGTCGTTACGGACTCTACTATGGAAAAATCAGAGAAAATTCAACCCGGACCCCTCGCACCTAAAAATTCCTTACGCTAATACACACAAAAAACCTGCAAAATTGCCTAATTTCTATTGCGTCTTCAATAAAATGCTTCTAAACCCCTCTACAGCGCCGCCGACGCTACTGGAGTCGTTCCCCAGGTCGTCTCCAATAAAATGCTCTTATACACCTCTAAAGTATCGTCGGGGCTACTGGAGTCGTTCCTCAGGTCGTTACGGATGCTACTATGGAAGAATCCAAAAATATTTGACCCGAACCCCCGGCACCTAAAAAATCCGTGGGCTAACACACACGAAAGAATTGGCAAAATCTCCTAATTCTTATTGCGTCGTGAATAAAATGCTCATAAACCCCTCTATAGCGCCGTCGGGGCTACTTGAGTCATTCCCCTGGTCGTTACGGACGCTACTATAGAAAAATCCAAGAAATTTTGACCCGGACCCCCGGCACCTAAAAAATCTATAGGCTAACACACACGAAAAACTGGCAAAATCGCCTAATTCCTATTGCATCGCCAATAAAATGCTCCTAAACCACTCTATAGCACCGCCAGGGCTACTGGATTCGCTCCCCAGATCGTTACGGACGCTACTATGGAAGAATCCAAGAAAATTTGACCCGGACCCCCAGCTCCTAAAATATCATTGGGCTAACACACACGAAAAAGTAGCAAAATTGCTTAATTCCTATTGCGCCGCCAATAAAATGCTCCTAAACCCTTCTAAAGCGCCGCCGGAGCTACTGGAGTCGTTCCCCAGGTCGTTACAATCGCTACTATGGAAAAATCTTAGAAAATTTGACCCGGACCCCCGGCACCTAAAAAATCTGTGGGCTAACACACACAAAAGAACTGGCAAAATCTCCTAATTCCTATTTCGTCGCCAATAAAATGCTCCTAAACCCCTCTATAGCACCTCCGGGGCTACTGGAGTCATTCACCAGGTCATTACGGACGCTACTATGGAAGAATAAGAGAAAATTCAACCCGGACCCCTCGCACCTAAAAATTCCTTACGCTAATACACACAAAAAACTAGAAAAATCGCCTAATTTCTATTGCGTCTCCAATAAAATGCTCTTAAACCCTCTAAAGCGCCACCGGGGCTACTTGAGTCATTCCCCAAGTCGTTACGGATGCTACTATGGAAGAATCCAAGAAAATTCGACCTGGACCCCCGGCATCTAAAAAGTCTGTGGGCTAACACACACGAAAAACTAGCAAAATTGCCTAATTCCTATTGCGTCACCAATAAAATGCTTTTATACCCCTCTAAAGCGCCGCCGGGGCTACTGGAATCGTTCCCCAGGTCGTTACGGACGCTACTATGGAATAATGCAAGAAAATTCGACCCGGACCCCCGGCACCTAAAACATCCATGGGCTAACACATATGAAAAACTGGCAAAATCGCTTAATTCCTATTGCGTAGCAAATAAAATGATCTTAAACCCCTCTAAAGCGCCGCCGGGGCTACTGGAGTCATTTCCTTGGTCGTTACGGACACTACTATGGAAGAATCCAAGAAAATTTGACCCGTACCCCAGGCACCTAAAAATATCCATGGGCTAACACACACGAAAGAACTGGCAAAATCTCCTAATTCCTATTGCGTCGCCAATAAAATGCTCTTAAACCCCTCTAAAGCGCCGCCGGGGCTTCTGGAGTCGTTCCCCAGGTCGTTACGGAAGCTACTATGGAAGAAATCAAGAAAATTCGACCCAAACCCCCGGCACCTAAAAATTCAGTGGGCTAACACACACGAAAAACTGGCAAAATCGGCTAATTTCCATTGCGTCGCCAATAAAATGCTCATAAACCCCTCTTTAGCACCGCCGGGGCTACTGGAGTCGTTCCCCAGGTCGTTACGGATGCTACTATAGAATAATCTTAGAAAATTCGACCCAAAACCCCGGCACCTAAAAAATCTGTGGGCTAACACACACGAAAAACTGGCAAAATCGCCTAATTTCTATTGCGTCACCAATAAAATGCTCCTATACCCCTCTAAAGCGTCGCCGGAGCTACTAGAGTCGTTCCCCAGGTCTTTACGGACGCTACTATGGAAGAATCCAAGAACATTTGACCCGGACCTCCGGCACCTAAAAAATCTGTGGGCTAACACACACGAAAAACTGGCAAAATCGCTTAATTCCTATTGCGTCGCAAATAAAATGATCCTAAACCCCTTTAAAACGTCGCCGGGGCTACTGGAGTCGTTCCCCTGGTCGTTACGGACGCTACTATGGAACAATCCAAGAAAATTTGACCCGGACCCCCGGCACCTAAAAAATCCATGGGCTAACATACACGAAAGAACTAGCAAAATCTCCTAATTCCTATTGCGTCGCCAATAAAATGATCTTAAACCCCTCTAATGCACCGCTGGGGCTACTGGAGTCGTTTGCCAGGTTGTAACGGATGATATTATGGAAGAAATCAAGAAAATTTGACCCGGACCCCCGGCACCGAAAAATTCAGTGGGCTAACACACACGAAAAACTGGCAAAATCGCCTAATTCCCATTGCATCGCCAATAAAATGCTCATAAACCCCTCTATAGCACCGCCAGGGCTACTGGAGTCGTTCCCCAGGTCGTTACGGATGCTACTATGGAAGATTCTTAGAAAATTCGACCCGAAATCCCGGCACCTAAAAAATCTGTTGGTTAACACACACGAAAAACAGGCAAAATTGCCTAATTCCTATTGCGTCGCCAATTAAATGCTCCTAAATCCCTCTGTAGCACCGCCGGGGCTACTAGAGTCGTTCCCCAGGTCGTTACGGACGCTACTATGAAAGAATCCAAAAAAATTTGACCCGAAGCCCCGGCACCTAAAAAATCCGTGGGTTAACACACACGAAAACCTGGCAAAATCGCCTAATTCCTATTGCGTCTCCAATAAAATGCTCCTATACCCCTCTAAAGTGCCGTCGGGGCTACTGGAGTCATTCCCCAGGTCGTTACGGACTCTACTATGGAAAAATCAGAGAAAATTCAACCCGGACCCCTCGCACCTAAAAATTCCTTACGCTAATACACACAAAAAACCTGCAAAATTGCCTAATTTCTATTGCGTCTTCAATAAAATGCTTCTAAACCCCTCTACAGCGCCGCCGACGCTACTGGAGTCGTTCCCCAGGTCGTCTCCAATAAAATGCTCTTATACACCTCTAAAGTATCGTCGGGGCTACTGGAGTCGTTCCTCAGGTCGTTACGGATGCTACTATGGAAGAATCCAAAAATATTTGACCCGAACCCCCGGCACCTAAAAAATCCGTGGGCTAACACACACGAAAGAATTGGCAAAATCTCCTAATTCCTATTGCGTCGCGAATAAAATGCTCATAAACCCCTCTATAGCGCCGTCGGGGCTACTTGAGTCATTCCCCTGGTCGTTACGGACGCTACTATAGAAAAATCCAAGAAATTTTGACCCGGACCCCCGGCACCTAAAAAATCTATAGGCTAACACACACGAAAAACTGGCAAAATCGCCTAATTCCTATTGCGTCGCCAATAAAATGCTCCTAAACCCCTCTATTGCACCGCCGGGGCTACTGGAGTCGTTCCCCAGGTCGTTACGGATGCTACTATGGAATAAATAAAAATAATTCGACCCAGACCCCTGCACCTAAAAATTCAGTGGGCTAACACACATGAAAAACTGGCAAAATCGCCTAATTCCCATTGTGTCGCCAATAAAATGCTCATAAACCCCTCTATATCACCGCCGAGGCTACTGGAGTCATTCCTCAGGTCGTAACGGATGCTACTATGGAAGAATTCAAGAATATTTGACCCGGACCCCCTTCACCTAAAAAATCTGTGGGCTAACACATAAGAAATACTGGCAAAATCGCCTAATTCCTATTGCATCGCCAATAAAATGCTCCTAAACCCCTCTATAGCACCGCCGGGGCTACTAGAGTTGTTCCCCAGGTCGTTACAGACGCTACAATGGAAGAATACAAGAAAATTCAACTCGAACCCCCGGCACCTAAAAAATCTGTGGGCTAACACAAACGAAAAACTGGCAAAATCGCCTAATTCCTATTGCATCGCAAATAAAATGATCCTAAACCTTTCTAAAGCGCCGCCAGGGCTACTGGAGTCGTTCCCCAGGTCGTTACGGACGCTACTATGGAAGAATCCAAGAATATTTGACCCGGACCCCCGGCACCTAAAAAATCCGTGGGCTAACACACACGAAAGAACAAGCAAAATCTCCTAATTCCTATTGCGTCGCAAATAAAATGATCCTAAACCCCTCTAAAGCGCCGCCGGGTCTACTGGAGTCATTCCCCAGGTCGTTACGGACGCTACTATGGAAGAATCCAAGAAAATTTGACCCGGACCCCCAGCACCTAAAACATCCGTGGGATAACACACACGAAAAAAGTGGCAAAATTGCTTAATTTCTATTGCATCGCAAATAAAATGATCCTTAACACCTCTAAAGCGTCGCCGGGGCTTCTGGAGTCGTTCCCGGGGTCGTTAAGGACGCTACTATGGAAGAATCCAAAAAACTTTGACCCGGACCCCTGGCACCTAAAAATTCTATGGGCTAACACACACGAAAGAACTGACAAAATCTCCTAATTCCTATTGCGTCGCCCATAAAATGCTCCTAAACCCCTCTAAAGCGCCGTCGGGGCTACTGGAGTCGTTCCCCAGGTCGTTACGGACGCTATTATGGAAAAATCCAAGAAAAATTGACCCGGACCCCCGGCGCCTAAAAAATCTTTGGGCTAACACACACGAAAAACTGGCAAAATCCCCTAATTCCTATTGCGTCGCCAATAAAATGCTCCTAAACCCCTTTATAGCACCTCCAGGGCTACTGGAGTCATTCCCCAGGTCGTTACGGACGCTACTATGGAAGAATCCAAGAAAATTTGACCGGGACCCCCGGCACCTAAAATATCCTTGGGCTAACACATACGAAAAAGTGGCAAAATTGTATAATTCTGATTACGCCGCCAATAAAATGCTCCTAAACCCCTCTAAAGCGCCGCCGGGGCTATTGGAGCCGTTCCTTAGGTCGTAACGGATGCTACTATGGAAGAATTCAAGAATATTTAACCCGGACCCCCTTCACCTAAAAAATCTATGGGCTAACACACAAGAAATACTGGCAAAATCGCCTAATTCCAATTGCGTCGCCAATAAAATGCTCCTAAACCCCTCTATAGCATCGCCGGGGCTACTAGAGTCGTTCCCCAGGTCGTTACAGACGCTACTATGGAAGAATGAAAGAAAATTCGACTCGGACTCCCGGCACCTAAAAAATCCATGGGCTAACACATATGAAAAACTGGCAAAATCGCTTAATTCCTATTGCGTAGCAAATAAAATGATCCTAAACCCCTCTAAAGCGCCGCCGGGGCTACTGGAGTCGTTCCCAGGTCGTTACGGACGCTACTATAGAAGAAACCAAGAAATTTGACCCGGACCCCCGGCACCTAAAAAATCCATGGGCTAACACACACGAAAGAACTGGCAAAATCTCCTAATTCCTAATGTGTCGCCAATAAAATAATCCTAAACCCCTCTAAAGCGCCGTCGGGCTACTAGAGTCGTTCCCCAGGTCGTTACGGATGCTACTATTGAAGAATCCAAGAAAATTTGACCCGAACCCCCGGCACCTAAAAAATCTGTGGGCTAACACACACGAAAAACTGGCAAAATCGCCTAATTCCTATTGCGTCGCCAATAAAATGCTCTTAAACCCCTCTAAAGCGCCAACGGGGCTACTAAAGTCGTTCCCCAAGTTGTTACAGACGTTATTATTGAAGAATCCAAGAAAATTTGACCCGGACCCCCGGCACCTAAAAAATCCGTGGGCTAACACACACGAAAAACTGGCAAAATTGTCTAATTCCTATTGCGTATCTAATAAAATGCTCCTAAACCCCTCTAAAGCACCGCCGGGGCTACTAGAGTCGGTACGGACGCTACTATCGAAGAATCTAAGAAAATTCGACCCGGACCCTCGGCACCTAAAAAATCCTTACGCTAATACACACGAAAAACTGGCAAAATCGCCTAATTTCTATTGCGTCGCCAATTAAATGCTCCTAAATCCCTCTATAGCGCTGCCGGAGCTACTAGAGTCGTTCCCCAGGTCGTTACGGATGCTACTATGGAAGAATCTAAGAAAATTCGACCCGAACCCCCGGCACCTAAAAAATCCATGGGCTAACACACAAAAAACTGGCAAAAATCGCCTAAATCCTATTGCGTCTCCAATAAAATGCTCTTATACGCCTCTAAAGTATCGCCGGGGCTACTGGAGTCGTTCCTCAGGTTGTTACGGATGCTACTATGGAAGAATCCAAAAATATTTGACCCGAACCCCCGGCACCTAAAAAATCTGTGGGCTAACACACACGAAAGAATTGGCAAAATCTCCTAATTCCTATTGCGTCGCGAATAAAATGCTCATTAACCCCTCTATAGCGCCATCGGGGCTACTTGAGTCATTCCCGTGGTCGTTACGAACGCTACTATAGAAAAATCCAAGAAATTTTGACCCAGACCCCCGGCACCTAAAAAATCTGTAGGCTAACACACAAAAACAACTGGCAAAAACGCCTAATTCCTATTGCATCGCCAATAAAATGCTCCTAAACCACTCTATAACACCGTCGGGGCTACTGTAGTCGTTCCCCAGGTCGTTACGGACGCTATTATGGAAAAATCCAAGAAAATTTGACCCGGACCCCCGGCGCCTAAAAAATCTTTGGGCTAACACACACGAAAAACTGGCAAAATCCCCTAATTATTATTGCGTCGCCAATAAAATACTCCTAAACCCCTTTATAGCACCTCCAGGGCTACTGGAGTCATTCCCCAGGTCGTTACGAACGCTACTATGGAAGAATCCAAGAAAATTTGACCGGGACCCCCGGCACCTAAAATATCCTTGGGCTAACACACACGAAAAAGTGGAAAAATTGCTTAATTCCGATTGTGCCGCCAATAAAATGCTCCTAAACCCCTTTAAAGCGCCGCCGGGGCTATTGGAGTCGTTCCTTAGGTCGTAACGGATGCTACTATGGAAAAATTCAAGAATATTTAACCCGGACCCCCTTCACCTAAAAAATCTGTGGGCTAACACACAAGAAATACTGGCAAAATCGCCTAATTCCTATTGCGTCGCCAATAAAATGCTCCTAAACCCCTATATAGCATCGCCGGGGCTACTAGAGTCGTTCCCCAGGTCGTTACAGACGCTACTATGGAAGAATAAAAGAAAATTCGACTCGGACCCCCGGCACCTAAAAAATCCATGGGCTAACACACAAGAAAAACTGGCAAAATCGCTTAATTCCTATTGCGTAGCAAATAAAATGATCCTAAACCCCTCTAAAGTGCCGCCGGGGCTACTGGAGTCGTTCCCTAGGTCGTTACGGACGCTACTATAGAAGAATCCAAGAAATTTGACCCGGACCCCCGGCACCTAAAAAATCAATGGGCTAACACACACGAAAGAACTGGCAAAATCTCCTAATTCTTATTGTGTCGCCAATAAAATGATCCTAAACCCCTCTAAAGCACCGTCGGGGCTACTGGAGTCGTTCCCCAGGTCGTTATGGACACTACTATGGAAGAATCCAAGAAAATTTGACCCGGACCCCCGGCACCTAAAAAATCCGTGGGCTAACATACACGAAAGAACTGGCAAAATCGCCTAATTCTTATTGTGTCGCCAATAAAATGCTCATAAACCCTTCTAATGCTCCGTCGGGGCTACTGGAGTCGTTTTTGAGGTCGTTACAGACGCTACTATGGAAGAAATCAAGAAAATTCGACCCGAACCCCCAGCACCTAAAAAATCTGAGGGTTAACACACACGAAAAACTGGTAAAATCGCCTATTTCCTATTGCGTCGCCAATAAAATACTTCTAAACCCCTATATAGGATCGCCAGGGCTACTGGGGTCGTTCCCTAGATCGTTACGGATGCTACTATGGAAGAATCTTAGAAAATTCGACCCGAACCCTCGGCACCTAAAAAATCCGTGGGCTAACACACATGAAAAACTGGCAAAATCGCCTAATTTCTATTGCGTCGCCAATAAAATGCTCCTAAACCCCTCTAAAGTGCCACTGGGGCTACTGGAGTCGTTATCCAGGTCTTAACGGATGCTACTATGGAATAAATCAAGAAAATTTGACCCGGACCCCTGGTACCTAAAAATTATGTGGGCTAACACACACGTAAAACTCGCAAAATTGCCTAATTCCTATTGCGTCGCCAATAAAATGCTCCTAAACCCGTCTATTATACCGCCGGGGCTACTGGAGTCGTTCCCCAGTTCGTTACAGACGCTACTATGGATGAAATCAAGAAAATTCGACCCATACCCCCGGCACCTAAAAATTCAGTGGGTTAACACACACGAAAAACTGGCAAAATCGCTAATTCCCATTGCGTCGCCAATAAAATGCTCATAAACCCATCTATAGCACCGTCGGGGCTACTATAGTCTTTCCCAAGGTCGTTACGGATGCTACTATGGAAGAATCTATGAAAATTTGACCCGAACCCCCGGCACCTAAAAAATCTGTGGGTTAACACACACAAAAAACTGGCAAAATCGCCTAATTCCTATTGCATCGCCAATAAATGCTCCTAAATCGCTCTATAGCGCCGCCGGAGCTACTCGAGTCGTTCCCCAAGTCGTTACGGATGCTACTATTGAAGAATACAAGAAAATTCAACCCGAACCCCCAGCCCCTAAAAAATCCGTGGGCTAACACACACGAAAAACTGGCAAAATTACCTAATTCCTATTGCGTCTCCAATAAAATGCTCCTATACCCCTCTAAAGCACCGCCGGGGCTACTGGAGTCGTTCCCCAGGTCGTTACGGATGCTACTATGGAAGAATCCAAAAATATTTGACCCGAACCCCCGGTACCTAAAAAATCTGTGGGCTAACACATACGAAAAACTGGCAAAATCGCCTAATTCCTATTGCGTCTCAAATAAAATGATCCTAAACCCCTCTGAAGCGCCATCGGGGCTACTAGAATCGTTCCCCAGGTCGTTACGGACGCTACTATAGAAGAATCCAAGAAAATTTGACCCGGACCCCCAGCACCTAAAAAATCTGTAGGCTAACACACACGAAAGAACTGGCAAAATCTCCTAATTCCTATTGCGTCGCCAATAAAATGTTCCTATACCCCTCTAAAGCATTGTCAGGGCTACTGGAGTCGTTCCCCAGGTAGTTATGGACGCTACTATGGAAGAATCCAAGAAAATTCGACCCGGACTCTCGAGACCTAAAAAATTCTTACGCTAATACACACGAAAAACTGGCAAAATTGCATAATTCCTATTGCGTCTCCAATAAAATGCTCCTAAACCGCTCTATAGCGGCGCCGAGGCTACTGAAGTGATTCTCAAGGTCGTTACGGACGCTACTATGGAAGAAATCAAGAAAATTCGACCCGAACCCCCAGCACCTAAAAAATCCGAAGGTTAACACACACGAAAAACTGGCAAAATCGCCTATTTCCTATTGTGTCGCGAATAAAATGCTCCTAAACCCCTATATAGCATCGCCGGGGCTACTGGAGTCGTTCCCTAGGTCGTTACGGATACTACTATGGAAGAATATTAGAAAGTTCGACCCGAACCCCCGGCACCTAAAAATTCCATGGGCTAACACACACGAAAAATTGGCAAAATCGCCTGATTCCTACTGCGTCGCCAATAAAATACTCCTAAGCCCCTATATAGCGTCGTCGGGGCTACTGTAGTTGTTCCCCAGGTCGTTACGGATGCTATTATGGAAAAATCAAAGAAAATTTGACTCGGACCTCCGGCACCTAAAAAATCCGTGGGCTAACACAAACGAAAAACTGGCAAAATCTCCTAATTACTATTGCGTCGCCAATAAAATGCTCCTAAACCCCTCTATAGCACCGTCGGGGCTACTGGAGTCATTCTCCAGGTCGTTATAGACGCTACTATTGAATAAATAAAGAAAATTCGACCCGCAACCCTGGCACCTAAAAAATCTGTGGCTAACACACACGAAAAACTGGCAAAATTGCTTAATTTCTATTGCGTCACCAATAAAATGCTTTTATACCCCTCTAAAGCGCCGCCGGGGCTACTGGAATCGTTCCCCAGGTCGTTACGGACGCTACTATGGAATAATGCAAGAAAATTCGACCCGGACCCCCGGCACCTAAAACATCCATGGGCTAACACATATGAAAAACTGGCAAAATCGCTTAATTCCTATTGCGTAGCAAATAAAATGATCTTAAACCCCTCTAAAGCGCCGCCGGGGCTACTGGAGTCGTTTCCTTGGTCGTTACGGACACTACTATGGAAGAATCCAAGAAAATTTGACCCGTACCCCAGGCACCTAAAAATATCCATGGGCTAACACACACGAAAGAACTGGCAAAATCTCCTAATTCCTATTGCGTCGCCAATAAAATGCTCTTAAACCCCTCTAAAGCGCCGCTGGGGCTTCTGGAGTCGTTCCCCAGGTCGTTACGGAAGCTACTATGGAAGAAATCAAGAAAATTCGACCCAAACCCCCGGCACCTAAAAATTCAGTGGGCTAACACACACGAAAAACTGGCAAAATCGGCTAATTTCCATTGCGTCGCCAATAAAATGCTCATAAACCCCTCTATAGCACCGCCGGGGCTACTGGAGTCGTTCCCCAGGTCGTTACGGATGCTACTATAGAATAATCTTAGAAAATTCGACCCAAAACCCCGGCACCTAAAAAATCTGTGGGCTAACACACACGAAAAACTGGCAAAATCGCCTAATTTCTATTGCGTCTCCAATAAAATGCTCCTATACCCCTCTAAAGCGCCGCCGGAGCTACTAGAGTCGTTCCCCAGGTCGTTACGGACGCTACTATGGAAGAATCCAAGAACATTTGACCCGGACCTCCGGCACCTAAAAAATCTGTGGGCTAACACACACGAAAAACTGGCAAAATCGCTTAATTCCTATTGCGTCGCAAATAAAATGATCCTAAACCCCTCTAAAGCGCCGCCGGGGCTACTGGAGTCGTTCCCCAGGTCGTTACGGACGCTACTATGGAAGAATCCAAGAAAATTTGACCCGGACCCCCGGCACCTAAAAAATCCATGGGCTAACACACACGAAAGAACTAGCAAAATCTCCTAATTCCTATTGCGTCGCCAATAAAATGATCTTAAACCCCTCTAATGCACCGCTGGGGCTACTGGAGTCGTTTGCCAGGTTGTAACGGATGTATTATGGAAGAAATCAAGAAAATTTGACCCGGACCCCCGGCACCTAAAAATTCAGTGGGCTAACACACACGAAAAACTGGCAAAATCGCCTAATTCCCATTGCGTTGCCAATAAAATGCTCATAAACCCCTCTATAGCACCGCCAGGGCTACTGGAGTCGTTCCCCAGGTCGTTACGGATGCTACTATGGAAGATTCTTAGAAAATTCGACCCGAAATCCCGGCACCTAAAAAATCTGTTGGTTAACACACACGAAAAACAGGCAAAATTGCCTAATTCCTATTGCGTCGCCAATTAAATGCTCCTAAATCCCTCTGTAGCACCGCCGGGGCTACTAGAGTCGTTCCCCAGGTCGTTACGGACGCTACTATGAAAGAATCCAAAAAAATTTGACCCGAAGCCCCGGCACCTAAAAAATCCGTGGGCTAACACACACGAAAACCTGGCAAAATCGCCTAATTCCTATTGCGTCTCCAATAAAATGCTCCTATACCCCTCTAAAGTGTCGTCGGGGCTACTGGAGTCATTCCCCAGGTCGTTACGGACTCTACTATGGAAAAATCAGAGAAAATTCAACCCGGACCCCTCGCACCTAAAAATTCCTTACGCTAATACACACAAAAAACCTGCAAAATTGCCTAATTTCTATTGCGTCTTCAATAAAATGCTTCTAAACCCCTCTACAGCGCCGCCGACGCTACTGGAGTCGTTCCCCAGGTCGTCTCCAATAAAATGCTCTTATACACCTCTAAAGTATCGTCGGGGCTACTGGAGTCGTTCCTCAGGTCGTTACGGATGCTACTATGGAAGAATCCAAAAATATTTGACCCGAACCCCCGGCACCTAAAAAATCCGTGGGCTAACACACACGAAAGAATTGGCAAAATCTCCTAATTCTTATTGCGTCGTGAATAAAATGCTCATAAACCCCTCTATAGCGCCGTCGGGGCTACTTGAGTCATTCCCCTGGTCGTTACGGACGCTACTATAGAAAAATCCAAGAAATTTTGACCCGGACCCCCGGCACCTAAAAAATCTATAGGCTAACACACACGAAAAACTAGCAAAATCGCCTAATTCCTATTGCATCGCCAATAAAATGCTCCTAAACCACTCTATAGCACCGCCAGGGCTACTGGATTCGCTCCCCAGATCGTTACGGACGCTACTATGGAAGAATCCAAGAAAATTTGACCCGGACCCCCAGCTCCTAAAATATCATTGGGCTAACACACACGAAAAAGTAGCAAAATTGCTTAATTCCTATTGCGCCGCCAATAAAATGCTCCTAAACCCTTCTAAAGCGCCGCCGGAGCTATTGGAGTCGTTCCCCAGGTCGTTACAATCGCTACTATGGAAAAATCTTAGAAAATTTGACCCGGACCCCCGGCACCTAAAAAATCTGTGGGCTAACACACACAAAAGAACTGGCAAAATCTCCTAATTCCTATTTCGTCGCCAATAAAATGCTCCTAAAACCCTCTATAGCACCTCCGGGGCTACTGGAGTCATTCACCAGGTCATTACGGACGCTACTATGGAAGAATAAGAGAAAATTCAACCCGGACCCCTCGCACCTAAAAATTCCTTACGCTAATACACACAAAAAACTAGAAAAATCGCCTAATTTCTATTGCGTCTCCAATAAAATGCTCTTAAACCCTCTAAAGCGCCACCGGGGCTACTTGAGTCATTCCCCAAGTCGTTACGGATGCTACTATGGAAGAATCCAAGAAAATTCGACCCGGACCCCCGGCATCTAAAAAGTCTGTGGGCTAACACACACGAAAAACTAGCAAAATTGCCTAATTCCTATTGCGTCACCAATAAAATGCTTTTATACCCCTCTAAAGCGCCGCCGGGGCTACTGGAATCGTTCCCCAGGTCGTTACGGACGCTACTATGGAATAATGCAAGAAAATTCGACCCGGACCCCCGGCACCTAAAACATCCATGGGCTAACACATATGAAAAACTGGCAAAATCGCTTAATTCCTATTGCGTAGCAAATAAAATGATCTTAAACCCCTCTAAAGCGCCGCCGGGGCTACTGGAGTCATTTCCTTGGTCGTTACGGACACTACTATGGAAGAATCCAAGAAAATTTGACCCGTACCCCAGGCACCTAAAAATATCCATGGGCTAACACACACGAAAGAACTGGCAAAATCTCCTAATTCCTATTGCGTCGCCAATAAAATGCTCTTAAACCCCTCTAAAGCGCCGCTGGGGCTTCTGGAGTCGTTCCCCAGGTCGTTACGGAAGCTACTATGGAAGAAATCAAGAAAATTCGACCCAAACCCCCGGCACCTAAAAATTCAGTGGGCTAACACACACGAAAAACTGGCAAAATCGGCTAATTTCCATTGCGTCGCCAATAAAATGGTCATAAACCCCTCTTTAGCACCGCCGGGGCTACTGGAGTCGTTCCCCAGGTCGTTACGGATGCTACTATAGAATAATCTTAGAAAATTCGACCCAAAACCCCGGCACCTAAAAAATCTGTGGGCTAACACACACGAAAAACTGGCAAAATCGCCTAATTTCTATTGCGTCACCAATAAAATGCTCCTATACCCCTCTAAAGCGCTGCCGGAGCTACTAGAGTCGTTCCCCAGGTCTTTACGGACGCTACTATGGAAGAATCCAAGAACATTTGACCCGGACCTCCGGCACCTAAAAAATCTGTGGGCTAACACACACGAAAAACTGGCAAAATCGCTTAATTCCTATTGCGTCGCAAATAAAATGATCCTAAACCCCTTTAAAACGTCGCCGGGGCTACTGGAGTCGTTCCCCTGGTCGTTACGGACGCTACTATGGAACAATCCAAGAAAATTTGACCCGGACCCCCGCCACCTAAAAAATCCATGGGCTAACATACACGAAAGAACTAGCAAAATCTCCTAATTCCTATTGCGTCGCCAATAAAATGATCTTAAACCCCTCTAATGCACCGCTGGGGCTACTGGAGTCGTTTGCCAGGTTGTAACGGATGATATTATGGAAGAAATCAAGAAAATTTGACCCGGACCCCCGGCACCGAAAAATTCAGTGGGCTAACACACACGAAAAACTGGCAAAATCGCCTAATTCCCATTGCATCGCCAATAAAATGCTCATAAACCCCTCTATAGCACCGCCAGGGCTACTGGAGTCGTTCCCCAGGTCGTTACGGATGCTACTATGGAAGATTCTTAGAAAATTCGACCCGAAATCCCGGCACCTAAAAAATCTGTTGGTTAACACACACGAAAAACAGGCAAAATTGCCTAATTCCTATTGCGTCGCCAATTAAATGCTCCTAAATCCCTCTATAGCACCGCCGGGGCTACTAGAGTCGTTCCCCAGGTCGTTACGGACGCTACTATGAAAGAATCCAAAAAAATTTGACCCGAAGCCCCGGCACCTAAAAAATCCGTGGGTTAACACACACGAAAACCTGGCAAAATCGCCTAATTCCTATTGCGTCTCCAATAAAATGCTCCTATACCCCTCTAAAGTGCCGTCGGGGCTACTGGAGTCATTCCCCAGGTCGTTACGGACTCTACTATGGAAAAATCAGAGAAAATTCAACCCGGACCCCTCGCACCTAAAAATTCCTTACGCTAATACACACAAAAAACCTGCAAAATTGCCTAATTTCTATTGCGTCTTCAATAAAATGCTTCTAAACCCCTCTACAGCGCCGCCGACGCTACTGGAGTCGTTCCCCAGGTCGTCTCCAATAAAATGCTCTTATACACCTCTAAAGTATCGTCGGGGCTACTGGAGTCGTTCCTCAGGTCGTTACGGATGCTACTATGGAAGAATCCAAAAATATTTGACCCGAACCCCCGGCACCTAAAAAATCCGTGGGCTAACACACACGAAAGAATTGGCAAAATCTCCTAATTCTTATTGCGTCGCGAATAAAATGCTCATAAACCCCTCTATAGCGCCGTCGGGGCTACTTGAGTCATTCCCCTGGTCGTTACGGACGCTACTATAGAAAAATCCAAGAAATTTTGACCCAGACCCCCGGCACCTAAAAAATCTATAGGCTAACACACACGAAAAACTGGCAAAATCGCCTAATTCCTATTGCGTCGCCAATAAAATGCTCCTAAACCCCTCTATTGCACCGCCGGGGCTACTGGAGTCGTTCCCCAGGTCGTTACGGATGCTACTATGGAATAAATAAAAATAATTCGACCCAGACCCCTGCACCTAAAAATTCAGTGGGCTAACACACACGAAAAACTGGCAAAATCGCCTAATTCCCATTGTGTCGCCAATAAAATGCTCATAAACCCCTCTATATCACCGCCGAGGCTACTGGAGTCATTCCTCAGGTCGTAACGGATGCTACTATGGAAGAATTCAAGAATATTTGACCCGGACCCCCTTCACCTAAAAAATCTGTGGGCTAACACATAAGAAATACTGGCAAAATCGCCTAATTCCTATTGCATCGCCAATAAAATGCTCCTAAACCCCTCTATAGCACCGCCGGGGCTACTGGAGTTGTTCCCCAGGTCGTTACAGACGCTACAATGGAAGAATACAAGAAAATTCAACTCGAACCCCCGGCACCTAAAAAATCTGTGGGCTAACACAAACGAAAAACTGGCAAAATCGCCTAATTCCTATTGCATCGCAAATAAAATGATCCTAAACCTTTCTAAAGCGCCGCCAGGGCTACTGGAGTCGTTCCCCAGGTCGTTACGGACGCTACTATGGAAGAATCCAAGAATATTTGACCCGGACCCCCGGCACCTAAAAAATCCGTGGGCTAACACACACGAAAGAACAAGCAAAATCTCCTAATTCCTATTGCGTCGCAAATAAAATGATCCTAAACCCCTCTAAAGCGCCGCCGGGTCTACTGGAGTCATTCCCCAGGTCGTTACGGACGCTACTATGGAAGAATCCAAGAAAATTTGACCCGGACCCCCAGCACCTAAAACATCCGTGGGATAACACACACGAAAAAAGTGGCAAAATTGCTTAATTTCTATTGCATCGCAAATAAAATGATCCTTAACACCTCTAAAGCGTCGCCGGGGCTTCTGGAGTCGTTCCCGGGGTCGTTAAGGACGCTACTATGGAAGAATCCAAAAAACTTTGACCCGGACCCCTGGCACCTAAAAATTCTATGGGCTAACACACACGAAAGAACTGACAAAATCTCCTAATTCCTATTGCGTCGCCCATAAAATGCTCCTAAACCCCTCTAAAGCGCCGCCGGGGCTACTGGAGTCGTTCCCCAGGTCGTTACGGACGCTATTATGGAAAAATCCAAGAAAAATTGACCCGGACCCCCAGCGCCTAAAAAATCTTTGGGCTAACACACACGAAAAACTGGCAAAATCCCCTAATTCCTATTGCGTCGCCAATAAAATGCTCCTAAACCCCTTTATAGCACCTCCAGGGCTACTGGAGTCATTCCCCAGGTCGTTACGGACGCTACTATGGAAGAATCCAAGAAAATTTGACCGGGACCCCCGGCACCTAAAATATCCTTGGGCTAACACACACGAAAAAGTGGCAAAATTGTTAGTTCCGATTACGCCGCCAATAAAATGCTCCTAAACCCCTCTAAAGCGCCGCCGGGGCTACTGGAGTCGTTCCTTAGGTCGTAACGGATGCTACTATGGAAGAATTCAAGAATATTTAACCCGGACCCCCTTCACCTAAAAAATCTATGGGCTAACACACAAGAAATACTGGCAAAATCGCCTAATTCCAATTGCGTCGCCAATAAAATGCTCCTAAACCCCTCTATAGCATCGCCGGGGCTACTAGAGTCGTTCCCCAGGTCGTTACAGACGCTACTATGGAAGAATGAAAGAAAATTCGACTCGGACTCCCGGCACCTAAAAAATCCATGGGCTAACACATATGAAAAACTGGCAAAATCGCTTAATTCCTATTGCGTAGCAAATAAAATGATCCTAAACCCCTCTAAAGCGCCACCGGGGCTACTGGAGTCGTTCCCAGGTCGTTACGGACGCTACTATAGAAGAAACCAAGAAATTTGACCCGGACCCCCGGCACCTAAAACATCTGTGGGCTAACACACACGAAAGAACTGGCAAAATCTCCTAATTCCTAATGTGTCGCCAATAAAATGCTCCTAAACCCCTCTAAAGCGCCGTCGGGCTACTAGAGTCGTTCCCCAGGTCGTTACGGATGCTACTATTGAAGAATCCAAGAAAATTTGACTCGAACCCCCGGCACCTAAAAAATCTGTGGGCTAACACAAACGAAAAACTGGCAAAATCGCCTAATTCCTATTGCGTCGCCAATAAAATGCTCTTAAACCCCTCTAAAGCGCCAACGGGGCTACTAAAGTCGTTCCCCAAGTTGTTACAGACGTTATTATTGAAGAATCCAAGAAAATTTGACCCGGGACCCCCGGCACCTAAAAAATCCGTGGGCTAACACATACGAAAAACTGGCAAAATTGTCTAATTCCTATTGCGTATCTAATAAAATGCTCCTAAACCCCTCTAAAGCACCGCCGGGGCTCCTAGAGTCGGTACGGACGCTACTATCGAAGAATCTAAGAAAATTCGACCCGGACCCTCGGCACCTAAAAAATCCTTACGCTAATACACACGAAAAACTGGCAAAATCGCCTAATTTCTATTGCGTCGCCAATTAAATGCTCCTAAATCCCTCTATAGCGCTGCCGGAGCTACTAGAGTCGTTCCCCAGGTCGTTATGGATGCTACTATGGAAGAATCTAAGAAAATTCGACCCGAACCCCCGGCACCTAAAAAATCCATGGGCTAACACACAAAAAACTGGCAAAAATCGCCTAAATCCTATTGCGTCTCCAATAAAATGCTCTTATACGCCTCTAAAGTATCGCCGGGGCTACTGGAGTCGTTCCTCAGGTTGTTACGGATGCTACTATGGAAGAATCCAAAAATATTTGACCCGAACCCCCGGCACCTAAAAAATCTGTGGGCTAACACACACGAAAGAATTGGCAAAATCTCCTAATTCCTATTGCGTCGCGAATAAAATGCTCATTAACCCCTCTATAGCGCCATCGGGGCTACTTGAGTCATTCCCGTGGTCGTTACGAACGCTACTATAGAAAAATCCAAGAAATTTTGACCCAGACCCCCGGCACCTAAAAAATCTGTAGGCTAACACACAAAAAAAACTGGCAAAATCGCCTAATTCCTATTGCATCGCCAATAAAATGCTCCTAAACCACTCTATAACACCGTCGGGGCTACTGTAGTCGTTCCCCAGGTCGTTACGGACGCTATTATGGAAAAATCCAAGAAAATTTGACCCGGACCCCCGGCGCCTAAAAAATCTTTGGGCTAACACACACGAAAAACTGGCAAAATCCCCTAATTATTATTGCGTCGCCAATAAAATACTCCTAAACCCCTTTATAGCACCTCCAGGGCTACTGGAGTCATTCCCCAGGTCGTTACGAACGCTACTATGGAAGAATCCAAGAAAATTTGACCGGGACCCCCCGGCACCTAAAATATCCTTGGGCTAACACACACGAAAAAGTGGAAAAATTGCTTAATTCCGATTGCGCCGCCAATAAAATGCTCCTAAACCCCTTTAAAGCGCCGCCGGGGCTATTGGAGTCGTTCCTTAGGTCGTAACGGATGCTACTATGGAAGATTTCAAGAATATTTAACCCGGACCCCCTTCACCTAAAAAATCTGTGGGCTAACACACAAGAAATACTGGCAAAATCGCCTAATTCCTATTGCGTCGCCAATAAAATGCTCCTAAACCCCTATATAGCATCGCCGGGGCTACTAGAGTCGTTCCCCAGGTCGTTACAGACGCTACTATGGAAGAATAAAAGAAAATTCGACTCGGACCCCCGGCACCTAAAAAATCCATGGGCTAACACACAAGAAAAACTGGCAAAATCGCTTAATTCCTATTGCGTAGCAAATAAAATGATCCTAAACCCCTCTAAAGTGCCGCCGGGGCTACTGGAGTCGTTCCCTAGGTCGTTACGGACGCTACTATAGAAGAATCCAAGAAATTTGACCCGGACCCCCGGCACCTAAAAAATCAATGGGCTAACACACACGAAAGAACTGGCAAAATCTCCTAATTCTTATTGTGTCGCCAATAAAATGATCCTAAACCCCTCTAAAGCACCGTCGGGGCTACTGGAGTCGTTCCCCAGGTCGTTATGGACACTACTATGGAAGAATCCAAGAAAATTTGACCCGGACCCCCGGCACCTAAAAAATCCGTGGGCTAACATACACGAAAGAACTGGCAAAATCGCCTAATTCTTATTGTGTCGCCAATAAAATGCTCATAAACCCTTCTAATGCTCCGTCGGGGCTACTAGAGTCGTTTTTGAGGTCGTTACAGACGCTACTATGGAAGAAATCAAGAAAATTCGACCCGAACCCCCATCACCTAAAAAATCTGAGGGTTAACACACACGAAAAACTGGTAAAATCGCCTATTTCCTATTGCGTCGCCAATAAAATACTTCTAAACCCCTATATAGGATCGCCAGGGCTACTGGAGTCGTTCCCTAGATCGTTACGGATGCTACTATGGAAGAATCTTAGAAAATTCGACCCGAACCCTCGGCACCTAAAAAATCCGTGGGCTAACACACATGAAAAACTGGCAAAATCGCCTAATTTCTATTGCGTCGCCAATAAAATGCTCCTAAACCCCTCTAAAGTGCCACTGGGGCTACTGGAGTCGTTATCCAGGTCTTAACGGATGCTACTATGGAATAAATCAAGAAAATTCGACCCGGACCCCTGGTACCTAAAAATTATGTGGGCTAACACACACGTAAAACTCGCAAAATTGCCTAATTCCTATTGCGTCGCCAATAAAATGCTCCTAAACCCGTCTATTATACCGCCGGGGCTACTGGAGTCGTTCCCCAGTTCGTTACAGATGCTACTATGGATGAAATCAAGAAAATTCGACCCATACCCCCGGCACCTAAAAATTCAGTGGGTTAACACACACGAAAAACTGGCAAAATCGCTAATTCCCATTGCGTCGCCAATAAAATGCTCATAAACCCATCTATAGCACCGTCGGGGCTACTATAGTCTTTCCCAAGGTCGTTACGGATGCTACTATGGAAGAATCTATGAAAATTTGACCCGAACCCCCGGCACCCAAAAAATCTGTGGGTTAACACACACAAAAAACTGGCAAAATCGCCTAATTCCTATTGCATCGCCAATAAATGCTCCTAAATCGCTCTATAGCGCCGCCGGAGCTACTCGAGTCGTTCCCCAAGTCGTTACGGATGCTACTATTGAAGAATACAAGAAAATTCAACCCGAACCCCCGGCCCCTAAAAAATCCGTGGGCTAACACACACGAAAAACTGGCAAAATTACCTAATTCCTATTGCGTCTCCAATAAAATGCTCCTATACCCCTCTAAAGCACCGCCGGGGCTACTGGAGTCGTTCCCCAGGTCGTTACGGATGCTACTATGGAAGAATCCAAAAATATTTGACCCGAACCCCCGGTACCTAAAAAATCTGTGGGCTAACACATACGAAAAACTGGCAAAATCGCCTAATTCCTATTGCGTCTCAAATAAAATGATCCTAAACCCCTCTGAAGCGCCATCGGGGCTACTAGAATCGTTCCCCAGGTCGTTACGGACGCTACTATAGAAGAATCCAAGAAAATTTGACCCGGACCCCAGCACCTAAAAAATCTGTAGGCTAACACACACGAAAGAACTGGCAAAATCTCCTAATTCCTATTGCGTCGCCAATAAAATGTTCCTATACCCCTCTAAAGCATTGTCAGGGCTACTGGAGTCGTTCCCCAGGTAGTTATGGACGCTACTATGGAAGAATCCAAGAAAATTCGACCCGGACTCTCGAGACCTAAAAAATCCTTACGCTAATACACACGAAAAACTGGCAAAATTGCATAATTCCTATTGCGTCTCCAATAAAATGCTCCTAAACCGCTCTATAGCGGCGCCGAGGCTACTGAAGTCATTATCAAGGTCGTTACGGACGCTACTATGGAAGAAATCAAGAAAATTCGACCCGAACCCCCAGCACCTAAAAAATCCGAAGGTTAACACACACGAAAAACTGGCAAAATCGCCTATTTCCTATTGTGTCGCGAATAAAATGCTCCTAAACCCCTATATAGCATCGCCGGGGCTACTGGAGTCGTTCCCTAGGTCGTTACGGATACTACTATGGAAGAATATTAGAAAGTTCGACCCGAACCCCCGGCACCTAAAAATTCCATGGGCTAACACACACGAAAAATTGGCAAAATCGCCTGATTCCTACTGCGTCGCCAATAAAATACTCCTAAGCCCCTATATAGCGTCGTCGGGGCTACTGTAGTTGTTCCCCAGGTCGTTACGGATGCTATTATGGAAAAATCAAAGAAAATTTGACTCGGACCTCCGGCACCTAAAAAATCCGTGGGCTAACACAAACGAAAAACTGGCAAAATCTCCTAATTACTATTGCGTCGCCAATAAAATGCTCCTAAACCCCTCTATAGCACCGTCGGGGCTACTGGAGTCATTCTCCAGGTCGTTATAGACGCTACTATTGAATAAATAAAGAAAATTCGACCCGCAACCCTGGCACCTAAAAAATCTGTGGGCTAACACACACGAAAAACTGGCAAAATTGCTTAATTTCTATTGCATCGCAAATAAAATGATCCTTAACACCTCTAAAGCGTCTCCGGGGCTACTGGAGTCGTTCCCCGGGTCATTAAGGACGCTACTATGGAAGAATCCAAAAAAATTTGACCCGGACCCCCGGCACCTAAAAATTCTATGGGCTAACACACACGAAAGAACTGACAAAATCTCCTAATTCCTATTGCGTCGCCAATAAAATGCTCCTAAACCCCTCTATTGCACCGCCGGGGCTACTAGAGTCGTTCCCTAGGTCATTACGGACGCTACTATGGAGGAAATCAAGAAAATTTGACCCAGACCCCCTGCACCTAAAAATTCAGTGGGCTAACACAGATGAAAAACTGGCAAAATCGCATAATTCCCATTGCGTCGCCAATAAAATGCTCATAAACCCCTCTATAGCACCGCCGGGGCTAGTGGAGTCTTTCCCCAGGTCGTTACAGACGCTACTATGGAAGAATCCATGAATATTTTACCCGAACCCCCGGCACCTAAAAAATCTGTGGGTTAACACACACGAAAAACTGGCAAAATTGCCTAATTCCTATTGCGTCGCCAATAAAATGCTCCTAAACCCCTCTATTGCACCACCGGGGCTACTGGAGTCGTTCCCCAGGTCGTTACGGATGCTACTATGGAAGAAATCAAGAAAATTCGACCCAGACCCCCGGCACCTAAAAATTCAAAGGGCTAACACAGATGAAAAACTGGCAAAATCGCGTAATTCCCATTGCGTCGCCAATAAAATGCTCATAAACCCCTCTATAGCACCGCCGGGGCTAGTGGAGTCTTTCCCCAGGTCGTTACGGACGCTACTATGGAAGAATCCATGAAAATTTGACCCGAACCCCCAGCACCTAAAAAATCCGTGGGTTAACACACACGAAAAACTGGCAAAATCGCATAATTCCTATTGCGTCGCCAATTAAATGCTCCTATACCCCTCTAAAACGCCGCCGGGGCTACTGGAGTCATTCCCCAGGTCGTTACGGATGCTACTATGAAAGAATCCAAAAACATTTGACCCGAACCCCCGGCACCTAAAAAATCCGTGGGCTAACACACACAAAAAACTGGCAAAATCGCCTAATTCCTATTGCGTGTCCAATTAAATTCTCCGATACCCCTCTAAAGTGCCGTCGGGGCTACTGGAGTCGTTCCCAAGGTCGTTACGGACGCTATTATGGATGAATCCAAGAAAATTTGACCCAGACCCCCGGCTCCTAAAAAATCCGTGGGCTAACACACACGAAAGAACTGGCAAAATCTTCTAATTCCTATTGCGTCGCTAATAAAATGCTACTATAACCCCTCTAAAGTGCTGCCGGGGCTACTGGAGTCGTTCTCCAGGTCGTAACGGATGCTACTACGGAAGAAATAAAGAAAATTTGACCCGGACCCCCGGTATCTAAAAATTCAGAGGGCTAACACACACGAAAAACTGGCAAAATTGCCTAATTCCTATTGCGTCGCCAATAAAATGCTCCTAAACCCCTCTATTGCACCGCCGGGGCTACTGGAGTCGTTCCCCAGGTCGTTACGGACGCTACTATAGAAGAAATCAAGAAAATTCGACCCAGACCCCCGGAACCTAAAAATTCAGTGGACTAACACAGATGAAAAACTGGCAAAATCGCGTAATTCCCATTGCGTCGCTAATAAAATGCTCATAAACCCCTCTATAGCACCGCCGGGGCTAGTGGAGTCTTTCCCAGGTCGTTACAGACGCTACTATGGAAGAATCCATGAATATTTGACCCGAACCCCTGGCACCTAAAAATCTGTGGGGTTAACACACACGAAAAACTGGCAAAATCGCCTAATTCCTATTGCGTCGCTAATAAAATGCTCCTTAATCCCTCTAAAGCGCCGCCGGGGCTACTGGAGTCTTTCCCCGGGACGTTACGGACGCTACTATAGAAGAATCTATGAAAATGTGACCCGAACCCCCGGCACCTAAAAAATCAGTGGGTTAACACACACGAAAAACTGGCAAAATCGCATAATTCCTATTGCGTCGCCAATTAAATGCTCCTATACCCCTCTAAAACGCCGTCGGGGCTACTGGAGTCATTCCCCAGGTCGTTACGGACGCTACTATGGAAGAATCCAAAAATATTTGACCCGAACCCCCGGCACCTAAAAATCCATGGGCTAACACACATGAAAAACTGGCAAAATCGCCTAATTCCTATTGCGTGTCCAATTAAATTCACCTAAACCCCTCTAAAGTGCCGCCGGGGCTACTGGAGTCGTTCCCCAGGTCGTTACGGACGATATTATGGAAGAATCCAAGAAAATTTGACCTGGACCCTCGGCTCCTAAAAAATCCGTGGGCTAACACACACGAAAGAACTGGCAAAATCTTCTAATTCCTATTGCGTCGCTAATAAAATGCTCCTATAACCCCTCTAAAGTGCTGCCGGGGCTACTGAAGTCGTTCTCCAGGTCGTAAAGGATGCTACTATGGAAGAAATAAAGAAATTTCGACCCGGACCCCCGGTATCTAAAAATTCAGAGGGCTAACACACACGAAAAACTGGCAAAATTGCCTAATTCCTGTTGCGTCGCCAATAAAATGCTCCTAAACCCCTCTATTGCACCGCCGGGGCTACTGGAGTCGTTCCCCAGGTCGTTACGGACGCTACTATAGAAGAAATCAAGAAAATTCGACCCAGACCCCCGGCACCTAAAAATTCAGTGGACTAACACAGATGAAAAATTGGCAAAATCGCGTAATTCCCATTGCGTCGCCAATAAAATGCTCATAAACCCCTCTATAGCACCGCCGGGGCTAGTGGAGTCTTTCCCAGGTCGTTACAGACGCTACTATGGAAGAATCAATGAATATTTGACCCGAACTCTCGGCACCTAAAAAATCCGTGGGTTAACACACACGAAAAACTGGCAAAATCGCCTAATTCCAATTGCGTCGCCAATAAAATGCTCCTTAGCCCCTCTAAAGCGCCGCCGGGGCTACTGGAGTCATTCCCCGGGACGTTACGGACGCTACTATGGAAGAATCCATGAATATTTGACCCGAACCCCCGGCACCTAAAAAATCCGTGGGTTAACACACATGAAAAACTGGCAAAATCGCATAATTCCTATTGCGTCGCCAATTAAATGCTCCTATACCCCTCTAAAACGCCGCCGGGGCTACTGGAGTCATTCCCCAGGTCGTTACGGACGCTACTATGGAAGAATCCAAAAAAATTTGACCCGAACCTCCGGCACCTAAAAAATCCATGGGCTAACACACATGAAAAACTGGTAAAATCGCCTAATTCCTATTGCGTGTCCAATTATATTCACCTAAACCCCTCTAAAGTGCCGCTGGGGCTACTGGAGTCGTTCCCAGGTCGTTACGGACGCTATTATGGCAGAATCCAAGAAAATTTGACCCGGACCCCCGGCACCTAAAAAATCCATGGGCTAACACACATGAAAGAACTGGCAAAATCTTCTAATTCCTATTGCGTCGCTAATAAAATGCTCCTATAACCCCTCTAAAGTGCTGTCGGGGCTACTAGAGTCGTTCTCCAAGTCGTAACGGATGCTACTATGGAAGAAATAAAGAAAATTCGACCCGGACCCACGGTATCTAAAAATTCAGAGGGCTAACAAACACGAAAAACTGGCAAAATTGCCTAATTCCTATTGCATCACCAATAAAATGCTCCTAAACCCGTCTATTGCACCGCCAGGGCTATTGGAGTCGTTCCCCAGGTCGTTACGGACGCTACTATGGAAGAAATCAAGAAAATTCGACCCAGACCCCCGGCACCTAAAAATTCAGTGGACTAACACAGATGAAAAACTGGCAAAATCGCGTAATTCCCATTGCGTCGCCAATAAAATGCTCATAAACCCCTCTATAGCACCGCCGGGGCTAGTGGAGTCTTTCCCAGGTCGTTACAGACGCTACTATGGAAGAATCCATGAATATTTGACCCGAACTCCCGGCACCTAAAAAATCCGTGGGTTAACACACACGAAAAACTGGGAAAATCGCCTAATTCCTATTGCGTCGCCAATAAAATGCTCCTTAGCCCCTCTAAAGCGCCGCCGGGGCTACTGGAGTCTTTCCCCGAGACGTTACGGACGCTACTATGGAAGAATCCATGAAAATTTGACCCGAACCCCCGGCACCTAAAAAATCCGTGGGTTAACACACACTAAAAACTGGCAAAATCGCATAATTCCTATTGCGTCGCCAATTAAATGCTCCTATACCCCTATAAAACGCCGCCGGGGCTACTGGAGTCATTCCCCAGGTCGTTACGGATGCTACTATGGAAGAATCCAAAAAATTTGACCCGAACCCCCGGCACCTAAAAAATCCATGGGCTAACATACATGAAAAACTGGCAAAATCGCCTAATTCCTATTGCGTGTCCAATTAAATTCACCGATACCCCTCTAAAGTGCCGCCGGGGCTACTGGAGTCGTTCCCCAGGTCGTTACGGACGCTATTATGGAAGAATCCAAGAAAATTTGACCCGGACCCCCGGCACCTAAAAAATCCATGGGCTAACACACACGAAAGAACTGGCAAAATCTTCTAATTCCTATTGCGTCGCTAATAAAATGCTCCTATAACCCCTCTAAAGTGCTGCCGAGGCTACTGGAGTCGTTCTCCATGTCGTAACGGATGCTACTATGGAAGAAATAAAGAAAATTCGACCCGGACCCCCGGTATCTAAAAATTCAGAGGGCTAACACACACGAAAAACTGGCAAAATTGCCTAATTCCTATTGCGTCGCCAATAAAATGCTCCTAAACCCCTCTATTGCACCGCCGGGGCTACTGGATCGTTCCCCAGGTCGTTACGGACGCTACTATGGAAGAAATCAAGAAAATTCGACCCAGACCCCCGGCACCTAAAAATTCAGTGGACTAGCACAGATGAAAAACTGGCAAAATCGCGTAATTCCCATTGCGTCGCCAATAAAATGCTCATAAACCCCTCTATAGCACCGCCGGGGCTAGTGGAGTCTTTCCCCAGGTCGTTACAGACGCTACTATGGAAGAATCCATGAATATTTGACCCGAACTCCTGGCACCTAAAAAATCCGTGGGTGTTAACACACGAAAAACTGGCAAAATCGCCTAATTCCTATTGCGTCGCCAATAAAATGCTCCTTAGCCCCTCTAAAGCGCCGCCGGGGCTACTGGAGTCTTTCCCCGGGACGTTACGGACGCTACTATGGAAGAATCCATGAAAATTTGACCCGAACCCCCGGCACCTAAAAAATCCGTGGGTTAACACATACGAAAAACTGGCAAAATCGCATAATTCCTATTGCGTCGCCAATTAAATGCTCCTATACCCCTCTAAAACGCCGCCGGGGCTACTGGAGTCATTCCCCAGGTCGTTACGGACGCTACTATGGAAGAATCCAAAAAATTTGACCCGAACCCCCGGCACCTAAAAAATCCATGGGCTAACACACATGAAAAACTGGCAAAATCGCCTAATTCCTATTGCGTGTCCAATTAAATTCACCTAAACCCCTCTAAATTGCCGCCGGGGCTACTGGAGTCGTTCCCCAGGTCGTTACGGACGCTATTGTGGAAGAATCCAAGAAAATTTGACCCGGACCCCCGGCTCCTAAAAAATCCGTAGGCTAACACACACGAAAGAACTGGCAAAATCTTCTAATTCCTATTGCGTCGCTAATAAAATGCTCCTATAACCCTTCTAAAGTGCTGCCGGGGCTACTGAAGTCGTTCTCCAGGTCATAACAGATGCTACTATGGAAGAAATAAAGAAAATTCGACCCGGACCCCCGGTATCTAAAAATTCAGAGGGCTAACACACACGAAAAACTGGCAAAATTGCCTAATTCCTATTGCGTCGCCAATAAAATGCTCCTAAACCCCTCTATTGCACCGCCGGGGCTACTGGAGTCGTTCCCCAGGTCGTTACGGACGCTACTATGGAAGAAATCAAGAAAATTCGACCCAGACCCCCGGCACCTAAAAATTCAGTGGACTAACACAGATGAAAAACTGGCAAAATCGCGTAATTCCCATTGCGTCGCCAATAAAATGCTCATAAACCCCTCTATAGCACCGCCGGGGCTAGTGGAGTCTTTCCCAGGTCGTTACAGACGCTACTATGGAAGAATCCATGAATATTTGACCCGAACTCCCGGCACCTAAAAAATCTGTGGGTTAACACACATGAAAAACTGGCAAAATCGCCTAATTCCTATTGCGTCGCCAATAAAATACTCCTTAGCCCCTCTAAAGCGCCGCCTAGGCTACTGGAGTCTTTCCCCGAGACGTTACGGACGCTACTGTGGAAGAATCCATTAAAATTTGACCCGAACCCCCGGCACCTAAAAAATCCGTGGGTTAACACACACGAAAAACTGGCAAAATCGCATAATTCCTATTGCGTCGCCAATTAAATGCTCCTATACCCCTCTAAAACGCCGCCGGGGCTACTGGAGTCACTCCCCAGGTCGTTACAGATGCTACTATGGAAGAATCCAAAAATATTTGACCCGAACCCCCGGCACCTAAAAAATCTGAGGGTTAACACACACGAAAAACTGGAAAAATCGCCTAATTCCTATTGCGTCGCCAATAAAATGCTCCTTAGCCCCTGTAAAGCGCCGCCGGGGCTACTGAAGTCTTTCCCCGGGACGTTACGGACGCTACTCTGGAAGAATCCATGAAAATTTGACCCGAACCCCCAGCACCTAAAAAATCCGTGGGTTAACACACACGAAAAACTGGCAAAATCGCATAATTCCTATTGCGTCGCCAATTAAATGCTCCTATACCCCTCTAAAACACCGCCGGGGCTACTGGAGTCATTCCCCAGGTCGTTACGGACGCTACTATAGAAGAATCCAAAAAAATTTGACCCGAACCCCCGGCACCTAAAAAATCCATGGGCTAACATACATGAAAAACTGGCAAAATCACCTAATTACTATTGCGTGTCCAATTAAATTCACCTAAACCCCTCTAAAGTACTGCCAAGGCTACTGGAGTCGTTCCCCAGGTCGTTACGGACGCTATTATGGAAGAATCCAAGAAAATTTGACCCGGACCCCCGTCACCTAAAAAATCCATGGGCTAACACACACGAAAGAACTGGCAAAATCTTCTAATTCCTATTGCGTCGCTAATAAAATGCTCCTATAACCCTTCTAAAGTGCTTCCGGGGCTACTGGAGTCGTTCTCCATGTCGTAACGGATGCTACTATGGAAGAAATAAAGAAAATTTGACCCGGACCCCCGGTATCTAAAAATTCAGAGGGCTAACACACACGAAAAACTGGCAAAATTGCCTAATTCCTATTGCGTCGCCAATAAAATGCTCCTAAACCCCTCTATTGCACCGCCGGGGCTACTGGAGTCGTTCCCCAGGTCGTTACGGACGCTACTATGGAAGAAATCAAGAAAATTCGACCCAGACCCCCGGCACCTAAAAATTCAGTGGACTAACACAGATGAAAAACTGGCAAAATCGCGTAATTCCCATTGCGTCGCCAATAAAATGCTCATAAACCCCTCTATAGCACCGCCGGGGCTAGTGGAGTCTTTCCCAGGTCGTTACAAACGCTACTATGGAAGAATCCATGAATATTTGACCCGAACTCCCGGCACCTAAAAAATCTGTGGGTTAACACACACGAAAAACTGGCAAAATCGCCTAATTCCTATTGCGTCGCCAATAAAATGCTCCTTAGCCCCTCTAAAGCGCCGCCGGGGCTACTGGAGTCTTTCCCCGGGACGTTACGGACGCTACTATGGAAGAATCCATGAAAATTTGACCCGAACCCCCGATACCTAAAAAATCCGTGGGTTAACACACACGAAAAACTGGCAAAATCGCATAATTCCTATTGCATCGCCAATTAAATGCTCCTATACCCCTCTAAAACGCCGCCGGGGCTACTGGAGTCATTCCCCAGGTCGTTACGGACGCTACTATGGAAGAATCCAAAAAAAATTGACCCGAACCCCCGGCACCTAAAAAATCCATGGGCTAACACACATGAAAAACTGGCAAAATCGCCTAATTCCTATTGCGTGTCCAATTAAATTCACCTAAACCCTTCTAAAGTGCCGCCGGGGCTACTGGAGTCGTTCCCCAGGTCGTTACGGACGCTATTATGGAAGAATCCAAGAAAATTTGACCCGGACCCCCGGCTCCTAAAAAATCCGTGGGCTAACACACACGAAAGAACTGGCAAAATCTTCTAATTCCTATTGCGTCGCTAATAAAATGCTCCTATAACCCCTCTAAAGTGCTGCCGGGGCTACTGAAGTCGTTTTCCAGGTCGTAACGGATGCTACTATGGAAGAAATAAAGAAAATTCGACCCGGACCCCCGGTATCTAAAAATTCAGAGGGCTAACACACACGAAAAACTGGGAAAATTGCCTAATTCCTGTTGCGTCGCCAATAAAATGCTCCTAAACCCCTCTATTGCACCGCCGGGGCTACTGGAGTCGTTCCCCAGGTCGTTACGGACGCTACTATGGAAGAAATCAAGAAAATTCGACCCAGACCCCCGGCACCTAAAAATTCAGTGGACTAACACAGATGAAAAACTGGCAAAATCGCGTAATTCCCATTGCGTCGCCAATAAAATGCTCATAAACCCCTCTATAGCACCGCCGGGGCTAGTGGAGTCTTTCCCAGGTCGTTACAGACGCTACTATGGAAGAATCCATGAATATTTGACCCGAACTCCGGGCACCTAAAAAATCTGTGGGTTAACACACACGAAAAACTGGCAAAATCGCCTAATTCCTATTGCGTCGCCAATAAAATACTCCTTAGCCCCTCTAAAGCGCCGCCGAGGCTACTGGAGTCTTTCCCCGGGACGTTACGGACGCTACTGTGGAAGAATCCATTAAAATTTGACCCGAACCCCCGGCACCTAAAAAATCCGTGGGTTAACACACACGAAAAACTGGCAAAATCGCATAATTCCTATTGCGTCGCCAATTAAATGCTCCTATACCCCTCTAAAACGCCGCCGGGGCTACTGGAGTCACTCCCCAGGTCGTTACAGACGCTACTATGGAAGAATCCAAAAAAATTTGACCCGAACCCCCGGCACCTAAAAAATCTGTGGGTTAACACACACGAAAAACTGGCAAAATTGCCTAATTCCTATTGCGTCGCCAATAAAATGCTCCTAAGCCCCTCTAAAGCGCCGCCGGGGCTACTGGAGTCTTTCCCCAGGACGTTACGGACGCTACTATGAAAGAATCCATGAAAATTTGACCCGAACCCCCGGCACCTAAAAAATCCATGGGTTAACACACACGAAAAACTGGCAAAATCGCCTAATTCCTATTGCGTCGCCAATTAAATGCTCCTATACCCCTCTAAAACGCCGCCGGGGCTACTGGAGTCATTCCCCAGGTCGTTACGGACGCTACTATGGAAGAATCCAAAAAAATTTGACCCGAACCCCTGGCACCTAAAAAATCTGTGGGCTAACACACACGAAAAACTGGCAAAATCGCCTAATTCCTATTGCGTGTCCAATTAAATTCTCCTATACCCCTCTAAAGTGCCGTCAGGGCTACTGGAGTCGTTCCCCAGGTCGTTACGGACGCTACTATGGAAAAATCCAAGAAAATTTGACCCGGACCCCCGGCTCCTAAAAAATCCGTGGGCTAACACACACAAAGGAACTGGCAAAATCTCCTAATTCCTATTGCGTCGCTAATAAAATGCTCCTATAACCCCTCTAAAGCGCTGTCGGGGCTACTGGAGTCGTTCTCCAGGTCGTAACGGATGCTACTATGGAAGAAATCAAGAAAGTTCGACCCGGACCCCCAGTATCTAAAAATTCAGTGGGCTAACACACACGAAAAACTGGCAAAATTGCCTAATTCCTATTGCGTCGCCAATAAAATGCTCCTAAACCCCTCTATTGCACCGCCGGGGCTACTGGAGTCGTTCCCCAGGTCGTTACGGACGCTACTATAGAAGAAATCAAGAAAATTCAACCCAGACCCCCGGCACCTAAAAATTCAGTGGGCTAACACAGATGAAAAACTGGCAAAATCGCGTAATTCCCATTGCGTCGCCAATAAAACACTCCTAAGACCCTCTAAAGTGCTGCTTGGGCTACTGTAGTCGTTCCCCAGGTCGTTACGGACGCTACTATGGAAGAATCCAAGAAAATTTGAGCCGGACCTCTGGCACCTAAAAAATCCGTGGGCTAACACACACGAAAAACTGGCAAAATCTCCTAATTCCTATTGCGTCGCCAATAAAATGCTCCTAAACCCCTCTATAGCACCGTCGGGGCTACTGGAGTCGTTCTCCAGGTCGTTATGGATGCTACTATTAAAGAAATCAAGAAATTTCGACCCGCACCCCTAGCACCTAAAAAATCCATAGGCTAACACACACGAAAAACTGGCAAAATCGCCTAATTCCTAATGCGTCGCTAATAAAATGTTCTTAAACCTCTCTAAAGCGCTGCAGGGGCTACTGGAGTCGTTCTCCAGGTCGTAACGGATGCGACTATGGAAGAAATCAAGAAAATTCTACGCGGACCCCCGGTATCTAAAAATTCAGTGGGCTAACACACACGAAAAACTGGCAAAATTGCCTAATTCCTATTGCGTCGCCAATAAAATGCTCCTAAACCCCTCTATTGCACGGTCGGGGCTACTGGAGTCGTTCCCCAGGTCGTTACAGATTCTACTATGGAAGAAATCAAGAAAATTCGACACAGACCCCCGACACCTAAAAATTCAGTGGGCTAACACAGTTGAAAAACTAGATAAATCGCGTAATTCCCATTGCATCGCCAATAAAATGCTCATAAACCCCTCTATAGCACCGCTGGGGCTAGCGGAGTCTTTCCCCAGGTCGTTACAGATGCTACTATGGAAGAATACAAGAAAATTCGACTCGGACCCCCGGCACCTAAACAATCCATGGGCTAACACACACGAAAAACTGGCAAAATTGCTTAATTCCTATTGCGTCGCAAATAAAATGATCCTAAACCCATCTAAAGCGCCGCCGGGGTTACTAGAGTCGTTCCCCAGGTCGTTACGGACGCTACTATGGAAGAATCCAAGAAAATTTGACCCGAACCCCCGGCACCTAAAAAATTTGTGGGTTAACACACAAGAAAAACTGGCAAAATCGCCTAATTCCTATTGCGTCGCCAATAAAATGCTCATAAACCCCTCTATAGCACCGCCGGGGATACTGGAGTCTTTCCCCAGGACGTTACGGACGCTACTATGGAAGAATCCATGAAAATTTGACCCGAACCCCCGGCACCTAAAAAATCCGTGGGTTAACACACACGAAAAACTGGCAAAATTGCCTAATTCCTATTGCGTCGCCAATTAAATGATCCTATACCCCTCTAAAACGCCGCCGGGGCTACAGGAGTCATTCCCCAGGTCGTTACAGACGCTACTATGGAAGAATCCAAAAATATTTGACCCGAACCCCCGGCACCTAAATAATCCGTGGGCTAACACACACGAAAAACTGGCAAAATCGCCTAATTCCTATTGAGTGTCCAATTAAATTCTCCTATACCCTTCTAAAGTGCAGTCGGGGCTACTGGAGTCGTTCCCCAGGTCGTTACGGACGCTACTATGGAAGAATCCAAGAAAATTTGACCCGGGCCCCCGGCTCCTAAAAAATCCGTGGGCTAACACACACGAAAGAACTATAAAATCTCCTAATTCCTATTGCGTCGCTAATAAAATGCTCCTATAACCCTCTAAAGCGCCGTCAGGGCTACTAGAGTTGTTACCTAGGTCGTTACGGACCCTACTATGGAAGAATCCAAGAAAATTTGACCCGGACCCCCGGCACCTAAAAAATCCATAGCTAACACACACGAAAAACTGGCAAAATCTCCTAATTCCTATTGCGTCGCCAATAAAATGCTGCTAAACCCCTCCATAGCACTGTCGGGGCAAGTGGAGTCGTTCTCCAGGTCGTTACGGACGGTACTATGGAAGAATCCAAAAAAACTTGACCCGAACCCCCGACACCTAAAAAATCCGTGGGCTAACACACACGAAAAACTGGTAAAATCGCCTAATTCCTATTGCGTCTCCAATTAAATTCTCCTATACCCCTCTAAAGCGCCGTCGGGGCTACTGGAGTCGTTCCCCAGGTCGTTACGGACGCTACTATGGAAGAATCCAAGAAAATTTGACCCGGACCCCCGGCTCCTAAAAAATCCGTGGGCTAACACACACAAAAGAACTGGCAAAATCGCCTAATGTCTATTGCGTCGCCAATAAAATGCTCCTAAGCCCCTCTAAAGCGCCGCCGAGGCTACTGTAGTCATTCCCCAGGTCGTTACAGACGCTACTATGGAAGAATCCAAGAAAATTTAACCCGAACCCCCCGCACCTAAAATATCCGTGGGCTAACACACATGAAAAAGTGGCAAAATTGCTTAATTCCTATTGCGCCGCCAATAATATGCTCCTAAACCCCTCTAAAGCGCCGCTGGGGCTACTGAAGTCGTTCCTCAGGTCGTAACGGATTCTACTATAGAAGAATTCAAGAATATTTGACCCGGACCCCGTTCACCTAAATAATCTGTTGGCTAACACCCAAGAAATACTGGCAAAATCGCCTAATTCCTATTGCGTCGCTAATAAAATGCTCTTAAACCCCTCTATAGCACCGCCGGGGCTACTGGAGTCGTTCTCCAGGTCGTTACAGAAGCTACTATGGAAGAATACAAGAAAATTCGACTCGTACCCCCGGCACTTAAAAAATCCATGGGCTAACACACACGAAAAACTGGCAAAATCGCTTAATTCCTATTGCGTCGCAAATAAAATGATCCTAAACCCCTCTAAAGCGCCGCTGGGGCTACTAGAGTCGTTCCCCAGGTCGTTACAGACTCTACTATGTAAGAATCCAAGAAAATTTGACCCGAACCCCAGGCACCTAAAAAATCAATGGGTTAACACACACGAAAAACTGGCAAAATCGCCTAATTCCCATTGCGTCGCCAATAAAATGCTCATAAACCCCTCTATAGCACCGCCGGGGCTACTGGAGTGTTTCCCCAGGACGTTACGGACGCTACTATGGAAGTATCCATGAAAATTTGACCCGAACCCTCGGCACCTAAAAAATCCGTGGATTAACACACACGAAAAACTGGCAAAATCGCCTAATTCCTATTGCGTTGCCAATTAAATGATCCTATACCCCTCTAAAACGCCGCCGGGGCTACAGGAGTCATTCCCCAGGTCGTTACGGACGCTACTATGGAAGAATCCAAAAACATTTGACCTGAACCCCCGGCACCTAAAAAATCTGTGGGCTAACACACACGAAAAACTGGCAAAATCGCCTAATTCCTATTGCGTGTCCAATTAAATTCTCCTATACCCTTCTAAAGTGCCGTAGGGGCTACTGGAGTCGTTCCCCAGGTCGTTACGGACGCTACTATGGAAGAATCCAAGAAAATTTGACCCGGACCCCCGGCTCCTAAAAAATCCGTGGGCTAACACACACGAAAGAACTGTAAAATCTCCTAATTCCTATTGCGTCGCTAATAAAATGCTCCTATAACCCTCTAAAGTGCCGTCAGGGCTACTAGAGTTGTTACCTAGTTCGTTACGGACCCTACTATGGAAGAATCCAAGAAAATTTGACCCGGACCCCCGGCACCTAAAAAATCCATAGCTAACACACACGAAAAACTGGCAAAATCTCCTAATTCCTATTGCGTCGCCAATAAAATGCTCCTAAACCCCTCTATAGCACTGTCGGGGCAACTGGAGTCGTTCTCCAGGTCGTTACGGACGGTACTATGGAAGAATCCAAGAAAATTCGACCCGTACCCCTGGCACCTAAAAAATTTGTGGGCTAACACACACGAAAAACTGGCAAAATTAACTAATTCCTATTGTGTCGCCAATAAAATGCTCTTAAACCCCTCTAAAGCGCCGCTGGGGCTACTGGAGACGTTCTCCATGTCATAACGGATGCTACAATGGAAGAAATCAAGAAAATTCGACCCGGAACCCCGGTACCTAAAAATTTAGTGGGCTAACACATACGAAAAACTGGCAAAATTGCCTAATTTCTATTGCGTCCCCAATAAAATGCTCCTAAACCCCTCTATAGCACCATCGGGGATACTGGAGTCGTTCGCCAGGTTGTTACGGACGCTACTATGGAAGAAATCAAGAAAATTCGACCCGCACCCTTGGCACCTAAAAAATCCGCGGGCTAACACACACAAAAAACTGGCAAAATCGCCTAATTCCTATTGCGTCGCCAATAAAATGCTCATAAACCCATCTATAGCGCCGCCGGGGCTACTGGAGTCGTTCCCCAGGTCGTTACGGATGCTACTATGGAAGAATCCAAGAAATTTTGACACGGACCCCTGGCACCTAAAAAATTCGTGGGTTAACACACACGAAAAACTGACAAAATTGCGTAATTCCTATTGCATCACCAATAAAATGCTCCTAAACCCCTCTATAGCGCCGCCGGGGCTACTTGAGTCGTTCCCCAGGTCGTTACGGATGCTACTATTGAAGAATCCAAGAAATTTCGACCCGGACCCCCGGCACCTAAAAAATTCGTGGGCTAACACACACAAAAAACTAGCAAAATCGCCTAAATTCTATTGCGTCGCCAATAAAATGCTCCTAAACCCCTCTATAGCACCGCCGGGGCTAATAGAGTCGTTCCCCAGGTCGTTACGGACGCTACTATGGAAGAATGCAAGAAAATTCGACTCGGACCTTCGGCACCTAAAAAATCCTTTCGCTAATACACACGAAAAACTGGCAAAATTGCCTAATTCCTATTGTGTGTCCAACAAAATGCTCCTAAACACCTCTATGGTGCCGCCGGGGCTATTGAGTCTTTCCCCAGGTTGTTAAGAACGCTACTATGGAAGAATCCAAGAAATTTCGACACGGACCCCTGGCACGTAAAAAATCTGTGGGCAAACACACACGAAAAACTAGCAAAATCGCCTAATTCCTATTGCGTCGCCAAAAAAATGCTCCTAAACCCCTCAAAAGTGCCGCCGGGGTTACTGGAGTCATTCACAGGTCGTAACGGATGCTACGATGGAAGAATCCAAGAAAATTTGACCTGAACCCCCGGCACCTAAAAAATCTGTGGGCTAACACACACGAAAAACTGGCAAATTCGCTTAATTACTATTGCGTCTATAATAAAATGCTCTTAAGCCCGTCTAAAGCGCCACCGGGGCTACTGGAGTCGTTCCCCAGGTTGTTATGGACTCTACAATGGAAGAATCCAAGAAAATTTGACCCGGACCTCGGGCACCTAAAAAATCCGTGGGCTAACACACACGAAAAACTGGCAAAATCGCCTAATTCCTATTGCGTCGCCAAAAAAATGCTCCTAAACCCCTCAAAAGTGCCGTCGGGGTTACTGGAGTCGTTCCCAGGTCGTTACGGATGCTATTATGGAAGAATCCAAGAAAATTTGACCTGAACCCCCGGCACCTAAAAAATCTGTGGGCTAACACACATGAAAAACTGGGAAAATCACCTAATTCCTATTGTGTCGCTAATAAAATGCTCCTAAACCTCTCTATAGAGCCGTCGGGGCTACTGGAGTCGTTCCCTAGGTTGTTACGGACGCTACTATGGAAGTATGGAAGAAAATTTGACCCGTACCCCCGGCACCTAAAAAATCCTCGGGCTAACACACACGAAAAACTGGCAAAATCACCTAATTCCTATTGCGTCGCCAATAAAATGCTCATAAACCCGTCTATAGCGCCGCCTGGGCTACTGGAGTCGTTCCCCAGGTCGTTATGGACACTAGTATGGAAGAATGGAAGAAAATTCGACCCAGACCGCCGGCATCTGAAAACTCCGTGGGCTAACACACACGAAAAACTGGCAAAATCGCCTAATTCCTTTTGTGTCGCCAATAAAATGCTCCTAAACCCCTATATAGCGCCACCGGGGCTAATGAAGTCGTTCCCCAGGTCGTTACGGACGCTACTATGGAATAATCCAAGAAATTTCAACACGGACCCCGGGCACCTAAAAAATTCGTGGGTTAACACACACGAAAAACTGGCAAAATCGCCTAATTCCAATTGCGTCTCCAATAAAATATTCCTAAACCCCTCTAAAGAGGTGCCGGGGATACTGTAGTCGTTCCCCAGGTCGTTAAGGACGCTACTATTGAAGAATCCAAGAAAATTCGACACGGACCCCCGGCACCTAAAAAATTCGTGGGTTAACACAAACGAAAAACTGGCAAAATCGCCTAATCTTTTTGCGTCGCCAATAAATTGCTCCTAAACCCCTTTATAACACCGCCGGGGTACAGCAACCTCTAGACTTGGTTGCTTGTGTATGTTTCTGGTTTTGTCTGTCTGTGCAGGTATCCCAAGGACTTGACCATCATCCAACAGAGGGAGAGACAGCAAGGAGCTGGTTACAGAACTACAACAACCATGTTTGTTTGCTCCCTTGGCTACTTGTAGGTGCAGGTCTGCAGCAACCATACATTTGGAACCCCATGCAGGTGTTCGAATGCAGCTACACTTTTCTCCACAACAAATCCAAGGTTGTTTGCTACTATAGCTCCATATACTTCCTCTCCTTTCAGCCTCCTTAGCTGGTAATCATGATATTGATACAAAGGCACACTTCACCTGGATTTACTTGGTATGACAAGACTAAAAAGAGCAAAGATGAAAGGAATTTCCCATCCCATGCGAGATAGAAGTTTCGTATACTTGTTCTTCTTCAATGTAGCTATGTCTGGTACGTAGCATAGTTGAATAGGACTAGTGTAGGTTACTTTCCTTTTTTCTCATGGAAGGGGAGAGACTCCCTTATTTATGCTTTCATAGTTGAATTGTACCGGGAGGAGTCCTCTCACAGGTTTACTGCTTTCTAGTTATAGTTAGTCTCTTTTTTGTATCGGGGATGAGTTAGCCGACCTTAAAAGGTTAGCCGACTTATGAACCACCATAGGATCGGAGGTAAGGTTTATGTCGCCCTCCTTGTATTTTTATTTTGGTTATTTATGTTAAGGCTTGGGGGTGTTGCTTAACCCCTGACTGTGCACGAGAGGTGGGAGCCTCGTGTAGGGTCTGTTCCCATAATAACAAAAAAAAAAGAAAAAACACCGCCGGGGCTACTAGAGTCATACCCCAGGTCATTACGGACGCTACTATGGAAGAATCCAAGAAAATTCGACCCAGACCCTCGACACCCAAAAAATCCTTACGCTAATACACATAAAAAACTGGCAAAATTGCCTAATTCCTATTGCGTCTCCAATAAAATGCTCCTAAACCCCTCTATAGCGCGGCCGAGGCTACTGGAGTCATTTCCCAGGTTGTTACGGACTCTACTATTGAAGAATGGAAGAAAATTTGACCCGAACCCCCGGCACCTAAAAAATTCTTGGGTTAACACACACGAAAAACTGGCAAAATTGCCTAATTCCTATTGCATCGCCAATAAAATGCTCTTAAACCTCTCTATAGCTCCGTCGGGGCTACTGGAGTCTATCCCTAGGTCGTTACGGATGCTACTATGGAAGAATGGAAGAAAATTTGACCCGTACCCCCAGCACCTAAAAAATCCGCGGGCTAACACACATGAAAAATTGGCAAAATCGCCTAATTCCTATTGCATTGCCAATAAAATGCTCCTAAACCACTCTAAAGCGCCGTCGGGCTTACTAGAGTCGTTCCCCAGGTCGTTACGGAAACTACTATGGAAGAATCCAAGAAAATTCGACCCGGACCCCCGGTACCTTAAAAATCCGTGGGCTAACACACATGAAAATCTGGCAAAATCGCCTAATTCCTATTGTCTCACCAATTCAATGCTCCTAAACCCCTCTATAGCGCCGCCGAGGCTACTGGAGTCGTTCCCCAAGTCGTTACGGACGCTACTATGGAAGAATCAGAGAAAATTCAACCCGGACCCCCGGCACCTAAAAAATCCTTATGCTAATACACACGAAAAACTGGCAAAATTGCCTAATTTCTATTGCGTCTCCAATAAAATGCTTCTATACCCCTCTACAGTGCCGCCGGAGCTACTAGAGTCGTTTCCCAGGTCGTTACGGACACTACTATTGAAGAATCCAAGAAAATTTGACCCGGACCCCGGCACCTAAAAAATCCGTGGGCTAACACACACGAAAAACTAGCAAAATCGCCTAATTCAAATTGTGTCGCCAATAAAATCCTCTTAAACCTTTCTATAGCGCCGCCGTGGCTACTGGAGTCTTTCCCCAGGTCGTTACGGACGCTACTATGGAAGAATGGAAGAAAATTCTACCCGTACCCCCGGCACCTAAAATATCTGAGGGCTAACACATACGAAAAACTGGCAAAATGGCCTAATTTCTATTGCGTATCTAATAAAATGCTCCTAAACCTCTCTATAGCGCCGCCAGAGCTACTAGAGTCGTTCCCCAGGTCGTTACGGATGCTACTATGGAAGAATCCAAGAAAATTCGACCCGGACCCCCGGCACCTAAAATATCCGTGGGCTAATACACACGAAAAAGTGGCAAAATTGCCTAATTCCTATTGCGTCGCCAATGAAATGCTCCTAAACCACTCTAAAGCGCCGTCGGGTCTACTGGAGTCGTTCCCCAAGTCGTTACGAACGCTACTATGGAAGAATCCAAGAAACTTTGACACGGACCCAAGCACCTAAAAAATATGTGGGATAACACACACGAAAAACTGGCAAAATCGCCTAATTCCTATTGCGACGCCAATAAAATGCTCCTAAACCCCTCTATAGCGCCGCCGGGGCTACTGGAGTCGTTCCCCAGGTCGTTATGGATGCTACTATGGAAGAATCCAAGAAGATTCGACCCGAACCCCCGACACCTAAATGATCCGTGGGCTAAGACACATGAAAAACTTGCAAAATCGCCTAATTTCTATTGCGTCTCCAATAAAATGCTCCTAAACCCCTCTAAAGCGCTGTCGGGGCTACTGGAGTCATTCCCCAGGTCGTTACGGACGCTACTTTGGAAGAATCCAAGAACATTTGACCCGGACCCGCGACACCTAAAAAATTTGTGGGCTAACACACACGAAAAACTGGCAAAATCTCCTAATTTCTATTGCATCGCCAATAAAATGCTCCTAAACCCCTCTATAGCACAGCCGGGGCTACCAGAGTCGTTCCCCAGGTCGTTACGGACGCTACTATGGAATAATCCAAGAAAATTCAACCCGGACCCTCGGCACCTAAAAAATCCTTACGCTAATACACACGAAAAACTAGCAAAATTGCCTAATTTCTATTGCGTCTCCAATAAAATGCTCCAAAACCCCTCTAAAGCACCGCCGGGGCTATTGGAGTCGTTCCCCAGGTCGTTACGGACGCTACTATAGAATAATCCAAGAAAATTTGACCCGGACCCCCGGCACCTAAAATATCCGTGGTCTAACACACACGAACAAGTGGCAAAATTGCCTAATTCCTATTGCGTCGTCAATAAAATGCTCCGAATCCCCTCTAAAGCGCCACGGGGGCTACTGGAGTCGTTCCCCAGGTCGTTACGGATGCTACTATTGAATAATCCAATAAAATTCGACCTGCACCCCCGACACCTAAATAATCCGTGGACTAACACACACGAAAAACTTGCAAAATCGCTTAATTCCTATTGTGTTGCCAATAAAATGCTCCTAAACCCCTCTATAGCGCCGCTGGTGCTATTGGAGTCGTTCCCTAGGTCGTTACGGACGCTACTATGGAAGAATCCAACAAAATTTGACCAGGACCCCCGGCACCTAAAATATCTGTGGGCTAACACACGAAAAAGTGGCAAAATTGCCTAATTCCTATTTCATCGCCAATAAAATTCTCCTAAACCCTTATAAAGTGCCACCGGGGCTATTGGAGTCATTCCCCAGGTCCTTACGGACACTACTATGGAAGAATCCAAGAAACTTTGACCCGTACCCCCGGCACCTTAAAAATCTGTGGGCTAACACACACGAAAAACTGCAAAAAATCACCTAATTCCTATTGTGTCGCCAATAAAATGCTCCTAAACCCCTCTATAGCGCTGCATGGGCTACTGGAGTCGTTCCCCAGGTCGTTACGGATGCTACTATTGATGAATCCAAGAAAATTCGACCCGAACCCCCGGCACCTAAAAATTCTATGGGCTAACACACACGAAAAACTGGCAAAATTGCCTAATTCCTATTGTGTCGCCAATAAAATGCTCCTAAACCCACTCTATAGTGCCGCCGGGGCTACAAGAGTTGTTCCCCTGGTCGTTTCGGACTCTACTATGGAAGAATCCAAGAAAATTCGACTAGTACCCCTGGCACTTAAAAAATCTGTGGGCTAACACACACGAAAAACTGGCAAAATCGCCTAATTAATATTGCGTCTTTAATAAAATGCTCCTAAACCCCTCTAAAGCGCCTCCGGGGCTACCAGAGTCGTTCCCCGGGTTTTTACGGACACTACTATTGAATAATCCAAGAAATTTGACTCGAACCCCCAGCACCTAAAAAATCCGTGGGCTAACACACACGAAAAACTAGAAAAATCACCTAATTTCTATTGCGCCGCCAATAAAATGCTCCTAAACCCCTATATGGCACCTCCGGGGCTACTGGAGACGTTCCCCAGGTCGTTACGTAAGCTACTATGGAAGAATCCAAGAAAATTCGACCCGGACCCCCAGCACCTAAAACATCTGTGGGCTAACACACACGAAAAAGTGGTAAAATTGCCTAATTCCTATTGCGCCGCCAATAAAATGCTCCTAAACTGCTGTACAGTGCCGCCGAGGCTACTGGTATCGTTCCCCAGGTTGTTACGGACGCTACTATGGAAGAATCCAAGAAAATTTGAGCCAATCCCCAGGCACCTAAAAAATCTGTGGGTTAACACACACGAAAAACTGGCAAAATCGCTTAATTCCTATTGCGTCGCCAATACAATTCTCCTAAACCCCTCTGTAGTGCCGCCGGGCTACTGGAGTTGTTCCCCAGGTCGTTATGGACGCTACTATTGATGATTAAGAGAAAAATTCGACCCGGACCCCCAACACCTAAAAATTCCGTGGGCTAACACACATGAAAAATTGGCAAAATTGCCTAATTCCTATTGCGCTGTCAATAAAATGCTCCTAAACCCCTCTATAGCACCGCCAGGGTTACTAGAGTCGTTCCCCAGGTCGTTACGGATGCCACTATGGAAGAATCCAAGAAAATTCGACCCAGACCCCCGGCACCTAAAATATCTGTGGGCTAACACACACGAAAAAGTGGCAAAATTGCCTAATTCCTATTGTGCCGCCAATAAAATGCTCCTAAACCCTTCTACAGCGCCGCCGGGGCTACTAGAGTCATTTCCCAGGTCGTTACGGACGCTACTATGGAAGATTCTAAGAAAATTCGACACGGACCCCCGTCACGTAAAAAATCTGTGGGCTAACACACACGAAAAACTGGCAAAATCGCCTAATTCTTATTGCGTCCCCAATAAAATGCTCCTAAACCCCTCTATAGCACCGCCGGGGCTACTGGAGTCGTTCCACAGGTTGTTACGGACGCTACAATGGAAGAATCCAAGAAAATTCGACTCGAACCCCCGGCACCTAAATAATCCGTGGGCTAACACACATGAAAAACTTGCAAAATCGCCTAATTCCTATTGTGTCTCCAATAAAATGCTCCTAAACCCCTCTAAAGCGCCGCCGGGGCTACTGTAATCGTTTCCCAGGTCGATACGGACGCTACTTTGGAAGAATCCTAGAAAATTTGACCCGGACCCTCGGCACCTAAAAAATCCGTGGACTAACACACATGAAAAACTGGCAAAATCTCCTAATTCCTATTGCGTCTCAAATAAAATGCTCCTAAACCCCTTCATAGCACCGCCGGGGCTACTGGAGTCGTTCCCCAGGTCGTTACGGACGTTACTATGGAAGAATCCAAAAAATTTGACCCAGATCCTCGGCACCTAAAAAATCCTTACGGTAATACACATGAAAAACTGGCAAAATTGCCTAATTCCTATTGCGTCTCTAATAAAATGCTCCTAAACCCCTCTATAGCGCCGTCGGGGCTACTGGAGTCGTTCCCCAGGTCGTTACGGATGCTACTATGGAAGAATCGAAGAAATTTCGACACAGACCCCCGGCACGTAAAATATCTGTGGGCTAACACACACGAAAAACTGCTAAAATCACCTAATTACTATTGTGTCTCCAATAAAATGCTCCTAAGCCCCTCTAAAGCGCCGCTGGGGCTACTGGAGTCGTTCCCCAGGTCGTTACAGACGCTACTATGGAAAAATCCAAGAACATTTGACCCGGACCCCCGGCACCTAAAAAATCTGTGGGCTAACACACACGAAAAACTGGCTAAATCCCCTAATTCCTATTGCGTCGACAATAAAATACTCCTAAACCCCTCTAAAGCGCCACCGCGGCTACTAAGGTTGTTCCCTAGGTCGTTACGGATGCTATTATGGAAGAATATAAGAAAATTCGACCCGGACCCTCGGCACCTAACAAATCCTTACGCTAATACACATGAAAAACTGGCAAAATTGTCTACTTCCTATTGCGTCTCTAATAAAATGCTCCTAAACCCCTCTATACCGCTGTCGGGGCTACTGGAGTCGTTCCCCAGGTCGTTACGGACGCTACTATAAAAGAATCTAAGAAAATTCGACTCGAACCCCCGGCACCTAAATAATCCGTGGGCTAACACACATGAAAAACTTGCAAAATCGCCTAATTCCTATTGTGTCTCCAATAAAATGCTCCTAAACCCCTCTAAAGCGCCGTCGGGGCTACTGGAATTGTTTCGCAGGTCGTTACGGACGCTACTTTGGAAGAATCCAAGAAAATTTGACCCAGACCCTCGGCACCTAAAAAATCCGTGGACTAACACACACGAAAAACTGGCAAAATCTCCTAATTCCTATTGTGTCTCCAATAAAATGCTCCTAAACCCCTCTAAAGCGCCGCCGGGGCTACTGGAATTGTTTCCCAGGTCGTTACGGTCGCTACTTTGGAAGAATCCAAGAAAATTTGACCCGGACCCTCGGCACCTAAAAAATCCGTGGACTAACACACATGAAAAACTGGCAAAATTGCCTAATTCCTATTGCGTCTCTAATAAAATGCTCCTAAACCCCTCTATAGCGCCGCCAGGGCTACTGGAGTCGTTCCCCAGGTCGTTACGGATGCTACTATGGAAGAATCGAAGAAATTTCGACACGGACCCCCGGCACGTAAAAAATCTGTGGGCTAACATACACGAAAAACTGCTAAAATCACCTAATTACTATTGTGTCTCCAATAAAATGCTCCTAAGCCCCTCTAAAGCGCCGCCGGGGCTACTGGAGTCGTTCCCCAGGTCGTTACGGACGCTACTATGGAAAAATACAAGAACATTTGACCCGGACCCCCGGCACCTAAAAAATCTGTGGGCTAACACACACGAAAAACTGGCAAAATCCCCTAATTCCTATTGCGTCGCCAAAAAAATACTCCTAAACCCCTCTAAAGCGCCACCGCGGCTACTAAGGTTGTTCCCTAGGTCGTTACGGATGCTATTATGGAAGAATATAAGAAAATTCGACCCGGACCCTCGGCATCTAACAAATCCTTACGCTAATACACACGAAAAACTGGCAAAATTGTCTAATTTCTATTGCGTCTCTAATAAAATGCTCCTAAACCGCTCTATACCGCTGCCGGGGCTACTAGAGTCGTTTCCCAGGTCATTACGGATGCTACTATTGCATAATCCAAGAAAATTAAATGCGCACCCCCGACACCAAAAAAATCCGTAGACTAACACACACGAAAAACTTGCAAAATCGCTTAATTCCTATTGTGTCGCCAATAAAATGCTCCTAAACCCCTCTATAGCTCCGCCGGGGCTACTGGAGTCGTTCCCCAGGTCGTTGCGGATGCTACTATGGAAAAATCCAAGAAAATTTGACTCGGACCCCCGGCACCTAAAACATCCGTGGGCTAACACACACGAAAAACTGGCAAAATCTCCTAATTACTATTGCGTCGCCAATAAAATGCTCCTAAACCCCTCTATAGCGCCGCCGGGGCTACTGGAGTCGTTCCCAGGTCGTTACGGAAGCTACTATGGAAGAATCCAAGAAATTTTGACCCTGGCCCTCGGCACCTGAAAAATCCATGGGCTAAACCACACGAAAAACTGTCAAAATTGCCTAAATCCTAGTGCATCGCCAATAAAATGTTCCTAAACCCCTCAAAAGTGCCGGCGGGGCTACTAGAGTCGTTCCCAGGTCTTTACGGACGCTACTATGGAAGAATCCAAGAAAATTTGACCTGAACCCCGGCACCTAAAAAATCCGTAGGCTAACACACACGAAAAACTGGCAAAATCTCCTAATTCCTATTGCGTCGCCAATAAAATGCTCCTAAACCCCTCTATAGCGCCGCTGGGGCTACTGGAGTCATTCCCCAGGTCGTTACGGATGCTACTATAGAAGAATCTAAGAAAATTTGACCCGCACCCCCGGCACCTAAAAAATCTGTGGGCTAACACACACGAAAAACTAGCAAAATCGTCTAATTCCTATTGCGTCGCCAATAAAATGCTCCTAAACCCCTCAAAAGTGCCGGCGGGGCTACTGGAGTCGTTCCCAGGTTATTACGGACACTACTATGGAAGAATCCAAGAAAACTTGACCTGAACCCCGGCACCTAAAAAATCCTTACGCTAATACACATGAAAAACTGGCAAAATTGCCTAAATCCTAGTGCGTCGCCAATAAAATGCTCCTAAACCCCTCTAAAGCGCCGCCGGGGCTACTGGAGTCGTTCCCCAGGTAGTTACGGATGCTACTATATAAGAATCCAAGAAAATTTGACCCGAATCCCCGGCACCTAAAAAATCCGTGGGCTAACACATACGAAAAACTGGCAAAATCTCCTAATTCCTATTGCGTCGCCAATAAAATGCTCCTAAACCCCTCTATAGAACCACTAGGGCTACTGGAATAGTTCCCCAGGTTGTTATGGACCCTACAATGGAATAATCCAAGAAAATTTGACCCAAAACCCCGGCACCGAAAAAATCCGTGGGCTAACACACACGAAAAACTAGCAAAATTGCCTAATTTCTATTGTGTCTCCAATAAAATGCTCCTAAACCCCTCAAAAGTCCCACCGGGGCAACTGGAGTCATTCCCAGGTCGTTACAGATGCTACTATGGAAGAATACAAGAAAATTTGACCTGAACCCCCGGCACCTAAAAACTCCGTGGGCTAACACACACGAAAAACTGGCAAAATCGCCTAATTCCTAATGCGTCGCCAATAAAATGATCCTAAACCCCTCTATAGCGCCGCCGGGGCTACTGGAGTCATTCCCCAGGTCGTTATGGACCCTACTATAGAAGAATCCAAGAAAATTTGACCCGGAACCCCAGCTCCTAAAAAATCCGTTGGTTAACACACACGAAAAACTGGCAAAATCGCCTAAATCCTAGTGCGTTGCCAATAAAATGCTCCTAAACCCCTCTAAAGCGCTGCCGGGGCTACTGAAGTCGTTCCCCAGGTAGTTACGGATGATACTATATAAGAATCCAAGAAAATGTGACCCGAACCCACGGCACCTAAAAAATCTGTGGGCTAATACACACGAAAAACTGGCAAAATCTCCTAATTCCTATTGCGTCGCCAATAAAATACTCCTAAACCCCTCTATAGCATCGCCGGGGCTACTGGAATAGTTCCCCAGGTTGTTATGGACGCTACAATGGAAGAATCCAAGAAAATTTGACCCAAAACCCGGGCACCAAAAAATTCCGTGGGCTAACACACACGAAAAACTGGCAAAATCGCCTTATTCCTATTGCGTCTCCAATAAAATGCTCCTAAACCCCTCAAAAGTGCCACCGGCGCAACGGGAGTCGTTCCCCAGGTCGTTACGGAAGCTATTATTGAAGAATCCAAGTAAATTTAACCCAGACCCTTGGCACCTAAAAAATCCGTGAGCTAACACACACGAAAAACTGGCAAAATCTCTTAATTCCTATTGTGTTGCTTATAGAATGCTCCTAAACCTCTCTATAGCGCCGCCGGGGCTACTGGAGTCGTTCCCCAGGTTGTTACGGACGCTACTATGGAAGAATCGAAGAAATTTCGACACGTACCCCCAGCACCTAAAATATTCGTGGGTTAACACACGAAAAACTAGCAAAATCGCCTAATTCCTATTGCATCGCTAATAAAATACTCCTAAACCGCTCTATAGCGCCGCCGGGGCTACTGGAATCGTTCCCAGGTCGTTACGGATGCTACTATGGAAGAATCCAAGAAATTTCGACCCGGACCCCCAGCACCTAAAAAATCTGTGGGCTAACACACACGAAAAACTGGCAAAATCGCCTAAATCCTATTGCGTCGCCAATAAAATGCTCCTAAACCCCTCTAAAGCACCGCCGGGGCTACTGGAAGCGTTCCCCAGGTTGTTATGGACGCTACAATGGAAGAACCCAAGAAAATTTGACCTGAACCCCCGGCACCTAAAAAATCCGTGTGCCAACACATACGAAAAACTGACAAAATCACCTAATTCCTATTGCGTCGCCAAAAAAATGCTCCTAAACCCCTCAAAAGTGCTGCCGGGGTTACTGGAGTCGTTCCAGGTCGTTACGGATGCTACTATGTAGAATCCAAGAAACTTTGAGCTGAAACCCCGGCACCTAAAAAATCCGTGGGCTAACACACACGAAACACTGGCAAAATATCTTAATTCCTATTGTGTCGCTTATAAAATGCTCCTAAACCTCTGTATAGCTCCACCGGGGCTACTGGAATCGTTCCCTAGGTTGTTACAGACGCTACTATGAAAGAATGGAAGAAAATTTGACCCGTACCCCCAGCACCTAAAAAGTCTGCGGGCTAACAGACACGAAAAACTGGCAAAATTGCCTAATTCCTATTGCGTCGCCAATAAAATGCTCCTAAACCACTCTATAGCGTCACCAGGGCTACTGGAGTCGTTCCCCAGGTCGTTACGGACGCTACTATGGAAGAATCCAAAAAAATATGACCCGAACCCCCGGCACCTAAAAAATCCGTGGGCTAACACACACGAAAAACTAGCAAAATCTCCTAATTCCTATTGTGTCACCAATAAAATGCTCCTAAACCCCTCTATAGCACCGCTGGGGCTACTGGAGTCATTCCCCAGGTTGTTACAGATGCTACTCTAGAAGAATGCAAGAAAATTCGACTCGCACCTTCGGCACCTAAAAAATCCTTACGCTAATACACACGAAAAACTGGCAAAATTGCCTAATTCCTATTGCGTCTCCAATAAAATGCTCCTAAACCCCTCTATGGCGCCGCCGGGGCTACTGAGTCTTTCCCCAAGTTGTTACGGAAGCTACTATGGAAGAATCCAAGAAATGTCGACACGGACCCCTGCCAAGTAAAAAATCTGTGGGCTAACCCACACGAAAAACTGGCAAATTTGCCTAATTACTATTGCGTCTCCAATAAAATGCTCTTAAGCCCCTCTAAAGCACCATCGGGGCTACTGGAGTCATTCCTCAGATTGTTATCGACGCTACAATGGAAGAATCCAAGAAAATTTGACCCAGACCCCCAGCACCTAAATATTTTGTGGGCTAACACACACGAAAAACTAGCAAAATCGCCTAATTCCTATTTCGTCGCCAATAAAATGCTCCTAAACCCCTCAAAAGTGTCGGCGGGGCTACTGGAGTCATTCCCAGGTCGTTACGGACGCTACTATTGAATAATCCAAGAAAATTTGATTTGGACTGCTGGCACCTAAAAAATCCATAGGCTAATACACACGAAAAACTGGCAAAATCGCCTAAATCCTATTGCGTCTCCAATAAAATGCTCCTAAACCACTCTAAAGCGCCACCGGGGCTACTGAAGTCGTTCCCCAGGTCGTTACGGATCTTACTCTGGAAGAATCCAAGAAAATTCGACTCGAACCCCCGGTACCTAAAAAATCCGTGGGCTAACACACACGAAAAACTGGCAAAATTTCCTAATTCCTATTGCGTCGCCAATAAAATGCTCCTAAACCCCTCTATAGAAATGCCGGGGCTACTACAGTTGTTCCCCAGGTCGTTACGGACGCTACTATGGAAGAATGCAAGAAAATTCGACTCGGACCTTCGGCACCTAAAAAATCCTTACGCTAATACACACGAAAAACTGGCAAAATTGCCTAATTCCTATTGCGGCGCCAATAAAATGCTCCTAAACCCCTCAAAAGTGCCACCGGGGCTACTGTAGTCGTTCACAGGTCGTTACGGACGCTACAATGGAAGATTCCAAGAAAATTTGACCTGAACCCCCGACACCTAAAAAATCCTTACGCTAATACATACGAAAAACTGGCAAAATTGCCTAATTCCTATTGCGTCTCCAATAAAATGCTCCTAAACCCGTCTACAATGCCTCCGAGGCTACTGAGTCTTTCCCCAGGTCGTTACGGACGCTACTAATGAAGAATCCAAGAAATATTGACACGGACCCCCAGCACGTAAAAAATCTGTGGGCTAACACACGCGAAAAACTGGCAAATTCGCCTAATTACTATTGCGTCTCTAATAAAATGCTCTTAAGCCACTCTAAACCGCCACTAAGGCTACTAGAGTCGTTCCCCAGGTGGTTATGGACACTACAATGGAAGAATCCAAGAAAATTTGACCCGGACCCCCGGCACCAAAAAAATCCGTGGGTTAACACACACGAAAAACTATCAAAATCTCCTAATTCCTATTGCATCGCTAATAAAATGCTCCGAAACCCCTCTATAGCACCGCCGGGGCTACTGGAATCGTTCCCCAGGTCGTTACGGACGCTACTATGGAAGATTCTAAGAAAATTCGACACGGACCCCCGGCACGTAAAAAATCTGTGGGCTAACACACACGAAAAACTGGCAAAATCGCCTAATTCCTATTGCATCCCCAATAAAATGCTTCTAAACCCCTCTATAGCACCGCCGGGGCTACTGGAGTCGTTCCCCAGGTCGTGACGGACGCTACTATGAAAGAATCCAAGAAAATTCAACCCGAACCCCCGGCACCTAAATAATCCGTGGGCTAACACACATGAAAAACTTGCAAAATCGCCTAATTCCTATTGCATCGCCAATAAAATGCTCCTAAACCCTCTATAGCGCCGCCAGGGCTACTGGAGTCATTCCCCAGGTCGTTACGGATGCTACTATGGAAGAATCCAAGAAAATTTGACCCGAACCCCCAGCACCTAAAAAATCTGTGGTCTAACACACACGAAAAACTGGCAAAATCTCCTAATTCCTATTGTGTCACCAATAAAATGCTCCTAAACCCCTCTATAGCACCGCTGGGGCTACTGGAGTCATTCCCCAGGTTCTTACGGACGCTACTATGGAAGAATGCAAGAAAATTCGACTCGGACCTTCGGCACCTAAAAAATCCTTACGCTAATATACACGAAAAACTGGCAAAATTGCCTAATTCCTATTGCGTCTCCAATAAAATGCTCCTAAACCCCTCTATGGCACCGCCGGGGCTACTGAGTCTTTGCCCAAGTCGTTACGGATGCTACTATGGAAGAATCCAAGAAATGTCGACATGGACCACTGCCAAGTAAAACATCTGTGGTCTAACCTAGACGAAAAACTGGCAAATTTGCCTAATTACTATTGCGTCTCCAATAAAATGCTCTTAAGCCCCTCTAAAGCACCATCGGGGCTACTGGAGTCATTCCCCAGATTGTTATGGACGCTACAATGGAAGAATCCAAGAAAATTTGACCCAGACCCCCGGCACCTAAAAATTCTGTGGGCTAAAACACACGAAAAACTAGCAAAATCGCCTAATTCCTATTTCGTCGCCAATAAAATGCTCCTAAACCCCTCAAAAGTGCCAGCGGGGCTACTGAAGTCATTCCCAGGTCGTTATGGACGCTACTATGGAAGAATCCAAGAAAATTTGATCCGGACTGCTGGCACCTAAAAAATCCATGGGCTAATACACACGAAAAACTCGCAAAATCGCCTAAATCCTATTGCGTTTCCAATAAAATGCTCCTAAAACACTATAAAGCGCCACCGGGGCTACTGAAGTCGTTCCCAGGGTCATTACGGATCTTACTATGGAAGAATCCAAGAAACTTCGACTCGAACCCCCGGCACCTAAAAAATCTGTGGGCTAATAACACACACGAAAAACTAGCAAAATTTCCTAATTCCTATTGCGTCGCCAATAAAATGCTCCTAAACCCCTCAATAGAAATGCCGGGGCTACTACAGTTGTTCCCCAGGTCGTTACGGACGCTACTATGGAAGAATGCAAGAAAATTCGACTCGGACCTTCGGCACCTAAAAAATCCTTACGCTAATACACACGAAAAACTGGCAAAATTGCCTAATTCCTATTACGTCTCCAATAAAATGCTCCAAAACCCCTCTACAATGCCGCCGAGGCTACTGAGTCTTTCCCCAGGTCGTTACGGACGCTACTAATGAAGAATCCAAGAAATATTGACACGGACCCCCGGCACGTAGAAAATCTGTGGGCTAACACACATGAAAAACTGGCAAATTCGCCTAATTACTATTGCGTCTCTAATAAAATGCTCTTAAGCCACTCTAAACCGCCACTGGGCTACTAGAGTCGTTCCCCAGGTTATTATGGACGCTACAATGGAAGAATTCAAGAAAATTTTACCCGGACCCCTGGCACCTAAAAAATCTATGGGCTAACACACACGAAAAACTGGCAAAATTGCCTAATTCCTATTGCGTCGCCAATAAAATGCTCCTAAACCCCTCAAAAGTGCTGCCGGGGCTACTGTAGTCGTTCACAGGTCGTTACGGACGCTACTATGGAAGATTCCAAGAAAATTTGACCTGAACCCCCGACGCCTAAAAAATCCGTAGGCTAACACACACTAAAAACTGGCAAAATCACCTAATTCCTATTGTGTCTCCAATAAAATGCTCCTAAACCCCTCTAATTGCCTCAGGGGCTACTATAGTTGTTTCCCAGGTCGTTACGGACGCTACTATAGAAGAATCCAAGAAAATTTGACCCGGACCCCCAGCACCTAAAAAATCCGTGGGCTAACACACACGAAAAACTGGCAAAATCGCCTAATTCTATTGCGTCGCCAATAAAATGCTCCTAAACCCCTCTAAAGCGTCGCCGGTCCTACTGTAGTCGTTCACAGGTCGTTACCGACGCTACTATGGAAGATTCCAAGAAAATTTGACCTGAACCCCCGACACCTAAAAAATCCGTAGGCTAACACACACTAAAAACTGGCAAAATCACCTAATTCCTATTGCGTCTCCAATAAAATGCTCCTAAACCCCTCTAATTGCCTCCGAGGCTACTAGAGTCGTTCCCCAGGTCGTTACGGACGCTACTATTGAAGAATCCAAGAAAATTTGACCCGGACCCCCGGCACCTAAAAAATCCGTGGGCTAACACACACAAAAAACTGGCAAAATCTCCTAATTCCTATTACGTCTCCAATAAAATGCTCCTAAACCAATCTATAGCGCCAATGGGGCTACTGGAGTCGTTCCCCAGGTCGTTACGGACGCTACTATAGAAGAATCCAAGAAAATTTGACCCGGACCCCCAGCACCTAAAAAATCCGTGGGCTAACACACACGAAAAGCTGGCAAAATCGCCTAAATCTTAGTGCGTCGCCAATAAAATGCTCCTAAACCCCTCTAAAGCGCCGCCGGGGCTACTCAAGTCGTTCCCCAGGTAGTTACGGATGCTACTATATAAGAATCCAAGAAAATTTGACCCGAACCCCCAGCACCTAAAAAATCCGTGGGCTAAAACACACGAAAAACTGGCAAAATCTCCTAATTCCTATTGCGTCGCCAATAAAATGCTCCTAAACCAATCTATAGCGCCGCCGGGGCTACTGGAGTCGTTCCCCAGGTCGTTACGGACGCTACTATAGAAGAATCCAAGAAAATTTGACCTGGACCCCAGCACCTAAAAAATACGTGGGCTAACACACACGAAAAACTGGCAAAATCGCCTAATTCCTATTGCGTCGCCAATAAAATGCTCCTAAACCCCTCTAAAGTGCCGCCGGTGCTACTGTAGTCGTTCACAGGTCGTTACGGACACTACTATGGAAGATTCCAAGAAAATTTGACCTGAACCCCCGACACCTAAAAAATCCGTAGGCTAACACACACTAAAAACTGGCAAAATCACCTAATTCCTATTGCGTCTCCAATAAAATGCTCCTAAACCCCTCTAATTGCCTCCGGGGCTACTGGAGTCGTTCCCCAGGTCGTTACGGACGCTACTATTGAAGAATCCAAGAAAATTTGACCCGGACCCCCGGCACCTAAAAAATCTGTGGGCTAACACACACAAAAAACTGGCAAAATCTCCTAATTCCTATTACGTCTCCAATAAAATGCTCCTAAACCAATCTATAGCACCGATGGGGCTACTGGAGTCGTTCCCCAGGTCGTTACGGATGCTACTATAGAAGAATCCAAGAAAATTTGACCCGGACCCCCAGCACCTAAAAAATCCGTGGGCTAACACACACTAAAAGCTGGCAAAATCGCCTAAATCCTAGTGCGTCGCTAATAAAATGCTCCTAAACCCCTCTAAAGCGCCGCCGGGGCTACTGGAGTCGTTCCCCAGGTAGTTACGGATGCTACTATATAAGAATCCAAGAAAATTTGACCCGAACCCCCAGCACCTAAAAAATCTGTGGGCTAAAACACACGAAAAACTGGCAAAATCTCCTAATTCCTATTGCGTCACCAATAAAATGCTCCTAAACCAATCTATAGCGCCGCCGGGGCTACTGGAGTCGTTCCCCAGGTCGTTACGGACGCTACTATAGAAGAATCCAAGAAAATTTGACCCGGACCCCCAGCACCTAAACAACCCGTGGGCTAACACACACGAAAAACTGGCAAAATCGCCTAATTCCTATTGCGTCGCCAATAAAATGCTCCTAAACCCCTCTAAAGCGCCGCCGGTCCTACTGTAGTCGTTCACAGGTCGTTACGGACGCTACTATGGAAGATTCCAAGAAAATTTGACCTGAACCCCCGACACCTAAAAAATCCATAGGCTAACACACACTAAAAACTGGCAAAATCACCTAATTTCTATTGCGTCTCCAATAAAATGCTCCTAAACCCCTCTAATTGCCTCCGGGGCTACTGGAGTCGTTCCCCAGGTCGTTACGGATGCTACTATTGAAGAATCCAAGAAAATTTGACCCGGACCCCCGGCATCTAAAAAATCTGTGGGCTAACACACACAAAAAACTGGCAAAATCTCCTAATTCCTATTACGTCTCCAATAAAATGCTCCTAAACCAATCTATAGCGCCGACGGGGATACTGGAGTCGTTCCTCAGGTCGTTACGGATGCTACTATAGAAGAATCCAAGAAAATTTGACCCGGACCCCCAGCACCTAAAAAATCCGTGGGCTAACACACACGAAAAGCTGGCAAAATCGCCTAAATCCTAGTGCGTCGCCAATAAAATGCTCCTAAACCCCTCTAAAGCGTCGCCGGGGCTACTGGAGTCGTTCCCCAGGTAGTTACGGATGCTACTATATAAGAATCCAAGAAAATTTGACCCGGACCCCCGGCACTTTAAAAATCTGTGGGCTAACACACACGAAAAACTGGCAAAATCGTCTAATTCCTATTGCCTCGCCAATTCAATGTTCCTAAACCCCTCTATAGCGCCGCCAAGGCTACTGGAGTTGTTCCCCAAGTCGTTACGGACGCTACTATGGAAGAATCAGAGTAATTAACCCGGACCCCCGGCACCTTAAAAATCCGTGGGCTAACACACACGAAAAACTAGCAAAATTGCCTAATTTCTATTGCGTATACACTAAAATGCTCCTAAACCCCTTTACAGCGCTGCCGGGGCTGCTGGAGTCGTTCCCCAAGTCGTTACGGACGCTACTATTGAATAATCCAAGAAACATTTACCCGGATCCCCGGCACCTAAAAAATCCGTGGGCTAACACACGAAAAACTGGCAAAATCGCTTAATTCCTATTGTGTCGCTAATAAAATGCTTCTAAACCTCTCTATAGCGCCGCCGGGGCTACTGGAGTCGTTCCCCAAGTTTTTACGGATGCTACTATGGAAGAATGGAATAAAATTTGACCCGTACCCCCGGCACCTAAAAAATCTGCGGGCAAACACACACGAAAAACTGGCAAAATCGCCTAATTCCTATTGTGTCGCCAATACAATGCTCCTAAACCACTCTAAAGTGCCGCTGGGGCTACTGGAGTTGTTCCCCAAGTCGTTACGGAAGCTACTATGTAAGAATCCAAGAAAATATGACCCGGACCCCCGGAACCTTAAAAATCTGTGGGCTAACACACACGAAAAACTAGAAAAATTGCCTAATTTCTATTGCGTATACACTAAAATGCTCCTAAACCCCTTTACAGCGCTACCGGGGCTACTGGAGTCGTTCCCCAAGTCGTTACGGACGCTACTATTAAAGAATCAAAGAAAATTTGACCCGGACCCCCGGCACCTAAAAACTCTGTGGGCTAACACACATGAAAAATTGGCAAAATCGCCTAATTCCTATTGTGTCATTAATAAAATGCTTCTAAACCTCTCTATAGCGCCGCCGGGGCTACTGGAGCCATTCCCAGGTCGTTACGGACGCTACTATGGAAGAATGGAAGAAAATTCGACTCGTACCCCCGGCACCTAAAACATCCGCGGGCTAACACACAAGAACAACGGGTAAAATCGCCTAATTCCTATTGCGTATCTAATAAAATGCTCCTAAACCTCTCTAAAGCACCGCTGGGGCTACAGGAGTCGTTCTCCAGGTTGTTACGGACGCTACTATGGAAGAATGGAAGAAAATTTGACCCAAACCCCCGGCACCTAAAAAATTCGTGGGTTAACACACACGAAAAAATTGGCAAAATCGCCTAATTCCTATTGTGTCATTAATAAAATGCTTCTAAACCTCTCTATAGCGCCGCCGGGGCTACTGGAGCCATTCCCAGGTCGTTACGGACGCTACTATGGAAGAATGGAAGAAAATTCGACTCGTACCCCCGGCACCTAAAACATCCGCGGGCTAACACACAAGAACAACGGGTAAAATCGCCTAATTCCTATTGCGTATCTAATAAAATGCTCCTAAACCTCTCTAAAGCACCGCCGGGGATATTGGAGTCTTTCCGAGGTCGTTACAGACACTACTATGGAAGAATGGAAGAAAATTCGACCCGTACCCCTGGCACCTAAAAAATCTGCGGGCTAACACACAAAAAACTGGCAAAATCCCCTAATTCCTATTGCGTCGCCAATAAAATGCTCCTAAACCACTCTAAAGCGCCGCCGGGGCTATTGAAGTCATTCCCCAGGTCGTTACGGAAGGAACAATGGAAGAATCTAAGAAACTTTGACCCGGACCCCCCGTACCTTAAAAATCCGTGGACTAACACACACGAAAAATGGCAAAATCGCCTAATTCCTATTGCCTCGCCAATTATATGCTCCTAAACCCCTCTATAGCGCCGCCGTGGCTACTGGAGTCGTTCCCAAGATTTTACGGATGCTACTATGGAAGAATGGATTAAAATTTGACCCATACCCCCGGCACCTAAAATATCCGCAGGCTAACACATACGAAAAACTGGCAAAATCGCCTAATTCCTATTGTGTCGCCAATAAAATGCTCCTAAACCACTCTAAAGCACCGCCGGGGCTACTGGAGTCGTTCCCCTGGTCGTTACGGAAGCTACTATGTAAGAATCCAAGAAAATATGACCCGGACCCACGGCACCTTAAAAATCTATGGGCTAACACACACAAAAAACTAGCAAAATTGCCTAATTTCTATTGCGTATCCACTAAAATGCTCCTAAACCCCTCTACAGCGTCGTTGGGGCTACTGGAGTCGTTCCCTAAGTCGTTACGAACGCTACTATTGAAGAATCTAGGAAACTTTGACCCGGACCCCCGGCACCTAAAAAATCCGTGGGCTAACACACACGAAAAACGGGGCAAAATTGCCTAATTCCTATTGTGTCGCTAATAAAATGCTTCTAAACCTCTCTATAGCGCCACCGGGGCTACTGGAGTATTTCCCAGGTCGTTACGGACGCTACTATGGAAAAATGGAAGAAACTTCGACTCGTACCCCCGGCACCTAAAACATCCGCGGGCTAACACACACAAACAACTGGCAAAGTCGCCTAATTCCTATTGCGTATCTAATAAAATGCTCCTAAACCTCTCTAAAGCACCACCGGGGCTACAGGAGTCGTTCTCCAGGTTGTTACGGACGCTACTATGGAAGAATGGAAGAAATTTAACCCTTACGCTAATACACACGAAAAACTGGCAAAATTGCCTAATTTCTATTGCGTCACCAATAAAATGCTCCAAAACCTCTCTATAGCTCCGCCGGGGCTATTGGAGTCTTTCCCAGGTCGTTACAGATGCTACTATGGAAGAATGGAAGAAAATTCGACCCGTACCCCTGGCACCTTAAAAATCTGCGGGCTAACACACGAAAAACTGGCAAAATCCCCTTATTCCTATTACATCGCCAATAAAATGCTCCTAAACCACTCTAAAGCGACATCGGGGATATTGGAGTCGTTCCCCAAGTCGTTACGGAAGCAACAATGGAAGAATCTAAGAAACTTTGACCCGGACCCCCCGTACCTTAAAAATCCGTGGACTAACACACACGAAAAAATGGCAAAATCGCCTTATTCCTATTGCCTCGCCAATTCAATGCTCCTAAACCCCTCTATAGCGTCGCCGGGGCTACTGGAGTTGTTACCCAAGTCGTTAAGGATGCTACTTGGAAGATTTCAAGAATATTTAACACCGACCCCCTTTACCTAAAAAATATGTGGGCTAACACACAATAAATACTGACAAAATTGCCTAATTCCTATTGCGTCGCCAATAAAATGCTCCTAAACCCCTCTATAGCACCGTCGGGGCTACTGGAGTCGTTACCCAGGTCGTTACAATCGCTACTATGGAACAATCTTAGAAAATTTGACCCAGACCCCCGGCACCTAAAAAATCTGTGGGCTAACACACACGAAAGAACTGGCAAAATCTCCTAATTCCTATTGCGTCGCCAATAAAATGCTCTTATACCCCTCTAAAGCGCCATCGGGGTTACTGGATTTGTTCCCCAGGTCGTAACGGACGCTACTATGGAAGAATCCAAGAAAATTCGACCCGGACCTCCAGCACCTAAAAAATCCGTGGGCTAAAACACACGAAAAACTGGCCAAATCTCCTAATTCCTATTGCGTCGCCAATAAAATGCTCCTAAACCAATCTATAGCGCCGCCGGGGCTACTGGAGTCGTTCCCCAGGTCGTTACGGACGCTACTATAGAAGAATCCAAGAAAATTTGACCTGGACCCCAGCACCTAAAAAATACGTGGGCTAACACACACGAAAAACTGGCAAAATCGCCTAATTCCTATTGCGTCGCCAATAAAATGCTCCTAAACCCCTCTAAAGCGCCGCCGGTCCTACTGTAGTCATTCACAGGTCGTTACGGACGCTACTATGGAAGATTCCAAGAAAATTTGACCTGAACCCCCGACACCTAAAAAATCCGTAGGCTAACACACACTAAAAACTGGCAAAATCACCTAATTCCTATTGCGTCTCCAATAAAATGCTCCTAAACCCCTCTAATTGCCTCCGGGGCTACTGGAGTCGTTCCCCAGATCGTTACGGACGCTACTATTGAAGAATCCAAGAAAATTTGACCCGGACCCCCGGCACCTAAAAAATCCGTGGGCTAACACACACAAAAAACTGGCAAAATCTCCTAATTCCTATTACGTCTCCAATAAAATGCTCCTAAACCAATCTATAGCGCCGACGGGGCTACTGGAGTCGTTCCCCAGGTCGTTACGGATGCTACTATAGAAGAATCCAAGAAATTTTGACCCGGACCCCCAGCACCTAAAAAATCCGTGGGCTAACACACACTAAAAGCTGGCAAAATCGCCTAAATCCTAGTGCGTCGCTAATAAAATGCTCCTAAACCCCTCTAAAGCGCCGCCGGGGCTACTGGAGTCGTTCCCCAGGTAGTTACGGATTCTACTATATAAGAATCCAAGAAAATTTGACCCGAACCCCCAGCACCTAAAAAATCCGTGGGCTAAAACACACGAAAAACTGGCAAAATCTCCTAATTCCTATTGCGTCACCAATAAAATGCTCCTAAACCAATCTATAGCGCCGCCGGGGCTACTGGAGTCATTCCCCAGGTCGTTACGGACGCTACTATAGAAGAATCCAAGAAAATTTGACCCGGACCCCCAGCACCTAAAATCGCCTAATTCCTATTGCGTCGCCAATAAAATGCTCTTAAACCCCTCTAAAGCGCCGCCGGTCCTACTGTAGTCGTTCACAGGTCGTTACGGACGCTACTATGGAAGATTCTAAGAAAATTTGACCTGAACCCCCGACACCTAAAAAATCCGTAGGCTAACACACACTAAAAACTGGCAAAATCACCTAATTTCTATTGCGTCTCCAATAAAATGCTCCTAAACCCCTCTAATTGCCTCCGGGGCTACTGGAGTCGTTCCCCAGGTCGTTACGGATGCTACTATTGAAGAATCCAAGAAAATTTGACCCGGACCCCCGGCATCTAAAAAATCTGTGGGCTAACACACACAAAAAACTGGCAAAATCTCCTAATTCCTATTACGTCTCCAATAAAATGCTCCTAAACCCCTCTAAAGCGCCGCCGGGGCTACTGGAGTCGTTCCCCAGGTAGTTACGGATGCTACTATATAAGAATCCAAGAAAATTTGACCCGGACCCCCGGCACTTTAAAAATCTGTGGGCTAACACACACGAAAAACTGGCAAAATCGTCTAATTCCTATTGCCTCGCCAATTCAATGCTCCTAAACCCCTCTATAGCGCCGCCAAGTCTATTGGAGTTGTTCCCCAAGTCGTTACGGACGCTACTATGGAAGAATCAGAGTAATTCAACCCGGACCCCCGGCACCTTAAAAATCCGTGGGCTAACACACACGAAAAACTAGCAAAATTGCCTAATTTCTATTGCGTATACACTAAAATGCTCCTAAACCCCTTTACAGCACTGCCGGGGCTGCTGGAGTCGTTCCCCAAGTCGTTACGGACGCTACTATTGAATAATCCAAGAAACATTTACCCGGATCCCCGGCACCTAAAAAATCCGTGGGCTAACACACACGAAAAACTGGCAAAATCGCCTAATTCCTATTGTGTCGCTAATAAAATGCTTCTAAACCTCTCTATAGCGCCGCCGGGGCTACTGGAGTCGTTCCCCAGGTTTTTACGGATGCTACTATGGAAGAATGGAATAAAATTTGACCCGTACCCCCGGCACCTAAAAAATCTGTGGGCTAACACACACGAAAAACTGGCAAAATCGCCTAATTCCTATTGTGTCGCCAATACAATGCTCCTAAACCACTCTAAAGTGCCGCTTGGGCTACTGGAGTTGTTCCCCAAGTCGTTACGGAAGCTACTATGTAAGAATCCAAGAAAATATGACCCGGACCCCCGGAACCTTAAAAATCTGTGGGCTAACACACACGAAAAACTAGAAAAAATTGCCTAATTTCTATTGCGTATACACTAAAATGCTCCTAAAACCCCTTTACAGCGCTACCGGGGCTACTGGAGTCGTTCCCCAAGTCGTTACGGATGCTACTATTAAAGAATCAAAGAAAATTTGACCCGGACCCCCGGCACCTAAAAACTCTGTGGGCTAACACACATGAAAAATTGGCAAAATCGCCTAATTCCTATTGTGTCATTAATAAAATGCTTCTAAACCTCTCTATAGCGCCGCCGGGGCTACTGGAGCCATTCCCAGGTCGTTACGGACGCTACTATGGAAGAATGGAAGAAAATTCGACTCGTACCCCCGGCACCTAAAACATCCGCGGGCTAACACACAAGAACAACGGGTAAAATCGCCTAATTCCTATTGCGTATCTAATAAAATGCTCCTAAACCTCTCTAAAGCACCGCTGGGGCTACAGGAGTCGTTCTCCAGGTTGTTACGGACGCTACTATGGAAGAATGGAAGAAAATTTGACCCAAACCCCCGGCACCTAAAAAATTCGTGGGTTAACACACACGAAAAACTGGCAAAATCGCCTAATTCCTATTGCGTCACCAATAAAATGCTCCTAAACCTCTCTATAGCTCCGCCGGGGATATTGGAGTCTTTCCGAGGTCGTTACAGACACTACTATGGAAGAATGGAAGAAAATTCGACCCGTACCCCTGGCACCTAAAAAATCTGCGGGCTAACACACGAAAAACTGGCAAAATCCCCTAATTCCTATTGCGTCGCCAATAAAATGCTCCTAAACCACTCTAAAGCGCCGCCGGGGCTATTGAAGTCATTCCCCAGGTCGTTACGGAAGGAACAATGGAAGAATCTAAGAAACTTTGACCCGGACCCCCCGTACCTTAAAAATCTGTGGACTAACACACACGAAAAATGGCAAAATCGCCTAATTCCTATTGCCTCGCCAATTATATGCTCCTAAACCCCTCTATAGCGCCGCCGGGGCTACTGGAGTCGTTCCCTAGATTTTACGGATGCTACTATGGAAGAATGGATTAAAATTTGACCCATACCCCCGGCACCTAAAATATCCGCAGGCTAACACATACGAAAAACTGGCAAAATCGCCTAATTCCTATTGTGTCGCCAATAAAATGCTCCTAAACCACTCTAAATCACCGCCGGGGCTACTGGAGTCGTTCCCCTGGTCGTTACGGAAGCTACTATGTAAGAATCCAAGAAAATATGACCCGGACCCACGGCACCTTAAAAATCCGTGGGCTAACACACACAAAAAACTAGCAAAATTGCCTAATTTCTATTGCGTATCCACTAAAATGCTCCTAAACCCCTCTACAGCGTCGTTGGGTCTACTGGAGTCGTTCCCTAAGTCGTTACGAACGCTACTATTGAAGAATCTAGGAAACTTTGACCCGGATCCCCGGCACCTAAAAAATCCGTGCGCTAACACACACGAAAAACGGGGCAAAATTGCCTAATTTATATTGTGTCGCTAATAAAATGCTTCTAAACCTCTCTATAGCGCCACCGGGGCTACTGGAGTATTTCCCAGGTCGTTACGGACGCTACTATGGAAAAATGGAAGAAACTTCGACTCGTACCCCCGGCACCTAAAACATCCGTGGGCTAACACACACAAACAACTGGCAAAGTCGCCTAATTCCTATTGCGTATCTAATAAAATGCTCCTAAACCTCTCTAAAGCACCACCGGGGCTACAGGAGTCGTTCTCCAGGTTGTTACGGATGCTACTATGGAAGAATGGAAGAAATTTAACCCTTACGCTAATACACACGAAAAACTGGCAAAATTGCCTAATTTCTATTGCGTCACCAATAAAATGCTCCAAAACCTCTCTATAGCTCCGCCGGGGCTATTGGAGTCTTTCCCAGGTCGTTACAGATGCTACTATGGAAGAATGGAAGAAAATTCGACCTGTACCCCTGGAACCTTAAAAATCTGCGGGCTAACATACGAAAAACTGGCAAAATCCCCTTATTCCTATTACATCGCCAATAAAATGCTCCTAAACCACTCTAAAGCGCCATCGGGGCTATTGGAGTCGTTCCCCAAGTCGTTACGGAAGCAACAATGGAAGAATCTAAGAAACTTTGACCCGGACCCCCCGTACCTTAAAAATCCGTGGACTAACACACACGAAAAAATGGCAAAATCGCCTTATTCCTATTGCCTCGCCAATTCAATGCTCCTAAACCCCTCTATAGCATCGCCGGGGCTACTGGAGTTGTTACCCAAGTCGTTAAGGATGCTACTTGGAAGATTTCAAGAATATTTAACACCGACCCCCTTTACCTAAAAAATATGTGGGCTAACACACAATAAATACTGACAAAATTGCATAATTCCTATTGCGTCGCCAATAAAATGCTCCTAAACCCCTCTATAGCACCGTCGGGGCTACTGGAGTCGTTACCCAGGTCGTTACAATCGCTACTATGGAACAATCTTAGAAAATTTGACCCAGACCCCCGGCACCTAAAAAATCTGTGGGCTAACACACACGAAAGAACTGGCAAAATCTCCTAATTCCTATTGCGTCGCCAATAAAATGCTCTTATACCCCTCTAAAGCGCCATCGGGGTTACTGGATTTGTTCCCCAGGTCGTAACGGACGCTACTATGGAAGAATCCAAGAAAATTCGACCCGGACCCCTGGCACCTAAAAAATCTGTGGGCTAACACACACAAAAAACTGGCAAAATCGCCTAATTCCTTCTGCGTCGCCAATAAAATGCTCCTAAGCCCCTCTAAAGCGCCGTCGGGGCTACTGTAGTCGTTCCCCAGGTCGTTACGGACGCTACTATGGAAAAATCAAAGAAATTTTGACCCGGACCCTTGGCACCTAAAAAATCTGTGGGCTAACACACACGAAAAGGTGGCAAAATTGCTTAATTCCTATTGCGCCGCTAATAAAATGCTCCTAAACCCCTCTAAAGCGCCGCTAGGGCTACTGGAGTCGTTCCTCAGGTCGTAATGGATTCTACTATGGAAGAATTCAAGAATATTTAACTCGGACCCCCTTCACCTAAAAAATCTGTGGGCTAACACACAAGAAATACTGGCAAAATCGCCTAATTCCTATTGCGTCGCTAATAAAATGCTCTTAAACCCCTCTATTGCACCGCCGGGGCTACTGGAGTCGTTCCCCAGGTCGTTACAGACGCTACTTTGGATGAAATCAAGAAAATTCGGCCTAGACCTCCGGCACCTAAAAATTCAGTGGGTTAATTCCTAATGCGTCGCAAATAAAATGATCCTAAAGCCCTATAAAGCGCCGTTGGGGCTAATAGAGTCGTTCGCCAGGTCGTTACGGACGCTACTATGGAAGAATCCAAGAAAATTTGACCCGGACCCCCAACACCTAAAAAATCTGTGGGCTAACACACACGAAAGAACTGGCAAAATCTCCTAATTCCTATTGCGTCGCCAATAAAATATTCCTATACCCCTCTAAAGAGCCGTCAGGGCTACTGGAGTTATTCCACAGGTCGTTATGAACGCTACTATGGAAGAATCCAAGAAAATTTGACCCGGACCCCCGGCACCTAAAAAATCCGTGGGCTAACACACACAAAATAACTGGCAAAATCTCCTAATTCCTATTGCGTAGCCAATAAAATGCTCACCCTTCTAAAGCACTGCTGGGGCTACTGGAGTCGTTCTCAAGGTCGTTACGGACGCTACTATGGAAGAAATCAAGAAAATTCGACCCGGACCCACGGCACCTAAAAAATCCGTGGGCTAACACACACGTAAAACTGGCAAAATAGCCTAATTCCTATTGCGTCTCCAATAAAATGCTCTTAAACCCCTATATAGCATCACCGGGGCTACTGGAGTCGTCCCCTAGGTCGTTACGGATGCTACTATGGAAGAATCTTAGAAAATTCGAACCGAACCCCCGGCACCTAAAAATTCTGTGGGCTAACACACACGAAAAATTGGCAAAATCGCCTGATTCCTACTGCGTCGCCAATAAAATACTCCTAAGCCCCTATATAGCGTCGCCAGGGCTACTATAGTCATTCCCCATGTCGTTACGGACGCTACTATAGAAAAATCCAAGAAAATTTGACCCGGACCTTCGGCACCTAAAAAATCCGTGGGCTAACACAAACGAACAACTGGCAAAATCTCCTAGTTCCTATAGCGTCGCCAATAAAATGCTCCTAAACCCCTCTATAGCACCGTCGGGGCTACTGGAGTCATTCTCCAGGTCGTTACGGACGCACCCCTGGCACCTAAAAAATTTGTGGGCTAACACACACGAAAAACTGGCAAAATTGCGTAATTCCTATTGCATCACAAATAAAATGATCCTAAACCCCTCTAAAGCGCTGCCGGGTCTACTGGACTCGTTCCCCAGATCGTTAAGGACGCTACTATGGATGAATCCAAAAAAATTTGACCCGGACCCCTGGCACCTAAAAAATCTATGGGCTAACACACACGAAAGAACTGGCAAAATCTCCTAATTCCTATTGCGTCGCCAATAAAATGCTCCTAAACCTCTCTATTGCACCGCCGTGGCTACTGGAGTCATTTCCCAGGTCGTTACGGACGCTACTATGGAAGAAATCAAGAAAATTCGACTCAGACCCCCGGCACCTAAGAATTCAGTGGGCTAACACACACGAAAAACTGGCAAAATTGCCTAATTCCCATTGCGTCACTAATAAAATGCTCATAAACCTCTCTATAGCACGGCCGGGGCTAATAGAGTCTTTCCCAAGGTCGTTACGGACGCTACTATGGAAGATTCCAAGAAAATTTGACCTGAACCCCCGGCACCTAAAAAATCCGTGGGTTAACACACACAAAAAACTAGCAAAATTGTCTAATTCCTATTGCGTCGCCAATTAAATGATCCTCAATCCCTCTATAGCGCTGCCGGGGCTACTGTAGTCGTTCCCCAAGTCGTTACGGATGCTACTATGGAAGAATCTAAGAAAATTCGACCCGGATCCCCGGCACCTTAAAAATCTGTGGGCTAACAAACACGAAAAACTGGCATAATCGCTTAATTCCTATTGCGTCTCCAATAAAATGCTCCTATAACCCTCTAAAGCGCCGTCGGGGCTACTAGAGTCGTTCCCCAGGTCGTTACGGATGCTACTATGGAAGAATCCAAAAAAATATGACCCGAACCCCCGGCACCTAAAAAATCTGTGGGCTAACACACACGAAAAACTGGCAAAATCACCTAATTCCTATTGCGTCTCTAATAAAATGCTCCTATAACCCTCTAAAGTGCCGTCGGGGCTACTAAAGTCGTTCCCCAGGTCGTTACGGATGCTACTATGGAAGAATCCAAAAAAATATGACCCGAACCCCCGGCACCTAAAAAATCTGTGGGCTAACACACACGAAAGAATTGGCAAAATCTCCTAATTCCTATTGCGTCGCCAATAAAATATTCCTATACCCCTCTAAAGCACCGTCAGGGCTACTAGAGTCATTCCCAGGTCGTTATGGACGCAACTATGGAAGAAATCAAGAAAATTCGACCCAGATCCCCGGCACCTAAAAATTCGTGGGTTAACACACACGAAAAACTAACAAAATTGCCTAATTCCTATTGCGTCGCCAATAAAATGCTTCTAAACCACTCTAAAGCACCGCCGGGGCTACTAGAGTCGTTCTCGAGGTCGTTACGGACGCTAATATGGAAAAATCCAAGAAAATTTGACTCGTACCCCCGGTGCCTAAAAAATCCGTGGGCTAACACACACGAAATACTGGCAAAATTGCCTAATTCCTATTGCATCGCCAATAAAATGCTCCTAAACCCCTCTATAGCACTGCCGGAGCTACTGAAGTCGTTCCCCAGGTCGTTACAGACGCTACTATGGAAGAATACAAGAAAATTCGACTCGGACCCCCGGCACCTAAAAAATCCGTGGGCTAACACACACGAAAAACTGGCAAACTCACCTAATTCATATCGCGTCGCAAATAAAATGATCCTAAACCCCTCTAAAGCACCGCTGGAGCTACTAAAGTCGTTCTCCAGGTTGTTACGGACGCTAATATGGAAGAAATGAAGAAAATTCGACTCGTACCCCCTTCACCTAAAAAATCCGTGGGCTAACACACAAGAAATACTGGCAAAATTGCCTAATTCCTATTGCATCGCCAATAAAATGCTCATAAACCCCTCTATAGAACCGCCGGAGCTACTGGAGTCAATTCTCAGGTCGTTATGGACGCTACTATGGAAGAATCCAAGAAAATTTGACCCGGACCCCCAACACCTAAAATATCCGTGGGCTAACACACAAAAAAGTGACAAAAAACCTTAATTCTTATTGCACCGCCAATAAAATGCTCCTAAACCCCTCTAAAGCGCCGCCGGGGCTACTGGAGTCATTCCCCAGGTCGTTACAATCGCTACTATGGAACAATCTTAGAAAATTTGACCCAGACTCCCGGCACCTAAAAATCTGTGGGCTAACACACACGAAAGAACTGGCAAAATCTCCTAATTCCTATTGCATCGCCAATAAAATGCTCCTAAACCCCTCTAAAGCGCCGCCGGGGCTACTTGAGTCATTCTCCCGGTCGTAACGGACGCTACTATTGAAGAATCCAAGAAAATTCAATCCATACCCCCGGCACCTAAAAAATCTGTGGGCTAATACACACGAAAAACTGGCAAAATCCCCTAATTCATATTGCCTCGCCAATAAAATGTTCCTAATCCCCTCTATAGCACCTCCGGGGCTACCGGAGTAATTCCCCAGGTCGTTACGGACGCTACTATTGAAGAATCCAAGAAAATTTGACACGGACCCCCGGCATCAAAAATATCCTTAGGCTAACACACACGAAAAAGTGACAAAATTGCTTAATTCCTATTGCGCCGCCAATAAAATGCTCCTAAACCCCTCTAAAGCGTCGTCGAGGCTACTGGAGTCGTTCTCCAGGTCGTTACGGACGCTAATATGGAAAAATCGAAGAAAATTTGACCCGGACCCCCGACGCCAAAAAAATCTATGGGCTAACACACACGAAAAACTGGCAAAATCCCCTAATTCCTATTGCGTCGCCAATAAAATGCTCCTAAACCCCTCTATAGCACCTCCGGGGCTACATGAGTCATTCCCCAGGTCATTACGGACGCTACTATGGAAGAATCCAAGAAAATTTGACCCGGACCCCCGGCACCTAAAATATCTGTGGGCTAACACACATGAAAAAGTGACAAAATTGCTTAATTCCTATTGCGCCGCCAATAAAATGCTCCTAAACCCCTCTAAAGCGCCGCTAGGGCTACTGGAGTCGTTCCTCAGGTCGTAACGGATTCTACTATAGAAGAATTCAAGAATATTTGACCCAGAACCCCTTCACCTAAATAATCTGTGGGCTAACACACAAGAAATACTGGCAAAATCATCTAATTCATATTGCGTCGCTAATAAAATGCTCCTAAACCCCTCTATAGCACCGCCGGGGCTACTGGAGTCGTTCCCCAGATCGTTACAGACGCTACTTTGGAAGAATACAAGAAAATTCAACTCGGAACCCTGGCACCTAAAAATCCATGGGCTAACACACACGAAAATCTGGCAAAATCGCTTAATTCCTATTGCGTTGCAAATAAAATGATCCTAAACCCCTCTAAAGCACCGCCGGGGCTACTAGAGTCGTTCCCCAGGTCGTTACGGACGCTACTATTGAAGAATCCAAGAAAATTTGACCCGGACCCCCAGCACCTAAAAAATCTGTGGGCTAACACACACGAAAGAACTGGCAAAATCTCCTAATTCCTATTTCGTCGCCAATAAAATGTTCCTATACTCCTCTAAAGCGCCGTCAGGGCTACTGGAGTCGTTCCCCAGGTCGTTATGGACGCTACTATGGAAGAATCCAAGAAAATTTGACCCGGACACCCGGCACCTAAAATATCCGTGGGCTAACACACACAAATGAACTGGCAAAATCTCCTAATTCCTATTGCGTCGCCAATAAAATGCTCATAAACCCTTCTAATGCGCCGCCGGGGCTACTGGAGTCGTTCTCAAGGTCATTACGGACGCTACTATGGAAGAAATCAAGAAAATTCGACCAGAATCCCGAGCACCTAAAAAAACCGAAGGTTAACACACACGAAAAACTGGCAAAATCGCCTATTTCCTATTGCGTCGCCAATAAAATGCTCCTAAACCCCTATATAGCATCGCCGGGGCTACTGGAGTCGTTCCCTATGTCGTTACAGATGTTACTATAGAAGAATCTTAGAAAATTCGACCCGAACCCCCGGCACCTAAAAATACCATGGGCTAACACACACGAAAAATTGGCAAAATCGCCTGATTCCTACTGCGTCGCCAATAAAATACTCCTACGCCCCTATATAGCATCGCCGGGGCTACTATGGAAAAATCCAACAAAATTTGACCCGGACCTCCGGCACCTAAAAAATCCGTGGGCTAACACAAATGAAAAACTGGCAAAATCTCCTAATTCCTATTGCGTCGCCAATAAAATACTCCTAAACCCCTCTATAGAACCGTCGGGGCAAATTGTAGTCATTCTCCAGGTCTTTACGGACGCTACTATTGAATAAATCAAGAAAATTCGACCCGCACCTCTGGCACCTAAAAAATCTGTGGGCTAACACACACGAAAAACTGGCAAAATTGCTTAATTCCTATTGCATCACAAATAAAATGATCCTAAACCCCTCTAAAGAGCCGCCGGGGCTACTGGAGTCGTTCCCCAGATCGTTAAGGACGCTACTATGGAAGAATCTAAAAAAATTTCACCCAGACCCCCGGCACCTAAAAAATCTATGGGCTAACACACACGAAAGAACTGGCAAAATCTCCTAATTCCTATTGCGTCGCCAATAAAATGCTCCTAAACCCCTCTATTGCACCGCCGGGGCTACTGGAGTCTTTCCCCAGGTCGTTACGGACGCTACTATAGAGGAAATCAAGAAAATTCGACCCAGACCCCCGGCACCTAAAAATTCAGTGGGCTAACACACACGAAAAACTGGCAAAATCGCCTAATTCCCATTGCGTCACTAATAAAATGCTCATAAACCCCTCTTTAGCACCGCCGGGGCTACTGGAGTCTTTCCCAAGTTCGTTACGGACGCTACTATGGAAGAATCCATGAAAATTTGACTTGAACCCCCGGCACCTAAAAAATATGTGGGTTAACACACATGAAAAACTGGCAAAATCACCTAATTCCTATTGCGTCGCCAATTAAATGATCCTCAATCGCTCTATAGCGCCGCCGGGGCTACTGTAGTCGTTCCCCAGGTCGTTACGGATGCTACTATGGAAGAATATAAGAAAATTCGACCCGAACCCCTGGCACCTTAAAAATCTGTGGGCTAACACACACGAAAAACTGGCAAAATCCCCTAATTCCTATTGCGTCGCCAATAAAATGCTCCTAAACCCCTCTATAGCATCTCCGGGGCTACTGGAGTCATTCCCCAGGTCGTTACGGACGCTACTATGGAAGAATCCAAGAAAATTTGACCCGGACCCCCGGCACCTAAAATATCCGTGGGCTAACACACACGAAAAATTGGCAAAATTGCTTAATTCCTATTGCGCTGCCAATAAAATGCTCCTAAACCCCTCTAAAGCGTCGCTAGGGCTACTAGAGTCGTTCCTCAGGTCGTATCAGATTTTACTATAGAAGAATTCAAGAATATTTGACCCAGACCCCCTTCACCTAAATAATCTGTGGGCTAACACACAAGAAATACTGGCAAAATTGCCTAATTCCTATTGCGTCGCCAATAAAATACTCCTAAACCACTATAAAGCGTCGTCGGGGCTACTGGAGTCGTTCTCCAGGTCGTTACGGACGCTAATATGGAAAAATCCAAGAAAATTTGACCCGGACCCCCGGCGCTCAAAAACATCTGTGGGCTAACACACACGAAAAACTGGCAAAATTGTCTAATTCTTATTGCATCGCCAATAAAATGCTCCTAAACCCCTCTATAGCACCACCGGAGCTACTGGAGTCGTACCCCAGGTCTTTACAGACGCTACTATGGAAGAATACAAGAAAATTCGACTCGGACCCCCGCCACCTAAAATATCCGTGGGCTAACACACACGAAAAACTGGCAAAATCACCTAATTCCTATTGCGTCGCAAATAAAATGATCCTAAACCCCTCTAAAGCACCGCCGGAGCTACTGGAGTCTTTCTCCAGGTCGTAACGGAGGCTAATATGGAAGAAATCAAGAAAATTCGACCCGGACCCCTTCACCTAAAAAATCCGTGGGCTAACACACAAGAAATACTGGCAAAATCGCCTAATTCCTATTGCATCGCCAATAAAATGTTCCTATACTCCTCTAAAGCGCCGTTAGGGCTACTGGAGTCAATCCCCGGTCGTTATGGACGCTACTATGGAATAATCCAAGAAAATTTGACCCGGACCTCCAACACCTAAAATATCTGTGGGCTAACACACACGAAAAAGTGGCAAAATTGCTTAATACCTATTGCGCCGCCAATAAAATGCTCCTAAACCCCTCTAAAGCGCCACCGGAGCTACTAGAGTCATTCCCCAGGTCGTTACAATCGCTTCTATGGAACAATCTTAGAAAATTTGACCCAAAACCCCGGCACCTAAAAAATCTATGGGCTAACACATACGAAAAACTGGCAAAATCTCCTAATTCCTATTGCGTCTTAAATAAAATGATCCTAAACCCCTCTAAAGCTCCGCCGGGGCTACTGGAGTCGTTCTACCAGTCGTAACGGAGGCTACTATGAAAGAATCCAAGAAAATTCGATCCGGACCCCCGGCACCTAAAAAATCTGTGGGCTAACACACACGAAAAACTGGCAAAATCGCCTAATTGCTACTGCGTCGCTAATAAAATGCTCCTAAGCCCCTCTAAAGCGCCACCGGGGCTACTGTAGTCGTTCCCCAGGTCATTACAGACGCTACTATGGAAAAATCCAAGAAATTTTGACCCGGACCCTTGGCACCTAAAAAATTTGTGGGCTAACACACACGAAAAACTGGCAAAATCCCCTAATTCCTATTGCCTCGCCAATAAAATGCTCTTAATCCCCTCTATAGCACCACCAGGGATACTGGAGTCAATCCCCAGGTCGTTACGGACGCTACTATGGAAGAATCCAAGAAAATTTGACCCGAAAACCCGGCACCTATAATATCCGTGGGCTAACACACATGAAAAAGTGACAAAATTGCTTAATTCCTATTGCGCCGCCAATAAAATACTCCTAAACCCCTCTAAAGCACCGCCAGGGCTACTGAAGTCGTTCTCCAGGTCGTTACGGACGCTAATATGGAAATATCCAAGAAACTTTGACTCGGACCCCCGGCGCCTAAAAAATCTATGGGCTAATATACACGAAAAACTGGCAAAATCCCCTAATTCCTATTGCGTCACCAATAAAATGCTACTAAACCCCTCTATAGCATCTCCGGGGCTACTGGAGTCATTCCCCAGGTCGTTACGGACGCTACTATGGAAGAATCCAAGAAAATCTGACCCGGACCCCCGGCACCTAAAATATCCGTGGGCTAACACACACGAAAAAGTGGCAAAATTGCTTAATTCCTATTTTGCTGCCAATAAAATGCTCCTAAACCCCTCAAAAGCGTCGCTGGGGCTACTGGAGTCGTTCCTCAGGTCGTAACAGATTCTACTATAGAAGAATTCAAGAATATTTGACCCAGATCCCCTTCACCTAAATAATCTGTGGGCTAACACACAAGAAATACTGGCAAAATCGCCTAATTCCTATTGCGTCCCCAATAAAATGCACCTAAACCCCTCTATAGCACCGCCGGGGCTACTGGAGTCGTTACCCAGGTCGTTACAGACGCTACTATTGAAGAATACAAGAAAATTCGACTCGGACCCTCGGTACCTAAAAAATCCATGGGCTAACACATACGAAAATCTGGCAAAATCGCTTAATTCCTATTGCGTCGCAAATAAAATGATCCTAAACCCCTCTAAAGCACCGCCGGGGCTACTAGAGTCGTTCCCCAGGACGTTACGGACGCTACTATGGAAGAATCCAAGAAAATTTGACCCAGACCCCAGCACCTAAAAAATCTGTGGGCTAACACACACGAAATAACTGGCAAAATCTCCTAATTCCTATTGTGTCGCCAATTAAATGTTCCTATACCCCTCTAAAGCGCCGTTAGGGCTACATGAGTCGTTCCCCAGGTCGTTATGGATGCTACTATGGAAAAATCTAAGAAAATTTGACCCGGACCCCCAGCACCTAAAAAATCCGTGGGCTAACACACACAAAAGAACTGGGAAAATCTCCTAATTCCTATTGCGTTGCCAATAAAATGCTCATAAACCCTTCTAAAGCGCCGCTGGGGCTACTGGAGTCGTTCTCAAGGTCGTTACGGACGCTACTATGGAAGAAATCAAAAAAATTCGACCCGAACCCCCAGCACCTAAAAAATCTGAAGGTTAAAACACACGAAAAACAGGCAAAATCGCCTATTTCCTATTGCGTCGCCAATAAAATGCTCCTAAACCCCTATATAGTATCGCCGGGGCTACTGGAGTCGTTCCCTAGGTCGTTACGGATGCTACTATGTAAGAATCTTAGAAAATTCGACCCGAACCCCCAGCACCTAAAAATTCCGTGGGCTAACACATACGAAAAAATGGCAAAATCGCCTGATTCCTACTGCGTCGCCAAGAAAATACTCCTAAGCCCCTATATAGCATCGCCGGGGCTACTATAGTCGTTCCCCAGGTCGTTAGGAACGCTACTATGGAAAAATCCAAGAAACTTTGACCCGAACCTCCGGCACCTAAAAAATTCGTGGGCTAACACAAATGAAAAACTGGCAAAATCTCCTAATTCCTATTGCGTCGCCAATAAAATGCTCCTAAACCCCTCTATAGCACCGTCGGGGCTACTGGAGTCATTCTCCTGGTCGTTACGGACGCTACTATTGAATAAATCAAGAAAATTCGACCCACACCCTTGGCACCTAAAAAATCTGTGGGCTAACACACACGAAAAACTAGAAAAATTGCTTAATTCCTATTGCATCATAAATAAAATGATCCTAAACCCCTCTAAAGCGCCGCCGGGGCTACTGGAGTCGTTCCCCAGATCGTTAAGGACGCTACTATGGAAGAATCCAAAAATATTTGACCCGGACCCCCGGCACCTAAAAAATCTATGGGCTAACACACACGAAAGAACTGGCAAAATCTCCTAATTCCTATTGCGTCGCCAATAAAATGCTCCTAAACCCCTCTATTGCACCGCCGGGTCTACTGGAGTCGTTCCCCAGGTCGTTACGGACGCTACTATAGAAGAAATCAAGAAAATTTGACCAAAACCCCCGGCACCTAAAAATTCAGTGGGCTAACACACAAGAATAACTGGCAAAATCGCCTAATTCCCATTGCGTCACTAATAAAATGCTCATAAACCCCTCTATAGCACCGCCGGGGCTACTGGAGTCTTTCCCAAAGTCGTTACGGACGCTACTATTGAAGAATCAATGAAAATTTGACCTGAACCCCCGGCACCTAAAAAATTCGTGGGTTAACACACACGAAAAACTGGCAAAATCACCTAATTCCTATTGCGTCGCCAATTAAATGATCCTCAATCCCTCTATAGCGCCGCCGGGGCTACTGTAGTCGTTCCCTAGGTCATTACGGATGCTACTATGGAAGAATCTAAGAAAATTCGACCCGAACCCCCGACACCTTAAAAATCTGTGGGCTAACACACACGAAAAACTAGCAAAATCGCTTAATTCCTATTGCGTCTCCAATAAAATGCTCCTATACCCCTCTAAAGCGCCATCGGGGCTACTGGAGTCGTTCCCCAGGTATTTAAGAACGCTACAATGGAAGAATCCAAAAATATTTGACCCGAACCCCCGGCACCTAAAAAATCCGTGGGCTAACACACACGAAAAACTGGCAAAATCGCCTAATTCCTGTTGCGTCTCCAATAAAATGCTCCTATACCCCTCTAATGCGACATCGGGGCTACTAGAATCGTTCTCCAGGTCGTTACGGATGCTACTATGGAAGAATCCAAGAAAATTTGACCCGGACCCCCGGCACCTAAAAAATCTGTGGGCTAACTAACACATATGAAAAACTGGCAAAATCCCCTAATTCCTATTGCATCGCAAATAAAATACTCCTAAACCCCTCTATAGCACCGCCGGGGCTATTGGAATCGTTCCCCAGGTCGTTACGGACGCTACTATGGTAGAAATCAAGAAAATTCAACCCAGACCCCCGGCACCTAAAAATTCGTGGGTTAACACACACGAAAAACTAGCAAAATTGCCTAATTCCTATTGCGTCGCTAATAAAATGCCCCTAAACCACACTAAAGCACCACCGGAGCTACTGGATTCGTTCCCCAGGTCGTTATGGACGCTACTATGAAAGAATACAAGAAAATTCGACTCGGACCCCTGGCACCTAAAAATCTGTGGGCTAACACACATGAAAAACTGGCAAAATCACCTAATTCCTATTGCGTCTTAAATAAAATGATCCTAAACCCCTCTAAAGTACCGCAGGGGTTACTAGAGTCGTTCTCCAAGTCGTAACAGACGCTACTATGGAAGAATCCAAGAAAATTTGACCCGTACCCCCGGCACCTAAAACATCCGTGGGCTAACACACACGAAAAACTGGCAAAATCACGTAATTCCTACTGCGTCGCCAATAAAATGCTCCTAAGCCCCTCTAAAGCGCCGCCGGGGCTACTGTAGTCGTTCCCCAGGTCGTTACGGATGCTACTGTGGAAAATTCTAAGAAATTTTGACCCGGACCCCTGGCACCTAAAAAATCTGTGTGCTAACACACACGAAAGAACTGGCAAAATCTCCTAATTCCAATTTCATCGCCAATAAAATGCTCCTAAACCCCTCTATAGCACCTTCGGGGCTACTGGAGTCGTTCCCCAGGTCGTTACGGACGCTACTATGGAAGAATCTAAGAAAATTCGACCCGGACCCCCGTCAGCTAAAAAATCCGTGGGCTAACTAACTCACACGAAAAACTGGCAAAACCGCCTAATTCCTATTGCCTCGCCAATTCAATGCTCCTAAACCCCTCTATAGCTCCGTCGGGGCTACTGGAGTCGTTCTCCAGGTCGTTATGGACGCTACTATTGAAGAAATCAAGAAAATTCAACCCGCACCCCTGGCACCTAAAAAATCCGTGGGCTAACACATACGAAAAACTGGCAAAATCGCCTAATTCCTATTGCGTCGCTAATAAAATGCTCTTAAACCCCTCTAAAGCGCCGCCGAGGCTACTGGAGTCGTTCTCCAGGTCGTAACGGATGCTACTATGGAAGAATTCAAGAAGATTTGACCCGTACCCCCGGTACCTAAAAATTCAGTGGGCTAACACACACGAAAAACTGGCAAACTTGCCTAATTCCTATTGCGTCGCCAATAAAATGCTCCTAAACCCCTCTATAACACCATCGGGGCTACTGGAGTTGTTCTACAGGTCGTTACGGACGCTAATATGGAAAAAATCAAGAAAATACGACCCGCACCCCCGGTACCTAAAAATTCGGGTGGGCTAACACACACGAAAAACTGACAAAATTGCCTAATTCCTATTGCGTCGCTAATAAAATGCTCCTAAACTCCTCTATAAAACCGTCGGGGCTGCTGGAGTCGTTCTCCAGGTCGTTACGGATGCTACTATTGAAGATATCAAGAAATTTTGACCCGCACCCCTGGCACCTAAAAAATCCGTGGGCTAACACACACGAAAGAACTGGCAAAATCGCCTAATTCCTATTGCGTTGCCAATAAAATGCTCCTATACCTCTCTAATGCGCTGTCGGGGCTACTAGAGTCGTTCCCAGGTCGTTACGGACGCTACTATGGAAGAAATCAAGAAAATTCGACCTAGACCCCCGGCACCAAAAAATTCAGTGGGCTAACACACACGAAAAATTGGCAAAATCTACTAATTCCTATTGCATCGCCAATAAAATACTCCTAAACCACTCTATTGCACCGCCGAGGCTACTGGAGTCGTTCCCCAGGTCGTTACGGACGCTACTATTGAAGAAATCAAGAAAATTCGACCCGCACCATTGGCACCTAAAAAATCCGTGAGCTAACACACACGAAAAACTAGCAAAAATCGCCTAATTTCTATTGCGTCGCCAATAAAATGATCTAAAACCCCTCTAAAGCACCGCCGGGGCTACTGGAGTCGTTCTCTAGGTCGTAACGGATGCTATTATGGAAGAAATCAAGAAAGTTCGACCCGGACCCCCGGTACCTAAAAATTCTGTGGGCTAACACACACGAAAAACTGCATAATTGCCTAATTCCTATTGCGTCGCCAATAAAATGGTCCTAAACCCCCTCTATTGCACCGCCGGGGCTACTGGAGTTGTTCCCCAGGTCCTTACGGACGTTACTATGGAAGAAATCAAGAAAATTCGACCCAGACCCCCGGAACCTAAAAATTCAATGTCTAACACACACGAAAAACTGGCAAAATCGCCTAATTTCCATTGCGTCTCCAATAAAAAACTCATAAACCCCTCATAGCACCGCCGGGGCTACTGGAGTCTTTCCCCAGGTCGTTACGGACGCTACTATTGAAGAATCCATGAAAATTTGACCCGAACCCCCGGCACCTAAAAAATCTGTGGGTTAACACACACGAAAAACTGGCAAAATCGCCTAATTCCTATTGCGTCGCCAATTAAATGCTCCTAAATCCCCGTATAGCACCGCCGGGGCTACTAGAGTCGTTTCCCAGGTCGTTACGGATGCTACTATGGAAGAATCCAAGAAATTTTGACCCAGACCCCCGGAACCTAAAAATTCAATGTCTAACACACACGAAAAACTGGCAAAATCGCCTAATTTCCATTGCGTCTCCAATAAAAAACTCATAAACCCCTCATAGCACCGCCGGGGCTACTGGAGTCTTTCCCCAGGTCGTTACGGACGCTACTATCGAAGAATCCATGAAAATTTGACCCGAACCCTCGGCACCTAAAAAATCTGTGGGTTAACACACACGAAAAACTGGCAAAATCGCCTAATTCCTATTGCGTCGCCAATTAAATGCTCCTAAATCCCCGTATAGCACCGCCGGGGCTACTGGAGTCGTTTCCCAGGTCGTTACGGACGCTACTATAGAAGAATCTAAGAAAATTCGACGCGGACTCCCGACACCTTAAAAATCCGTGGGCTAACTAACACATACGAAAAACTGGCAAAATCGCCTAATTCCTATTGCCTCGCCAATTCAATGCTCCTAAACCACTCTATAGCACCGTTGGGGCTACTGGAGTCGTTCTCCAGGTCGTTATGGACGCTACTATTGAAGAAATCAAGAAAATTCAACCCGCACCCCTGGCACCTAAACAATCCGTGGGCTAACACATACGAAAAACTGGTAAAATCGCCTAATTCCCATTGCGTCGCCAATAAAATGCTCATAAATCCCTCTATAGCACCGCCGGGGCTACTAGAGTCTTTCCCAAGGTCGTTACGGACGCTACTATGGAAGAATCCATGAAAATTTGACCCGAACCCCGGGCACCTAAAAAATCTGTGGGTTAACACACACGAAAAACAGGCAAAATCGCCTAATTCCTATTGCGTCGCCAATTAAATGCTCCTAAATCCCTCCATAGCGCCGCCGGAACTACTGGAGTCGTTCCCAAGGTCGTTACGGATGCTACTGTTGAAGAATCTAAGAAAATTCGAAGCGAACCCCCGGCATCTAAAAAATCCGTGGGCTAACACACACAAAAAACTGGCAAAATCGCCTAATTCCTATTGCGTGTCCAATAAAATGCTCCTATACCCCTCTAAAGCGCCACCGGGGCTACTGGAGTCGTTCCCCAGGTCGTTATGGATGCTACAATGGAAGAATCCAAAAATATTTGACCCGAACCCCCGACACCTAAAAAATCTGTAGACTAACACACACGAAAAACTGGCAAAATTGCCTAATTCCTATTGCGTCTCCAATAAAATGCTCCTATATGCCTCTAAAGCGCCGTCGGGGCTACTGGAATCATTCCCCAGGTCGTTACGGACGCTACTATGGAAGAATCCAAGAAAATTTGACCCGTACCCCCGGCACCTAAAAAATCCGTGGGCTAACACACATGAAAGAATTGGCAAAATCTCCTAATTCCTATTACGTCGCCAATAAAATGCTCATAAACCCCTCTATAGCGCCGCCGGGGCTACTGGAGTCGTTGTCGAGGTCGTTACAGATGCTACTATGGAAGAAATCATGAAAATTCGACCCAAACCCCCAGCACCTAAAAAATCTGAGGGTTAACACACACGAAAAACTGGCAAAATCGCCTATTTCCTATTGCGTCGCCAATATAATACTCCTAAGCCCCTATATAGCATCGCTGGGGCTACTGTAATCGTTCCCCAGGTCGTTACGGACGCTACTATGGAAGAATCTAAGAAAATTCGACCCGGACCCCCGTCAGCTAAAAAATCCGTGGGCTAACTAACTCACACGAAAAACTGGCAAAACCGCCTAATTCCTATTGCCTCGCCAATTCAATGCTCCTAAACCCCTCTATAGCTCCGTCGGGGCTACTGGAGTCGTTCTCCAGGTCGTTATGGACGCTACTATTGAAGAAATCAAGAAAATTCAACCCGCACCCCTGGCACCTAAAAAATCCGTGGGCTAACACATACGAAAAACTGGCAAAATCGCCTAATTCCTATTGCGTCGCTAATAAAATGCTCTTAAACCCCTCTAAAGCGCCGCCGAGGCTACTGGAGTCGTTCTCCAGGTCGTAACGGATGCTACTATGGAAGAATTCAAGAATATTTAACCCGTACCCCCTTCACCTAAAAAATCTGTAGGCTAATACACAAGAAATACTAGCAAAATCGCCTAATTCCTATTGTGTCACCAATAAAATGCTCCTAAACCCCTCTATTGCACCGCCGGGACTACTGGAGTCGTTCCCCAGGTCATTACAGACGCTACTATGGATGAAATCAAGAAAATTCGACCTAGACCTCCGGCACCTAAAAATTCAGTGGGTTAACACACACGAAAAACTGGCAAAATCGCCTAATTCCCATTGCGTCGCCAATAAAATGCTCATAAAACCCTCTATAGCACCGCCGGGGCTACTGGAGTCTTTCCCAAGGTCGTTACGGACGCTACTAAGGAAGAATCCATGAAAATTTGATCCGAACCCCCGGCACCTAAAAAATCTGTGGGTTAACACACACGAAAAACTTGCAAAATCGCATATTTCCTATTGCATCGCCAATAAAATGCTCCTAAACCCCTATATAGCATCGTCGGGGCTACTAGACTCGTTCCCTAGGTCGTTACGAACACTACTATGGAAGAATTTAAGAAAATTCGACCCGGACCCCCGGCACCTAAAAAATCCGTGGGCTAACACACGAAAAACTGGCAAAATCGCCTAATTCCTATTGCGTCTCCAATAAAATGCTCCTATACCCCTCTAAAATGCAGCCGGGGCTATTAGAGTCGTTCCCCAGGTCTTTACGGACGCTACTATGGAAAAATCCAAAACATTTGACCCGAACCCCCGGCACCTAAAAAATCTGTGGGCTAACACACATGAAAAACTGGTAAAACCGCCTAATTTCCATTGTGTCGCCAATAAAATGCTCATAAACCCCTCTATATCACCGCCGAGGCTACTGGAGTCATTCCTCAGGTCATAATGGATGCTACTATTGAAGAATTCAAGAATATTTGACCCGGACCCCCTTCACCTAAAAAATCTGTGGGCTAACACACAAGAAATACTGGCAAAATTGCCTAATTCGTATTGCGTCTCCAATAAAATGCTCCTAAACCCCTCTATAGCACCGCCGGGGCTACTGGAGTCATTCCCCAGATCGTTACAGACGCTACTATGGAAGAATCCAAGAAAATTTGACCCGTACCCCCAGCACCTAAAATATCCTTGGGCTAACACACACGAAAAAGTGGAAAAATTGCTTAACTCCTGTTGCGCCGCAAATAAAATGCTCCTAAACCCCTCTAAAGCACCGCCAGAGCTACTGGAATCGTTCCCCAGGTTGTTACAATCGTTACTATGGAAAAATCTTAGAAAATTTGACCCAGACCCTCGGCACCTAAAAAATCTGTGGGCTAACACACACGAAAGAACTGGCAAAATCTCCTAATTCCTATTTTGTCGCCAATAAAATGCTCCTAAACCCCTCTATAGCACCTCCGGGGCTACTGGAGTCATTTCCAGGTCATTACGGACGCTACTATGGAAGAATCCAAGAAAATTTGACTGTGGGCTAACACATACGAAAAACTGGCAAAATTGCCTAATTCCTATTGCATCGCAAATAAAATGCTCCTAAACCCCTCTATTGCACCGCCGGGGCTACTGGAGTCGTTCCTCAGGTCGTTACGGATGCTACTATTGAAGAAATCAAGAAAATTCGTCCCAGACCCCCTGCACCTAAAAATTCAGTGGGCTAACACACATGAAAATCTGGTAAAACCGCCTAATTTCCATTGTGTCGCCAATAAAATGCTCATAAACCCCTCTATATCACCGCCGAGGCTACTGGAGTCATTCCTCAGGTCGTAACGGATGCTACTATTGAAGAATTCAAGAATATTTGACCCGGACCCCCTTCACCTAAAAAATCTGTGGGCTAACACACAAGAAATACTGGCAAAATTGCCTAATTCCTATTGCGTCGCCAATAAAATGCTCCTAAACCCCTCTATAGCACCGCCGGGGCTACTGGAGTCGTTCCCCAAGTCATTACAGATGCTACTATGGAAGAATACAAGAAAATTCGACTCGAACCCCCGACACCTAAAAAATCCGTGGGCTAACACACACGAAAAAGTGGCAAAATTGTTTAATTCCTATTGCGCCGCTAATAAAATTCTCCTAAACCCCTCTATTGCACCGCCGGGGCTACTGGAGTCGTTCCTCAGGTCGTTACGGATGCTACTATGGAAGAAATCAAGAAAATTCAACCCAGACCCCCTGCACCTAAAAATTCAGTGGGCTAACACACATGAAAAACTGGCAAAACCGCCTAATTTCCATTGTGTCGCCAATAAAATGCTCATAAACCCCTCTATATCACCGCCGAGGCTACTGGAGTCATTCCTCAGGTCGTAACGGATGCTACTATAGAAGAATTCAAGAATATTAGACCCGGACCCCCTTCAACTAAAAAATCTGTGGGCTAACACACAAGAAATACTCACAAAATCGCCTAATTCCTATTGCGTCGCCAATAAAATGCTCCTAAACCCCTCTATAGCACCGCCGGGGCTACTGGAGTCGTTTCCCAGGTCGTTACAGACGCTACTATGGAAGAATACAAGAAAATTCGACTCGAACCCCCGGCACCTAAAAAATCCGTAGGCTAACACACACGAAAAACAGGCAAAATCGCCTAATTCCTATTGCGTCGCAAATAAAATGATCCTAAACCCCTCTAAAGCGCCGCTAGGGCTACTGGAGTCGTTCCCCAGGTCGTTACGGACGCTTCTATGGAAGAATCCAAGAAATATTTACCCGTACCCCTGGCAGCTAAAAAATCCGTGGGCTAACACACACGAAAGAACTAGCAAAATCTCCTAATTTCTATTGCGTCGCTAATAAAATGCTCCTAAACCCCTCTATAGTACCTCCGGGGCAACTAGAGTCATTCCCCAGGTCGTTACGGATGCTTGTATGGAAGAATCCAAGAAAAATTGACCCGGACCCCCGGCACCTAAAATATCTGTGGGCTAACACATACGAAAAAGTGGCAAAATTGCTTAATTCCTATTGCGCCGCCAATAAAATGCTCCTAAACCCCTCTAAAACGCCGTCGGGGCTATTGGAGTCGTTCCTTAGGTCGTAACGAATGCTACTATGGAAGAATTCAAGAATATTTAACCCAGACCCCCTTCACCTAAAAAATCTGTGGGCTAACACACAAGAAATACTGGCAAAATCGCCTAATTCCTATTGCGTCGCTAATAAAATGCTCCTAAACCCCTCTATTGCACCGCCGGGGCTACTGGAGTCGTTCCCCAGGTCGTTACAGACGCTACTTTGGATGAAATCAAGAAAATTCGACCTAGACCTCCGGCACCTAAAAATTCAGTGGGTTAACACACACGAAAAACTGGCAAAATCGCCTAATTCCCATTGCGTCGCCAATAAAATGCTCATAAACCCCTCTATAGCACCGCCGGGGCTACTGGAGTCTTTACCAAGGTCGTTACGGACGCTACTAAGGAAGAATCCATGCAAATTTGACCCGAACCCCCGTCACCTAAAAAATCTGTGGGTTAACACACACGAAAAACTGGCAAAATCGCCTAATTCTTATTGCGTCGCTAATTAAATGCTCCTAAATCCCTCTATAGCGCCGCCGGGGCTACTGGAGTCGTTCCCCAGGTTGTTACAGACGCTACTATGGAAGAATACAAGAAAATTCGACTCGAAACCCCCGGCACCTAAAAAATCCATGGGCTAACACATAAAAAAAACTGGCAAAATTGCCTAATTCTTATTGCGTCTCCAATAAAATGCTCCTATACGCCTCTAAAGCGCTGTCGGGGCTACTGGAATCGTTCCCCAGGTCGTTACGGACGCTACTATGGAAGAATCCAAGAAATTTTGACCCGGACCCCCGGCTCCTAAAAAATTCGTGGGCTAACACACACGAAAGAATTGGCAAAATCTCCTAATTCCTATTGCATCGCCAATAAAATGCTCATAAACCCCTCTATAGGGCCATCGGGGCTACTTGAGTCGTTCCTCAGGTCGTTACGGATGCTACTATAGAAAAATCCAAGAAATTTTGACCCGAACCCCCACCACCTAAAAAATCTGTGGGCTAACACACATTAAAAACTGGCAAAATCCTCTAATTCCTATTACATCGCCAATAAAATGCTCTTAAACCCCTCTATAGCACCGCCGTGGCTACTGGAGTCATTTCCCAGATCGTTACGGACGCTACTATGGAAGAATCCAAGAATATTTGTCCCGGACCCCCAGCACCAAAAATATCCTTGGGCTAACACACACGAAAAAGTGGCAAAATTACTTAATTCCTGTTGAGCCGCCAATAAAATGCTCCTAAACTCCTCTAAAGCGCCGCCGGAGCTACTGGAGTCGTTCCTAGGTCGTTACAATCGCTACTATGGAAAAATCTTAGAAAATTTGACCTGGACCCCTGGCACCTAAAAAATTTGTGGGCTAACACACACAAAAGAACTGGCAAAATCTCCTAATTCCTATTTCATCGCCAATAAAATGCTCCTAAACCCCTCTATAGCACCTCCGGGGCTACTGGAGTCATTCCCAGGTCATTACGGACGCTACTATGGAAGAATCCAAGAAAATTTGACCCGGACCCCCGGCACCTAAAATATCTGTGGGCTAACACATACGAAAAACTGGCAAAATTGCCTAATTCCTATTGCATCGCAAATAAAATGCTCCTAAACCCCTCTATTGCACCGCCGGGGCTACTGGAGTCGTTCCTCAGGTCGTTACGGATGCTACTATGGAAGAAATCAAGAAAATTCGACCCAGACCCCCTGCACCTAAAAATTCAGTGGGCTAACACACATGAAAAACTGGTAAAACCGCCTAATTTCCATTGTGTCGCCAATAAAATGCTCATAAACCCCTCTATATCACCGCCGAGGCTACTGGAGTCATTCCTCAGGTCGTAACGGATGCTACTATAGAAGAATTCAAGAATATTTGACCCGGACCCCCTTCACCTAACAAATATGTGGGCTAACACACAAGAAATACTGGCAAAATTGCCTAATTCCTATTGCGTCGCCAATAAAATGCTCCTAAACCCCTCTATAGCACCGCCGTGGCTACTGGAGTCGTTCCCCAGGTCATTACAGACGCTACTATGGAAGAATACAAGAAAATTCGACTCGAACCCCCGATACCTAAAAAATCTGTGGGCTAACACACACGAAAAAGTGGCAAAATTGTTTAATTCCTATTGCGCCGCCAATAAAATTCTCCTAAACCCCTCTATTGCACCGCCGGGGCTACTGGAGTCGTTCCTCAGGTCGTTACGGATGCTACTATGGAAGAAATCAAGAAAATTCGACCCAGACCCCCTGCACCTAAAAATTCAGTGGGCTAACACACATGAAAAACTGGCAAAACCGCCTAATTTCCATTGTGTCGCCAATAAAATGCTCATAAACCCCTCTATATCACCGCCGAGGCTACTGGAGTCATTCCTCAGGTCATAATGGATGCTACTATAGAAGAATTCAAGAATATTAGACCCGGACCCCCTTCAACTAAAAAATCTGTGGGCTAACACACAAGAAATACTGGCAAAATTGCCTAATTCCTACTGCGTCGCCAATAAAATGCTCCTAAACCCCTCTATAGCACCGCCGGGGCTACTGGAGTCGTTCCCCAGGTCATTATAGACGCTACTATGGAAGAATACAAGAAAATTCGACTCGAACCCCCGACACCTAAAAAATCCGTGGGCTAACACACACGAAAAAGTGGCAAAATTGCTTAATTCCTATTGCGCCGCCAATAAAATTCTCCTAAACCCCTATAAAGCGCCGCCGGGGCTACTGGAGTCGTTCCCCAGGTCGTTACGGACGCTACTATGGAAGAATCCAAGAAACTTTGACCCGGACCCCCAACACCTAAAAAATCTGTGGGCTAACACACACGAAAGAACAGGCAAAATCGCCTAATTCCTATTGCATCGCAAATAAAATGATCCTAAACCCCTCTAAAGCGCCGCCGGGTCTACTGGAGTCGTTCCCCAGGTCGTTACGGACGCTACTATGGAAGAATCCAAGAAAATTTGACCCGGACCCCCGGCACCTAAAAAATCCGTGGGCTAACACACACGAAAAATTGGCAAAATCTCCTAATTCCTATTGCGTCGCCAATAAAATGCTCCTAAACCCCTCTATAGCACCTCCGGGGCTACTGGAGTCATTCCCAGGTCATTACGGATGCTACTATGAAAGAATCCAAGAAAATTTGACCCGGACCCCCGACACCTAAAATATCCGTGGGCTAACACACACGAAAAAGTGGCAAAATTGCTTAATTCCTATTGCGCCGCCAATAAAATGCTCCTAAACCCCTCTAAAGCGCCGCCGGGGCTACTGGAGTCGTTCCCCAGGTCGTTAAGGATGCTACTATGGAAAAATCCAAGAAACTTTGGGCTAACACACGAAAAACTGGCAAAATCTCATAATTCCTATTGCGTTGCCAATAAAATGCTCCTAAACCCCTCTATAGCACCTCCAGAGCTACTGGAGTCATTCCCCAGGTCGTTACGGACGCTACTAAGAAAGAATCCAACAAAGTTTGACCCGGACCCCCGGCACCTAAAATATCCTTGGACTAACACAAACGAAAAAGTGGCAAAATTATTTAATTCCGATTGCGCCGCCAATAAAATGCTCCTAAACCCCTCTAAAGCGCCGCCGGGGCTACTAGAGTCGTTTCTTAGGTCGTAACAGATGCTACTATGGAAGAATTCAAGAATATTTAACACCGACCCCCTTCAACTAAAAATTCTGTGGGCTAACATACAAGAAATACTGGCAAAATCGCCTAATTACTATTGCGTCGCCAATAAAATGCTCCTAAACCCCTCTATAGCACCACCGGGGCTACTGGAGTCGTTCCCCAGGTCGTTACAGACGCTACAATGGAAGAATACAAGAAAATTCGACTCGAACCCCCGACCCCTAAAAAATCCGTGGGCTAACACACACGAAAAACTGGCAAAAATTGCCTAATTCTTATTGCGTCGCAAATAAAATGATCCTAAACCCCTCTAAAGCGCCGCCGGGGCTACTGGAGTCGTTCCCTAGGTCGTTACGGACGCTACTATGGAAGAATCTTAGAAAATTCGACCCGAACCCCCGGCACATTAAAAATCCGTGGGCTAACACACACGAAAGAACTGGCAAAATCTCCTAATTCCTATTGCGTCGCCAATAAAATGCTCCTATACCCCTCTAAAGCGCCGTCGGGGCTACTGGATTCGTTCCCCAGGTCGTAACGGACGCTACTATGGAAGAATCCAAGAAAATTTGACCCGGAACCCCGGCACCTAAAAAATCCGTGGGCTAACACACACGAAAGAACTGGCAAAATCACTTAATTCCTATTGCATCGCCAATAAAATACTCCTAAGCCCCTATTTAGCGTCGCCGGGCTACTGTAGTCGTTCCCCAGGTCGTTACGGATGCTACTATGGAAGAATCCAAGAAAGTTTAACCCAGACCTCCGGCACCAAAAAAATCCGGGGGCTAACACACATGAAAAACTGGCAAAATCTCCTAATTCCTATTGCGTCGCCAATAAAATGCTTCTAAACCCCCCTATAGCACCGTCGGGGCTACTGGAGTCGTTCTCCAGGTCGTTACGGATGCTACTATGGAAGAAATCAAAACAATTCGACTCAGACCCCCGGTACCTAAAAATTCTGTGGGCTAACACACGCGAAAAACTGGCAAAATTGCCTAATTCCTATTGCGTCGCCAATAAAATGCTCCTAAACCCCTCTATTGCACCGCCGGGGCTACTGGAGTCGTTCCCCAGGTCGTCACCGACGCTAGTATGGAAGAAATCAAGAAAATTCGACCCAGACCCCCGGCACCTAAAAATTCAGTGGGCTAACACACACGAAAAACTGGCAAAATCGCCTAATTCTTGTTGCGTCTCCAATAAAATGCTCATAAACCCCTCTATAGCGCCGTCGGGGCTACTGGAGTCGTTCTCCACGTCGTTACGGACGCTACTATGAAATAATCCAAGAAAATTTGACCCGGACCCCCAGCACCTAAAATATCCGTGGGCTAACATACACGAAAAAGTGGCAAAATCGCTTATTTCCTATAGCGTCGCCAATAAAATGCTCCTAAACCCCTATATAGCATCACCGGGGCTACTAGAGTCGTTCCCTAGGTCGTTACGGACGCTACTATGGAAGAATAGAAGAAAATTTGATCCGGACCCCCAGCACCTAAAATATCTGTGGGCTAACACACACGAAAAAGTGGCAAAATTGCTTAATTCCTTTTGCTCCGCCAATAAAATGCTCCTAAACCCCTCTAAAGCGCCGCCGGAGCTACTGGAGTCGTTCCCCAGGTCTTTATAATTGCGACTATGGTAAAATCTTAGAAAATTTGACCCAGACCCCCGGCACCTAAAAAATCTGTGGGCTAACACACACGAAAAACTGGCAAAATCTCCTAATTCATATTTTGTTGCCAATAAAATGCTTCTAAACCCCTCTATAACACCTCCGGGGCTACTGCGTCATTCTCCAGGTCGTTACAGACGCTACTATGGAAGAATCCAAGAAAATTTGACCCAGACCCCCGGCACCTAAAAAATCTGTGGGCTAACACACACGAAAAAGTGGCAAAATATCTTAATTTCTATTGCATCGCCAATAAAATGCTCCTAAACCCCTCTAAAGCACCTCCGGTGCTACTGGAGTCATTCCTCAAGTCGTAACGGATGCTACTATGGAAGAATTCAAGAAAATGTGACCCGTACCCTCTTTACCTAAAAAATCCGTGGGCTAACACACAAGAAATACTGGCAAAATCGCCTAATTCCTATTGCGTCGCCAATAAAATGCTCCTAAACCCCTCTATAGCACCGCCGGGGCTACTGGAGTCGTTCCCCAGGTCGTTACAGACGCTACTATGGAAGAAAACAAGAAAATTCGACTCAGACCCCCTGCACCTAAAAAATCCGTGGGCTAACACACACAAAAAACTGGCAAAATTACCTAATTCCTATTGAGTCGCAAATCAAATGATCCTAAACCCCTCTAAAGCGCCGCCGGAGCTACTGGAGTCGTTCTCCAGGTCGTAACGGACGCTAATATGGAAGAAATCAAGAAAATTTGACCCGGACCCTCTTCACCTAAAAAATTTGTGGGCTAACACACAAGAAATACTGGCAAAATCGCCTAATTCCTATTGCATCGCTAATAAAATGCTCCTAAACCCCTCTAAAGCGCCACCGGGGCTACTGGAGTCGTTCCCCAAGTCGTTACGGACGTTACTGTTGAAGAATCCAAAAAAATTTGACCCGGACCCCCGGCACCTAAAAAATCCGTAGTCTTACACACGAAAAACTGGCAAAATCACCTAATTCCTATTGCGTATCTAATAAAATGCTCCTAAACCCTCTAAAGCACCGCCAGGGCTACTACAGTCGTTACGGATGCTACTATCGAAGAATCCAAGAAAATTCGACCTAGACCCTCCGCACCTAAAAAATCCTTACGCTAATACACACGAAAAACTGGCAAAATTGCCTTATGCCTATTGTGTCTATAATAAAATGCTTCTAAACCCCTCTATAGCACCTTCGGGGCTACTAGAGTCGTTCCCAGGTCGTTATGGACGCTACTATGGAAGAATCCACGAAAATTTGACACGAACCCCTGGCACTTAAAAAATCCTTACGCTAATACACAGGAAAAATTGACAAAATTCCCTAATTTCTATTGTGTCTCCAATAAAAGGCTCCTAAACCCCTCTAAAGCACCGTCGGGGCTACTGGAGTCATTCCCCAGGTCGTTATGGACAATACTATTGAAGAATCCAAGAAAATTTGACCCAGACCCAGGTTTCAGGGTTCAGGGTTCAGGGTTCAAGGTTCAGGGTTTCAGGGTTCAGGGTTTCAGGGTTCAGGGTTCAGGGTTTCAGGGTTCAGGGTTCAGGGTTCAGGGTTCAGGGTTCAGGGTTCAGGGTTAAGGGTTCAGGGTTTCAGGGTTCAGGGTTCAGGGTTCAGGGTTCAGGGTTCAGTTTTTTTTTTTTTTTTTTTTTTTTTTTTTTACGGGAACAGACCCTACACGAGGCTCCCACCTCTCGTGCACAGTCAGGGGTTAAGCAACACCCCCAAGCCTTAACATAAATAATCAAAATAAAAATACAAGGAGGGGGACATAAACCTTACCTCCGATCCTATGGTGGTTCATAAGTCGGCTAACCTATTAAGGTCGGCTAACTCATCCCCGATACAAAAAAGAAACTAACTATAACTAGAAAGCATTAAACCTGTGAGAGGACTCCTCCCGGTACAATTCAACTATGAAAGCATAAATGAGGGAGACTCTCCCCTTCCATGAGAAAAAAGAAAAGTAACCTACACTAGTCCTATTCAACTATGCTACGTACCAGACATAGCTACATTGAAGAAGAACAAGCATACGAAACTTCTATCTCGCATGGGATGGGAAATTCCTTTCATCTTTGCTCCTTTTAGTCTTGTCGTACCAAGTAAATCCAGGTGAAGTGTGCCTTTGTATCAGCATCATGATTACCAGCTATGGAGGTTGAAAGGATAGGAATTATATGGAGCTATAGTAGCCAACAACCTTTGATATGTTGTGGAAGAAAGTGTAGCTGCATTTGAACACCTGCATGGTGGTCCAAATGTATGGTTGCTGCAGACTTGCACCTTTTACAGCTGCTCATGATATTGTTGTTGGTTCTTGGATGTTGTCTATGAGGGTGTTGAAGTTCCTTCCTGTATCTCCAACAACCTGCACAAACAAAGAAGCAAACAAACAAGCAAGCATACAATTATAAGAACAGTTCCAAGAATTCTGTTGCACAAACTCCTTGTTGCTACCATTGTAATGCTTGGTGGTCCTTGCTTTGAAATGGTTCAGCCTGCACAGCCAAACAAGACCAACAAAACATACAACCAAAGAGGTGTGCAAGCTGCTGTAGCTAGTGCCATTAGCTTGTATTTGTTCCTTGTCTGCTGCAAGTTGGTGGAGCTGTTGCAGATGTTGATGGAATGCATCTGGTATGCATGGAGAATTTGCACCTGCACAGACAAACAAAAACAAAAACAACAAACCCAAGGCTGCTAATCTGCATGTTCTGATTGCTGCAGTTTCCCTAGGCTGCTTGTTGGTCTTTGTTTTGAGGTGGTTGGACTTCTTGGAGTACCTGCACAGAAAACCAAAGCACACAAACTTGTATATATATCTTGCCTGCTGCAGGTGGATGGAGTTGTTGCTGGGGTGTGTTGATAATGGAGAATGTGGTAATTGTGTTGCTTCATGGCAGCCCCAGGTTACTGCAGCCTTTTTTCCAAAGGGGGACTGCCAGTTACAATGATGTAGCTGAGGATGATTGGGGCTCAATACAGATTCAAGGAGGGAGCTGCATCTGGGGTACCTGCATAGACACAACCAACAAACCTCCCAAGCAAAGAGAGCTGCAGGCTTTTGCATCCATGTTCCTTGTGTGTTGCAAGTTGGTGTAGTTGTTGCTGTGGAGTGTTGATAGAGGATGTGGATGGAAGGTTTCTCCATAGGAGCCCCAAGACTTTGCAGCCCTCATAGCAGTTCCAAAGAGGGCCTGCATAAGTGGACAAAGGCCATGTCCAAAAAGATGGAGGAGAACAAGGCCAAAAGCTGGATTGGAAGTTATGGGATTGTGTCTGTGAAGTCCTGGTGATCAACTCCAACTTATGATGGAATAGTTCCCCAGTTATTGATGTCCCTAAGCCAAAACAATCAGCCAAATGCAAACAACCAAACAAACACAAGAACCAGCTGGAAGTTCTGCATAGTCCTTGTGGAGGCCTCTTAGTAAAGGTATTTGTTTTGGTGGTTGTCTCTGTGATGTGTTCTATGTAGGTGTTGGGAACACATGTTGATGAGTCCATCCTGACATCTGCATCTACCCAACAAACAAGAACCAGCAAGGAAGGAGCTGAGGTTAATAGAAGAGATCTCAAGCAAGTGTACATCTTCTTGTTGCTTTCTTTGTGATTATGGTGTTTGTTGGTATCAGTTACACAAGTGTCCTTTGTTGTGATCAGGTTCAACTTCTTGGAGTACCTGCACAGACAATCAGAACCAACAAGCCACACAACCAAAGATAAACAAAAACAGTCAACCAAAGACAAGCAACAAAGCAAACAGGTGTTGAACTTCTGCAGGTGTTGCAGGTGTTGGGCTGCTGCAGGTGTTGAGTTGATGTTGTCCTCTATGTAGTTGATGTTAAAGCATGTTGGTTTAAGTCTCCAACAACCTGCAAATACACAGCAAATAACCAAACACAAGCAAAGACCTATACAGGTTAGTAGAGAAGAATGGATCTCAAAAAGGATTTTGGAGCCTGTTAGCATTTTCCATGTCGCTCGACTAACGTCTCCACTTATCCGTTTGAGCTGAAACTTCCTGAGGTTTGCATATATATTCTTTACTTTAGCCTTGCAAAGTTTGAAGGCTTGATTCCCAAGTTGGAGCTTCCAAATAGCAAATTTCTTCCTTTTTAAGCTTAAGACAGCTGATTGTTTCAAGTTCGCTCGCCTAACGTCTAAAATTATCCGCTTGGGCTGAAATTTCTTGGGTCTTATCAAAAACATATATGCTACCATCCTGCAAAGTTTGGGAGGCTTTGGACAAGTCCACAAGTTACTCCCTACCCTGCACCTGCTGCCCTGCTGAGGCTTAGAAGTTGCAGGGTGCTTGGAAGATGTTGTTGTGGTCTTGTCTATGTATTTGTTGTTGAAGAATGCTAATATATTACTCCAGACACCTGCAATAATACAACAAACAATCCCAAACAAAACATAATGTACACAGACTAGCAATAAAGAGGGGACCTCAGTAAGAGCTTTGGAGAGTGTTATCATTTTCCAAGCCGCTCGACTAACGTCTCCAATTATCCATTTGAATTGAAACTTTATGGAGTTAGCATGTAAATCCTCTCCTTTAGTCCTGCAAAGTTTGAAGACTTGTTTCCCAAGTTGGAGGGTCCAAATTACTAAAGACCCTCTCTTTAGGCTTAAGGCAGCTGAATGTTTCCATGTCGCTCGCCTAATGCCTCCAATTATCCGTTTGGGCTGAAACTTCTTGGGGCTTGTCAAAATAATATATTCTAACTTCCTGCAAAGTTTGGGGGGCATTGGACAAGTCCACATGCTACTCCACACCCTGCACCTGCTGCCCTGCTGAAGCTTAGAGGTTGCAGGGTGTTTGGAAGTTGTTTTTGTGCTCTTGTCTATGTATTTGTTGTTGAAGAATGCTAATATATTACTCCAGACACCTGCAATAATACAACAAACAAGCCCAAACAAAAAATAATGTACACAGACTAGCAATAAAGAAGGGACCTCAGTAAGAGCTTTAGAGAGTGTTAACATTTTCCAAGTCGCTCGACTAACGTCTCCAATTGTCCATTTGGGTTGAAACTTTATGGATTTAGCATATGTATCCTCTCCTTTAGTCCTGCAAAGTTTGAAGACTTGTTTCCCAAGTTGGAGGGTCCAAATTACTAAAGACCCTCTCTTAAGGCTTAAGGTAGCTGAATGTTTCCATGTCGCTCGCCTAACGCCTCCAATTATCCGTTTGGGCTGAAACTTCTTGGGGCTTGTCAAAATAATATATTCTAACATCCTGCAAAGTTTGGGGGGCATTGGACAAGTCCACCTGCTGCAACTCACCCTGCACATCTTACCCTGCTGAATCTCAGTTACAGGTGTTGCAGGGAAGGTGTTAGCATTAGTGAGAGGCTGAATATTTGGTGAAGTCCTAGCATGCCAGGTTGTTGCTTCTCTTTTGTTGAGATACTTTGAACCTGTAGAGACAAGTGACAAGAAGACAAACAAGAAGGATAGGTGTACAGGCTGCTGGAGACTCTTTTGTAGCTCCATGTGACTTCCATAGTAAATGAGGTTAAATTGCATGTTGTTGCAGGCTTCTCCCAAGAGAGGACCCTTAGTTGTACTCAGAACCAGCTCCCTATGGTACCTGCACCTGATTGCTGATTCCCATTGCTGGTTCCTGTGCTGCATCACTACAGCTTTCCTTGCCTGGCTTGCAATTGTTGGTTCCCATTTTCCAAATCTACTGATACCTACACAAGCAAGAATGAAAAGAAAAAAGAAGCTATCTATTCTAATCCTTACCTCTAGGGGTATTTTGATTGCTCTAGGAATGCAATAAGTAATGGAGATTATCCCCTTTACAAAACTCCTACCTATGAATTTATACATAGGGAGTTCTGTACTACTATTATTATTGGTATGCAAATCAAGGGGGTTGTTTGATCCTCTTCAGTTTTGTCCTCCTAAAATTTGGCATCCCCATCTTGTCTAGGATGTAATATCCTCTTGTTTCCTTAGGAAGCTGTTGAACACTGTAGAATTGAGCCATGCTATCTACACTGTGGCTATGCTTGGAGAGTGTATCAGCAACAAAATTAGCCTCCCTATAGATATGCTTACATTGAAAGAAATCCAGCATTATGATCATCTCCTGCAGGTTTGTGATGTATTTCCTGATGTTCCAGGGAGATGTAATCTCTTGTTTTAACCATTTCAGAAGTAGTTCAGAATCAACCTCCAGTAGAACCCTGCTGTAGCCATGTTGAATACACCAAGTAATGCCTATGACTGCAGCTTGTACCTCAGCTTGGTTGTTAGAACCAATTCCAAGTGGTGCAGCAAATGCATAAAGGATGTTTCCTTTATGATCTCTTAGGATACCCCAGCTCCAATTCTTCCAGGATTATCCAAGGCACTTCCATCAGTATTCAGTTTAACCACATGGTATGCTGGTTTGTGCCAACTGACTTGGATGATTTTCATTTCATGGCTGCATCTTTCAACCATAGCTATTAGCTCCTTCCAGTCACTTGGCCAACTAATGTAAGGGAAAGCTGTGAAGATCAGCATGTAGAGTTCTTTGATGACTGAGAATTTCACCCTAGTACTGCTAGACTTTTTGCCACCATATTTACTAGCACACCTGTTCTTCCATAAGTTCCAACAAATAAATATAGGAGTAGCTTGCAATAAAAGCTTATGGACTTCATTATTTGGTTTAGCCAGCCACCATTTCATCATATTGCTCCTCATTGGGTTGCTGCTGTGTTGTATACCCCAACAGTCAGAAAAATACTTCCATATGTGACTAGCCATGTGTCCAGAGATAAAAATGTGATCTATAGTATCCCATCCTGGCCTGTAGCAACAAGAACACTGAGCAGCTGCATGACCAAAGTGCTCAATATTTTCATTGGTGGGCAACTTGCTTCTGAGAGCTCTCCAGACAAGAAAGGATATCTTGAAGGGTATATTCTTGTGCCATATATTATTGTCTGTCATGGTTTTGTTCCTTTTAGGCCTGATTTGGTTCCAAGCTGAAGCACATGTAAATTTTCCATCTGAATTCAGCTTCCAGTAGGTTGTATCTGGGAGGTCAGGTTGGTACTTGAAGGAAAAACTTAGGATCTTCTGTATCAAGTGCTGTGGTGCATGTTGCCTCACCTTCTCTTCATCCCATTCTCCATTATTCAGGAATTTTGAGACAGTGGTATTGTTAAGTCTAGGAAGACAGTCTTTGTGGTAGGCTAGGGGTCCAATTCCTAGCCAATCATCCCACCAAAAACTACAAGAGCCTGAGTTAAAATGCCACTGTATATGAGGCTCAATCTCAGATTTGTTTGTCATCATGTGTTTCCACATAAGTGATTGACCAGTGTCCCATTTCTTGATTACTGGATGTGCCCTCTGGCAATACTTGGCCCTCAAAAAACTCCCCCATAGAGTCTTCTTAGACCTGAAAATCCACCATTGTTTATACTGCATTGCTAAGAAAACATCTTTAAGATTTTTCATGCCAATACCACCTTCTTCTGTTGGGTAGCTGAGGGTCTCCCATGATGCCCAATGATATTTTCTTTTTTCTCTGTCCCATCCCCAAAAGAAGTCTGCTATAAGAGACTTTATTTGTTTGAGAGTAGTGGAAGTTGGAATCACAGCAGATAGAAGATGAATTGGGAGGGAATGCAAGACATACTTCACCAGAGCAGCTCTCCCCCCATAACTGAGTACCTTGGTCTGCCAACCTCTAATTCTGGATATCACTTTGGACACCATACCAGTAAAGTATATGATCCTTTGACCTCCAATGTATAAGGGGCATCCCAAGTAAGTAATAGGGCCATGAGTAATTTTGAAGCCAGTGGTAGAAGTGACCCTTTCAATGATCTCAGGATCAGTATTCAGAGGGATCAAGCACTGACTCTTTTGTGTGTTAATTAGCTGGCCTGATGTCTGTTCATACACTTCCAGAGTCTTCATGATCAGCTTGAGAGAGTATCTACATGTTGAAGTGAATATGATTATATCATCAGCAAAACTCAAATGATTAATCAATGGACCTTTCTTCTCCATGTGGAAACCTTTGTACAAATAGTGTTGATGAAGGTTATTGAGCAGTCTTGAGAGTACCTCAGCACCTAAAATAAATAGGGCTGGGGATAGTGGATCTCCCTGTTTGAGGCCTCTTGTAGAATGGAAAAAACCATGCCTACCTCCATTCACAATAACTGAGTACCAGTTGTTAGCCATAAGCCTCCAAACCATGTCAATAAATATTTCTCCAAATCCAAACCTTCTCATGACTAGACATATAAATGACCAAGACACCCTGTCATAGGCTTTGGCCATGTCTAATTTGATCACCACATTATCTCCCAGCTTTGGTTTTTTAATGCTATGAATAATTTCCTGTGCCAGCATAATGTTTTCAGAAATACTTCTTCCCTTAACAAAACCTGATTGATTTTCAGAGATTAGTTGAGGGAGAATAGGAGCAAGTCTGAGGCAAAGAATTTTAGAAATAACTTTATTAGTGAAGTTACTTAGAGAAATAGGCCTGAAGTCTGATAACTTATTGGGATGATCCACTTTTGGGAGTAGGACCAAACAAGCATGTGAGATGAACTTAGGAAGAGAATGCCCACAGAAAAAGTATTTCACCACATTGAATAAGTCTTCACTGATGATATTCCAGCAAGTTTGGAAGAACTTGCCATTAAAACCATCTGGACCTGCAGCAGATGCATCACTGAGGGAAAATACAGCTTCTTTCAGCTCCTCCTTAGTAGGCATAGTATTAAGGGACTGGTTTTGCTGATCTGTGATGGTTTTGGGAATGCAACTGAGGATATCTTCATTGATAACATCATCCTTACCAGTGAAGATCTTCTCAAAAAAGTCACATGCAGCAGTAGCTATATTCTGATCACCTTGAATAGTATTATCCTGCTCATCAGTAATCTGATGGATGAATAATCTTCTTCTCCTTCCTCTTATAATAGCATGAAAGTACTTGGAGTTGGCATCTCCCTCCTTAAACCACTGAAGCTGAGTTTTTTGTTTAAGGATGGATTGTTCAGTTTTCAAGTATTTAATGTACTGAGCATTTACATGATTCAACTTGATCTTGTTATCTTCAGACTTGTCCTGGATGAGAGCATCTTCTGCTTGCTTTACCTTCTCTTCAAACTCTTTGACAGCTGCAAAAATGTCCCCATACTGTTGCCTTGACCATCTACTAAGGGTGTTAGCCACCCTCTTAAGTTTCAACTGGAATATTCTCATTGGATTACCTTCTACTGGTCTTTTCCAGCAGTCTCCAACAGTATCTAGAAAGGTCCCATTCTCCACCCAACAGTTAAGGAACTTGAAGTATTTGATAGGATTAGTGTGAGTCTCCTTGCATTCCAGTAGAAGGGGGCAGTGATCTGAACCTGTAGAAGCAAGATGAGACACAGTAGTCATAGGCATCATCTCTAACCACCTATCATTCACCATGGCCCTGTCCAGTCTCTTCCAAATTCTAACCTCCATATCCCTGTTGTTGCACCATGTAAACTTCTGCCCATTGAAACCCAAATCAGTAAGACCACATGCCTCAATTACACTTATGAACTCAAGACTTTTGTTCATATTGTAAGGTTGTCCTCCTAGCTTTTCATCAACATCAGTGATCACATTAAAGTCTCCAATAATGCACCATGGTTTGTCTGTGTCAGCATACTGCAGCATCTTATCCCAAAGAGTTCTTCTCATATAATCCTTACACTTGGCATAGACAAATGTAATAAAATGAGAGTTTGGATTGGCCACATGTTTGATTTCACATGTAACCTGCTGTTCATCTTGGTCTACAATGGAGCAGTCCACATCCTTGGTCCAAAATAACCAAATCTTGTTATTGGGGTTGTGTATGGCATTGTCCATTCTCAACTGAATTCTGTAATGGTTGAGCTGGGAATGGTTAGCAAATGGTTCAAGTATTGTCAACATAGATAATTTGTGATAATCCTTGAGTTGTTGGAGTCTATCCAATGCACCTTGAGTATCAATACTCCTTGCATTCCAGCATATTGTATTCATCATCAAAGTTTAATGGATTTGGACCTTGTGTTGATGCTACTCTTACTAGCAGCATTATCTGAACTGGTAGAGTTCTCTTGCTTCTTTTTTTTCCTCTTACCCTGCTGACCCCTGGGTGATAGGCCCTGCTTCTCAGACATCTGCAGTACTTCATCTTGGATTACAGTATCTGTGGTTGGATCAAATGTCCTCAAAGGATATGTACTAGTTTCTTCATCCTCCTCATTAGCTTGTTCCCTCTGATCAGAATCCTCTTCATCTTCAGAGTGAGTAACTCTATATTCATCCTCCCAATCTTCTGATATGACTCTCTTGTTGAGTACACATATCTCAGTAGATGTAGTCTGAGCCTGAAGAGGTGGCACATGAATCCCAGCCTGTTCTTCAACCAGCACATAATTTACCCTCTGCTGAGAAGTTTCAGATTGAGTGTGCTCTGGTTTACTTTGCTGTTTCTTCATTGCATCCCTCTTCTTCTTACTCAAAGAAAGAGTACTTTTATTGTTCATGAATTGAGTTTTTGCACCATGTTTTGGATCACCACCCTTTGGAGAAACAACATTTTCCTTATCAGTTTCAGCTGCCTGGAACATTTCAGAATTTTGTTGAAACTCAGTTTGTTGGACCTGCATGCTGGACTTTGTGGCATCTGGAAGAGTGGTTGGAGGGGCTCTATGGTCTGCAGTATGGTTACTCAATGGATATTCCTCCCCCCTGGTTTCCCCTTCCTGCAAATTAGTTGTTGTCTCCTGTACTCCCCCTTCCTCACCTCCATAAACTTCTTCAGCCACAACATCAACATTATTTAAAACATTAAAGCTATTGGGGGAGCCATGGGGGTGTGGGAGCACTGAGTCAATACCTGGGCCTTTGGCATTATTGCACTCCACATCAGCATTCTTTTCTACAAGTTTGCTAGTTCCCTTCCTTTTAAAAACCTGCTGAATGGGCTTGTGGGGATTGGGGACCAATATTCTATGGGGAGGGGGCTGTTGACTCTGGACTCCAGAATCAACATTACATATTTGGATAGTATCATTATTAATAGTAAAGAGAGTACCTGAAGGCAGCATGTTCCTTGGTTGTTGATTATCACTGGTTGTTGGTTGAGGCATTTTAGAGCTTTCTCCTTGGTGCAGCCTGCTTTGCTTGCTTTGGTGCAGAGTTCCTTGTTGGTGGAGTTGGTTATTCTTCTTGGTTTTCTTTTTTTGAATTTGCCATTCCTCTTTTTGTTGGTTATTTTCATGGTCTTCATCTGTATTATTAGCCTGCTTTTCCTTGTTGTTTTTCTCTTGGAAATGCTGTTCATTTGCCTTACCTGTGCTGGTTTTGTCCTTGTCTGCAGCATTTTCTTCTTGAAATTTCTTTTGCCTGTTTTCCTCCTCTCTTCTCTTCACTGTACAGGTAGTGTGAGTGTGGCCTTGGTGCTTGCAGTGTTGGCAATATTCAGGCACCCCTTCATATTGAATTGGTTGCCATCTACCCTTGCCATTCACATCTTTTTGAAAGCCCATCCATACATGTTGGGGTCTTTGTTTGGTAAGATCCACTTGTACTTTTACTTTAGCTACACTACCTCTAGTTTTCTTATATGTGGCCAAGTCCAGGAACAACACTTTCCCAACTGGAGATAGTAAAGGTGTAACCACTTCCATACTATAACAATGCCAAGGAAGTTCTGGAAGGATTGCCCAAATAGGTACCAAGGGAGTTTCCTCCTCTGGTTTAAATGTGGGAGTCCAGAGCTGTAGCCTCATGAGCTGGCCTTGGATAAACATTTTTCCTTTTGACCACACTGTTGTATGATCAAACTCATTATCCAAGTCAATGTATATGTGTCTGGAATTGAAATGAGTCAGTTTAACCCCTCCTTTAAGCTCAGTTTGAAGGATGAATTCTTTTCTAATAACTTCCATCCTTGGCATTGTATGTGTAAACTTCCCAATAAGGGTGTATTTACACTCAGCTGCTAAGTTGACCATGAAGTCCTCTTCAGAAAATAAAACTGCAGGGTATCCTTGCTTTGTGGTGATTTCAGGGGGGGAGATACCAATATGATTACTTTGGACAGTCTCTTGGGCTCTAAGTCTGGTAGCAAGAGTGTGTGTTACAATAGGATTTGGAGGGCTGGGATTATTTGGAACAGGAGTTCTAGTTTGGTTATTGTTTTTGGGAGCATGATTGTTCCTAATTGGTGGCTGGATGTTCTGATCTTTTTTGTGGTTGTTGGGATTGAACACCTCAAAGTTGTTGGAAATTTTCAAGGGGGCAGAGTTGGGAATGTAAGGTTTGTGACCAGCTGTTTGGTTTACTGCATGACCTTTGGGATGTAGCTTGCTCACACCACCTTGTTGGATTTGGCTCTTACCTTTATCAGTAGTTTTATCACTTAATTCAGATTGTACACTAGCCATATTATCCTCAGTATTTCCATTGACAATTTGGACAGCACTTATAGTATTAGAAATCAATTCAACAGGCTGCATATTAGCATTTAAGGCAGTGACTGGCTTAATTGCATTAGATTGCAATTGAGCTTGAATACTAGTATAAGTAATTCTATCATGAACAACATGACTATCAAAGTTAGAATACTTACCTGGTGGTACTTGCACAGGAGCTCTGATTTTCTGAACATTGGGATCATTTGGCACTGCCATTATCTCCTGCTCAGTATGATCAACATGCTCATTATTTGGTTTAACATGTGTAGTAGCAATTTGATCTCTTTGACATTGAATCACATTTTCCTGATGCTGAAAAGTGTCCTGGTGCACTGAAGAATTCACTGCACCATCTGCAGCCTCATTGTGTTCTTCCAACAGATGAACACCTGTGGGACTTTTCGAATTTGAGCTATTTGAGGGAAATTCGAAACAACCTGGATAGTTTTTTGGATTCATATCAGCAGTGTGATCATTTTGACATAGGTGGTGCTGCAATTGGATCAGCTGAACTCCGGCGACTTCACATTGGTAGTCGTCTTGACGACTTTTCAAATTTGAACTACTTGGTGAAGATTCGAGACATTCCATATGTGTGGGGAGCTTCTCAACACTGTTATGAACTCTTTGGGCTTGGTCGTGCATTAATTGGTTCGCCGGAGCTCCGGCGACGCCATTGATGTCAGTCGTCAAATGGAAATTCGAAACAATTGGTTGATATTCGAAGTGGCTCTTGGTGCCTAGTGTCTGCACCTCATGATCGTGAACATTTTGGCATTGGTTTCTTCTCATTTGGCTCGCCGGAGCTCCGTCGCCGACGACCACTTTTTCGCCGGCGATGATTTCACCGGATTTTTTTGTCCCATGAGGGACGCCATACCCTTGCGAACAAAGCCCAGGTGGTGCTGGGGCTCGAATGTCGCCGGAACTTCCTGGGAAGAGAAGGCGCAGTGGTGGCGCACTGGCGGCGCTGCTGGGCAATTGCGCCTCTGCGTGGCTTACAATTTTTGGATTGTTTTCGTTCCAATTTTGAATTGCAGGTTGTATATGTGATGAAGAATCAGCACCAACATTGCCTATAACATTTAGCAATCCACGATTTCTCAAAGATATGATTTTTTCAGCCTGCAGCAGCTCTTCAGTCGAACAGTTAACAGTGATCACTTGTGTATTTTGTAAATTTGAAGAGCTGTAGATGGAGTCTGATTGTGAGATAACTTTTGTTGTGTTCGTATCGACGGAATCTACGATTCCGTCTTTCGAACGAAATTTTTCGGGGTCTGGAGGTGGGTCCCACCCCATTTCGTTTTTTTGACTAAAATGCCCTTCCTTGAGAGCTTTCTTTAGAGAGAAGTTTTAGAGAGAAGATGAATTCATGAAATGAGAAAGTGATGGGGTTCAGGGTTTAGGGTTCAGGGTTCAGGGTTCAGGGTTCAGGGTTCAGGGTTCAGGGTTCAGGGTTCAGGGTTCAGGGTTCAGGGTTCAGGGTTCAGGGTTTAGGGTTCAGGGTTCAGGGTTCAGGGTTCAGGGTTCAGGGTTCAGGGTTCAGGGTTCAGGGTTCAGGGTTCAGGGTTCAGGGTTCAGGGTTCAGGGTTCAGGGTTCAGGTTTTTTTTTTTTTTTTTTTTTTTTACGGGAACAGACCCTACACGAGGCTCCCACCTCTCGTGCACAGTCAGGGGTTAAGCAACACCCCCAAGCCTTAACATAAATAATCAAAATAAAAATACAAGGAGGGGGACATGAACCTTACCTCCGATCCTATGGTGGTTCATAAGTCGGCTAACCTATTAAGGTCGGCTAACTCATCCCCGATACAAAAAAAAGACTAACTATAACTAGAAAGCAGTAAACCTGTGAGAGGACTCCTCCCGGTACAGTTCAACTATGAAAGCATAAATGAGGGAGACTCTCCCCTTCCATGAGAAAAAAGAAAAGTAACCTACACTAGTCCTATTCCAACTATGCTACGTACCAGACATAGCGACATTGAAGGAGAACAAGTATACGAAACTTCTATCTCGCATGGGATGGGAAATTCTTTTCATCTTTGCTCTTTTTAGTCATGTCGTACCAAGTAAATCCCGGTGAAATATGCCTTTGTATCAGTATCATGATTACCAGCTATGGGGACTACATGGTGGTCCAAATGTATGGTTGCTGCAGACCTGCACCTGCACAGATAGACAAAACCAGAAATATACACAAGCAACCAAGTCTGGAGGTTGCTGTACATGGGTGTGTTGGTTTTGGCATCTGTTGTTGCTGATGCTGTTGAACTTCATCTTTCAATTTCGCATTTTCAGCTTCAGCTCTGTGATTGAGTTGTTGTTTGGTGTGTGGCTGAGTAGTTGTTTGGTGTTGTGTTCCCACAGTATGTATATGGAGTTGATGGAGGTGTAAACTTTTACAGCAGCTTATGATATTGTTGTTGGTTCTTGGATGTTGTCTATGAGGGTGTTGGAGTTCCTTCTGGGCTGTATCTCCAACAACCTGCATAAACAAAGAAGAAAACAAACAAGCAAGCACACAATTATAAGAACAATTCCAAGAGTTCTGTTGTACAAACTCCTTGTTGCTGCCATTGTAGTTAATCTGCTTGTTGGTCCTTGCTTTGAAGTGGTTCATTCTTGTACCTGCACAGCCAAACAAGACCAACAATACATACAACCAAAGAGGTGTGCAAGCTGCTGTAGCATTAGCTTGTATTTGTTCCTTGGCTGCTGCAAATTGGTGGAGCTGTTGCAGATGTTGATGAAATGCATCTGGTATGCATGGAGAAATGATCCATGCTTTAGTATCCAATTGTGTACAATTATGAGGATCTGCACCTGCACAGACAAACAAAAACAAAAACAACAAACCCAAGGCTGCCAATCTGCAGGTGGTTGCAGGTTCCCTAGGCTGCTTGTTGGTCTTTGTTTTGAGGTGGTTAGACCTCTTGGAGTACCTGCACAGCAAAACAAAAACAACAACCTTGTATATGTTTCTTGTCTGCTGCAGGTTGATGGAGTTGTTGCTGGAGTGTGTTGATAATGGAGAATGTTGTTGGCAAGCTGGTTGTGTTGCTTCATGGCAGCCCCAGGTTACTGCAGCCTTTTTTCCAAAGGGGGACTGCCAGTTACAATGATGTAGCTGAGGATGATTGGGGCTCAATACAGATCCAAGGAGGGAGCTGCATCTGGGGTACCTGCATAGACAAACACAACCAACAAACCTCCCAAGCAAAGAGAGCTGCAGGTTTCTGCATCCATGTTCCTTGTGTGTTGCAAGTTGGTGTAGTTGTTGCTGTGGAGTGTTGATAGAGGATGTGGATGGAAAGCTGCTCCATGAGGGGCTGCACATGAGGCTCAGGAGCATTTTGGCTATAGTTTTGAGCTGATATAGTGGCCGGAGGTCCGGCGCCGCCGCTGACTTTTTCGCCGGCGATTGATACGCCGGTGAAAATTAGTTCATCAGGTGCGCCTTGGCCTGAGGAACAAAACCCATGTGGTCCAACCTGTCGAATGTCGCCGGAGTTTGGTCGAATTTCTGATCGAAGTTCCGGCGCTTGTGTCTCTACATTTCTGTCGATTTGTATATCATTTTGTGTGGAATTTTTTGCTGCTGATTGTATATGAGCTGAGGAATCATCTTCACAATTTGTTATTACATTTAACAATCCTCGATTTCTCAAGGCAATGATTCTATCAACATTCTGCAGCTCTTCACTAGAACATGTAACAGTGATCACTTGTGGGTTTTGCAAATTCGAAGAGCTGTAGTTGGAATCTGAAGGTGAGGTAACTCTCGTTGTGTTCGTATCGACGGAATCTACGATTCCGTCTTTCGAATGAAATTTTTCGAGGTCTGGAGGTGGGTCCCACCCCATTTCGTTTTTTGACTAAAATGCCCTTCCTTGAGAGCTTTCTTTAGAGAGAAGTTTTTAGAGAGAAGTTGAAATCATGAAATGAGAAAGTGATGGGGTTCTTTTTTTTTTTTTTTTTTTTTTTTTTTTTTTTTTTTACGGGAACAGACCCTACACGAGGCTCCCACCTCTCGTGCACAGTCAGGGGTTAAGCAACACCCCCAAGCCTTAACATAAATAATCAAAATAAAAATACAAGGAGGGGGACATAAACCTTACCTCCGATCCTATGGTGGTTCATAAGTCGGCTAACCTATTAAGGTCGGCTAACTCATCCCCGATACAAAAAAGAAACTAACTATAACTAGAAAGCATTAAACCTGTGAGATGACTCCTCCCGGTACAATTCAACTATGAAAGCATAAATGAGGGAGACTCTCCCCTTCCATGAGAAAAAAGAAAAGTAACCTACACTAGTCCTATTCAACTATGCTACGTACCAGACATAGCTACATTGAAGAAGAACAAGCATACGAAACTTCTATCTCGCATGGGATGGGAAATTCCTTTCATCTTTGTTCCTTTTAGTCTTGTCGTACCAAGTAAATCCAGGTGAAGTGTGCCTTTGTATCAGCATCATGATTACCAGCTATGGAGGTTGAAAGGAAGGAAGTAGCTGCATGGTGGTCCAAATGTATGGTTGCTGCAGACCTGTACCTGCACAGCCAAACAAGCCCAACAATACATTCAACCAAAGAGGTGTGCAAGCTGCTGTAGCATTAGCTTGTATTTGTTCCTTGGCTGCTGCAAGTTGGTGGAGCTGTTGCAGCTGTTGATGGAATGAGAAAGTGATGGGGTTCTTTTTTTTTTTTTTTTTTTTTATGGGAACAGACCCTACACAAGGCTCCCACCTCTCGTGCACAGTCAGGGGTTAAGCAACACCCCCAAGCCTTAACATAAATAATCAAAATAAAAATACAAGGAGGGGGACATAAACCTTACCTCCGATCCTATGATGGTTCATAAGTCGGCTAACCTATTAAGGTCGGCTAACTCATCCCCGATACAAAAAGAGACTAACTATAACTAGAAAGCAGTAAACCTGTGAGAGGACTCCTCCCGGTACAATTCAACTATGAAAGCATAAATGAGGGAGACTCTCCCCTTCCATGAGAAAAAAGAAAAGTAACCTACACTAGTCCTATTCCAACTATGCTACGTACCAGACATAGCTACATTGAAGAAGAACAAGTATACGAAACTTCTATCTCGCATGGGATGGGAAATTCTTTTCATCTTTGCTCTTTTTAGTCTTGTCGTACCAAGTAAATCCCGGTGAAAAGATGCCTTTGTATTAGTATCATGAATACCAGCTATGGAGGCTGAAAGGATAGGAAGTATATGGAGCTATAGTAGCCAACAACCTTTGATCTTTCAATTCCGCACTTTCAGTTTCAGCTCTGTGGTTGAGTTGTTGTTTGGTGTGTGGCTGAGTAGTTGTTTGGTGTTGTGTTCCCACTGTATGTATATGGAGTTGATGGAGGTGTAACATTTTACAGCTACTCATGGTATTGTTGTTTGTTCTTGGATGTTGTCTATGAGGATGTTGGATTTCCTTTTGGGTTCCACTGTTGCCTGTATCTCCAAAAACCTGCATAAACAAAGAAGCAAACAACCAAGCAAGCACACAATTATAAGACCAATTCCAAAACTCCTTGTTGCTGCCATTGTAATGCTTGTTGGTCCTTGCTTTGAAGTGGTTTAGCCTGCACAGCCAAACAAGACCAGCACAACATACAACCAAAGAGCTGCTGTAGCTAGTGCTATTAGCTTGTATTTGTTCCTTGTCTGCTGCAAGTTGGTGGAGTTGTTGTAGATGTTGATGGAATGCATCTGGTATGCATGGAGAGGTGATCCATGCTTTAGTATCCAGTTGTTTACAATTCTGAGGATCTGCACCTGCACAGACAAACAAAAACAAAAACAACAAACCCAAGGCTGCTAATCTGCAGGTTTTGATGGCTGCAGTCTCCCTAGGCTGCTTGTTGGTCTTTGTTTTAAGGTGGTTGGATTTCTTGGAGTACCTGCACAGAACAACAAAACAAACAAAATTGTATATGTATCTTTTCTGCTGCAGGTGGATGGAGTTGTTGATGGGGTGTGTTGATAATGGAGAATGTGGTTGGCAAGCTGATTGTGTTGCTTCTTGGCAGCCCCAGGTTACTGCAGCCTTTTTATCATTTCCAAAGGGGGACTGCCAGTTGCAATGATGTAGCTGAGGATGATTGGAGCTCAATACAGAGGAGCTGCATCTGGGGTACCTGCATAGACAAACACAACCAACAAACCTCCCAAGCAAAGAGAGCTGCAGGCTTCTGCATCCATGTTCCTTGTGTGTTGCAAGTTGGTGTAGTTGTTGCTGTGGAGTGTTGATAGAGGATGTGGATGGAAAGCTGCTCCATAGGAGCCCCAAGACTTTGCAGCCCTCATAGCAGTTCCAAAGAGGGCCTGCATAAGTGGATAAAGGCCATGTCCAATAAGATGGAGGAGAACAAGGCCAAAAGCTGGATTGGATGTTATGGGAATGTGTCTGTGAAGTCCTGGTGATCAACTCCAACTTCTGATGGAATAGTTCCCCTGTTATTGATGTCCCTAAGCAAAAACAATCAGCCAAATGCAAACAACCAAACAAACACAAGAACCAGCTGGAAGTTGCTGTTCTGCATAGTCCTTGTGGAGGCCTAGTGTACATCTTCTTGTTGCTTCCTTTGTGATTATGGTGTTTGTTGGTATCAGTTACACAAGTGTCCTTTGTTGTGATCAGGTTCAACTTGGAGTACCTGCACAGACAATCAAAACCAACAAGCCACACAACCACAGCCAAAGACAAGCAACAAAGCAAAAAGGTGTTGAACTGCTGCAGGTGTTGCATGTGTTGGGCTGCTGCAGGTGCTGAGTTGATGCATGTGTTGTCCTCTATGTATTTGATGTTAAAGCATGTTGGTGTAAGCCTCCAACAACCTGCAAATACACAGCAAATAACCAAACACAAGCAAAGACCTATACAGGTTAGTAGAGAGGATTGAATCTCAAAAAGGATTTTGGAGCCTGTTAGCATTTTCCATGTCGCTCGACTAACGTCTCCACTTATCCGTTTGAGCTGAAACTTCATGAGGTTTGCATATATATTCATTACTTTAGCCATGCAAAGTTTGAATGCTTGTTTCCCAAGTTGGAGCTTCCATTTAGCAAAATTCTTCCTTTTTAAGGTTAAGACAGCTGATTGTTTCAAGCTCGCTCGCCTAACGTCTAAAATTATCCGTTTGGGCTGAAATTTCTTGGGTCTTATCAAAAACATATATGCTACCATCCTGCAAAGTTTGGGAGACTTTGGACAAGTCCACAAGTTACTCCCTACCCTGCACCTGCTGCCCTGCTGAGGCTTAGAGGTTGCAGGGTATTTGGAAGGTGTTGTTGTGCTCTTGTCTATGTATTTGTTGTTGAAGAATGCTAATATATTACTCCAGACACCTGCAATAATACAACAAACAAGTCCAAACAAAACATAATATACACAGACTAGCAATAAAGAGGGGACCTCAATAAGAGCTTTGGAGAGTGTTATCATTTTCCAAGCCGCTCGACTAACGTCTCCAATTATCCATTTGAGTTGAAACTTTATGGAGTTAGCATGTATATCCTCTCCTTTAGTCCTGCTAAGTTTGAAGAATTGTTTCCCAATTTGGAGGGTCCAAATTACTAAAGACCCTCTCTTTAGGCTTAAGGCAGTTGAATGTTTCCATGTCGCTCGCCTAACGCCTCCAATTATCCGTTTGGGCTGAAACTTCTTGGGGCTTGTAAAAATAATATATTCTAACATCCTGCAAAGTTTGGGGGTCATTGGACAAGTCCACATGCTACTCCACACCCTGCACCTGTTGCCCTGCTGAAACTTAGAGGTTGCAGGGTGTTTGGAAGTTGTTTTTGTGCTCTTGTCTATGTATTTGTTGTTGAAGAATGCTAATATATTACTCCAGACACCTGCAATAATACAACAAACAAGCCCAAACAAAAAATAATGTACACAGACTAGCAATAAAGAAGGGACCTCAGTAAGAGCTTTGGAGAGTGTTATCATTTTCCAAGTCGCTCGACTAACGTCTCCAATTGTCCATTTGAGTTGAAACTTTATGGAGTTAGCATATATATCCTCTCCTTTAGTCCTGCAAAGTTTGAAGACTTTTTTCCCAAGTTGGAGGGCCCAACTTACTAAAGACCCTCTCTTTAGGCTTAAGGCAGCTGAATGTTTCCATGTCGCTCGCCTAACGCCTCCAATTATCCGTTTGGGCTGAAACTTCTTGGGACTTGTCAAAATAATATATTCTACCATCCTGCAAAGTTTGGGGGCCATTGGACAGGTCCACATGTTATTCCCCACCCTGCACCTGCTGCCCTGCAGCAGGTACTCCAGTGGTACTCCAAGCTGAAGTGTAATCATGATAGCTGAAGATCTAGGACCCTGCAAAATCAGATTAGTGAAATAGAAAAAAGAATATATACTATTTCTTACCTCAAGAGGTGAGTTGGTTATTGTGAGCAAATAATATGTAGGGGAGACTCTCCCTTTTACAGTGGTTCTAACTGTGGTATCTTCAAAGTATTTGTATCTATGCATAAGTTGAAGATAGAGTTAGAACAGCAGTGCAGCAGATCAGGGGGGTTTCTTTATTCTCTTGAGCTTTCTTCTTCTGAAGCTAGCCATTCCCAACCTGTCCAGTTCCAGGTGGGCTTTGGCTTCTTTGGGGAGGTCCTGTTTGATGAAGTATAGCTCAGGAGAAGTACATTTGTGGCTGTGCTTGGATAATGCATCAGCAATGGAGTTGGCCTCCCTAAAGGTGTGATTGCATTGAAAAGCCTAGAACTGACAGATGATATTGTGAAGGTTGTCCAGCAGTCCTTTGATGGTCCAGGGAGGCTTTGCTTGATGATGCAGCCACTTGGTGAGGAGTTCAGAATCCACTTCTAGTTCTACCTTGTAGTAACCAAGGTGGAGGCACCAGGAGAGGCCAAAGATAGCTGCTTTAATCTCAGCTTGATTATTAGTACCTGTACCTAAAGGGACAGCAAAGGCAAAAATGAGATCACCATAAGAATTTCTTAAGATTCCTCCTCCACCAATGTTGCTAGGGTTGTCAAGAGCACTGCCATCTGTATTTAGTTTCACCCTGTGGCCTGCTGGCTTTATCCATTTCACAGGAGTGATTTGGATAACATGAGAACACTGATCAATCCAAAGGACCAGTTCCTTCCAGCTGGTAGGCCACTTGATATAAGGGAAGGCTATGGTGAGCAAGTTGTGGATATCTTTGTAGATAGAGAATTTGACTCTAGCCAGATTAGAATGTTTTCCACCATATTTAGAGGCACATCTGTTTTTCCAAAGGTTCCAACAAATGGAAATAGGAGTAGCCTGCAGAATAAGCTTGTGAGCATTATTCTTATACTTAGAATTCCACCACCTCATCAAAAGAGTTCTAAGAGGTGTGTACTCCTTAGTGATACCCAAAGAATCAGAGAAGACTTTCCAAATGTTGGTAGCAAAGGATCCTGCAACAAAAATGTGATCAATAGTGTCTTGGCCAGGTCTATGGCAGCAGTAGCACTGAGAGGGGGTATGACCAAATCTGATCAAGCTCTCATTGGTGGGCAACTTCCCTCTAAAAGCTCTCCAGACCAGGAAGGAGTATTTGAAAGGGATGAGGTTGTGCCATGTGGAAGAATTGAGCTTAGTCTTGGGTCTTTTGGCTCTGATGAGCTCCCATGCTGTGGAACAACTGAACTCCCCAGAGCTAGTGAGCTTCCAGCTTGGTTGATCTTGCTGGAGAGGCTGATAGTTGATGTAGGTAGCCAGGATGGTTGACACAAGTTGGGGAGGGGCCTTTTGTATGACAAGATCCACATTCCATTGACCATTGGTCAAGAAGGCAGAGACCTGAATGTTGTTGAACCTGCAACTGTTAGTGGTGAAGAGTGCTAGAGGTCCAACCCCCAGCCAGTTGTCCCACCAGAAGAGGCAAGTACCAGACAAGATTTGCCATTGAATATGAGGTTCCATGTGAGTCTTGTTGTGCATCAGGTGTTTCCAAGTAAGGGATTGGCCAGTATCCCATTTCTTGGTGATGATATTAGCCCTTTGACAATACTTGGCTTTAAGGAAATCACCCCACAAGGTGTTCTTGGTTCTAAGAGTCCACCATTGCTTGTATTGAAAGGATTTAGCAACATCAGCAATTTGTCTGACCCCTATGCCCCCCTCATCATATGGGAAACTCAGGTTCTTCCAAGAAGACCAATGGTACTTCCTTTTGTCATTTTTCCACCCCCAAAAGAAGTTGGCAGTAATGCTTTGGATTTGCTTGATGGTAGTGGAGGGTGGAGTGCTGGCTGCAAGCAAGTGAATAGGCATGGCTTGGATGACATGTTTGACAAGAGTAACTCTGCCCCCATAGCTCAGGATCTTTGCCTGCCATCCTGTGATTTTATTAACTACCTTTGCAATAAGCTCAGAGTAGTAGATAATTCTCTGCCTTCCAATGTAGATGGGGCATCCCAGGTAAGTGATGGGGCTGCTCTTTTGAGTGAAACCAGTAATCTCCTTGATTCTCTGCACAGTAGATTGGAAAGCATTGGAAGGAATCATGAAGTGGCTTTTATGCTTGTTGATCAGTTGTCCAGAGGTCTTTTCATAAGTATCCAAAGTCTCCATGATGAGAGTCAAGGTTTGCTTCCTTCCAGAAGCAAAAATAATGATATCATCAGCAAAGCTAAGGTGGTTAATCTGAGGACCCTTTTGAGACATGTAGAAACCATGGAACTGAGGATGATGATGAAGTTTGTTCATAAGTCTAGAGAGGACTTCAGCTCCAAGGATGAATAAGGCTGGGGATAGAGGGTCACCCTGCTTGAGGCCCCTTGTGGAATGGAAGAAACCATGCCTAGATCCATTAACTATGACAGAATACCAATTATCAGACATGATTCTCCATGCCATATCAATGAATCTTTCACCAAAGCCCATTCTTCTCAGAACCAGGCAAGTGTAGGACCAGGAGACCCTATCATAAGCTTTGGCCATGTCAAGTTTGATCACAACATTGCCTCCTATGTTAGGCTTTTTTATCTGGTGGATGATCTCTTGGGCCAGCATGATATTCTCTGAGATGCTCCTATTTTTAACAAAACCTGATTGGTTAAGGGAGATGAGGTTAGGCAGAATAGGGGCTAATCTAAGACAAAGGAGTTTGGATATGATTTTGTTAGTAAAATTACTCAGACTTATGGGCCTGAATTCAGAAATTTTGGTAGGGTGTTTTACTTTGGGGAGGAGAACTAAGCAAGCATGAGAGAAGTACTTAGGCATAGTCTGACCACAGAAGAAGGAATTGACTACACTAAGGAGGTCTTCTTTGATGATATCCCAGCATACTTGGAAGAATTTGCCATTCATCCCATCAGGACCAGCTGCTGAGTTGGGGTTCATGGCAAAGACCACAGTTTTCAGCTCTTCCATAGATGGGGTGGCTTGGAGGGTCTCATTTTGTTGGTCAGTAACCATAGGAGTGATGCATTGGAGGTTATGCTGCTGGATGTAATTCTCTTCCCCAGTGAAGATCTGCTGGAAATGCTCACAGGCTGCCTCAGCTATTTCAGCATCCCCCTGCACCCATGAGCCTTCCTCAGTCTGAATCCTGTGAATGTACAACTTCCTTCTTCTGCCTCTAATCAGGGCATGGAAGTAACTAGAATTCATATCACCTTCTTTAAACCACTGCAGCTGAGTCTTTTGCCTAAGGATAGTATTCTCCATTTTCATATACCTGATGTATTCAGCATTGATGGCATGAAGCTTGGATCTGTTTTCATTGGATTGCCTGTTAATCAGGTCCTCTTCAGCTTGTCTAACAGCTTCCTCATACTCTTTAACTTTAGCATGGATATCACCAAATTGGTTCCTAGACCAGTTACTAAGAGTATTAGCAAGCCTCTTCATCTTCATGTGAAAGATCCACATTGGATTACCCTCAATGGACCTGCTCCAGCAGTTCTCAACAAGATCCATAAAGGAAGGTTGTTCAGGCCAACAGTTAAGGAACTTGAAGTATTTGATGGGATTATGATGTTGATCTATCATTTCCATAAGAAGAGGGCAATGATCAGAACCAACTGATGGAAGATGAGTTATGGAAGTAAGGGGCATGGTTTCCAGCCATTTATCATTAACCATTCCCCTATCAAGTCTCTTCCATACCCTGGACATGATGCCTCTTTGATTGCACCAGGTGTATTTCTGCCCTGTAAAGCCAAGGTCTTGCAGGCCACTAGCCTCTATAATACTAATGAACTCAAGGCTCTTTCTCATATTATACATGACCCCCCCAAGTTTTTCTTCAGGGTCAGTAATAACATTGAAGTCACCTACAGTACACCATGGAAGAGAGGTAGTGGACTGCTGCAGCATGCTATCCCATAGAGGCCTTCTGAGGTGGTCCTTACACTTGGCATACACAAAGGTAGTAATGAACTGATTAGGGCTCATAACATGGTTAATGTCACAAGTAATCAGCTGTTCCTCATTTTCCAAAATAGTGCAACTCACATCTTTTGTCCAGAAAATCCAAATTTTACCATTAGGATTATGAGTAGCATAGTCCATGTTGAGAAGATTTCTGAAGTACTGCAGTTGAGTATTGTCAGAGAAAGGTTCTAAAATGGCAATGATAGAGATATGATGTATGTTTTTGAGAAGTTTAATTCTCTCCATAGCTCCTTGGGTATTAATACCCCTCACATTCCAACTGAGGATGCTAATCATTTAAAAGGTTTGAGAGTTTGGAGCCTGGTATTTGGCCTGCCAGTGAGGACAGATGTTGAAGAGGTTTTTGGTTTAGTGCTAAGTCTGGTCCTATGAATCCCTCTAGGAGATAATCCCTGTGAACTAGTTGCTTGCTTAATTTCATCTTCATAAACATTATCAGAAGAGGGACTGAAAATCTTGATCAGCTGCTCACTCTCACTATTATTATCATCATCCTCATGGTCTTGCAGAGGTTGGTCATCAAAATCTTCCTCATTCTCAGACTCACACACAGCATACTCATCTGTAAGATCTTGTATGTTGGTGTTGAGGGTGCAGGTGAGCTGAGGTAGATCAGTAACTCTCTCAGGGATGAATTCAGCTGAATTTCTGGGAGATGTGGGAATGCAATGGGCTTGGAGGGGAGTGATATCCATCCCCACCTGGTCATCATCTAAGACAAATTGTTGGCACCCCTGCTCCCCCTGTTGTACTATCACACTGTCCATTTTGGGAGTTTGACATGTCTCAGCTGAGTTCTTTTCTTGTATTTTCTTTTTAATGGCTTCTCTTCTTTTCTTGCTTAGCTTATTCTTCTGAACAGTAGAACTTTTACCACTAGTACTAGGGTGAGATCCCAGTTCTTTGGCCATGGCACCTTTGCTAGCTTGCATGGTAAGTTCATCAATATGACTAGCTGCAGGGGTAGGAGTGTGTGTTGGAGTCTTTTGAGCAGAGGTAGCAGGGGTAGCATGAGCTCTGGAGTCACTCCTAAGTTCAACAATACTCTCATGCATAGCATGAGGGTGTACCCTTCCCCTATTGGTTTCCCCATCCTGCATGTTAGTGGGGTTCTCCTGTACACTTCCAGCCTTTCCTCCTTCAACTACCAGATCAGCAGCAACAATATTAATCTTTGGGAGGTTCAGGGGGATTGGGAGTGATAAGTCAATACCTGAGTTCCTTGCAGGATTGGTCCCTTGAATAACACCTGTTAAGATATTACTTGTGCATGCAATATGGGGGGCTGGGGTTTGTGGGAGAGATAAGTCAATACCTTGCCTCTCAGTTGTTGTGCTTGCCTGCCTTGTGGATGAACTCTTCAACAAAGAGTTCTTCTGGTTGTCTGTAGGTCCTGCAATTTGGTTAGTGGGTTGATCTTGCATTGCAAGATCAACATGAACATTTGGAATAGAGATAGAAGTAGTAGTCTTACCTGGATTTACTTTGGTTTGCTGCACTGCAACATACTTACCTTTGGTTAATACTCCTGCAACTCTTGTTTCTTGGTTCAGCTGGCCAATAGTGTGTCCTTTATTCTGTTTCCTTTTCTGAATTTGCCAAGTATTGTCCTCCTTGCTAGCTTTATTGTTCTGTGACTGTTGTGGTATATTGGATGTCAAAGGATTTTGGTGCACCTGTAATTTATCAGGTAGAGGTTGGTTGTGTTCTTTGTTCTCTCCCTGAGTTTGGTTTGTATTTTTTGTTGTATTTTCAGGGCTTTTCTTCTTCATTTGTTCTTCATCTCTTCTCTTGATATTACACACATGCACCATATGCCCCTGATGCTTGCAGTACATGCAGTACTCAGGCACACTGTCATATAAAAGTTCCTGCCACCTTCCTATTGTAGGATCACTTTTGTCATGCCCAAGCCATACATGATGGGGTCTCTCTTATGTAAGGTTGACCTGTACTCTTACCTTAGCAGTGCTTCCCCTAGTCTTCTGAATAGAGGCTGCATCCATGAAGAGTACTTTCCCCACAGGAGCAAGGAGAGTGGTCAGGAACTCCTTATCATAACAGTGCCAGGGGAGTTCAGGAAGGGCAACCCAAACTGGTACAATAGGGGTCTCCTCTTCAGGCCTAAAAGTTGGAGTCCAGGTTTGGATCCTCATAGTTTGGCCTTCAATTGTCATTCTTTGCTTGGTCCACACAGTTGTGTAGTCCAAGTCATTATCCAGATCAATGTACACATGCCTGGCATTGAAGTGGGCAATTTTAACACCCCCTACCAACTGAGTTTGGAGAATGAAGCTTTTTCTTATTAGCTCCACCTTAGGCATTGTGTTGCTAAATTTTCCAACAAGTGTGTATTTGCACCTTTCAGCTAATTTCACCATGAAGTCCTCTTTGTCATAGATGACAGCTGGTAGGCCTTGTCTGGTAGTGTATATAGGAGTAGCTAGATTCAGAGGGACATCATTTTTAGCTTGGTTCAGCCTCAGTTTGGAGGCAAAGGTTTGTATAACAGTGTATGGTGCTGGATGAGGGACCTGTTCCTTTCTAATAGGGAACTGGTTCCTTGGAGGATTTATATTGTTGTTGTCAGTTTGTTGAGGTTGGCTACTAACTAATTTAGAGACTTGGTTGTTGGGACTAATCTTATCAAAGTTAGAGGAAATTTTGGGAAAATTATTCTGAGTACTTGTAAACTTATGGGTTTGCACCATGTTGTTGGTCTGTTTATCAGAATGAGAGTTAGGCTTGTTAATGTCAGACTCATTCCCCTGCACAGAATTGTTAGGAGCAATACCAGGTAGAGCATCTACTTCATTGGATTTAAACAACTTATCAGCATCATTCAAAGAGACAGGAGTATGTCCAGCTGCACTGTGCTTATGAATATGGTAATTATGCTCATCAGTATTAGGCAGCAAAATATTTTCCACACATTGCCTTTGATTATTAGGAAGCTCAATATGATTAGGATATAATAGAATGTCATTAGGAGAGCAAATGTTCTGGCCCTGCATATTGAATTCAAGAGAGTTAGAAGACTTACCTTGTGCTCCTGTGATGGAACTACTGCTGTGAGGATGATTCAATCCTTTTTGCATTTGGTCATTGTAATTCTTTTGATTATTTTGGGATTGAATACCACTGACAACAAACTGAGATTGATCATTAGCCAAAGTAAGTTCCTCAGTTCGAGCCTCACTGTCCCTGTGACTAGCCTCTTCAAACAAGTCTTGACGACTTTTTGAATTTGAACTTTTCGGAGAGAATTTGGGGTCTGAGTTTTGTCTAAGAAGCCTCACAACAGCCTTAGGAACATTTTGACATTGATCCCTTGCCAGTTGGGTCGCCGGAGCTCCGTCGACATTTTTGTCGTCTTGACGACTTTTCAAATTTGAATCAATTGGTAGTGATTCGAGACTAACTATATGGCTAGGGACCCTCTCTACACTGTGAAGAACCTGTTGGGATTGGTTTTGTCTCAATTGGATCGCCGGAACTCCGGCAGTCCCACCATTGTTGTCGTCTTGACGACTTTTCAAATTTGATTCAATTAGTGGTGATTCGATACTAACCTTGTAGCTAGGGAGCTTCTCTACATTGCCACGAACCACTTGGGATTGAAATTGTATGAATTCGTTCGCCGGAGCTCCGGCGACCTCCATATGTGCAGAAGTCGAGTTGAAATTCGAGACTCCCTGGGATGATTCGAAATGCTGCATGGTGATGAGGGGCTGCACATGAGGCTCAGGAGCATTTTGGCTATAGTTTTGAGCTGATATAGTGGCCGGAGGTCCGGCGCCGCTGCTGACTTTTTCGCCGGCGATTGATACGCCGGTGAAAATTAGTTCATCAGGTGCGCCTTGGCCTGAGGAACAAAACCCATATGGTCCGAGCTGTCGAATGTCGCCGGAGTTTGGTCGAATTTCTGATCGAAATTCCGGCGCTTGTGTCTCCACATTTCTGTCGATTTGTATATCATTTTGTTTGGAATTTTTTGCTGCTGATTGTATATGAGCTGAGGAATCATCTTCACAATTTGTTATTACATTTAACAATCCCCGATTTCTCAAGGCAATGATTCGTTCAGCATTCTGCAGCTCTTCAGTAGAACAAGTAACAGTGATCACTTTTGTATTTTGCAAATTCGAAGAGCTGTAGGTGGAATCTGAAGGTGAGGCAACTCTCGTTGTGTTCGTATCGACGAAATCTACGATTCCGTCTTTCGAACGAAATTTTTCGAGGTCTGGAGGTGGGTCCCACCCCATTTCGTTTTTTTGACTAAAATGCCCTTTCTTGGGAGCTTTCTTTAGAGAGAAGTTTTAGAGAGAAGTTGGATTCATGAAATGAGAAAGTGATGGGGTTTAGGGTTTAGGGTTTAGGGTTTAGGGTTCAGGGTTCAGGGTTCAGGGTTTAGGTTTTTTTTTTTTTTTTTTTTTTTTTTTTTTTTTTTTTTTTTGGGAACAGACCATACACGAGGCTCCCACCTCTCATGCGCGGCCAGGGGTTGAGCCGCTCACCCCCAAGCTGTATTATACATAAAAATAGAAAGATACACGGAGGGGGGCATAAACCTAACCTCCAATCCTATGGTGGTTCATAAGCCGATATTCCTAATAAGGTCAATCAGCTCATCCCCGATACAAGCACACAAAAAAGGGTCCTAGAAACTATGCACCTAAAGGAGAGGACTCCTCTCGATACAAAGAAACTAGAAAAACATAAATAAGGGAGACTCTCCCTTTACATAGTAAAGGAAAAATCTAAATATAAAAGGAGATAATCTTCATAAAAGCTATATATACAACAAAATTTTAGCGTAAACGAAAATCATCAAAGAACATGGCTAAAATTATAACATGGGGAATCACAAACACTGCAATTGAGTGATCAATCCAAGGATGCAAAACAAAGTAGTAGATCATGGAGGCTTCTTAATCCGTTTGGTCTTCCTCCGCCTAAAGCTAGGTAGGCCGATTCTATCTAGCATGTAGTATCCTCGAATACCACGAGGTAGCTGCTGGAGGGTAGTGTAGTGGCCTGGAATGGTAAGAGTGTGACTGTGCTTGGAGAGAGCATCCGCAGTGAAGTTTGCCTCCCTGTATACATGTTTGCAAGCAAAGAAGGCAAATAATTTGGTAATATCAACAAGGTCATGAGTTACCTGGTGAAGGCTCCACGGAGGTTTCATCTGGTGACTGATCCATTTAGTGAGCAACTCCGAGTCAACTTCTAGGATAACATGATGGAAGCCCTGTTGAATGCACCATCTAAGCCCATAAGTAGCCGCCTCTAGTTCAGCTTGATTGTTGGTTCCCTCCCCTAGTGGTATGGCGTAAGCGAAGAGGAAATTACCCATGTGATCTCTTACAATGCCACCCCCCCCAATAGCCCCCGGATTACCCAACGCGCTACCGTCAGTATTTAGCTTAACGAAACCGAATTGTGGCTTAATCCATGAGACTTGGGTAATCTTCATCTCATGACTACACTTATCTATGTAGGAGATAGTGTGGATCCAGTTGGAAGGCCAATGGATATAGGGGTATGCGATTCTAAGAAGATTAGAGATGTCCTTGAAAACTGCAAATTTCACTCTCGCCAAGCTAGAACTCTTCCCCCCGTATTTGCTCGCGCATCTATTCTTCCACAAATTCCAACATATAAATATTGGGGTGGAGTGAAGGATAAGTTTGTGAGCTTCTGTGCGGTACTTGCGAAGCCACCAGCTCATAATAAGGGGTTTGAGGGGCGTGACTTCATGTCTGATGCCTAGGGAATCTGAGAAGTAACGCCAAATATTCCTAGCAAATTGGCCCGTGCTGAAAATGTGTTCTATGGTGTCCGGACCTGGGCTGTGGCAGCAAGAACATGGAGTGGAAACATGGCCGAATGCAACGATCTTTTCCTCCGTGGGCAGCTTGCCTCTAAAAGCCCTCCACAGCAAAAAAGAGCATTTAAAGGGTATGTTTTTGTGCCAAGTGTAGTGGTCGGAGAGTGTCTTGGTCTTGTGTTTCCTCACAAGCTTCCATGCCGAAGAGCACGTGAAGCTTCCATTGGTATTCAGCTTCCAAATGGCCTGATCCGGTTTGTTTTCTTGCGTCTGTAGTGTGGTAGAAGTTATGAGAGTAATGAGCTGTGGTGGAGCCAACTGATTTAGCATGTCGATGTTCCACTGCCCATCTATAAGAAAATCAGCCACCCTAGCATTGTTCGCTCTTCCCAGCTCGTGTCTATAGTTTGCTAATGGTCCGACACCTAGCCAGTCGTCCCACCAGAAACAACACGAACCCGAGTGTAGCCTCCATTGAATGTGAGGTTCGGCAGTGTGTTTGTTGTGCATCATATGTTTCCACACACGCGACTGCCCAGAATGGAATTTTTTGGTGATGGGGTTGGCTCTCTGACAGTATTTGGCTCTAAGGAAATCACCCCACAGCGTCTGTTTAGCTCTAAATATCCACCACTGCTTGAACTGGAGAGATTTGCAGACATCTGTAGTTCTCTTCAACCCAATACCTCCTTCATCATAAGGATAGCACAAATTTTTCCATGAAGACCAATGGTATTTTTTCTTATTATCTTTCCACCCCCAGAAAAGATCAGCGGTAACTCTCTCAATCTGCTTGAGAGTAGTACTAGGAGGAGTAATGGCTGAAAGGAGGTGAATGGGAAGCGACTGAAGTACATATTTCACAAGTGTAGCTCTACCGCCGTAGCTGAGGATTTTGGAATGCCACCCTCTAATTCTGTTGACAACCTTAGAAACCATGTTCGTGTAGTACATGACTCTCTGCCTACCAATGTAGAGAGGGCATCCTAAGTAGGTGATGGGACTATGCTTTTGAGTGAAATCTGTAACCTGTTTCACCATATCCACATTGTCTTGGAGCGCATTGGAATGCATCATGAAGTGGCTCTTATTCTTGTTTATAATTTGCCCCGATGTCTGCTCATATAGGGTCAAGGTCTTCATGATAATCTGAAGAGTTTCCCTCCTTCCGGAGGTAAAGATGATAACGTCATCCGCAAAACTCAAATGATTAATCTGTGGGCCTCTTTTCGCCATATGGAAACCCTGGTAGAAGTGGTAGCTATGAAGACTATTCAGCATTTGGGACAGCACCTCCGCTCCTAAAATGAATAAGGCGGGAGAAAGAGGGTCACCCTGTTTTAGCCCTCTGGTGGAGTGGAAAAAACCATGTCTAGACCCATTAACGAGAACGGAGTACCAGTTATTAGACATGATTCGCCAAATCATATCAATAAAGGTCTCACCGAAGCCCATTCTTCTCAGTACCAGACAAGTATAGGACCAGGAGACTCTATCATATGCTTTGGCCATGTCTAACTTGATAACCACATTCTCGCCAATAACAGGCTTCCGGATATCGTGGATAATCTCTTGTGCTAGCATGATATTTTCTGAGATGCTTCTTCCTTTTACAAACCCGGACTGATTAGGAGAAATAAGACCGGGGAGAATGGGAGAGAGCCTGAGGCAAATGAGTTTTGATATTATCTTATTAGTAAAGTTACTGAGACTAATGGGTCTATAGTCAGAGAGCGTGTTGGGGTGATCTACCTTTGGGAGCAAGACTAAACATGCATGAGAAAAAAACTTAGGCATAGCATGGCCACAGAAGAAAGAGTTAACCACTGCAAGTAGGTCCTCCGAAATAATTTCCCAGCAAGCTTGGAAAATTTTTCCATTCATGCCATCCGGACCGGCTGCAGAGTTAGGGTTCATGGAGAAGACCACCTGTTTTAACTCCTCAATGGTAGGCGTGGCTTGAAGGCTTTCATTCTGAGTAGCTGTGATCATTCTAGGAACGCAATTCAAGATGTTCTCCGAAATCGGAGACTCATCACCTGTGAATATTTTTTGAAAATGATCACAAGCTGCTCTAGCAATGTGTTCGTCGCCTTGAATCAAATCCCCCTCTTCGTTAGTAACCTTGTGAATGAACAATCGTCTTCTCCTGCCACGAATTAAAGCATGGAAATACTTGGTGTTAGCGTCTCCATCCTTGAACCAATGTAGTTGAGTTTTTTGTTTCAGAATGTTCTCTTCAATTTTAAGAAATCTGGTGTATTCGGCGTTGAGAGCATGCAATTGCATCCTGTTCTCTTCATTATTGGATATTATCAGATTTTCTTCGGCACTTTTCACCAATTCTTCATATTCCTTAACCTTGGCAAAAATGTCGCCGAATTCCACTCTCGACCATTTGCTAAGGGTAGAGGATAGCCTTTTCATTTTTTGGTGGAATGACCACATTGGATTCCCCGTCATAGGTATGTCCCAACAGGACTTTACAGTTTCAAGAAAAGTAGGGTTATCCACCCAACAATTCAAGAATTTAAAATATTTAATAAGGGAATCTTGTCTAGCATTCATCTCTATTAGTAAAGGGTTATGGTCAGAGCCAGTCGAAGGGAGGTGAGTAACTGAAGTGTGTGGCATGACAGCTAACCAGTTATCGGACACCATAGCTCTATCGAGTCGCTTCCATATTCTTTTATGCATATCTCGTTGATTACACCAAGTGTAGTCTGAGCCATGATACCCCAAATCCGTTAGGCCACAAGCTTCGATAACGCTGATAAACTCAAAGCTTTTCTGCATGTTGTAAGGGATTCCACCTAGTTTCTCAGTAGTGGACGTGGTGACATTGAAGTCCCCAACTGTGCACCAAGGAAGGTTAGTGGAAGCGTGATGCAAAAGCCTATCCCAAAGTGGTCGTCTAAGAGTATCTTTGCATTTTCCATAGACAAATGTCATGAGAAATGCATTTGGATGCTCTACATGTTTCATCTCACAAGTGATCTGTTGATCGTCAATATCAGTAACTTTACAATCAACATCTTGAGTCCAGAAAATCCAAATCTTACCATTAGGATTGCAAGCGGACCTATCCATACCAAGGTTGATTCTAAAGCTTTGTAGATGAGCGTTGTTGGAAAAAGGTTCTAGGATGGAAATTATGGACGTTTGATGGATTTGTTTGAGGAATTTTAGTCTATCTATGACACATTTGGTATTGATACCTCTAGCATTCCATACAATTGTGTTAATCATTGATGGGTTCTGAGGTTATAGAGCCTAGTGTTTGGTCTACTAAACGAAGCATGCATAGTAGAAATTTTTGGATTATGGTGAATACCTCTAGGTGATAAGCCTTGTTCACTAGCTAGCTGGTTCATCTCATTATCTGTGACTTTGGTAGTGGTTTTGGATGGTGCAAGAGTTCTATTAGACTGTTCAGCAGTCTCTTCTTCATCCTCTAGTTCAACCTCACCTTGAAACTCTTGGTCATATTCATCTTCTGAATGTATGACACCATACTCATCAAATTCATTTGCTAGGGTAGGAGTAGTATTTAGTGCGCAGGGAATGGTGGAGTCTTGTTGTGGCTGCATAAAAGGAATAGGCTCAATGTTTAGTGGAGTAATAGTGATGGGATCTTCACCTTTAAAATCGGGGCTTCTGATATGTGTATTTTGGTTAACTAAAACCAACTGCGAGCATGTATTAGCAACTACATCATTCGTGGCTGCAGCAGCTTGATGTTGTTTTAGTTCTTTCCTCTTTCTAGCTTCCTTTCTTTTATGAGTCCTAGAGTTGGATGTCTGTTTGGAATTACTACAGTTGATTTGAGCAGTTGGAGAAACAGTAGCTTCTCCTTGTGTTTTAAATACAAGGTTCGCAGCAGGAAGTTGAGTTAAAGAGGCATAAAAGGCCTGCATTTGTGGGTTTGGGTGTTGCACTTGTTGGGAGACAGGATTGAGGAATTGAACACTTGAAGCATAGCTGAAACTGCAGCCCTTTTCCTGGTCATTTTCAGCATTGTCATTGTGATCTACATCTAGACTTTGGTGCTGAAATGGTATTAGTTTAGGGACCACAACTTGCACACTTTTTCCTTTCAAACTAGGAGTTGAGCTAGCCCCCAAGACATGCAAGTTGTCCTTTAATCCTACAGCTGGAACATGTTCCAAAACCTGCAGGTTTTGAGACTGAGTAGGGGCTGCAGTGTTGCCCATTTCCTGAGTGGAAATAGGAGCAACTAGAGGTCTTGATCCCTGTTCCTGAGTGGCCATATTGTTCATCATATTCTCTTCAAAATTAGCAGCTGATGTAACACCCAAAATCTGTAGATTTTCATGCAAACCTGCAACTAAACCACCACCCAAAACCTGCAGATTTTGACTCTGAAGATGAGCTGCATTTATGTCAAATTGTTGATTGAAAATAGGGCCAGCTGCAGGTGTGAATCCTTGCACTTGAGTGTCCCTATGTTTTACTCTATATTCCTTCAGATTAGGGGCTGAAGTAGCACTCAAAACCTGCAATTTTTCATTCAAACCAGCAGCTAGGACATCTCCCACAACCTGCAGATCCTGAGGCTGAAAAGGGGCTGCATTAATGCCCATTTCAGGAGTGAAAATAGTAGCACATGCAGGTCTCAATCCCTGCACCTCAGTGGCCTTATTTTGTATACTCTTTTCTTTCACTATAGCAGCTGCACCAACACTCAAACCAAGCATATTTTCCTTGGAACCAACAGCTGGACAAAGTGAAGAGCCTTCTCCCAAAAACTGCAGCTGGTGCACATGAATTGGAGCTGCAGTGTTACCTTGTTCCTGTGTGGAACTAGGGGCATCCACAAGCCTCATTTCAGTACCATCTGAGCCTTTAAGATTCTCAGGCAATTCCTTAGAGGCAAGGTCCAGTTTGTCAAGTTGCTGGGAAGAAAAATGCTGAATATTTGAAGTGGTAGCAGGAGCTCTCAAGTCATTCCTAGGTTCAATCCTAAGGTTCTCATGCAAAACATGAGACAAAACCCCCCCTCTGGACACCCCATCCTGCAGGTTAGTTGGCTCCTCCTCAATACCATCCTCACCTCCATCAACTTCGGAATCAGACAATACAGTAAAAATATTATTCGGGGAGCCATGGGGGATTGGGAGCATTGAGTCAATACCTGGTTGATGCTCGCGCTGTCCATTTTGAATTGGACCAGTCATAACAACAGAATTACAATCAAATTGGGGATTGGGGTTTGGGAGCATTGAGTCAATACCTGGCGTCTTTGCTTGAATGGGTTTGTACACCTGTTGAGTATTGCCTTGTATCCTTTGGGTGTTCTGCACAGTTTGGGTCTTACCTTTGAAGTTTCTTCGCTTTTGGGTTTGCCATTGGTCGTTTGCTACTTGATTTCTGTTTGGGTTGATTGAGTGCTCCTTCGCCTTGCGACTTCCTTCCTGAGTTGTGGTGGTGGTTTCTTCTAGAGGTACCTGTTGTCTGAAACTTAGAGTGTTAGCTAAAATAATAGGAGTAGAGATCATACCTGTGTTTTTTGGCGACGCATCTTTCTTTGGTTCTTCTTCCTTATCTTTGGCCTTGTTTCGTTCTGCATCTCTTCTGCTGACGTGGCAAGCCAGGGGAGTATGACCTTGGTATTTGCAGTAGGTACAGTAAAGGGGAACATCTTCATATTCGATGTCTTGCCATCTTCCTTCTCTATTTGGATCATCATTTTCGTCGAATCCAATCCATACACTTTGGATTCTAGGCTTGGTGATGTCCATTTGGATTTTTGCTTTTGCCACGCTCCCCCTCGTCTTTTGCATGAAGGCCATGTCCAAGTGCAACACTTGTCCCACGTCCGCGAGCAGAAGCGTAACAAATTCTTTATGGAAACAATGCCAAGGGAGTTCCGGGAGTATGACCCAAACAGGGAGAATGGGGGTTTCATAATTTGGATCGAAAGTAGGGGTCCAAACTTGAAATCTCATGAATACACCGTCTATGTACATTCTCTTACTGTCTAAAACAGTAGCTCTATCATGTTCATTGTCAAGATCAATATATATATGTCTAGAATTAAAATGGGTGATCTTGACCTTGCCCCTAAGTTCAGTTTGAGTAATGAACTTTTTTCGTATTACCTCCATCTTTGGCATTGGGCTATAAAACTTGCCTATGAGAGTATACTTACATGATTCAGCCATCTTAATCATGTAGTCTTCTCTCTTAAACATGATAGCCGGACAACCTTGTTTTGTCACCCTTTTTGGGGGTGTTAGGTCAATTCTGGTTGTAGGCTCAGCTTGTTTGGCTCTTAGTCTTGTAGCCATGGATTGCTTTGCTATAGGGGGTGGAGGGTGGTTTGTGGTGGTGGGTTGGTTGGTAGGGGGCTTAGTATTAGGAGGTAGCGCGGTGGGGGTTAAGGACACTACCGGATTTTTAGAAATTTTCCATTAGGGTTCAGGGTTCAGGGTTCAGGGTTCTTTTTTTTTTTTTTTTTTTTTTTTTTTACGGGAACAGACCCTACACGAGGCTCCCACCTCTCGTGCACAGTCAGGGGTTAAGCAACACCCCCAAGCCTTAACATAAATAATCAAAATAAAAATACAAGGAGGGGGACATAAACCTTACCTCCGATCCTATGGTGGTTCATAAGTCGGCTAACCTATTAAGGTCGGCTAACTCATCCCCGATACAAAAAAGAAACTAACTATAACTAGAAAGCATTAAACCTGTGAGAGGACTCCTCCCGGTACAATTCAACTATGAAAGCATAAATGAGGGAGACTCTCCCCTTCCATGAGAAAAAAGAAAAGTAACCTACACTAGTCCTATTCAACTATGCTACGTACCAGACATAGCTACATTGAAGAAGAACAAGCATACGAAACTTCTATCTCGCATGGGATGGGAAATTCCTTTCATCTTTGTTCCTTTTAGTCTTGTCGTACCAAGTAAATCCAGGTGAAGTGTGCCTTTGTATCAGCATCATGATTACCAGCTATGGAGGTTGAAAGGAAGGAAGTAGCTGCATGGTGGTCCAAATGTATGGTTGCTGCAGACCTGTACCTGCACACCCAAACAAGACCAACAATACATTCAACCAAAGAGGTGTGCAAGCTGCTGTAGCATTAGCTTGTATTTGTTCCTTGGCTATTGCAAGTTGGTGGAGCTGTTGCAGCTGTTGATGGAATGCATCCAAGGCTGCCAATCTGCAGGTGGCTGCAGGTTCCCTAGGCTGCTTGTTGGTCTTTGTTTTGAGGTGGTTAGGCCTCTTGGAGCACCTGCACAAAATAACAAAACCAACAAACTTGTATATGTTTCTTGTCTGCTGCAGGTTGATGGAGTTGTTGCTGGAGTGTGTTAGTAGTGGAGAATGTGTTTGGCAAGCTGAGGGTGCTGCTCCAAAGCAGCCCCAAGATACTGCAGTCCTTTTAGCAGTCTGCCAACTGCATTGGTGAAGCTGAGAATGACTGGTCATGGAGATCAATGCATTCTCCTGGAGGGGGGTGAAGCTGGGGTACCTGCATAGACAAACACAACCAACAAGACAAACAGCCAAATACAAGCAACCAAACAACCACAAAATCCAGAAGGAAGTTGCTGCTCTGCATAGTCCTTGTGTAGGCCTCTTAGTGAAGGTATTTGTTTTGGTGGTTGTATATGTGCTGTGCTCTATGTAGGTGTTGGAAACACATGTTGATGAGTTCATCCTGACATCTGCATCTACACCACAAACAAGAACCAGCAAGAAAGGAGCTGATGCAAGTGTTGTTTTATTAGAGTTATTAGAGAAGGCATAGGTGGATTGGATTTGTTCCTTGTCTGCTGCAGGTTGGTGCTGGGGTGTGTTGATAATAGAGAGTGTGGTTGGCCAGCTGAGTGTGCTACTCCATATAAGCCCAAGGTTACTGCAGCCCTCATAGCAGTGCCAAATAGGTTCTAAGCAAAGAAAGTCAACCAAAGACAAGCAACAAAGCAAACAAGTGTTGAGCTGCTGCAGGTGTTGCAGGTGTTGGGCTGCTGCAGGTGTTGAGCTGCTGCAGATGTTGTCCTCTATGATTTTGATGTTAAAGCATGTTGGTGTAAGTCTCCAACAACCTGCAAATACACAGCAAGTAACCAAAGACAAGCATAGACATATACAGGTTAGTAGAGAGGAATGGATCTCAAATAGGATTTTGGAGCCTGTTAGCATTTTCCATGTCGCTCGACTAACGTCTCCACTTATCCGTTTGAGCTGAAATTTCATGAGGTTTGCATATATATTCTTTACTTTAGCCTTACAAAGTTTGAAGGCTTGATTCCCAAGTTGGAGCTTCCATTTAGCAAATTTCTTCCTTTTTAAGCTTAAGACAGCTGATTGTTTCAAGCTCGCTCGCCTAACGTCTAAAATTATCCGTTTTGGCTGAAATTTCTTGGGCCTTATCAAAAATATATATGCTACCATCCTGCAAAGTTTGGGAGACTTTGGACAAGTCCACAAGTTACTCCCTACCCTGCACCTACTGCCCTGCTGAGGCTTAGAGGTTGCAGGGGGTTTGGAAGATGTTGTTGTGCTCTTGTCTATGTATTTGTTGTTGAAGAATGCTAATATATTGCTCCAGACACCTGCAATAATACAACAAACAAGCCCAAACAAAACATAATATACACAGACTATCAATAGAGAGGGGACCTCAGTAAGAGCTTTGGAGAGTGTTATCATTTTCCAAGCCGCTCGACTAACGTCTCCAATTATCCATTTGAATTGAAACTTTATGGAGTTAGCATGTATATCCTCTCCTTTAGTCCTGCAAAGTTTGAAGACTTGTTTCCCAAGTTGGAGGGTCCAAATTACTAAAGACCCTCTCTTTAGGCTTAAGGCAGCTGAATGTTTCCATGTCGCTCGCCTAACGCCTCCATTTATCCGTTTGGGCTGAGACTTCTTGGGGCTTGTCAAAATAATATATTCTAACTTCCTGCAAAGTTTGGGGGGCATTGGACAAGTCCACATGCTACTCCACACCCTGCACCTGCTGCCCTGCTGAAGCTTAGAGGTTGCAGGGTGTTTGGAAGTTGTTTTTGTGCTCTTGTCTATGTATTTGTTGTTGAAGAATGCTAATATATTACTCCAGACACCTGCAATAATACAACAAACAAGCCCAAACAAAAAATAATGTACACAGACTAGCAATAAAGAAGGGACCTCAGTAAGAGCTTTGGAGAGTGTTATCATTTTCCAAGTCGCTCGACTAACGTCTCCAATTGTCCATTTGGGTTGAAACTTTATGGATTTAGCATATGTATCCTCTCCTTTAGTCCTGAAAAGTTTGAAGACTTGTTTCCCAAGTTGGAAGGTCCAAATTACTAAAGACCCTCTCTTTAGGCCTAAGGCAGCTGAATGTTTCCATGTCGCTCGCCTAACGCCTCCAATTATCCGTTTGGGCTGAAACTTCTTGGGGCTTGTCAAAATAATATATTCTAACATCCTGCAAAGTTTGGGGGGCATTGGACAAGTCCACCTGCTGCAACTCACCCTGCACATCTTACCCTGCTGAATCTCAGTTACAGGTGTTGCAGGGAAGGTGTTAGCATTAGTGAGAGGCTGAATATTTGGTGAAGTCCTAGCATGCCAGGTTGTTGCTTCTCTTTTGTTGAGATACTTTGAACCTGTAAAGACAAGTGACAAGAAGCCAAACAAGAAGGATAGGTGTACAGGCTGCTGGAGACTCTTTTGTAGCTCCATGTGACTTCCATAGTAAATGAGGTTAAATTGCATGTTGTTGCAGGCTTCTCCCAAGAGAGGACCCTTAGTTGTACTCAGAACCAGCTCTCTATGGTACCTGCACCCACCAACAGAAAAACACACATACAAGCAATTCTGCAAGTTATAGTAATTAATTCTAATTACTTGTAGTTGGTTCCTGATTGCTGATTCCCATTGCTGGTTCCTGTGCTGCATCACTACAGCTTTCCTTGCCTGGCTTGCAATTGTTGGTTCCCATTTTCCAAATCTACTGATACCTACACAAGCAAGAATGAAAAGAAAAAAGAAGCTATCTATTCTAATCCTTACCTCTAGGGGTAGGTTGATTGCTCTAGGAATGCAATAAGTAAGGGAGATTGTCCCCTTTACAAAACTCCTACCTATGAATTTATACATAGGGAGTTCTGTACTACTATTATTGGTATGCAAATCAAGGAGGTTGTTTGATCCTCTTCAGTTTTGTCCTCCTAAAATTTGGCATCCCCATCTTGTCTAGGATGTAATATCCTGTTGTTTCCTTAGGAAGCTGTTGAACACTGTAGAATTGAGCCATGCTATCTACACTGTGGCTATGCTTGGAGAGTGTATCAGCAACAAAATTAGCCTCCCTATAGATGTGCTTACATTGAAAGAGATCCAGCATTATGATCATCTCCTGCAGGTTTGTGATGTATTTCCTGATGTTCCAGGGAGATGTGATCTCTTGTTTTAACCATTTCACAAGTAATTCAGAATCAACCTCCAGTAGAACCCTGCTGTAGCCATGTTGAATACACCAAGTAATGCCTATGACTGCAGCTTGTACCTCAGCTTGGTTGTTAGAACCAATTCCAAGTGGTGCAGCAAATGCATAAAGGATGTTTCCTTTATGATCTCTTAGGATACCCCCAGCTCCAATTCTTCCAGGATTATCCAAGGCACTTCCATCAGTATTCAGTTTAACCACATGGTATGCTGGTTTGTGCCAACTGACTTGGATGATTTTCATTTCATGGCTGCATCTTTCCACCATAGCTATTAGCTCCTTCCAGTCATTTGGCCAACTAATGTAAGGGAAATCTGTGAAGATCAGCATGTAGAGTTCTTTGATGACTGAGAATTTCACTCTAGTACTGCTAGCACACCTGTTCTTCCATAAGTTCCAACAAATAAATATAGGAGTAGCTTGCAATAATAGTTTATGGACTTCATTATTTGGTTTAGCCAGCCACCATTTCATCATATTGCTCCTCATTGGGTTGCTGCTGTGTTGTATACCCCAACAGTCAGAAAAATACTTCCATATGTGACTAGCCATGTGTCCAGAGATAAAAATGTGATCTATAGTATCCCATCCTGGCCTGTAGCAACAAGAACACTGAGCAGCTGCATGACCAAAGTGCTCAATATTTTCATTGGTGGGCAACTTGCTTCTGAGAGCTCTCCAGATAAGAAAGGATATTTTGAAGGGTATATTCTTGTGCCATATATTATTGTCTGTCATGGTTTTGTTCCTTTTAGGCCTGATTTGGTTCCAAGCTGAAGCACATGTAAAGTTTCCATCTGAATTCAGCTTCCAGTAGGCTGTATCTGGGAGGTCAGGTTGGTACTTGAAGGAAACATTTAGAATCTTCTGTATCAGATGCTGTGGTGCATGTTGCCTCACCTTCTCTTCATCCCATTCTCCATTCTTCAGGAACTTGGAGACAGTGGTATTGTTAAGTCTAGGTAGACAGTCTTTGTGATAAGCTAGGGGGCCAATTCCTAACCAATCATCCCACCAAAAGCTGCAAGAGCCTGAGTTAAGGTGCCACTGTATATGAGGCTCAATCTCAGCTTTGTTTGTCATCATGTGTTTCCACATAATTGATTGACCAGTGTCCCATTTCTTGATTACTGGATTTGCCCTTTGGCAATACTTGGCCCTCAGAAAGCTCCCCCATAGAGTCTTCTTAGACCTAAAATTCCACCATTGTTTATATTGCATTGCTAGGCAGACATCTTTCAGATTTTTCATGCCAACACCTCCTTCATCTGTTGGGTAGCTGAGGGTCTCCCATGATGCCCAATGGTATTTTCTTTTTTCTTTGTCCCATCCCCAAAACAAATTTGCTATTAGGGACTTTATTTGTTTGAGTGTAGTGGCAGTTGGAATCACAGCAGATAAGAGATGAATTGGGAGGGACTGCAACACATACTTCACAAGAGCAGCTCTCCCCCCATAACTGAGAATTTTGGTATGCCATCCTCTAATTCTGGATGTTACTTTGGACACCATACTAGTAAAGTATATGATCCTTTGACCTCCAATATATAAGGGGCAACCCAAGTAGGTAATAGGGCCATGAGTTGTTTTGAAACCAGTGGTAGAAGTGACCCTTTCAGTGATCTCAGGATCAGTATTCAGAGGGATCATGCACTGACTCTTTTGTGTGTTAATAAGCTGGCCTGAAGTCTGTTCATACACTTCCAGTGTCTTCATGATCAGCTTGAGAGAGTTACTACATGTTAAAGTGAAAATGATTATATCATCAGCAAAGCTCAAATGATTAATCAATGGACCTTTCTTCTCCATGTGGAAACCTTTGTACAAATGGTGTTGATGAAGATTATTGAGCATTCTTGATAGTACCTCAGCACCTAAAATAAATAGGGCTGGGGATAATGGATCTCCCTGTTTGAGGCCTCTTGTAGAGTGGAAGAAACCATGCCTACCTCCATTCACAATAACTGAATACCAGTTATTAGCCATAAGTCTCCAAACCATGTCAATAAATCCTTCTCCAAATCCAAACCTTCTCATGACTAGACATATAAATGACCAGGACACCCTGTCATAGGCTTTGGCCATGTCTAATTTGATCACAACATTATCTCCCAGCTTTGGTTTTTTAATGCTATGAGTGATTTCCTGTGCCAACATTATGTTTTCAGCTATACTTCTTCCCTTAACAAAACCTGACTGATTTTCAGAGATCAGTTGAGGAAGAATAGGAGCAAGTCTGAGACATAGGATCTTTGAAATAACTTTATTGGTGAAGTTACTTAGTGATATAGGCCTGAAATCTGATAACTTATTAGGATGATCTACTTTTGGGAGTAGAACCAAACAAGCATGTGAGATGAACTTGGGAATAGAATGCCCACAAAAAAAGTATTTCACCAAATTGAATAAGTCTTCACTGATGATATCCCAGCAAGTTTGGAAGAACTTGCCATTAAAACCATCTGGACCTGCAGCAGATACATCACTGAGGGAAAAAACAGCTTCTTTCAGCTCCTCTTTAGTTGGCATAGCATTAAGAGCTTGGTTTTGATTATCTGTGATGGATTTGGGGATACATCTGAGGATATCTTCATTGATAGCATCATCCTTACCAGTAAATATCTTCTCAAAGTAGTCACATGCAGCAGTAGCTATATTCTGATCACCTTGAATAGTATTATCCTGTTCATCAGTAATCTGATGGATGAATAATCTTCTTCTCCTTCCTCTAATAATAGCATGAAAGTACTTGGAATTGGCATCTCCCTCCTTAAACCACTGAAGCTTAGTTTTTTGTTTAAGGATGGATTGTTCAGTCTTTAAGTATTTAATGTACTGAGCATTCACAAGGTTCAGCTTGATCTTGTTATCCTCAGACTTGTCTTGGATGAGATCAACTTCAGCTTGCTTTACCTTCTCTTCAAACTCTTTGACAGCTTCATATATGTCCCCATACTGTTGCCTTGACCAGCTACTAAGGGTGTTAGACACCCTCTTAAGTTTCAAGTGGAATATTCTCATTGGATTACCCTCTACTGGTCTTTCCCAACAGACTCTAACAGTGTACTGGAAAGTCTCATTATCCACCCAACAGTTGAGGAACTTGAAGTATTTGATAGGATTACTGTGAGTCTCCTTACATTCAAGTAATAGGGGGGAGTGATCTGAACCTGTTGAAGCAAGATGAGCCACAGTAGTCATGGGCATCATCTCTAACCACCTATCATTCACCATGGCCCTGTCCAGTCTCTTCCAAATTCTAACTTCCATGTCCCTGTTGTTGCACCATGTAAATTTCTGCCCATGGAATCCCAGATCAGTGAGACCACATGCCTCAATTACACTTATGAACTCTAAGCTTTTGTTCATGTTGTGTGGTTGTCCTCCTAGTTTTTCATCAACATCAGTGATCACATTAAAGTCTCCCATAATGCACCATGGCTTGTCTGTGTCAGCATACTGCAGCATTTTATCCCAAAGAGTTCTTCTCAGGTAATCCTTACACTTGGCATAAACAAATGTAATAATATGAGAGTTAGGATTAGCCACATGTTTGATTTCACAAGTACACTGTTGTTCATCTTGGTCTACAATAGTGCAGTCCACATCCTTAGTCCAAAACAACCAAATCTTGTTATTGGGATTATGAATGGCACTGTCCATTCTCAGCTGAATTCTGTAGTGGTTAAGATGTGATTGATTAGCAAATGGTTCCAGGATTGCCAACATAGTTAAATTGTGATAATCCTTGAGTTTTTGGAGTCTATCCAAGGCACCTTGAGTATCAATACTTCTTGCATTCCAGCATATTGTATTCATCATCAAAGTTTCAGGGATTTGGACCTTGTGTTGATGCCACTCTTACAAGTAGCATTATCTGAACTGGTGGAGATGTCTTGTTTCTGTTTTTTCTTCTTCTTCTTTGCTTGCTGACCCCTGGGTGATAAACCCTGCTTCTCAGTGACTTGCAACACTTCATCCTGAGTTGTAGAATCTGTGATATCATCCAGTGCTCTAATGGGAGAGGCACTAGTTTCCTCATCCTCATCATGAGTTTGTTCCTTTTGATCTAGGTCCTCTTCATCTTCAGATTGAATAGGTCTATATTCATCCTCCAAGTCATCTGATATGGCTCTCTTATTAAGCACATACAATTCAGTAGAGCTGGATTGAATTTGAAGAGGTGAAGCATAAATCCCTGCTCTGTGTTGTGTCTTTTCAGACAGAGATTTTTTACTTTTTTTTCCTATCTTTTTCTTCAGTGCCTCTCTCTTCTTTTTACTCAAAGAAAGAGTATATTTATTGTTCAGTAGCTGAATCACTGCACCTGTATTTTGTTCACTATTTTTTGGAAATTCAACACCTCCCTTATCACTGTCCTCTGAAAGCTGTTGAACATCATCTTGTTGCAATTGCATGTTGGACCTTATCTCTGCTGGAATAGTGGTGGCAGGGGCTCTAGGGTCTTTCCTATGGTCAACCAATAGATTTTCCCTCCCCTTGGTTTCCCCTTCCTGCAGATTAGTGATTTGCTCCTGTATTCCTCCAACCTGACCTCCACAGCTGGATTGAATTTGAAGAGGTGAAGCATAAATCCCTGCTCTGTGTTGTGTCTTTTCAGACAGAGATTTTTTACTTTTTTTTCCTATCTTTTTCTTCAGTGCCTCTCTCTTCTTTTTACTCAAAGAAAGAGTATATTTATTGTTCAGTAGCTGAATCACTGCACCTGTATTTTGTTCACTATTTTTTGGAAATTCAACACCTCCCTTATCACTGTCCTCTGAAAGCTGTTGAACATCATCTTGTTGCAATTGCATGTTGGACCTTATCTCTGCTGGAATAGTGGTGGCAGGGGCTCTAGGGTCTTTCCTATGGTCAACCAATAGATTTTCCCTCCCCTTGGTTTCCCCTTCCTGCAGATTAGTGATTTGCTCCTGTATTCCTCCAACCTGACCTCCACAGACTTCTTCAGCCACAACATTAATACTATTTAAGATATTAAAGTAATTGGGGGAGCCATGGGGTTGTGGGAGCATTAAGTCAATACCTGGGATTTTTCCATTGGCTTTGTTGCTTTCCACATTATTCAAACCAGTATTTGGTGCACACCTGGCAGTAATATTTTGCTCTTTTTGTTTGTCTGCAGGTCTGCTCTCTTCATTAACATGTAATACCTACTGTATGGGATTATGGGGGCTGGGATCCAATACTGTATGGGGAATGGGGAGTAGGCTCTGGACTCCAGAGTCTACATTACAAGTTTGGATATTACAAGTATTAAAGTTAGAGTTATTAAGCATACCTGCCTGCTGTTGAGATTTTCCTTCTTTGCTGCTGCTGATAATATGCTGGGATGGTACTGAACTTTCCCCTTTTGTCATGGATACTTGTGTTTTATGCTGTTGTGGTTGTTGTTGGTTATGTTGTCCATCTTTTTTGCCTTTCCTCCTTTGAATTTGCCAACCTGCATGTTCTTGGTCTCTTTTTTCAGTTCCAGCTTTGCTAGTGTTTTGTTGTTCCTTATTTTGTTTGTCTTCTTGGTGTTTTAGCTCCTTGTTCTGTTGTTCCTTGTTCTTTTCATTGCTGGATTTATCTTTGTTTCTTGCTTCTTCTTCTTGAACTTGTTTTTTCTTATTATCTTCATCCCTTCTTTTCACAGTACAAACATGAATGGTGTGACCTTGATGTTTGCAGTGTTGACAGTAATCTGGCACCCCCTCATATTGGATAGACTGCCACCTTCCTGCTCCATTTTCATCCTCACCATACCCCATCCATACATGTTGTGGTCTTTGTTTTGTAAGGTCAATTTGTACTTTGACTTTTGCAATACTACCCCTTGTTTTCTTGTAGGTTGCCAAATCCAAGAACAACACCTTTCCAATTGGGGATAGTAATGGAGTTACCACTGCAAGACGATAACAGTGCCAAGGTAATTCAGGTAATATAGCCCATATAGGAACTAGAGATGTTTCTTCTTCAGGCTTGAAGGTGGGGGTCCAAAGTTGGAGTCTCATAAGTTGGCCATTTATGTACATTCTTCCTTTGGACCAAACAGTAGAGTGATCATACTCATTGTCCAAGTCTATGTACAGATGCCTAGAGTTAAAATGGGTAAGTTTCACTCCTCCTCTGAGTTCTGTTTGCAAGATGAATTCCTTTCTAATGGTTTCCATCTTAGGCATAGTATTTGTGAATTTTCCTATTAGAGTATACTTACAATCACTAGCCAATTTCACCAGGAAGTCTTCTTCTGTAAATACTACAGCTGGATAGCCTTGCTTTGTGGTAATTTTGGGAGGTGTAATATCAATAGTGTCTGTTTTCATAGCTTCTTGGGCTCTCAACTTAGTAGCCAGAGTTTGGTGGATGACAGGATTAGGAGGGGTTGGAGTATTAGTATTGGGGTGCTGGGTTTGTTTTGCAGGTAAATTAGTATTGGGAAGCACCACATGATTATTAGGAGTTGGAATATTAAAACTTGGAGCTCTAAGTTGGTTTGAGTTTCTGGAACCTAGGTTGCTTCCAGTATTCAGAGCAGCAGGTTTGTTAGTAGATTTAATAGCATCAAAATTATTAGACACTTTCATAGGATTGCTATTAGGAACATAAGGTCTATGGACAGGTTGAGTTTTCACATTGAGCCCCCTGTTCAACTGGTCAGGTTGTTTGTTTTTTTCAACATTACCAAGTATTATGTTCCCCTGCTCCTTGTGCTTAACAACAAGATCAGTATCACCATTGTGAGTAGCATTCTGAATTTCCTCATTATTCTTGGTCAGAGCTAGATGCAAATTAGTAGGCTTAACAATAACAACATTAGCTAAATTTCCTTTTTGTACATTATTATCAAGCAAGCTAAGTTCATGAGGTTCGACAGTTTCACTATGCATTTGAACAACATTGTTAATATGGTCATCACTTTTGACTAGATATTGGTTGAAATAGTTAGAAGACTTACCTGGATGAGCCACAGCAAGAGCACTGTTCCATTGCTTATCAGTGAAGTTCCCCTTCGAAATTTCTTTTGGGGCATGACCATTTTCTTCAATGCCTTCCAATATTAGAATTCTATTTCCTTGTTGGTCATTTTGAACATGATCCAATACACCAGCCACAGCTTCAGCTCGAACAACACTGTTACAGTGTTCTTCAGGGAGATGCAAGTCTTGACGACTTTTTGAATTTGAGCTTGTTGATGGTGATTCGAGACACTCTATATAGCTTGGAAGCTTCATGACTCCTTGATGAGTCTTTTGGTATTGGTCTCTTGCCAATTGGTTCGCCGGAGCTCCGGCACCACCAAAGTCGTCTTGACGACTTTTTGAATTTGAACTTGTTTGTATAGATTTGAGACATGTGTTATAGTTAGAAACCTTCTCCACACTGTTACTCACCTTTTGGTATTGGTCTTGGCTGAATTGGCTGGCCGGAGCTCCGGCGACTCCATTGTTGTCAGAGCTCAAGGATAAATTCGAAGAGTGTGGCAGTGATTCGAGATGGCTCTCATGACTGAGGAGATTGAAAACAGCTTGAGGAACATTTTGGCATTCATCTTGTGCGTTTTGGCTTGCCGTAGCTCCTGCATCGACTACAATTTGTTCGCCGGAGTTGATTTCGCCAGAGGTTTTTGTTCCTATCGGGGCGCCTTGTCCTTGCGAACAAAGTCCAGATGGTGCGAGGGCTAGAATATCGCCGGAGGTGGCTGGAAATTGAAGGCGCAGTGGTGGCGCATTGGCGGCGATGCTGAGCTGATGCGCCTCTGCATTTTTCTCAATTGGGACTAAATTTTTTTGTGAACTTTGTACTGTGCTTGGCATATGGGATGAAGAATCATCTCCAATATTGTTTATAATCTTTAGCAATCCCCGATTTCTCAAGGATATGATTTTTTCAGCTTGCAGCAGCTCCTCACTCGAATAATGAACAGTGATCACTTCAGTCTTTTGCAAATTTGAGGAGCTATAGATGGAATCTGAGAGTGAGATAACTTTCGTTGTGTTCGTATCGACGGAATCTATGATTCCATCTTTCGAACGAAATTTTTCGAGGTCCGGAGGTGGGTCCCACCCCATTTCGTTTTTGTGACTAAAATGCCCTTCTTTGAGATAATGATTACTAGGGTTTTTGGATTTTGAACTACTTTGGAACTAGTAACAAACTAGTCGAGGGTATTGGAGGGTTCAGGGTTCAGGGTTTAGGGTTTAGGTTTTTTTTTTTTTTTTTTTTTTTTTATGGGAACAGACCTTACACGAGGCTCCCACCTCTCGTGCGCGGCCAGGGGTTGAGCCGCTCACCCCCAAGCTGTATTATACATAAAAAACAGAAAATACACGGAGGGGGACATAGACCTAACCTCCAATCCTATGGTGGTTCATAAGCCGACCATCCTACTAAGGGCAGCCAACTCATCCCCGATACAAGCACATGAAAAGAAAACCTAGAAACTATGCACCTAAAGAAAATGACTCCTCTCGATACAAAGAAACTAGGAAAGCATAAATAAGGGAGACTCTCCCTTTACATAAAATAAAGGAAAAATCTAAATAAAAATGGGGATGAATCCTCATAAATGCTATATATACAACAAAATTAGCATAGACGATGGACATCAAATAACATGGCTAAGATATAACATGGAAAATCACAAACACTGCAATTGGGTGCTCAATCCAAGGATGCAACACTAAATAGTAGATCATGGAGGCTTTTTAATCCGTTTGGTCTTTCTCCGTCTGAAGCTGGGCAGACCGACTCTATCTAGCATGTAGTAACCTCGAGTACCACGAGGTAGCTGCTGAAGGGTGGTGTAGTGGCCTGGAGTGGTAAGAGTGTGACTGTGCTTGGAGAGAGCATCCGCAGTGTAGTTTGCCTCCCTGTATACATGCCTGCAAGAAAAGCGAACAAATAATTTGGAAATACCAACAAGGTCCTGAGTTACCTGGTGAAGGCTCCACGGAGGTTTAGTCTGATGATTGATCCATTTAGTGAGCAACTCCGAGTCAACTTCTAAGATAACGTGCTGAAAACCCTGTTGAATGCACCATTTAAGCCCATAAACTGCCGCCTCTAGTTCAGCTTGATTGTTGGTTCCCTCCCCTAATGGTATGGCGTAGGCGAAGATGAATTTACCCATGTGATCTCTTACAATGCCACCCCCCCCCCAATTGCCCCCGGATTACCCAACGCGCTGCCGTCAGTGTTCAGCTTGACGAAATCGAGTTGTGGCTTAATCCACGAGACTTGGGTGATCTTCATCTCATGAGTACACTTATCTATGTAGGAGATGGTGTCGCTCCAGTTCGAGGGCCAATGGATATAGGGATACGCGACTCTAAGAAGATTTGAGATGTCCTTGAAAACTGCAAATTTCACTCTCGCCAAGCTAGAACTCTTCCCCCCGTATTTGCTCGCGCACCTATTCTTCCACAAATTCCAACATATAAATATTGGGGTGGAATGGAGGATAAGTTTGTGAGCTTCTGTGCGGTACTTGCGAAGCCACCAGCTCATAACAAGAGGTTTGAGGGGTGTGGCTTCATGCCTTATGCCTAGGGAATTTGAGAAGTAGTGCCAAATATTCCTAGCGAAATGGCCAGTGCTGAAAATGTGCTCTATGGTGTCCGGACCTAGACTGTGGCAGCAATAGCATGGTGTGGAACCATAGCCAAATGCAGTGATCTTTTCCTCTGTTGGCAGCTTGCCTCTAAAAGCCCTCCACAACAAAAAAGAGCATTTAAAGGGGATGTTTTTGTGCCAAGTGTAATGGTCGGAAAGTGTCTTGGTCCGATGTTCCCTCACAAGCTGCCATGCCGAGGAACATGTGAAGTTCCCATTGGTATTCAGCTTCCAAATGGCCTGATCCGGTGTGTTTCCTTGCAGCTGAAGTGTGGAAGAAGTAATGAGAGGAACGAGCTGCGCTGGTGCCAACTGATTTAGCATATCGATGTTCCATTGGCCATCTATACGAAAATCAGCCACCCTTGCATTGTTTGCTCTTCCCAACTCCTGCCTATAGTTGGCTAAGGGTCCGATACCTAGCCAATCGTCCCACCAAAAACAGCACGAACCCGAGTGAAGCCTCCATTGAATGTGAGGTTCGGCAATGTGTTTGTTGTGCATCATGTGTTTCCACACAAGCGACTGGCCAGTATGGAATTTTTTGATGATGGGATTCGCTCTTTGACAGTATTTGGCTCTAAGGAAATCACCCCACAATGTTGGTTTAGCTCTAAAGATCCACCATTGCTTTAACTGGAGAGATTTGCACACATCTGTAGTTCTCCTCAACCCAATACCTCCTTCGTCATAAGGGTAACAAAGTTTCTTCCATGAAGCCCAATGGTATTTTTTCTTGTTATCCTTCCACCCCCAGAAAAAATCAGCGGTGACTCTCTCAATCTGTTTGAGAGTAGTACGGGGGGAGTAATGGCCGAAAGAAGGTGAATTGGGAGCGACTGAAGTACGTATTTCACGAGTGTAGCTCTACCGCCGTAGCTGAGGATTTTGGAGTGCCACCCTCTAATTCTGTTGACAACCTTAGAGACCATGTCCGTGTAGTACATGACTCTCTGCCTGCCAATGTACAAAGGGCATCCTAAGTAGGTGATGGGACTATGCTTCTGAGTGAAACCCGTAACCTGTTTCACCGTTTCCACATTGTCTTGGAGTGCATTGGGATGCATCATGAAGTGGCTCTTATTCTTGTTTATAAGCTGCCCTGATGTCTTTTCATACAGAGTCAAGGTCTTCATAATAATCTGGAGAATTTCCTTCCTTCCGGAGGAAAAGATGATAACATCATCCGCAAAACTCAAATGATTAATCTGTGGGCCTCTTTTCTCCATATGAAAACCATGGTAGAAGTGGTAATTATGAAGACTATTCAACATTCTGGACAGCACCTCCGCTCCCAAAATGAATAAGGCGGGAGAAAGAGGATCACCTTGTTTGAGCCCTCTGGTGGAGTGGAAAAAACCATGTCTAGCCCCATTAACGATAACGGAGTACCAATTGTTAGACATGATTCGCCAAATCATATCAATAAAGGTCTCACCGAAGCCCATCCTTCTCAGTACTAGACAAGTATAGGACCAGGAGACTCTATCATATGCTTTGGCCATGTCTAACTTGATAACCACGTTTTCGCCAATAACAGGCTTTCGGATATCGTGGATAATCTCCTGTGCTAGCATGATATTTTCGGAGATGCTTCTTCCTTTTACAAACCCGGACTGATTGAGAGAAATAAGACCGGGGAGAATTGGAGCAAGCCTGAGGCAAATGAGTTTTTATATGATCTTATTGGTGAAGTTACTGAGACTAATGGGTCTATAGTCAGAGAGTGTGTTGGGGTGATCTACCTTTGGGAGCAAGACCAAACAAGCATGAGAAAAGAACTTAGGCATAGCATACCCTTCGAAGAAAGAAGTAACCACTGCTAGTAGGTCCTCCGAAATAATCTCCCAGCAAGCTTGGAAGAATTTTCCATTCATACCGTCCGGACCAGCTGCAGAGTTAGGATTCATAGAGAAGACTACCTGTTTCAACTCTTCAATGGTAGGCGTGGCTTGAAGGCTTTCATTCTGAGCATCTATGATCATTCTAGGAACGTAATTCAAGATGTTCTCCGGAATCCGAGATTCATCACTTGTGAATATTTTCTGAAAATGATCGCATGCTGCTCTAGCAATGTGTTCGTCGCCTTGAATACAATCCCCTTCTTCGTTGGTAACCTTGTGAATGAACAATCTCCTTCTCCTACCACGGATTAAAGCATGGAAATACTTGGTGTTAGCATCTCCATCCTTGAACCAATGTAGTTGAGTTTTTTGTTTGAGAATGTTCTCTTCAATTTTAAGAAATCTGATGTATTCGGCGTTGAGAGCATGCAATTGCATCCTGTTCTCTTCATTATTGGACACTAACATATTTTCTTCGGCACTTTTCACCAATTCTTCATATTCCTTAACCTTGGCAAAAATGTCGCCAAATTCCACTCGCGACCATTTGCTAAGGGTGGAGGAAAGCCTTTTCATTTTTTGGTGGAAGGACCACATTGGATTCCCAGTCAGGGGTCTGTCCCAACAGGACTCTACAGTTTCGAGAAAAGTAGGGTTATCCACCCAACAATTCAAGAATTTAAAATATTTAATAGCGGAATCCTGCCTAGCATTCATCTCTATTAGTAAAGGGTTATGGTCAGAACCAGTAGAGGGGAGATGGGTGACTGAAGTGTGAGGCATAGCGGCTAACCAATTATCGGACACCATAGCTCTATCGAGTCGCTTCCATATTCTTTTATGCATATCTCGTTGATTACACCAAGTGTAGTCTGAGCCATGATACCCCAAATCCGTTAGGCCACATGCTTCAATAACGCTTATAAACTCAAAGCTTTTTTGCATGTTGTAAGGGATTCCACCTAGTTTCTCAGTAATGGAGGTGATGACATTGAAGTCCCCAACTGTGCACCAAGGAAGGTTAGTGGAAGCGTGGTGCAGGAGCCTATCCCAAAGCGGTCTTCTAAGAGTATCTTTGCATTTTCCATAAACAAAAGTCGTGAGAAATGCATTTTGATGCTCTACGTGTTTTATCTCGCAAGTGATCTGTTGGTCGTCAACATCAATAACTTTACAATCAACATCTTGAGTCCAGAAGATCCAAATCTTGCCATTAGGATTGCAAACGGACTTATCCATACCAAGGTTGATTCTAAAGGTTTGGAGATGAGCATTGTTGGAAAAAGGTTCTAGGATGGAAATGATGGACGTTTGATGGATATGTTTGAGTGACTTTAGTCTGTCTATGACTCCTTTGGTATTGATACCTCTAGCATTCCAAACAATTGTGTTAATCATTGATGGGATCTAAGGTTGTGGAGCCTAGTGTTTGGTCTGCTAATAGGAGCATGAATAGTTGTAAATTTTGGATTGTGATGAATGCCTCTAGGTGATAGGCCTTGCTTATTAGCTAGCTGGTTCATCTCATCATTCGTGACCTTAGTAGTGGTCTTGGATGGTGCAGCTATACTATTGGACTGTTCATCAGTCTCTTCTTCATTCTCAAGTTCAACCTCACCTTGAAAGTCTTGGTCATATTCATCCTCCGAATGAATAACCCCATATTCATCATCACTATCAGGAGTTGAAGTTTGAGCATCATTGTTAGTGCAAAGGATGTTGGTGGCATTTTCAGGTTGCGTAAAAGGAGCTGGCTGAATATTCAAAGGGGTAAGATTAAGAGGGTCTTCACAACTAAAATCAGGGCTCCTTATTGGTGTGCTTTGATCTAAGAGTACATATTGTGAGCAAGAGTTTGAAAACACCTCACCATTGTTATCTTTTCCACCTGTATCAGCAGTGGTTGGAGGGGTAGGGGTTGCAGCTTCTTGCTTCTTTTCTTGTTTCTTCTTTCTAGTTCTCTTTTTCCGTAGTGTTTTAGAGGTAGCTTGCTGGTTATAGGGACTAGGACTAGCTGAGAATTCTATACCACTAATGGTTGCATTGTCTTTTTGTTTGGAGTTAGAATGTTGCACTTGGTGGGAACTAAGACTAGAGGTTTGATCACTTGAAGTAATGCTGAAACTGCAACCATAATGTTGGTCATTTTCAACATTTTCAGTGTGATCTACACCTTGACTGTTGTGCTGAATTGATATTAGTTTAGGGGCCACAACTTGCACACTCTTTTCCTTCAGAGTAGAAGCTGAAATAGGGCCAAAACCATGCAAATTTTGCTCCAAACCTGCAGCTGCAGGTCTTGATCCCTGCATCTGGGTAGCCTTATTGTGCACCCTATTTTCCTGGGAGTTTTGAGGCTGATAGGGGGCTGCAGTATTGGTCATTTTCTTGGTGGGAATAGGAGCATCTGCAGGTCTTTGTTTCTGCATCTGAATGGCCCTATTGTGCACCCTATTTTCTTCCATAGTAGCAGCTGAAGTAGCATCCAGGACATGTATAGCTTCCCTCAAGCCAACAGTTGCAGAACCTCCCAAGACTTGCAGGTTCTGAGCAACCTGTTGAGTCATTTTTTGGCTCTGGTTTGCCCCTACATCTACACTCCTGAACTGCTGCTGCTCAGTTCTCAAAGAAGGACTTGAAAGCCTTCCAGAATCAACTGTGGTCTCACATCCAATGGTCACAGCAGGGGGCAGTTTGGAGGCCATTTTTTGAGCATCAACTGAATCTCTTTTATTAACATGCTGGGAAGAAGAATGCTGAATATGTGAAGTGGTAGCAGGAGCTCTAAAGTCATTCCTAGGGTCAACCATAAGGTTCTCATGCAAAACATGAGACACAACCCCCCCTCTGGATACCCCTTCCTGCAGGTTAGTTGGCTTCTCCTGAATCCCACCATCCTCACCTCCGTTAACTACTTCAGCAGCAGCAGTTAAAACATTCAATACATTAAAACTACTGGGGGAGCCATGGGGGATTGGGAGCATTGAGTCAATACCTGGTTGATGCTCGTGCTGTCCATTTTGAATTGCATCAGTCATAGCAACAATATTACAATCAATACCTGTATTCATGGCTTGAGTGGGTCTATATACCTGTTGAGTGTTGCCTTGTATCGTTTGGGTGTTTTGCACAGTTTGAGTCTTACCTTTGAAGTTTCTTCGTTTTTGGGTTTCCCATTGGTTGTTTGAGATTTGATTCCTGTTTTGGTTGGTTGAGTCCTCTTGTGCTTTGCGACTTCCTTCCTGATTTGTGGTGGTAGTTTCTTCTAGTGGTACCTGTTGCCTGAAACTTATAGCATTAGTTAAGACAATAGGAGTAGAGATCATACCTGTGATTTTTGGCGACGCATCTTTCTTTGGCTCTTCTTCCTTGTCTTTGGCCTTGTTGCGTTCTGTATCTCTTCTGCTGACGGGGCAAGCAAGAGGAGTATGACCTTGGTGTTTGCAGTAAGTACAGTAAAGGGGGACATCTTCATATTCGATGTCCTGCCATCTTCCTTCTCCATTTGGATCATCATTTTCATCGAATCCAATCCATACACTTTGGATTCTAGGCTTGGTGATGTCCATTTGGACTTTTGCTTTTGCCACGCTCCCCCTCGTCTTTTGCATGAAGGCCATGTCCAAGTGCAACACTTGTCCCACGTCCGCAAGCAGGAGCGTAACAAATTCTTTATGGAAACAATGCCATGGGAGCTCCGGGAGTATGACCCACACAGGGAGAATGGGGGTTTCATAGTTTGGATCGAAAGTAGGGGTCCAAACTTGAAATCTCATAAAGACACCATCAATATACATTCGCTTGCTATCTAGTACAGTAGTTCTATCGTGTTCATTATCAAGGTCAATATATATATGTCTAGAATTAAAATGGGTAATCTTGACCTTGCCTCGAAGTTCAGTTTGACTAATGAACTTCTTTCGAATTACCTCCATCTTGGGCATTGGACTGTAGAACTTGCCTATGAGAGTATACTTACATGATTCAGCCATCTTAACCATGTAGTCTTCTCTCTTAAACATGATAGCTGGACAACCTTGTTTTGTCACCCTTTTTGGAGGTGTTAGGTCAATTCTGGTTGTATGCTCGGCTTGTTTAGCTCTTAGTCTTGTGGCCATGGATTGCTTTGCTATAGGGGGTGGAGGATGATTTGTGGTGGTGGGTTGGTTGTTAGGGGACTTAGTCTTAGGAGGTAGCGCACTGGGGGTAAAGGACACTATCGGATTTTTAGAGTATTTTGGGTCAATTTTTTGGAAATTGGATGAGATGGGGGGAAAGTCTGAAACGGGAGGGTGGTTGGTATGTTTAGGATTAGTGGAGGTGCTAGGATTGCCCAAGGTGGTGATACGATCAACCAAAACAGCTTCGGGCACGATAAGACTGTTTTCGCCCCTAGTGACACAAGTTGGAATTTTAGAATTTGAGTTGGAGGTGCCTAAAAATTGTGTTGTTTGGTTTATTTCGTTCCTAAGAGTATGAGGGTTACTTTTACTTTGAGACTTATTTTGGGCGTTCACCGGAAAGATGGTTCCGGTGGTTTTTTCTTTAGGATCAAGACTAGAATCGACGTTTGAATTGTTGGAGGGATCTTTTTTTGAAAATATTTGTTCTTGTGGGTTAGTTTGATGCTGGGGATTAAAATTCAATTCAAAAATATTTTTTCCGGTCGCCGGAGATCCGGCGCTACCACTGGTGTCAGTACTAGACAAATTGGAAACCCTAAAAGTCAAATTCGAATTGAAATGAGGCATACCTGATGGGGCTTTTTGCATTGGTGGACTCCCCTCATTGTGTTGAGCAGTTTGGCATTGCCAATTTTGAGTTTGGGGCTCCGCCGCTGCGCCGCCTCCGGCAGGTGGTGGTGCAACCCTAATTTCCAAATTCAAAGTGTTAGGAGTTGTGGATGATGGGGCTTTTTGGTTAATGGTGTTCCTTGTATGATCATCCACAAAACCCACTGACAATTTCGAGTTTTCACCATCACTTGCGGCGGCGCCGCCACTGCCTGAAATCGCCTCACCGCCGGAATTATTCGAATTGATATTCGACAAGTTTGACTTAGAGGATGGTGGCGATTTTTGTATGATTGTACTCGTATTGAGCTCCTCTACAAGATGGCATTGGTCTGGAAGCTCGAATGTCGCCGGAACTCCGACGTCGGAATTCGACAGTGTATCGCCGGCGCCACCGTCGTCCAATGGAGTTGGGCTTTTAGTATGAGGGGCGCCTCGAGGTGGGTTACAAAACCCAGGTGGTGCGCCATCTCGAATGTCGCCGTAAGACGTCCAAATCGCAGTCCGATTGGCTGGCGATTCGCCAGAATTTCCCTGAACAGTCGCAGCTTCGTTTCTCTCAATTGCCACGGTGAAATCACTTGAATTTCTGATATGTTGTAGATTAGATGTTTCTCTAACATCCCCAATTGGTGTTTTTTCAAAACAAATCACAGAATTTGAATTAAAATCGATTTCTCGATCAACGACAGCATGTTCTTGGAGAAGATGAACAGTAATCGCGGCTGTTTTTTCAACATTCCCGGAGCTTCGGATGTCGGATTGAGACGATTCCTTTTGCGTTGGATTCGTCTCGTCGATATCTACCACTCCATCTTTTGAAGGAAATTTTTGGAGGTCCGGAGGTGGATCCGGCTCCATAGCAGCCATAAGCTAAAAATCGTAATCTATATGGAAATGAAAGTTATGCGCTTTGAGAGAGAGAGAGCAATTTGCAGCCTTGAAGTCTTAACTTAATGCATCAGAAGACCGGACTGTGAATCGCCGGAAACAGCGCCTCCAACCGGTGATATGAGACCGTTAAGCTTTTGTATCTAGTTCAACTTATGACTTCATCTTTATATTCGTTATTGTTAGTGGACCTTTATTTACTTTGGGTTTAGGGTTTAGGGTTTTTTTTTTTTTTTTTTTTTTTTTTTTTTTTTTTTTTTTACGGGAACAGACCCTACACGAGGCTCCCACCTCTCGTGCACAGTCAGGGGTTAAGCAACACCCCCAAGCCTTAACATAAATAATCAAAATAAAAATACAAGGAGGGGGACATAAACCTTACCTCCGATCCTATGGTGGTTCATAAGTCGGCTAACCTATTAAGGTCGGCTAACTCATCCCCGATACAAAAAAGAAACTAACTATAACTAGAAAGCATTAAACCTGTGAGAGGACTCCTCCCGGTACAATTCAACTATGAAAGCATAAATGAGGGAGACTCTCCCCTTCCATGAGAAAAAAGAAAAGTAACCTACACTAGTCCTATTCAACTATGCTACGTACCAGACATAGCTACATTGAAGAAGAACAAGCATACGAAACTTCTATCTCGTATGGGATGGGAAATTCCTTTCATCTTTGTTCCTTTTAGTCTTGTCGTACCAAGTAAATCCAGGTGAAGTGTGCCTTTGTATCAGCATCATGATTACCAGCTATGGAGGTTGAAAGGAAGGAAGTAGCTGCATGGTGGTCCAAATGTATGGTTGCTGCAGACCTGTACCTGCACAGCCAAACAAGACCAACAATACATTCAACCAAAGAGGTGTGCAAGCTGCTGTAGCATTAGCTTGTATTTGTTCCTTGGCTGCTGCAAGTTGGTGGAGCTGTTGCAGCTGTTGATGGAATGCATCCAAGGCTGCCAATCTGCAGGTGGCTGCAGGTTCCCTAGGCTGCTTGTTGGTCTTTGTTTTGAGGTGGTTAGGCCTCTTGGAGCACCTGCACAAAATAACAAAACCAACAAACTTGTATATGTTTCTTGTCTGCTGCAGGTTGATGGAGTTGTTGCTGGAGTGTGTTAGTAGTGGAGAATGTGTTTGGCAAGCTGAGGGTGCTGCTCCAAAGCAGCCCCAAGATACTGCAGTCCTTTTAGCAGTCTGCCAGCTGCATTGGTGAAGCTGAGAATGACTGGTCATGGAGATCAATGCATTCTCCTGGAGGGGGGTGAAGCTGGGGTACCTGCATAGACAAACACAACCAACAAGACAAACAGCCAAATACAAGCAACCAAACAACCACAAAATCCAGAAGGAAGTTGCTGCTCTGCATAGTCCTTGTGTAGGCCTCTTAGTGAAGGTATTTGTTTTGGTGGTTGTATATGTGCTGTGCTCTATGTAGGTGTTGGAAACACATGTTGATGAGTTCATCCTGACATCTGCATCTACACCACAAACAAGAACCAGCAAGAAAGGAGCTGCTGCAAGTGTTGTGTTATTAGAGTTATTAGAGAAGGCATAGGTGGATTGGATTTGTTCCTTGTCTGCTGCAGGTTGGTGCTGGGGTGTGTTGATAATAGAGAGTGTGGTTGGCCAGCTGAGTGTGCTACTCCATATAAGCCCAAGGTTACTGCAGCCCTCATAGCAGTGCCAAATAGGTTCTAAGCAAAGAAAGTCAACCAAAGACAAGCAACAAAGCAAACAAGTGTTGAGCTGCTGCAGGTGTTGCAGGTGTTGGGCTGCTGCAGGTGTTGAGCTGCTGCAGATGTTGTCCTCTATGATTTTGATGTTAAAGCATGTTGGTGTAAGTCTCCAACAACCTGCAAATACACAGCAAGTAACCAAAGACAAGCATAGACAGGGTTTAGGGTTTAGGGTTTAGGGTTTAGGGTTTAGGGTTCAAGGTTCAGGGTTCAGGGTTCAGGGTTCAGGGTTCAGGGTTCAGGGTTCAGGGTTCAGGGTTCAGGGTTCAGGGTTCAGGGTTCAGGGTTCAGGGTTCAGGGTTCAGGGTTCAGGGTTCAGGGTTCAGGGTTCAGGGTTCAGGGTTCAGGGTTCAGGGTTCAGGGTTCAGGGTTCAGGGTTCAGGGTTCAGGGTTCAGGGTTCAGGGTTCAGGGTTCAGGGTTCAGGGTTCAGGGTTCAGGGTTCAGGGTTCAGGGTTCAGGGTTCAGGGTTCAGGGTTTTTTTTTTTTTTTTTTTTTTTTTTTTTTTTTTTTTAACGGGAACAGACCCTACACGAGGCTCCCACCTCTCGTGCACAGTCAGGGGTTAAGCAACACCCCCAAGCCTTAACATAAATAATCAAAATAAAAATACAAGGAGGGGGGCATAAACCTTACCTCCGATCCTATGGTGGTTCATAAGTCGGCTAACCTATTAAGGTCGGCTAACTCATCCCCGATACAAAAAAAGAGACTAACTGTAATTAGAAAGCATTAAACCTGTGAGAGGACTCCTCCCGGTACAATTCAACTATGAAAGCGTAAATGAGGGAGACTCTCCCCTTCCATGAGAAAAAAGAAAAGTAACCTACACTAGTCCTATTCCAACTATGCTACGTACCAGACATAGCTACATTGAAGAAGAACAAGTATACGAAACTTCTATCTCGCATGGGATGGGAAATTCTTTTCATCTTTGCTCTTCTTAGTCTTGTCGTACCAAGTAAATCCAGGTGAAATATGCCATTGCATCAGATTCATGATTATCTTCTATGGGGGCTGAAAAGAGAGGAAATATATGGATCTATAGTATCCAAAAGCCTTGGAGTTGTTGTGGAGCATAGTGTAGTTACATGGACCTGCACCTACAAGTAGCCAAGGAAGAAAACCATGGTTGTTGTAGTGTAACCAGCTCCTTGCTGTCAGTATTAGATTCCTTTTTTGGATGGTGGTCAATTCCTTGGGATTCCTGCACAGGCAACCAAAAACCAGAACACATCTGGATGCTGCTGTACCAGGTATTAGTGACTTGTAGATGCATTGTGTGCTGCATATGCTGCATATTGCTGCTGCTGTTCTTCCAAGCAATTGTGAGAATTGAATGTGCAGCTCCTTGAAGTTGTTCAGCTTCTTGGTGTACCTGCACAGATAAACAAAACCAACAAACCACACAACCAAAGAAATCTGCAATCTGCTGGTAACTTGTAGCTGTTCCTTGTGTGCTGCTGGAATGCAGCTCCTTGTTGCTTCCAAAGAAACATTGGTCAGCTTGTTAGAGTAAATATGTGCCTGCAGGGGGGTCCAACTGCACATGTCCACAAAAACAAGACAACTTGTTATGTTGTTGTTTGTTCTTGGATGTTGTCCATGATGATGTTGGAGTTCCTTTTGGGCTGTATCTCCAACAAACTGCACAAATAAGGAAGCAAACAAACAAGCAAGCATACAATTATAAGAACAATTCTAAGAATTCTGTTGCACAAATTCCTTGTTGCTGCCATTGTAATGCTTGTTGGTCCTTGCTTTGAAGTGGTTCAGCCTGCACAGCCAAACAAGACCAACAAAACATACAACCAAATAGGTGTGCAAGCTGCTGTAGCTATTGCTATTAGCTTGTATTTGTTCCTTGTCTGCTGCAAGTTGGTGGAGTTGTTGCAGATGTTGATGGAATGCATCTGGTATGCATGGGGAATTCTGAAGATTTGCACCTGCACAGACAAACAAAAACAAAAACAACAAACCCAAGGCTGCTAATCTGCAGGTTCTGATTGCTCCATGTTCCTTGTGTGTTGCAAGTTGGTGTAGTTGTTGCTGTGGAAAGCTGCTCCATAGGAGCCCCAAGAATTTGCAGCCCTCATAGCAGTTCCAAAGAGGGCCTGCATAAGTGGACAAAGGCCATGTCCAATAAGATGGAGGAGAACAAGGCCAAAAGCTGGATTGGATGTTATGGGATTCCCCAGTTATTGATGTCCCTAAGCAAAAACACTTAGCCAAATGCAAACAAACAAACAACCACAAGAACCAGCTGGAAGATGCTGTTCTGCATAGTCCTTGTGGAGGCCTAGTGTACATCTTCTTGTTGCTTCCTTTGTGAATATGGTGTTTGTTGGTATCAGTTACACAAGTATCCTTTGTTGTGATCAGGTTCAACTTGGAGTACCTGCACAGACAATCAGAACCAACAAGCCACACAACCACAGCCAAAGACAAGCAACAAAGCAAAAAGGACTGCTGCAGGTGTTGCAGGTGTTGGGCTGCTGCAGGTGCTGAGTTGATGCAGGTGTTGTCCTCTATGTATTTGATGTTAAAGCATGTTGGTGTAAGCCTCCAACAACCTGCAAATACACAGCAAATAACCAAACACAAGCAAAGACCTATACAGGTTAGTAGAGAGGATTGAATCTCAAAAAGGATTTTGGAGCCTGTTAGCATTTTCCATGTCGCTCGACTAACGTCTCCACTTATCCGTTTGAGCTGAAACTTCCTGAGGTTTGCATATATATTCATTACTTTAGCCATGCAAAGTTTGAATGCTTGTTTCCCAAGTTGGAGCTTCCATTTAGCAAAATTCTTCCTTTTTAAGGTTAAGACAGCTGATTGTTTCAAGCTCGCTCGCCTAACGTCTAAAATTATCCGTTTGGGCTGAAATTTCTTGGGTCTTATCAAAAACATATATGCTACCATCCTGCAAAGTTTGGGAGACTTTGGACAAGTCCACAAGTTACTCCCTACCCTGCACCTGCTGCCCTGCTGAGGCTTAGAGGTTGCAGGGTATTTGGAAGGTGTTGTTGTGCTCTTGTCTATGTATTTGTTGTTGAAGAATGCTAATATATTACTCCAGACACCTGCAATAATACAACAAACAAGTCCAAACAAAAAATAATATACACAGACTAGCAATAAAGAGGGGACCTCAATAAGAGCTTTGGAGAGTGTTATCATTTTCCAAGCCGCTCGACTAACGTCTCCAATTATCCATTTGAGTTGAAACTTTGTGGATTTAGCATTTATATCCTCTCCTTTATTCCTGCTAAGTTTGAAGAATTGTTTCCCAATTTGGAGGGTCCAAATTACTAAAGACCCTCCCTTTAGGCTTAAGGCAGCTGAATGTTTCCACGTCGCTCGCCTAACGCCTCCAATTATCCGTTTGGGCTGAAACTTCTTGGGGCTTGTCAAAATAATATATTCTAACATCCTGCAAAGTTTGGGGGTCATTGGACAAGTCCACATGCTACTCCACACCCTGCACCTGCTGCCCAGCTGAAGCTTAGAGGTTGCAGGGTGTTTGGAAGTTGTTTTTGTGCTCTTGTCTATGTATTTGTTGTTGAAGAGTGCTAATATATTACTCCAGACACCTGCAATAATACAACAAACAAGCCCAAACAAAAAATAATGTACACAGACTAGCAATAAAGAAGGGACCTCAGTAAGAGCTTTGGAGAGTGTTATCATTTTCCAAGTCGCTCGACTAACGTCTCCAATTGTCCATTTGAGTTGAAACTTTATGGAGTTAGCATATATATCCTCTCCTTTAGTCCTGCAAAGTTTGAAGACTTTTTGCCCAAGTTGGAGGGTCCAAATTACTAAAGATCCTCTCTTTAGACTTAAGGCAGCTGAATGTTTCCATGTCGCTCGCCTAACGTCTCCAATTATCCGTTTGGGCTGAAATTTCTTGGGACTTGTCAAAATAATATATTCTACCATCCTGCAAAGTTTGGGGGGCCTTGGACAGGTCCACATGTTATTCCACCTCCTGCACCTGCTGCCCTGCAGCAGGTACTCCAGTGGTGCTCCAATCTGAAGGGTAATCATGATAGCTGAAGATCTAGGACCCTGCAAAATCAGATTAGTGAAATAGAAAAAGGAAAATATACTATGTCTTACCTCAAGAGGTAATTTGGTTATTGTGAACAAGTAATATGTAGGGGAGACTCTCCCTTTTACAGTGGTTCTAACTGTGGGATCTTCAAAGTATTTGTATCTATGCATAAGTTGAAGATAGAGTTAGAACAGCAGTGCAGCAGATCAGGGTGGTTTCTTGATTCTCTTGAGCTTCCTTCTTCTGAAGCTAGCCATTCCCAACCTGTCCAGTTCCAGGTGGGCTTTAGCTTCTTTGGGGAGATCCTGTTTGATGAAGTATAGCTCAGGAGAAGTACATTTGTGGCTGTGCTTGGATAATGCATCAGCAATGGAGTTGGCCTCCCTAAAGGTGTGATTGCATTGAAAATCCTGGAACTGACAGATGATATTGTGAAGGTTGTCCAGCAGTCCTCTGATGGTCCAGGGGGGCTTTGCTTGATGATGCAGCCACTTGGTGAGGAGTTCAGAATCCACTTCTAGTTCTACCTTGTAGTAACCAAGGTGGAGGCACCAGGAGAGGCCAAAGATAGCTGCTTTAATCTCAGCTTGATTATTAGTACCTGTACCTAAAGGGACAGCAAAGGCAAAAATGAGATCTCCATAAGAATTTCTTAAGATTCCTCCTCCACCAATGTTGCCAGGGTTGTCAAGAGCACTGCCATCTGTATTTAGTTTCACCCTGTGGCCTGCTGGCTTTATCCATTTCACAGGAGTGATTTGGATAACATGAGAACACTGATCAATCCAAAGGACCAGTTCCTTCCAGCTGGTAGGCCACTTGATATAGGGGAAGGCTATGGTGAGCAAGTTGTGGATATCTTTGTAGATAGAGAATTTGACTCTAGCCATATTAGAATGTTTTCCACCATATTTAGAGGCACATCTGTTTTTCCAAAGGTTCCAACAAATGGAAATAGGAGTAGCCTGCAGAATAAGCTTATGAGCATTATTCTTATACTTAGAATTCCACCACCTCATCAAAAGAGTTCTAAGAGGTGTGTACTCCTTAATGATACCCAAGGAATCAGAGAAGACTTTCCAAATGTTGGTAGCAAAGGAACCTGCAACAAAAATGTGATCAATAGTGTCTTGGCCAGGTCTATGGCAGCAGTAGCACTGAGAGGGGGTATGACCAAATCTGATCAAGCTCTCATTGGTGGGCAACTTCCCTCTAAAAGCTCTCCAGACCAGGAAGGAGTATTTGAAAGGGATGAGGTTGTGCCATGTGGAAGAATTGAGCTTAGTCTTTGGTCTTTTGGCTCTGATGAGCTCCCATGCTGTGGAACAACTGAACTCCCCAGAACTAGTGAGCTTCCAGCTTGGTTGATCTTGCTGGAGAGGCTGATAGTTGATGTAGGTAGCCAGGATGGTTGACACAAGTTGGGGAGGAGCCTTTTGTATGACAAGATCCACATTCCATTGACCATTGGTCAAGAAGGCAGAAACCTGAATGTTGTTGAACCTGCAACTGTTAGTGGTGAAGAGTGCTAGAGGTCCAACCCCCAGCCAGTTGTCCCACCAAAAGAGGCAAGTACCAGACAAGATTTGCCATTGAATATGAGGCTCCATGTGTGTCTTGTTGTGCATCAGGTGTTTCCAAGTAAGGGATTGGCCAGTATCCCATTTCTTGGTGATGATATTAGCCCTCTGACAATACTTGGCTTTAAGGAAGTCACCCCACAAGGTGTTCTTGGTTCTAAGAGTCCACCATTGCTTATATTGAAAGGACTTAGCAACATCAGCAATTTGTCTGACCCCTATGCCCCCCTCATCATATGGGAAACTCAGGTTCTTCCAAGAAGACCAATGGTACTTCCTTTTGTCATTCTTCCACCCCCAAAAGAAGTTGGCAGTAATGCTTTGGATTTGCTTGATGGTAGTGGAGGGTGGTGTGCTGGCTGCAAGCAAGTGAATAGGCATGGCTTGGATGACATGTTTGACAAGAGTAACTCTGCCCCCATAGCTCAGGATCTTTGCCTGCCATCCTGTGATCTTATTAACTACCTTTGCAATAAGCTCAGAGTAGTAGATAATTCTCTGCCTTCCAATGTAGATGGGGCATCCCAGGTAGGTGATGGGGCTGCTCTTTTGAGTGAAACCAGTAATATCCTTGATTCTCTGCACAGTAGATTGGAAGGCATTGGAAGGAATCATGAAGTGGCTTTTATGCTTGTTGATCAGTTGTCCAGAGGTCTTTTCATAAGTATCCAAAGTCTCCATGATGAGAGTCAAGGTTTGCTTCCTTCCAGAAGCAAAAATAATGATATCATCAGCAAAGCTAAGGTGGTTAATCTGAGGACCCTTTTGAGACATGTAGAAACCATGGAACTGAGGATGATGATGAAGTTTGTTCATAAGTCTAGAGAGAACTTCAGCTCCAAGGATGAATAAGGCTGGGGATAGAGGGTCACCCTGCTTGAGGTCCCTTGTGGAATGAAAGAAACCATGCCTAGATCCATTAACTATGACAGAATACCAATTATCAGACATGATTCTCCATGCCATATCAATGAATCTTTCACCAAAGCCCATTCTTCTCAGAACCAGGCAAGTGTAGGACCAAGAGACCCTATCATAAGCTTTGGCCATGTCAAGTTTGATCACAACATTGCCTCCTATGTTAGGCTTTTTTATCTGGTGGATGATTTCTTGGGCCAGCATGATATTCTCAGAGATGCTCCTATTTTTAACAAAGCCTGATTGGTTAAGGGAGATGAGGTTAGGCAGAATAGGGGCTAATCTAAGACAAAGGAGTTTGGATATGATTTTGTTAGTAAAATTACTCAGACTTATGGGCCTGAATTCAGAGATTTTGGTAGGGTGCTTCACTTTGGGGAGGAGAACTAGGCAAGCATGAGAGAAGTACTTAGGCATAGTCTGACCACAGAAGAAGGAATTGACTACACTAAGGAGGTCTTCTTTGATGATATCCCAGCATACTTGGAAGAATTTGCCATTCATCCCATCAGGGCCAGCTGCTGAGTTGGGATTCATAGCAAAGACTACAGCTTTCAACTCTTCCATAGATGGGGTGGCTTGGAGGGTCTCATTTTGTTGGTCAGTAACCATAGGAGTGATGCATTGAAGGTTATGCTGTTGGATGTAGTTCTCTTCCCCAGTGAAGATCTGCTGGAAATGCTCACAGGCTGCCTCAGCTATTTCAGCATCACCCTGCACCCATGAGCCTTCCTCAGTCTGAATCCTGTGAATATACAGCTTCCTTCTTCTGCCTCTAATCAGGGCATGGAAGTAACTAGAATTCATATCACCTTCTTTAAACCACTGCAGCTGAGTCTTTTGTCTAAGGATAGTATTCTCCATTTTCATATACCTGATGTATTCAGCATTGATGGCATGAAGCTTGGATCTGTTTTCATTGGATTGCATGTTAATCAGGTCCTCTTCAGCTTGTCTAACAGCTTCCTCATACTCTTTAACTTTAGCATAGATATCACCAAATTGGTTCCTAGACCAGTTACTAAGAGTATTAGCAAGCCTCTTCATCTTCATGTGAAAGATCCACATTGGATTACCCTCAATGGACCTGCTCCAGCAGTTCTCAACAAGATCCATAAAGGAAGGTTGTTCAGGCCAACAGTTGAGGAACTTGAAGTATTTGATGGGATTATGATGTTGATCTATCATTTCCATAAGCAGAGGGCAATGATCAGAACCAACTGAGGGGAGATGAGTTATGGAAGTAAGGGGCATGGTTTCCAGCCATTTATCATTAACCATTCCCCTATCTAGTCTCTTCCATACTCTGGACATGATGCCTCTTTGATTGCACCAGGTGTATTTCTGCCCTGTAAAGCCAAGGTCTTGCAGGCCACTAGCCTCTATAATACTAATGAACTCAAGGCTCTTTCTCATATTATACATGACCCCCCCAAGCTTTTCTTCAGGGTCAGTAATAACATTGAAATCACCTACAGTACACCATGGGAGAGAGGTAGTGGACTGCTGCAGCATGCTATCCCATAGAGGCCTTCTGAGGTGGTCCTTACACTTGGCATACACAAAGGTAGTAATGAACTGATTAGGGCTCATAACATGATTAATGTCACAAGTGATCAGTTGTTCCTCATTTTCCAAAATAGTGCAGTTCACATCTTTTGTCCAGAAAATCCAAATTTTACCATTAGGATTATGAGTAGCATAGTCCATGTTGAGAAGGTTTCTGAAGTACTGCAGTTGAGTATTGTCAGAGAATGGTTCCAAAATGGCAATGATAGAGATATGATGGATGTTTTTGAGGAGTTTAATTCTCTCCATAGCTCCTTGGGTATTAATACCCCTCACATTCCAACTTAGGATACTAATCATTTAAAAGGTTTGAGGGTTTGGAGCCTGGTATTTGGCCTGCCAGTGGGGACAGATGTTGAAGAGGTTTTTGGTTTAGTGCTAAGTCTGGTCCTATGGATCCCTCTAGGAGATAAGCCCTGTGAACTAGTTGCCTGCTTAATTTCATCTTCATAAACATTATCAGAAGGGGGACTGAAGATCTTGATCAACTGCTCACTCTCACTATTATTATCATCATCCTCATGGTCTTGCAGAAGCTGGTCATCAAAATCTTCCTCATTCTCAGACTCACACACAGCATACTCATCTGTAAGATCTTGTATGTTGGTGTTGAGGGTGCAGGTGAGCTGAGGTAGATCAGTAACTCTCTCAGGGATGATTTCAGCTGAATTTCTGGGAGATGTGGGAATGCAGTGGGCTTGGAGAGGAGTGATATCCATCCCCACCTGGTCATCATCTAAGACAAATTGTTGGCACCCCTGCTCCCCTTGTTGTACTATCACACTGTCCATTTTGGGAGTTGGACATGTCTCAGCTGAGTTCATTTCTTGTGTTTTCTTTTTAATGGCTTCTCTTCTTTTCTTGCTTAGCTTATTCTTCTGAACAGTAGAACTTTTACCACTAGTACTGGTGTGAGATCCCAGGTCTTTGGCCATGGCCCCTTTGCTAGCTTGCATGGTAAGTTCATCAATATGACTAGCTGCAGGGGTAGGAGTGTGTGTTGGAGTCTTTTGAGCAGTGGTAGCAGGAGCTCTGGAGTCACTCCTAAGTTCAACAATATTCTCATGCATAGCATGAGGGTGTACCCCTCCCCTATTGGTTTCCCCATCCTGCATGTTAGTGGGGTTCTCCTGTACACTTCCAGCCTTTCCTCCTTCAACTACCAGATCAGCAGCAACAACATTAATCTTTGGGAGGTTCAGGGGTATTGGGATTGATAAGTCAATACCTGAGTTCCTTGCAGGATTGGTCCCTTGAGTAACACCTGTTAAGATATTACTTGTGCATGCAATATGGGGGGATGGGGTATGTGGGAGAGATAAGTCAATACCTTGCCTCTCAGTTGTAGTGATTGCCTGCCTTGTTGATGAACTCCTCAACAAAGAGTTCTTGTGGTTGTCTGTAGCTCCTGCAATTTGGTTAGTGGGTTGATCTTGCATTGCAAGATCAACATGAACATTTGGAATAGAGATAGAAGTAGTAGTCTTACCTGGATTTACTTTGGTTTGCTGCACTGCAACATACTTACCTTTGGTTAGGACTCCTGCAGCTCTTGTTTCTTGGTTCAGCTGGCTATTAATATGTCCCTTGTTCTGTTTCCTTCTCTGAGTTTGCCAACCATTGTCCTCCTTGCTAGCCTTATTGTTCTGTGACTGTTGTGGTATATTGGCTGTCAATGGATTTTGGTGCACCTGTAAGTTATCAGATTGAGGTTGGTTGTGCTCTTTGTTCTCTCCCTGAGTTTGGCTTGTAATTTTTGCAGTATTTTCAGAACTTTTTTCAGAACTTTTCTTTTTCATTTGTTCTTCATCTCTTCTCTTGATATTACACACATGCACCTTGTGCCCCTGATGCTTGCAATACATGCAGTACTCAGGCACACTTTCATATAATAATTCCTGCCACCTTCCTATTGTAGGATCACTTTTGTCATGCCCAAGCCATACATGATGGGGTCGTTCTTGTGTAAGGTTGACCTGTACTCTTACCTTAGCTGTGCTTCCCCTAGTCTTCTGAATAGAGGCTGCATCCATGAAGAGTACTTTCCCCACAGGAGCAAGGAGAGTGCTGAGGAATTCCTTATCATAACAGTGCCAGGGCAGTTCAGGAAGGGCAACCCAGACTGGTACAATGGGGGTCTCCTCTTCAGGCCTAAAAGTTGGAGTCCAGGTTTGGATCCTCATAGTTTGGCCTTCAATTGTCATTCTTTGCTTGGTCCACACAGTTGTGTAGTCCAAGTCATTGTCCAGATCAATGTACACATGCCTGGCATTGAAGTGGGCAATTTTAACTCCCCCTACCAATTGAGTTTGGAGAATGAAGCTTTTTCTTATTAGCTCCACCTTAGGCATTGTGTTGCTAAATTTTCCAACAAGTGTGTATTTGCACCTTTCAGCTAATTTCACCATGAAGTCCTCTTTGTCATAGATAACAGCTGGTAGGCCTTGTCTGGTAGTGTATATAGGAGTAGCTAGATTCAGAGGGACATCATTTTTGGCTTGGTTAAGTCTCAGTTTGGAGGCAAAAGTTTGTATAACAGTGTATGGTGCTGGATGAGGGACCTGTTCCTTTCTAATAGGGAACTGGTTCCTTGGAGGATTTATATTGTTGTTATCAGTTTGTTGAGGTTGGCTACTAACAAGTTTAGAGACTTGGTTGTTGGGAGTAATCTTATCAAAGTTAGAGGAAATTTTGGGAAAATTATTTTGAGTACTTGTAATCTTATGGTTTTGCACCATGTTGTTGGTCTGTTTATCAGAATTAGAGTTAGGCCTGTTAATTTCAGACTCATTCCCCTGCATAGACTTGTTAGGAGCAATACCAGATAGAGCAACTACTTCATTGGATTTAAGCAACTTATCAGCATCATTCAAAGAGACAAGAGTATGTCCAGCTGCACTGTGCTTATGAATATGGTAAGTATGCCCATCAGTATTAGGCAGCAAAATATTTTCCACACATTGCCTTTGATTATTAGGAAGCTCAATATGATTAGGATATAATAGAATGTCATTAGGAGAACACATATTCTGGCCCTGCATATTGAATTCAAGAGAGTTAGAAGACTTACCTTGTGCTCCTGTGATGGAACCACTGCTTTGGAGGAGGTTCGAATTTTTTGGCCTTTGATCATTGCAAGTCCCTTGATTCTGAGATGGACTACCATTGTCAAGGTACTGCTGTTGATCATTAGCCAATGTAGGTTCCTCATTTCGAGCACCCCTGTGACTGTGGCTATCTCCTTCAACTGAGCCTTGACGACTTTTTGGATATGAATTTATTGGAGAGAATTTGGGGTCTGAGTTTTGTCTAGGGAGCCTCACAACAGCCTTAGGAACATTTTGGCATTGATCTCTTGCCAGTTGAGTCGCCGGAGCTCCGGCGACATTTTTGTCGTCTTGACGACTTTTCAAATTTGAATCAATTGGTAGTGATTCGAGACTAACCATATGACTAGGGACCCTCTCTACACTGTGAAGAACCTGTTGGGATTGGTTTCGTCTCAATTGGATCGCCGGAACTCCGGCAGTCCCACCATTGTTGTCGCCTTGACGACTTTTCAAATTTGAATCAATTAGTGGTGATTCGATACTAACCTTGTAGCTGGGGAACTTCTCTACATTGCCACGAACCATTTGGGATTGAATTTGTATGAATTCGTTCGCCGGAGCTCCGGCGACCTCCATATGTGCAGAAGTCGAGTTGAAATTCGAGACTCCCTGGGATGATTCGAAATGCTGCGTGGTGATGAGGGGCTGCACATGAGGCTCAGGAGCATTTTGGCTATAGTTTTGAGCTGATATAGTGGCCGGAGGTCCGGCGCCGCCGCTGACTTTTTCGCCGGCGATTGATACGCCGGTGAAAATTAGTTCATCAGGTGCGCCTTGGCCTGAGGAACAAAACCCCTGTGGTCCGACCTGTCGAATGTCGCCGGAGTTTGGTCGAATTTCTGATCGAAGTTCCGGCGCTTGTGTCTCTACATTTCTGTCGATTTGTATATCATTTTGTGTGGAATTTTTTGCTGCTGATTGTATATGAGCTGAAGAATCATCTTCACAATTTGTTATTACATTTAACAATCCTCGATTTCTCAAGGCAATGATTCTTTCAGCATTCTGCAGCTCTTCACTAGAACATGTAACAGTGATCACTTGTGGGTTTTGCAAATTCGAAGAGCTGTAGTTGGAATCTGAAGGTGAGGTAACTCTCGTTGTGTTCGTATCGACGAAATCTACGATTCCGTCTTTCGAACGAAATTTTTCGAGGTCTGGAGGTGGGTCCCACCCCATTTCGTTTTTTGACTAAAATGCCCTTCCTTGAGAGCTTTCTTTAGAGAGAAGTTTTAGAGAGAAGTTGAATTCATGAAATGAGAAAGTGATGGGGTTCAGGGTTTAGGGTTTAGGGTTTAGGGTTTAGGGTTTAGGGTTTATGGTTTAGGGTTTAGGGTTTAGGGTTTAGGGTTTAGGGTTTAGGGTTTAGGGTTCAGGGTTCAGGGTTCAGGGTTCAGGGTTCAGGGTTCAGGGTTCAGGGTTCAGGGTTTAGGGTTCAGGGTTCAGGGTTCAGGGTTCAGGGTTCAGGGTTCAGGGTTCAGGGTTCAGGGTTCAGGGTTCAGGGTTCAGGGTTCAGGGTTTAGGTTTTTTTTTTTTTTTTTTTTTTTTTTTTTTTTTTTTTACGGGAACAGACCCTACACGAGGCTCCCACCTCTCGTGCACAGTCAGGGGTTAAGCAACACCCCCAAGCCTTAACATAAATAATCAAAATAAAAATACAAGGAGGGGGACATAAACCTTACCTCCGATCCTATGGTGGTTCATAAGTCGGCTAACCTATTAAGGTCGGCTAACTCATCCCCGATACAAAAAAGAGACTAACTATAATTAGAAAGCATTAAACCTGTGAGAGGACTCCTCCCGGTACAATTCAACTATGAAAGCATAAATGAGGGAGACTCTCCCCTTCCATGAGAAAAAAGAAAAGTAACCTACACTAGTCCTATTCCAACTATGCTACGTACCAGACATAGCTACATTGAAGAAGAACAAGTATACGAAACTTCTATCTCGCATGGGATGGGAAATTCTTTTCATCTTTGCGCTTCTTAGTCTTGTCGTACCAAGTAAATCCAGGTGAAATATGCCATTGCATCAGATTCATGATTATCTTCTATGGGGGCTGAAAAGAGAGGAAATATATGGATCTATAGTATCCAAAAGCCTTGGAGTTGTTGTGGAGCATAGTGTAGTTACATGGACCTGCACCTACAAGTAGCCAAGGAAGAAAACCATGGTTGTTGTAGTGTAACCAGCTCCTTGCTGTCAGTATTAGATTCCTTTTTTGGATGGTGGTCAATTCCTTGGGATTCCTGCACAGGCAACCAAAAACCAGAACACATCTGGATGCTGCTGTACCAGGTATTAGTGACTTGTAGATGCATTGTGTGCTGCATAAGCTGCATATTGCTGCTGCTGTTCTTCCAAGCAATTGTGAGAATTTAATGTGCAGCTCCTTGAAGTTGTTCAGCTTCTTGGTGTACCTGCACAGATAAACAAAACCAACAAACCACACAACCAAAGAAATCTGCAATCTGCTGGTAACTTGTAGCTGTTCCTTGTGTGCTGCTGGAATGCAGCTCCTTGTTGCTTCCAAAGAAACATTGGTCAGCTTGTTAGAGTAAATATGTGCCTGCAGTGGGGTCCAACTGCACATGTCCACAAAAACAAGACAACTTGTTAACATCTGAGCTGCAGGGTGAATGGTTGCAACTTCTCTTGTAAGTTGTTGTTGCTTCCATTCAAATTCAGCTTCAGCATTCTTGTTGTTGTTTGTTCTTGGATGTTGTCTATGATGATGTTGGAGTTCCTTTTGGGCTGTATCTCCAACAAACTGCACAAACAAGGAAGCAAACAAACAAGCAAGCATACAATTATAAGAACAATTCCAAGAATTCTGTTGCACAAATTCCTTGTTGCTGCCATTGTAATGCTTGTTGGTCCTTGCTTTGAAGTGGTTCAGCCTGCACAGCCAAACAAGACCAACAAAACATACAACCAAATAGGTGTGCAAGCTGCTGTAGCTATTGCTATTAGCTTGTATTTGTTCCTTGTCTGCTGCAAGTTGGTGGAGTTGTTGCAGATGTTGATGGAATGCATCTGGTATGCATGGGGAATTCTGAAGATTTGCACCTGCACAGACAAACAAAAACAAAAACAACAAACCCAAGGCTGCTAATCTGCAGGTTCTGATTGCTCCATGTTCCTTGTGTGTTGCAAGTTGGTGTAGTTGTTGCTGTGGAAAGCTGCTCCATAGGAGCCCCAAGAATTTGCAGCCCTCATAGCAGTTCCAAAGAGGGCCTGCATAAGTGGACAAAGGCCATGTCCAATAAGATGGAGGAGAACAAGGCCAAAAGCTGGATTGGATGTTATGGGATTCCCCAGTTATTGATGTCCCTAAGCAAAAAAACTTAGCCAAATGCAAACAAACAAACAACCACAAGAACCAGCTGGAAGTTGCTGTTCTGCATAGTCCTTGTGGAGGCCTAGTGTACATCTTCTTGTTGCTTCCTTTGTGATTATGGTGTTTGTTGGTATCAGTTACACAAGTATCCTTTGTTGTGATCAGGTTCAACTTGGAGTACCTGCACAGACAATCAGAACCAACAAGCCACACAACCACAGCCAAAGACAAGCAACAAAGCAAAAAGGACTGCTGCAGGTGTTGCAGGTGTTGGGCTGCTGCAGGTGCTGAGTTGATGCAGGTGTTGTCCTCTATGTATTTGATGTTAAAGCATGTTGGTGTAAGCCTCCAACAACCTGCAAATACACAGCAAATAACCAAACACAAGCAAAGACCTATACAGGTTAGTAGAGAGGATTGAATCTCAAAAAGGATTTTGGAGCCTGTTAGCATTTTCCATGTCGCTCGACTAACGTCTCCACTTATCCGTTTGAGCTGAAACTTCCTGAGGTTTGCATATATATTCATTACTTTAGCCATGCAAAGTTTGAATGCTTGTTTCCCAAGTTGGAGCTTCCATTTAGCAAAATTCTTCCTTTTTAAGGTTAAGACAGCTGATTGTTTCAAGCTCGCTCGCCTAACGTCTAAAATTATCCGTTTGGGCTGAAATTTCTTGGGTCTTATCAAAAACATATATGCTACCATCCTGCAAAGTTTGGGAGACTTTGGACAAGTCCACAAGTTACTCCCTACCCTGCACCTGCTGCCCTGCTGAGGCTTAGAGGTTGCAGGGTATTTGGAAGGTGTTGTTGTGCTCTTGTCTATGTATTTGTTGTTGAAGAATGCTAATATATTACTCCAGACACCTGCAATAATACAACAAACAAGTCCAAACAAAAAATAATATACACAGACTAGCAATAAAGAGGGGACCTCAATAAGAGCTTTGGAGAGTGTTATCATTTTCCAAACCGCTCGACTAACGTCTCCAATTATCCATTTGAGTTGAAACTTTGTGGATTTAGCATTTATATCCTCTCCTTTATTCCTGCTAAGTTTGAAGAATTGTTTCCCAATTTGGAGGGTCCAAATTACTAAAGACCCTCCCTTTAGGCTTAAGGCAGCTGAATGTTTCCACGTCGCTCGCCTAACGCCTCCAATTATCCGTTTGGGCTGAAACTTCTTGGGGCTTGTCAAAATAATATATTCTAACATCCTGCAAAGTTTGGGGGTCATTGGACAAGTCCACATGCTACTCCACACCCTGCACCTGCTGCCCAGCTGAAGCTTAGAGGTTGCAGGGTGTTTGGAAGTTGTTTTTGTGCTCTTGTCTATGTATTTGTTGTTGAAGAGTGCTAATATATTACTCCAGACACCTGCAATAATACAACAAACAAGCCCAAACAAAAAATAATGTACACAGACTAGCAATAAAGAAGGGACCTCAGTAAGAGCTTTGGAGAGTGTTATCATTTTCCAAGTCGCTCGACTAACGTCTCCAATTGTCCATTTGAGTTGAAACTTTATGGAGTTAGCATATATATCCTCTCCTTTAGTCCTGCAAAGTTTGAAGACTTTTTGCCCAAGTTGGAGGGTCCAAATTACTAAAGATCCTCTCTTTAGACTTAAGGCAGCTGAATGTTTCCATGTCGCTCGCCTAACGTCTCCAATTATCCGTTTGGGCTGAAACTTCTTGGGACTTGTCAAAAAAATATATTCTACCATCCTGCAAAGTTTGGGGGGCCTTGGACAGGTCCACATGTTATTCCACCTCCTGCACCTGCTGCCCTGCAGCAGGTACTCCAGTGGTGCTCCAAGCTGAAGGGTAATCATGATAGTTGAAGATCTAGGACCCTGCAAAATCAGATTAGTGAAATAGAAAAAAGAAAATATACTATGTCTTACCTCAAGAGGTAATTTGGTTATTGTGAACAAGTAATATGTAGGGGAGACTCTCCCTTTTACAGTGGTTCTAACTGTGGGATCTTCAAAGTATTTGTATCTATGCATAAGTTGAAGATAGAGTTAGAACAGCAGTGCAGCAGATCAGGGTGGTTTCTTGATTCTCTTGAGCTTCCTTCTTCTGAAGCTAGCCATTCCCAACCTGTCCAGTTCCAGGTGGGCTTTAGCTTCTTTGGGGAGATCCTGTTTGATGAAGTATAGCTCAGGAGAAGTACATTTGTGGCTGTGCTTGGATAATGCATCAGCAATGGAGTTGGCCTCCCTAAAGGTGTGATTGCATTGAAAAGCCTGGAACTGACAGATGATATTGTGAAGGTTGTCCAGCAGTCCTCTGATGGTCCAGGGGGGCTTTGCTTGATGATGCAGCCACTTGGTGAGGAGTTCAGAATCCACTTCTAGTTCTACCTTGTAGTAACCAAGGTGGAGGCACCAGGAGAGGCCAAAGATAGCTGCTTTAATCTCAGCTTGATTATTAGTACCTGTACCTAAAGGGACAGCAAAGGCAAAAATGAGATCTCCATAAGAATTTCTTAAGATTCCTCCTCCACCAATGTTGCCAGGGTTGTCAAGAGCACTGCCATCTGTATTTAGTTTCACCCTGTGGCCTGCTGGCTTTATCCATTTCACAGGAGTGATTTGGATAACATGAGAACACTGATCAATCCAAAGGACCAGTTCCTTCCAGCTGGTAGGCCACTTGATATAGGGGAAGGCTATGGTGAGCAAGTTGTGGATATCTTTGTAGATAGAGAATTTGACTCTAGCCATATTAGAATGTTTTCCACCATATTTAGAGGCACATCTGTTTTTCCAAAGGTTCCAACAAATGGAAATAGGAGTAGCCTGCAGAATAAGCTTATGAGCATTATTCTTATACTTAGAATTCCACCACCTCATCAAAAGAGTTCTAAGAGGTGTGTACTCCTTAATGATACCCAAGGAATCAGAGAAGACTTTCCAAATGTTGGTAGCAAAGGAACCTGCAACAAAAATGTGATCAATAGTGTCTTGGCCAGGTCTATGGCAGCAGTAGCACTGAGAGGGGGTATGACCAAATCTGATCAAGCTCTCATTGGTGGGCAACTTCCCTCTAAAAGCTCTCCAGACCAGGAAGGAGTATTTGAAAGGGATGAGGTTGTGCCATGTGGAAGAATTGAGCTTAGTCTTTGGTCTTTTGGCTCTGATGAGCTCCCATGCTGTGGAACAACTGAACTCCCCAGAACTAGTGAGCTTCCAGCTTGGTTGATCTTGCTGGAGAGGCTGATAGTTGATGTAGGTAGCCAGGATGGTTGACACAAGTTGGGGAGGAGCCTTTTGTATGACAAGATCCACATTCCATTGACCATTGGTCAAGAAGGCAGAAACCTGAATGTTGTTGAACCTGCAACTGTTAGTGGTGAAGAGTGCTAGAGGTCCAACCCCCAGCCAGTTGTCCCACCAAAAGAGGCAAGTACCAGACAAGATTTGCCATTGAATATGAGGCTCCATGTGTGTCTTGTTGTGCATCAGGTGTTTCCAAGTAAGGGATTGGCCAGTATCCCATTTCTTGGTGATGATATTAGCCCTCTGACAATACTTGGCTTTAAGGAAGTCACCCCACAAGGTGTTCTTGGTTCTAAGAGTCCACCATTGCTTATATTGAAAGGACTTAGCAACATCAGCAATTTGTCTGACCCCTATGCCCCCCTCATCATATGGGAAACTCAGGTTCTTCCAAGAAGACCAATGGTACTTCCTTTTGTCATTCTTCCACCCCCAAAAGAAGTTGGCAGTAATGCTTTGGATTTGCTTGATGGTAGTGGAGGGTGGTGTGCTGGCTGCAAGCAAGTGAATAGGCATGGCTTGGATGACATGTTTGACAAGAGTAACTCTGCCCCCATAGCTCAGGATCTTTGCCTGCCATCCTGTGATCTTATTAACTACCTTTGCAATAAGCTCAGAGTAGTAGATAATTCTCTGCCTTCCAATGTAGATGGGGCATCCCAGGTAGGTGATGGGGCTGCTCTTTTGAGTGAAACCAGTAATATCCTTGATTCTCTGCACAGTAGATTGGAAGGCATTGGAAGGAATCATGAAGTGGCTTTTATGCTTGTTGATCAGTTGTCCAGAGGTCTTTTCATAAGTATCCAAAGTCTCCATGATGAGAGTCAAGGTTTGCTTCCTTCCAGAAGCAAAAATAATGATATCATCAGCAAAGCTAAGGTGGTTAATCTGAGGACCCTTTTGAGACATGTAGAAACCATGGAACTGAGGATGATGATGAAGTTTGTTCATAAGTCTAGAGAGAACTTCAGCTCCAAGGATGAATAAGGCTGGGGATAGAGGGTCACCCTGCTTGAGGCCCCTTGTGGAATGAAAGAAACCATGCCTAGATCCATTAACTATGACAGAATACCAATTATCAGACATGATTCTCCATGCCATATCAATGAATCTTTCACCAAAGCCCATTCTTCTCAGAACCAGGCAAGTGTAGGACCAAGAGACCCTATCATAAGCTTTGGCCATGTCAAGTTTGATCACAACATTGCCTCCTATGTTAGGCTTTTTTATCTGGTGGATGATTTCTTGGGCCAGCATGATATTCTCAGAGATGCTCCTATTTTTAACAAAGCCTGATTGGTTAAGGGAGATGAGGTTAGGCAGAATAGGGGCTAGTCTAAGACAAAGGAGTTTGGATATGATTTTGTTAGTAAAATTACTCAGACTTATGGGCCTGAATTCAGAGATTTTGGTAGGGTGCTTCACTTTGGGGAGGAGAACTAGGCAAGCATGAGAGAAGTACTTAGGCATAGTCTGACCACAGAAGAAGGAATTGACTACACTAAGGAGGTCTTCTTTGATGATATCCCAGCATACTTGGAAGAATTTGCCATTCATCCCATCAGGGCCAGCTGCTGAGTTGGGATTCATAGCAAAGACTACAGTTTTCAACTCTTCCATAGATGGGGTGGCTTGGAGGGTCTCATTTTGCTGGTCAGTAACCATAGGAGTGATGCATTGAAGGTTATGCTGTTGGATGTAGTTCTCTTCCCCAGTGAAGATCTGCTGGAAATGCTCACAGGCTGCCTCAGCTATTTCAGCATCACCCTGCACCCATGAGCCTTCCTCAGTCTGAATCCTGTGAATGTACAGCTTCCTTCTTCTGCCTCTAATCAGGGCATGGAAGTAACTAGAGTTCATATCACCTTCTTTAAACCACTGCAGCTGAGTCTTTTGTCTAAGGATAGTATTCTCCATTTTCATATACCTGATGTATTCAGCATTGATGGCATGAAGCTTGGATCTGTTTTCATTGGATTGCATGTTAATCAGGTCCTCTTCAGCTTGTCTAACAGCTTCCTCATACTCTTTAACTTTAGCATAGATATCACCAAATTGGTTCCTAGACCAGTTACTAAGAGTATTAGCAAGCCTCTTCATCTTCATGTGAAAGATCCACATTGGATTACCCTCAATGGACCTGCTCCAGCAGTTCTCAACAAGATCCATAAAGGAAGGTTGTTCAGGCCAACAGTTGAGGAACTTGAAGTATTTGATGGGATTATGATGTTGATCTATCATTTCCATAAGCAGAGGGCAATGATCAGAACCAACTGAGGGGAGATGAGTTATGGAAGTAAGGGGCATGGTTTCCAGCCATTTATCATTAACCATTCCCCTATCAAGTCTCTTCCATACCCTGGACATGATGCCTCTTTGATTGCACCAGGTGTATTTCTGCCCTGTAAAGCCAAGGTCTTGCAGGCCACTAGCCTCTATAATACTAATGAACTCAAGGCTCTTTCTCATATTATACATGACCCCCCCAAGTTTTTCTTCAGGGTCAGTAATAACATTGAAGTCACCTACAGTACACCATGGAAGAGAGGTAGTGGACTGCTGCAGCATGCTATCCCATAGAGGCCTTCTGAGGTGGTCCTTACACTTGGCATACACAAAGGTAGTAATGAACTGATTAGGGCTCATAACATGGTTAATGTCACAAGTGATCAGCTGTTCCTCATTTTCCAAAATAGTGCAACTCACATCTTTTGTCCAGAAAATCCAAATTTTACCATTAGGATTATGAGTAGCATGGTCCATGTTGAGAAGATTTCTAAAGTACTGCAGTTGAGTATTGTCAGAGAAAGGTTCTAAAATGGCAATGATAGAGATATGATGTATGTTTTTGAGAAGTTTAATTCTCTCCATAGCTCCTTGGGTATTAATACCCCTCACATTCCAACTAAGGATGCTAATCATTTAAAAGGTTTGAGAGTTTGGAGCCTGGTATTTGGCCTGCCAGTGAGGACAGATGTTGAAGAGGTTTTTGGTTTAGTGCTAAGTCTGGTCCTATGAATCCCTCTAGGAGATAATCCCTGTGAACTAGTTGCTTGCTTAATTTCTTCTTCATAAACATTATCAGAAGAGGGACTGAAGATCTTGATCAACTGCTCACTCTCACTATTATTATCATCATCCTCATGGTCTTGCAGAGGTTGGTCATCAAAATCTTCCTCATTCTCAGACTCACACACAGCATACTCATCTGTAAGATCTTGTATGTTGGTGTTGAGGGTGCAGATGAACTGAGGCAGATCAGTAACTCTCTCATGGATGATTTCAGCTGAATTTCTGGGAGATGTGGGAATGCAATGGGCTTGGAGAGGAGTGATATCCATCCCCACCTGGTCATCATCTAAGACAAATTGTTGGCACTCCTGCTCCCCCTGCTGTACTATCAAACTGTCCATTTTGGGAGTTTGACATGTCTCAGCTGAGTTCATTTCTTGTATTTTCTTTTTAATGGCTTCTCTTCTTTTCTTGCTTAGCTTATTCTTCTGAACAGTAGAACTTTTACCACTAGTACTAGGGTGAGATCCCAGGTCTTTGGCCATGGCACCTTTGCTAGCTTGCATGGTAATTTCATCAATATGACTAGCTGCAGGGGTAGGAGTGTGTGTTGGAGTCTTTTGAGCAGAGGTAGCAGGGGTAGCAGGAGCTCTGGAGTCTCTCCTAAGTTCAACAATACTCTCATGCATAGCATGAGGGTGTACCCCTCCCCTATTGGTTTCCCCATCCTGCATGTTAGTGGGGTTCTCCTGTACACTTCCAGCCTTTCCTCCTTCAACTACCAGATCAGCAGCAACAATATTAATCTTTGGGAGGTTCAGGGGGATTGGGAGTGATAAGTCAATACCTGAATTCCTTGCAGGATTGGTCCCTTGAGTAACACCTGTTAAGATATTACTTGTGCATGCAATATGGGGGGATGGGGTTTGTGGGAGAGATAAGTCAATACCTTGCCTCTCAGTTGTTGTGCTTGCCTGCCTTGTGGATGAACTCTTCAACAAAGAGTTCTTCTGGTTGTCTGTAGGTCCTGCAATTTGGTTAGTGGGTTGATCTTGCAATGCAAGATCAACATGAACATTTGGAATAGAGATAGCAGTAGTAGTCTTACCTGGATTTACTTTGGTTTGCTGCACTGCAACATACTTACCTTTGGTTAATACTCCTGCAGCTCTTGTTTCTTGGTTCAGCTGGCCATTAATGTGTCCTTTGTTTTGTTTCCTTCTCTGAGTTTGCCAAGCATTATCCTCCTTGCTAGCCTTATTGTTCTGTGACTGTTGTGGTGTAGTGGATGTGAAAGGATTTTGGTGCACCTGTAAATTATCAGGTTGATGTTGGTTGTGTTCTTTGTTCTCTCCCTGAGTTTGGCTTGTATTTTTTGATGTATTTTCAGGGCTTTTCTTCTTCATCTGTTCTTCATCTCTTCTCTTGATATTACACACATGCACCATATGCCCCTGATGCTTGCAGTACATGCAGTACTCAGGCACACTGTCATATAAGAGTTCCTGCCACCTTCCTATTGTAGGATCACTTTTGTCATGCCCAAGCCATACATGATGGGGTCTCTCTTGTGTAAGGTTTACCTGTACTCTTACCTTAGCAGTGCTTCCCCTAGTCTTCTGAATAGAGGCTGCATCCATGAAGAGTACTTTCCCCACAGGAGCAAGGAGAGTGGTCAGGAACTCCTTATCATAACAGTGCCATGGGAGTTCAGGAAGAGCAACCCAAACTGGTACAATGGGGGTCTCCTCTTCAGGCCTAAAAGTTGGAGTCCAGGTTTGGATCCTCATAGTTTGGCCTTCAATTGTCATTCTTTGCTTGGTCCACACAGTTGTGTAGTCCAAGTCATTGTCCAGATCAATGTACACATGCCTGGCATTGAAGTGGGCAATTTTGACACCCCCTACCAATTGAGTTTGGAGAATGAAGCTTTTTCTTATTAGCTCCACCTTAGGCATTGTGCTGCTAAATTTTCCAACAAGTGTGTATTTGCATCTTTCAGCTAATTTCACCATGAAGTCCTCTTTGTCATAGATGACAGCTGGTAGGCCTTGTCTGGTAGTGTATATAGGAGTAGCTAGATTCAGAGGGACATCATTTTTAGCTTGGTTCATCCTCAGTTTGGAGGCAAAGGTTTGTATAACAGTGTATGGTGCTGGATGAGGGACCTGTTCCTTTCTAATAGGGAACTGGTTCCTTGGAGGATTTATATTGTTGTTGTCAGTTTGTTGAGGTTGGCTACTAACTAATTTAGTGACTTGGTTGTTGGGACTAATCTTATCAAAGTTAGAGGAAATTTTGGGAAAATTATTCTGAATATTTGTAGTCTTATGGGTTTGCACCATGTTGTTGGTCTGTTTATCAGAATTAGAGTTAGGCATGTTAATGTCAGACTCATTCCCCTGCATAGAATTGTTAGGAGCAATACCAGGTAGAGCATCTACTTCATTGGATTTAAACAACTTATCAGCATCATTCAAAGAGACAGGAGTATGTCCAGCTGCATTGTGCTTATGAATATGGTGATTATGCTCATCAGTATTAGGCAGCAAAATATTTTCCACACATTGCCTTTGATTATTAGGAAGCTCAATATGATTAGGATATAATAGAATGTCATTAGGAGGACACATATTCTGGCCCTGCATATTGAATTCAAGAGAGTTAGAAGACTTACCTTGTACCCCTGTGATGGAACCACTGCTTTGGAGGAGGTTCGAATTGTTTGGCCTTTGATCATTGCAAGTCCCTTGATTCTGAGATGGACTACCATTGTCAAGGTACTGCTGTTGATCATTAGCCAATGTAGGTTCCTCATTTCGAACACCCCTGTGACTGTGACTGTGTCTATCTCCTTCAACTGAGCCTTGACGACTTTTTGGATATGAATTTATTGGAGAGAATTTGGGGTCTGAGTTTTGTCTAGGAGACCTCACAACAGCCTTAGGAACATTTTGGCATTGATCTCTTGCCAGTTGGGTCGCCGGAGCTCCGGCGACATTTTTGTCGTCTTGACGACTTTTCAAATTTGAATCAATTGGTAGTGATTCGAGACTAACCATATGACTAGGGAACCTCTCTACATTGTGGAGAACCTGTTGGGATTGGTTTTGTCTCAATTGGATGGCCGGAACTCCGGCAGTCCCACCATTGTTGTCGTGTTGACGACTTTTCAAATTTGAATCAAATAGTGGTGATTCGATACTAACCTTGTAGCTGGGGAGCTTCTCTACATTGCCACGAACCACTTGGGATTGAATTTGTATGAATTCGTTCACCGGAGCTCCGGCGACCTCCATATGTGCAGAAGTCGAGTTGAAATTCGAGGCTTCCTGGGTTGATTCGAAATGCGGCGTGATGATGAGGGGCTGCGTATAAGGCTCAGGAACATTTTGGCTTTGGTTTTGAGCTGGTATAGTGGCCGGAGCTCCGGCGCCGACGCTGACTTTTTCGCCGGCGATTGATACGCCGGTGAAAATTAGTTCATCAGGTGCGCCTTGGCCTGAGGAACAAAACCCATATGGTCCGACATGTCGAATGTCGCCGGAGCTTGGTCGAATATCCGATCGAAATTCCGGCGCCTGTATCTCTGCACTTCTGTCGATTTTTGTATCATTTTTTTTGGAATTTTTTGCTGCTGATTGTATTTGAGCTGAGGAATCATCTTCACAATTCATTATTACATTTAACAATCCCTGATTTCTCAATGCAATGATTCTTTCAGCATTCTGCAGCTCTTCGCTAGAACAAGTAACATTGATCACTTTTGTTTTTTGCAAATTCAAAGAGCTGTAGGTGGAATCTGAAGGTGAGGCAACTCTCGTTGTGTTCGTATCGACGAAATCTACGATTCCGTCTTTCGAACGAAATTTTTCGATGTCTGGAGGTGGGTCCCACCCCATTTCGTTTTTTGACTAAAATGCCCTTTCTTGAGAGCTTTCTTTAGAGAGAAGTTGAATTCATGAAATGAGAAAGTGATGGGGTTTAGGGTTCAGGGTTCAGGGTTTAGGGTTTAGGGTTTAGGGTTTAGGGTTTAGGGTTTAGGGTTTAGGGTTTAGGGTTTAGGGTTTAGGGTTTAGGGTTTAGGGTTCAGGGTTCAGGGTTCAGGGTTCAGGGTTTAGGGTAGGTTTTTTTTTTTTTTTTTTTTTTTTTTTTTTTTTTTTTTTTTTTTACGGGAACAGACCCTACACGAGGCTCCCACCTCTCGTGCACAGTCAGGGGTTAAGCAACACCCCCAAGCCTTAACATAAATAATCAAATTAAAAATACAAGGAGGGGGACATAAACCTTACCTCCGATCCTATGGTGGTTCATAAGTCGGCTAACCAATTAAGGTCGGCTAACTCATCCCCGATACAAAAAAGAGACTAACTATAACTAGAAAGCAGTAAACCTGTGAGAGGACTCCTCCCTGTACAATTCAACTATTAAAGCATAAATGAGGGAGACTCTCCCCTTCCATGAGAAAAAAGAAAAGTAACCTACACTAGTCCTATTCCAACTATGCTACGTACCAGACATAGCTACATTGAAGAAGAACAAGTATACGAAACTTCTATCTCGCATGGGATGGGAAATTCTTTTCATCTTTGCTCTTCTTAGTCTTGTCGTACCAAGTAAATCCAGGTGAAATATGCCATTGCATCAGTATCATGATTATCTTCTATGGGGGCTGAAAAGAGAGGAAATATATGGATCTATAGTATCCAAAAGCCTTGGAGTTGTTGTGGAGCATAGTGTAGTTACATGGACCTGCACCTACAAGTAGCCAAGGAAGAAAACCATGGTTGTTGTAGTGTAACCAGCTCCTTGCTGTCAGTATTAGATTCCTTTTTTGGATGGTGGTCAATTCCTTGGGACTCCTGCACAGGCAACCAAAAACCAGAACACATCTGGATGCTGCTGTACCAGGTATTAGTGACTTGTAGATGCTCATTGTGTGCTGCATAAGCTGCATATTGCTGCTGCTGTGCAGCTCCTTGAACTTGTTCAGCTTCTTGGTGTACCTGCACAGATAAACAAAACCAACAAACCACACAACCAAAGAAATTTGCAACTGTTCCTTGTGTGCTGCTGGAATGCATCTCCTTGGTGCTCCCAAAGAAACATTGGTCAGCTTGTTAGAGTAAATATGTGCCTGCAGGGGGGTCCAACTGCACATGTCCACAAAAACAAGACAACTTGCTAACATCTGAGCTGCAGGGTGAATGGTTGCAACTTCTCTTGTAAGTTGTTGTTGCTTCCATTCAAATTCAGCTTCAGCATTCTTGTTGTTGTTTGTTCTTGGATGTTGTCTATGAGGATGTTGGAGTTCCTTTTGGGCTGTATCTCCAACAACCTGCACAAACAAGGAAGCAAACAAACAAGCAAGCATACAATTATAAGAACAATTCCAAGAATTCTGTTGCACAAATTCCTTGTTGCTGCCATTGTAATGCTTGTTGGTCCTTGCTTTGAAATGGTTCAGCCTGCACAGCCAAACAAGACCAACAAAACATACAACCAAAGAGCTGCTGTAGCTAGTGCTATTAGCTTGTATTTGTTCCTTGTCTGCTGCAAGTTGGTGGAGCTGTTGTAGATGTTGATGGAATGCATCTGGTATGCATGGAGAGGTGATCCATGCTTTAGTATCCAGTTGTTTACAATTCTGAGGATCTGCACCTGCACAGACAAACAAAAACAAAAACAACAAACCCAAGGCTGCTAATCTGCAGGTTCTGATGGCTGTAGTCTCCCTAGGCTGCTTGTTGGTCTTTGTTTTAAGGTGGTTGGATTTCTTGGAGTACCTGTATAGACAAACACAACCAACAAACCTCCCAAGCAAAGAGAGCTGCATGCTTCTGCATCTATGTTCCTTGTGTGTTGCAAGTTGGTGTAGTTGTTGCTGTGGAGTGTTGATAGAGGATGTGGCTGGAAAGCTGCTCCATAGGAGCCCCAAGACTTTGCAGCCCTCATAGCAGTTCCAAAGAGGGCCTGCATAAGTGGACAAAGGCCATGTCCAATAAGATGGAGGGGAACAAGGCCAAAAACTGGATTGGATGTTATGGGATTGTGTCTGTGAAATCCTGGTGATGAACTCCAACTTCTGATGTAATAGTTCTCCAGTTATTGATGTCCCTAAGCAAAAACAATCAGCCAAATGCAAACAACCAAACAAACACAAGAACCAGCTGGAAATTGCTGTTCTGCATAGTCCTTGTGGAGGCCTAGTGTACAGCTTCTTGTTGCTTCCTTTGTGATTATGGTGTTTGTTGGTATCAGTTACACAAGTGTCCTTTGTTGTGGTCAGGTTCAATTTGGAGTACCTGCACAGACAATCAGAACAAACAAGCCACACAACCAAAGATAGACAAGAACAGTCAACCAAAGCCAAGCAACAAAGCAAAAAGTTGTTGAACTGTTGCAGGTGTTGCAGGTGTTGGGCTGCTGCAGGTGTTGAGTTGATGCAGGTGTTGTCCTCTATGTATTTGATGTTAAGGCATGTTGGTGTAAGTCTCCAACAACCTGCAAATACACTGCAAATAACCAAACACAAGCAAAGACCTATACAGGTTAGTAGAGAGGAATGGTTCTCAAAAAGGATTTTGGAGCCTGTTAGCATTTTCCATGTCGCTCGACTAACGTCTCCACTTATCCGTTTGAGCTGAAACTTCATGAGATTAGCATATATATTCATTACTTTAGCCATGCAAAGTTTGAAGGCTTGTTTCCCAAGTTGGAGCTTCCATTTAGCAAAATTCTTCCTTTTTAAGGTTGAGACAGCTGATTGTTTCAAGCTCGCTCGCCTAACGTCTAAAATTATCCGTTTGGGTTGAAATTTCTTGGGCCTTATCAAAAACATATATGCTACCATCCTGCAAAGTTTGGGAGACTTTGGACAAGTCCACAAGTTACTCCCTACCCTGCACCTGCTGCCCTGCTGAGGCTTAGAGGTTGCAGGGTGTTTGGAAGATGTTGTTGTGCTCTTGTCTATGTATTTGTTGTTGAAGAATGCTAATATACTACTCCAGACACCTGCAATAATACAACAAACAATCCCAAACAAAACATAATATACACAGACTAGCAATAAAGAGGGGACCTCAGTAAGAGCTTTGGAGGGAGTTATCATTTTCCAAGCCGCTCGACTAACGTCTCCAATTATCCATTTGAGTTGAAACTTTATGGAGTTAGCATGTATATCCTCCCCTTTAGTCCTGCAAAGTTTGAAGACTTGTTTCCCAAGTTGGAGGGTCCAAATCACTAAAGACCCTCTCTTTAGGCTTAAAGCAGCTGAATGTTTCCATGTCGCTCGCCTAACGTCTCCAATTATCCGTTTGGGCTGAAACTTCTTGGGGTTTGTCAAAATAGTATATTCTAACATCCTGCAAAGTTTGGGGGGGATTGGACAAGTCCACTTGCTACTCCACACCCTGCACCTGCTGCACTGCTGTAGCTTAGAGGTTGCAGGGTGTTTGGAAGTTGTTTTTGTGCTTTTGTCTATGTATTTGTTGTTGAGGAATGCTAATATATTACTCCAGACACCTGCAATAATACAACAAACAAGCCCAAACAAAAAATAATGTGCACAGACTAGGAAAAAAGGAGGGGCCTCAGTAAGAGCTTTGGAGAGTGTTATCATTTTCCAAGTCGCTCGACTAACGTCTCCAATTGTCCATTTGAGTTGAAACTTTATGGAGTTAGCATATATATCCTCTCCTTTAGTCCTGCAAAGTTGGAAGACTTTTTTCCCAAGTTGGAGGGCCCAACTTACTAAAGACCCTCTCTTTAGGCTTAAGGCAGCTGAATGTTTCCATGTCGCTCGCCTAACGCCTCCAATTATCCGTTTGGGCTGAAACTTCTTGGGACTTGTCAAAAAAGTATATTCTACCCTCCTGCAAAGTTTGGGGGCCATTGGACAGGTCCTCATGTTATTCCACACCCTGCACCTGCTGCCCTGCATCATGTACTCCAGTGGTGCTCCAAGCTGAAGTGTAATCATGATAGCTGAAGATCTAGGACCCTGCAAAATCAGATTAGTGAAATAGAAAAAAGAATATATACTATTTCTTTCCTCAAGAGGTGAGTTGGTTATTGTGAGTAAGTAATATGTAGGGGAGACTCTCCCTTTTACAGTGGTTCTAACTGTGGTATCTTCAAAGTATTTGTATCTATGCATAAGTTGAAGATAGAGTTAGAACAGCAGTGCAGCAGATCAGGGAGGTTTCTTGATTCTCTTGAGCTTCCTTCTTCTGAAGCTAGCCATTCCCAACCTGTCCAGTTCCAGGTGGGCTTTGGCTTCTTTGGGGAGGTCCTGTTTGATGAAGTATAGCTCAGGGGAAGTACATTTATGGCTGTGTTTGGATAATGCATCAGCAATGGAGTTGGCCTCCCTAAAGGTGTGATTGCATTGAAAAGCCTGGAACTGACAGATGATATTGTGAAGGTTGTCCAGCAGTCCTTTGATGGTCCAGGGAGGCTTTGCTTGATGATGCAGCCACTTGGTGAGGAGTTTAGAATCCACTTCTAGTTCTACCTTGTAGTAACCAAGGTGGAGGCACCAGGAGAGGCCAAAGATAGCTGCTTTAATCTCAGCTTGATTATTAGTACCTGTACCTAAAGGGACAGCAAAGGCAAAAATGAGATCACCATAAGAATTTCTTAAGATTCCTCCTCCACCAATGTTGCCAGGGTTGTCAAGAGCACTGCCATCTGTATTTAGTTTCACCCTGTGGCCTGCTGGCTTTATCCATTTCACAGGAGTGATTTGGATAACATGAGAACACTGATCAATCCAAAGGACCAGTTCCTTCCAGCTGGTAGGCCACTTGATATAGGGGAAGGCTATGGTGAGCAAGTTGTGGATATCTTTGTAGATAGAGAATTTGACTCTAGCCAGATTAGAATGTTTTCCACCATATTTAGATGCACATCTGTTTTTCCAAAGGTTCCAACAAATGGAAATAGGAGTAGCCTGCAGAATAAGCTTATGAGCATTATTTTTATACTTAGAATTCCACCACCTCATCAAAAGAGTTCTAAGAGGTGTGTACTCCTTAGTGATACCCAAGGAATCAGAGAAGACTTTCCAAATGTTGGTAGCAAAGGAACCTGCAACAAAAATGTGATCAATAGTGTCTTGGTCAGGTCTATGGCAGCAGTAGCACTGAGAGGGGGTATGACCAAATCTGATCAAGCTCTCATTGGTGGGCAACTTCCCTCTAAAAGCTCTCCAGACCAGGAAGGAGTATTTGAAAGGGATGAGGTTGTGCCATGTGGAAGAATTGAGCTTAGTCTTGGGTCTTTTGGCTCTGATGAGCTCCCATGCTGTGGAACAACTGAACTCCCCAGAGCTAGTGAGCTTCCAGCTTGGTTGATCTTGCTGGAGAGGCTGATAGTTGATGTAGGTAGCCAGGATGGTTGACACAAGTTGGGGAGGAGCCTTTTGTATGACAAGATCCACATTCCATTGACCATTGGTCAAGAAGGCAGAAACCTGAATGTTGTTGAACCTGCAACTGTTAGTGGTGAAGAGTGCTAGAGGTCCAACCCCCAGCCAGTTGTCCCACCAAAAGAGGCAAGTACCAGACAAGATTTGCCATTGAATATGGGGCTCCATGTGAGTCTTGTTGTGCATCAGGTGTTTCCAAGTAAGGGATTGGCCAGTATCCCATTTCTTGGTGATGATATTAGCCCTCTGACAATACTTGGCTTTAAGGAAGTCACCCCACAAGGTGTTCTTGGTTCTAAGAGTCCACCATTGCTTGTATTGAAAGGACTTAGCAACATCAGCAATTTGTCTGACCCCTATGCCCCCCTCATCATATGGGAAACTCAGGTTCTTCCAAGAAGACCAATGGTACTTCCTTTTGTCATTCTTCCACCCCCAAAAGAAGTTGGCAGTAATACTTTGGATTTGCTTGATGGTAGTGGAGGGTGGAGTGCTGGCTGCAAGCAAGTGAATAGGCATGGCTTGTATGACATGTTTGACAAGAGTAACTCTGCCCCCATAGCTCAGGATCTTTGCCTGCCATCCTGTGATCTTATTAACTACCTTTGCAATAAGCTCAGAGTAGTAGATAATTCTCTGCCTTCCAATGTAAATGGGGCATCCCAGGTAGGTGATGGGGCTGCTCTTTTGAGTGAAGCCAGTAATATCCTTGATTCTCTGCACAGTAGATTGGAAAGCATTGGAAGGAATCATGAAGTGGCTTTTATGTTTGTTGATCAGTTGTCCAGAGGTCTTTTCATAAGTATCCAAAGTCTCCATGATGAGAGTCAAGGTTTGCTTCCTTCCAGAAGCAAAAATAATGATATCATCAGCAAAGCTAAGGTGGTTAATCTGAGGACCCTTTTGAGACATGTAGAATCCATGGAACTGAGGATGATGATGAAGTTTGTTCATAAGTCTAGAGAGAACTTCAGCTCCAAGGATGAATAAGGCTGGGGATAGAGGGTCACCCTGCTTGAGGCCCCTTGTGGAGTGAAAGAAACCATGTCTAGATCCATTAACTATGACAGAATACCAATTATCAGCCATGATTCTCCATGCCATATCAATGAATCTTTCACCAAAGCCCATTCTTCTCAGAACCAGGCAAGTGTAGGACCAAGAGACCCTATCATAAGCTTTGGCCATGTCAAGTTTGATCACAACATTGCCTCCTATGTTAGGCTTTTTTATCTGGTGGATGATTTCTTGGGCCAGCATGATATTCTCAGAGATGCTCCTATTTTTAACAAAGCCTGATTGGTTAAGAGAGATGAGGTTAGGCAGAATAGGGGCTAATCTAAGACAAAGGAGTTTGGATATGATTTTGTTAGTAAAATTACTCAGACTTATGGGCCTGAATTCAGAAATTTTGGTAGGGTGCTTTACTTTGGGGAGGAGAACTAAGCAAGCATGAGAGAAGTATTTAGGCATAGTCTGACCACAGAAGAAGGAATTGACTACACTAAGGAGGTCTTCTTTGATGATATCCCAGCATACTTGGAAGAATTTGCCATTCATCCCATCAGGGCCAGCTGCTGAGTTGGGATTCATGGCAAAGACCACAGTTTTCAGCTCTTCCATAGATGGGGTGGCTTGGAGGGTCTCATTTTGCTGGTCAGTAACCATAGGGGGGATGCATTGAAGGTTATGCTGCTGGATGTAATTCTCTTCCCCAGTGAAGATCTGCTGGAAATGCTCACAGGCTGCCTCAGCTATTTCAGCATCACCCTGCACCCATGAGCCTTCCTCAGTCTGAATCCTGTGAATGTACAACTTCCTTCTTCTGCCTCTAATCAGGGCATGGAAGTAACTAGAATTCATATCACCTTCTTTAAACCACTGCAGCTGAGTCTTTTGCCTAAGGATAGTATTCTCCATTTTCATATACCTGATGTATTCAGCATTGATGGCATGAAGCTTGGATCTGTTTTCATTGGATTGCCTGTTAATCAGGTCCTCTTCAGCTTGTCTAACAGCTTCCTCATACTCTTTAACTTTAGCATGGATATCACCAAATTGGTTCCTAGACCAGTTACTAAGAGTATTAGCAAGCCTCTTCATCTTCATGTGAAAGATCCACATTGGATTACCCTCAATGGACCTGCTCCAGCAATTCTCAACAAGATCCATAAAGGAAGGTTGTTTAGGCCAACAGTTAAGGAACTTGAAGTATTTGATGGGATTATGATGTTGATCTATCATTTCCATAAGAAGAGGGCAATGATCAGAACCAACTGATGGAAGATGAGTTATGGAAGTAAGGGGCATGGTTTCCAGCCATTTATCATTAACCATTCCCCTATCAAGTCTCTTCCATACCCTGGACATGATGCCTCTTTGATTGCACCAGGTGTATTTCTGCCCTGTAAAGCCAAGGTCTTGCAGGCCACTAGCCTCTATAATACTAATGAACTCAAGGCTCTTTCTCATATTATACATGACCCCCCCAAGTTTTTCTTCAGGGTCAGTAATAACATTGAAGTCACCTACAGTACACCATGGAAGAGAGGTAATGGACTGCTGCAGCATGCTATCCCATAGAGGCCTTCTGAGGTGGTCCTTACACTTGGCATACACAAAGGTAGTAATGAACTGATTAGGGCTCATAACATTGTTAATGTCACAAGTGATCAGCTGTTCCTCATTTTCCAAAATAGTGCAACTCACATCTTTTGTCCAGAAAATCCAAATTTTACCATTAGGGTTATGAGTAGCATAGTCCATGTTGAGAAGATTTCTGAAGTACTGCAGTTGAGTATTGTCAGAGAAAGGTTCTAAAATGGCAATGATAGAGATATGATGTATGTTTTTGAGAAGTTTAATTCTCTCCATAGCTCCTTGGGTATTAATACCCCTCACATTCCAACTAAGGATGCTAATCATTTAAAAGGTTTGAGAGTTTGGAGCCTGGTATTTGGCCTGCCAGTGAGGACAGATGTTGAAGAGGTTTTTGGTTTAGTGCTAAGTCTGGTCCTATGAATCCCTCTAGGAGATAATCCCTGTGAACTAGTTGCTTGCTTAATTTCATCTTCATAAACATTATCAGAAGAGGGACTGAAAATCTTGATCAATTGCTCACTCTCACTATTATTATCATCATCCTCATGGTCTTGCAGAGGTTGGTCATCAAAATCTTCCTCATTCTCAGACTCACACACAGCATACTCATCTGTAAGATCTTGTATGTTGGTGTTGAGGGTGCAGGTGAGCTGAGGTAGATCAGTAACTCTCTCAGGGATGATTTCAGCTGAATTTCTGGGAGATGTGGGAATGCAATGGGCTTGGAGAGGAGTGATATCCATCCCCACCTGGTCATCATCTAAGACAAATTGTTGGCACCCCTGCTCCCCTTGCTGTACTATCACCCTGTCCATTTTGGGAGTTTGACATTTCTCAGCTGAGTTCATTTCTTGTATTTTCTTTTTAATGGCTTCTCTTCTTTTCTTGCTTAGCTTATTCTTCTGAACAGTAGAACTTTTACCACTAGTACTAGGGTGAGATCCCAGGTTTTTGGCCATGGCACCTTTGCTAGCTTGCATGGTAAGTTCATCAATATGACTAGCTGCAGGGGTAGGGGGGTGTGTTGGAGTTTTTTGAACAAAGGTAGCAGGAGCTCTAGAGTCACTCCTAGGTTCAACAATACTCTCATGCATAGCATGAGGGGATACCCCTCCCTTATTGGTTTCCCCATCCTGCATGTTAGTGGGGTTCTCCTGTACACTTCCATCCTTTCCTCCTTCAACTACCAGATCAGTAGCAACAATATTAATCTTTGGGAGGTTCAGGGGTATTGGGAGTGATAAGTCAATACCTGAAGTCCTTGCAGCATTGGTCCCTTGCATAATACCTGTTAAGCTAGTACTTGTGCATGCAATATGGGGGGATGGGGTTTGTGGGAGAGATAAGTCAATACCTTGCCTCTCAGTTGTTGTGCTTGCCTGCCTTGTTGATGAACTCTTCAACAAAAGGTTCTTCTGGTTGTCTGTAGCTCCTGCAATTTGGTTAGTGGGTTGATCTTGCATAGCAAGATCAACATGAATATTTGGAATAGAGATAGAAGTAGTAGTCTTACCTGGATTTACTTTGGTTTGCTGCACTGCAACATACTTACCTTTGGTTAATACTCCTGCAGCTCTTGTTTCTTGGTTCAGCTGGCCATTAATATGTCCTTTGTTTTGTTTCCTTCTCTGAGTTTGCCAAGCATTGTCCTCCTTGCTAGCCTTATTGTTCTGTGATTGTTGTGGTATATTGGATGTCAAAGGATTTTGGTGCACCTGTAAGTTATCAGGTTGAGGTTGGTTGTGTTCTTTGTTCTCTCCCTGAGTTTGGCTTGTATTTTTTGTTGTATTTTCAGGGCTTTTCTTCTTCATCTGTTCTTCATCTCTTCTCTTGATATTACACACATGCACCATATGCCCCTGATGCTTGCAGTACATGCAGTACTCAGGCACACTGTCATACAAAAGTTCCTGCCACCTTCCTATTGTAGGATCACTTTTGTCATGCCCAAGCCATACATGATGGGGTCTCTCTTGTGTAAGGTTTACCTGTACTCTTACCTTAGCAGTGCTTCCCCTAGTCTTCTGAATAGAGGCTGCATCCATGAAGAGTACTTTCCCCACAGGAGCAAGGAGAGTGGTCAGGAACTCCTTATCATAACAGTGCCAGGGGAGTTCAGGAAGGGCAACCCAAACTGGTACAATGGGGGTCTCCTCTTCAGGCCTAAAAGTTGGAGTCCAGGTTTGGATCCTCATAGTTTGGCCTTCAATTGTCATTCTTTGTTTGGTCCACACAGTTGTGTAGTCCAAGTCATTGTCCAGATCAATGTACACATGCCTGGCATTGAAGTGGGCAATTTTGACACCCCCAACCAATTGAGTTTGAAGAATGAAGCTTTTTCTTATTAGCTCCACTTTAGGCATTGTGCTGCTAAATTTTCCAACAAGTGTGTATTTGCATCTTTCAGCTAATTTCACCATGAAGTCCTCTTTGTCATAGATGACAGCTGGTAGGCCTTGTCTGGTAGTGTATATAGGAGTAGCTAAATTCAGAGGGACATCATTTTTAGCTTGGTTCAGCCTTAGTTTGGAGGCAAAGGTTTGTATAACAGTGTATGGTGCTGGATGAGGGACCTGTTCCTTTCTAATAGGGAACTGGTTCCTTGGAGGATTTATATTGTTGTTGTCAGTTTGTTGAGGTTGGCTACTAACTAATTTAGTGACTTGGTTGTTGGGACTAATCTTATCAAAGTTAGAGGAAATTTTGGGAAAATTATTCTGAGTATTTGTAATCTTATGGGTTTGCACCATGTTGTTGGTTTGTTTATCAGAATGAGAGTTAGGCTTGTTAATGACAGATTCATTCCCCTGCATAGAATTGTTAGGAGCAATACCAGGTAGAGCATCTACTTCATTGGATTTAAACAACTTATCAGCATCATTCAAAGAGACAGGAGTGTGTCCAGCTGCACTGTGCTTATGAATATGGTAATTATGCTCATCAGTATTAGGCAGCAAAATACTTTCCACACATTGCCTTTGATTATTAGGAAGCTCAATATGATTAGGATATAATAGAGTGTCATTAGGAGAGCAAATGTTCTGGCCCTGCATATTGAATTCAAGAGAGTTAGAAGACTTACCTTGTGCTCCTGTGATGGAACCACTGCTGGGAGGATGATTCAATCCTTTTTGCATTTGGTCATTGTAATTCTTTTGATTATTTTGGGATTGAATGCCATTGACAAAAAACTGAGATTGATCATTAGCCAAAGTAAGTTCCTCAGTTCGAGCCTCACTGTCCCTGTGACTAGCCTCTTCAAACAAGTCTTGACGACTTTTTGAATTTGAACTTTTCGGAGAGAATTTGGGGTCTGAGTTTTGTCTAAGAAGCCTCACAACAGCCTTAGGAACATTTTGACATTGATCCCTTGCCAGTTGGGTCGCCGGAGCTCCGTCGACATTTTTGTCGTCTTGACGACTTTTCAAATTTGAATCAATTGGTAGTGATTCGAGACTAACTATATGGCTAGGGGCCCTCTCTACACTGTGAAGAACCTGTTGGGATTGGTTTTGTCTCAATTGGATCGCCGGAACTCCGGCAGTCCCACCATTGTTGTCGTCTTGACGACTTTTCAAATTTGATTCAATTAGTGGTGATTCGATACTAACCTTGTAGCTGGGGAGCTTCTCTACATTGCCACGAACCACTTGGGATTGAAATTGTATGAATTCGTTCGCCGGAGCTCCGGCGACTTCCATATGTGCAGAAGTCGAGTTGAAATTCGAGACTCCCTGGGATGATTCGAACTGCTGCGTGGTGATGAGGGGCTGCACATGAGGCTCAGGAGCATTTTGGCTATAGTTTTGAGCTGATATAGTGGCCGGAGGTCCGGCGCCGCCGCTGACTTTTTCGCCGGCGATTGATACGCCGGTGAAAATTAGTTCATCAGGTGCGCCTTGGCCTGAGGAACAAAACCCATATG